>NC_058521.1:243161381-243777303 GCF_904849725.1 Hordeum vulgare subsp. vulgare | reverse complement strand
CGATTGCTAAGGCGCGACGTCCTCACACGTTCGTAGTCTGATCGTCAAAGTCGACTCTACCAAAACGATACCCACGATCTCATCGAAAGACAGGGACAACTTTGCCTATATCAGGAAGCTCAGTTGCATTTCTGATCATGTATCTGGATGACATATTGTTGATTGGAAATGATGTTCAAATGCTTGAGTCTGTCAAGGACTCATTGAAAAATAATTTTTTTATGAAAGACTTGGGAGAAGCAGCTTATATTCTGGGAGTCAAGATCTATAGAGGTAGATCGAGAAGGCTCATTGGATTAATCCAAAGTACTTATATAAACAAGGTGTTGAAGCGGTTCAACATGCAAGACGCCAAGAAAGAGTTCTTGCCCATGTCACATGGAATTAGTCTTAGCAAGACTTAGTGTCCCTCGACTGCTGATGAGCGAAGACGCATGGATGGGATACATATGCTTCAATGTCTGGTCCATCATGTATGCTATGGTATGTACTCATCCCGATGTTAGCTTTGATCTAAGCATAGTAGGCAGATACCATGCTGACCCTGGTGCTAGTCACTCGACAGCGGTAAAGAATATACTCAAATACTTGAGAAGGACAAAGGATATGTTCCTGTTTTATGGAGGTGAGGATGAGTTCGTTGTAATGAGTTACAGTAATGCTAGTTTCCAAACCGATAGGGATGATAGTCGATCAAAATCTGGGTTTATGTTCATTCTGAACGAAGGAGTAGTGAGCTGGAGGAGTGCCAAGCAAGATACGGTAGCTAATCCTACAAGAGAGGTTGAGTACATTGCGGCTTCTGAAGCTGCAAAAGAAGGTGTTTGGGTGAAGAATTTTATTTTTGATCTTGGAGTGGTTCAGGACTCGTCCAATCTGTTGGACCTCTAATGTGGTAATAATGGTGCTATCGCACAAGTCAAGGAACCACGGAACAATCATAAAACCTAACACATACTCGGGTGCTTTAACCTTATTCGTGACATTGTCGATAGAGGCGATGTAAACATATGCAAGATACACACAGATGCAAATGTTGTTGATCCATTAAAGAAGCCTCTCCCGCAGTCGAAGCACAAATGCACATGAGGTCCATGGGCATACGATGCCTAGATGATTGGCTCTAGTGCAAGTAAGAGATTGTTGGAGATATGCCCTAGAGGCAATTATGTGATGATTTCATTTCCTATGTATTCATGAGTATTTTGTATTGTCCTTGAACATCGTCGGTGATATGTATCAATAAGTATATGACTTATTTGTGAGACTATATATTGTATGATGATTGTTTTAATAGTCTCTAGTTGTTAAGGTTATGCGGACACATATCCTTTACTAGTATACGAGTAACTTGATGACTATGTTTCACAAGTCATAGTATGTACTTGGGGATTGAGATCACTGAGTCGGACAGGCCCACTTTGAGACACGGCGAGCTATTGTCATCCGTTAGTCCCACGTACAATGTATATGACATGTCCTAGACCTGAGGTCCTCTTATGTTCTCGGGACGAGGATCGACTCACTTAGGGTCTATCAAACGCTATTCCATAATTGGGTAGATACAAAGGTAGCTTTCGAGTGAGTCGTGAGACATGTCGCGAGACATGGTTGAGATGGGATTTGCCCCTCCGTAAGGAGAGATATTCTATGGGCCCTCTCAAGTGATCAGATTCGGAAAGCATGGCCATGCGACATGGGTTAAGTGTTAACCTAGTTAGGGAATATGCATCACGGTTTCAAGAAGAGATGTCAAGCTACCACAAGGGTGACAAGTACTCGCCTTGAGCTTGACAACAATATCATGAGGAAAAAGGAATGTTGTATATGACACATTGTCGAGGTTCGTCTAACGACTTTGCGCACACACGGGAGTTGGCACGTTCTGCTAGGAGCCGCTACCGACTATCGACTCGGGTCGTGTCCCTGTGTACGTGAACCTATAGGGTCGCACACTTAAGGGATTGCAGCCCATTCAGATTGGGTCTGGATGAAAGATGGGAGTAGACTCATCGTGGGACTCAAGTGTTGAGCCCACCTCGAAGGTCTATATAAAGGAGAGTGGGCACACTTTTTAGGGTTGATCCTTTTCATTCCCTGGACATCCACCGTCACTCCCCACGCCGCCATGTTGTGCGCTCGGACCTAGCAATCCGCCGCCCAACGCTGCCCCCGTACGTGTGGATACCTTGGAGGCATCGCATCTGCGGTGCTTGGACGAACTGTTCGAGGGTTCCGCGAGGAGCTGTTCGTGGGAGATCGGCTACAGCAGAGGGGGACGAATCGATTGCTCGACTACACGTGTCACCAACTCTATTTCTGTTGCGGTGACTGCGCATCTAGTGGTAAACCCGATCCCGTTATCTATTTCCAGCAGCATGTTCTTGGGTGCGCGATAGAGAATTTTATTTGGCGCTAGCGTAGCGTACCGCGTGTTCCTACAATCATCGCCAATTTTCTACCAGTGATGTGCAGCTATCCCTCCTACCTCATGGATGTGTAATTTCCCTACTATCACTCTGAACCACCCCTCAAGTGGGATGTATAACTTTAGCGCCCCGTTTATATGCAACTTTTACTATCCTCATGAATATGTAACTATTCACTGCCCCCATAAAATGTGAAATTTTCACCATCCAACTATCCTTGCCTCTGAGATGTGCAACTTTATAGGTTGCTCCGGCCAACTGCCTAGCACATTTTGTGCAACTCCGTTTGTTGCCCCCGCCAACCGAAACTACGTATCCACAAGTAGTTAGGGGGATGAGTTGCACCTCGAGTAATATGAAGTTGGCTCGAACAAGTGACTAAGTAGCACAAATCACTAGTAAGGGAGGTGGAGGAGGGTGTGTCAATTGTAAAAAAAAATTACACATCCACGAGTAGGGACAAGGGTTGCACATCGACTACTACATAGTTGGTCGGAACAAGAGACTAGTTGCACATCAAGTTTTCATGGTTGCTAGGTTGCAACCTTCATGTGAAGTTAAATCATGGGGCTCCAAAAACTGGTTTTGAAAAAAATTGCATCATGTAGTACTAAAGTTGCACAATGCAGTACTAAAGTTGCACCATATAACACCAAAGTTGGCATAAAAAATCATCAAAACAAACCCATGCGTGGTCTAGTTTCAAATATCTCGTCGCGTAGAATCCATGATGAAGACGGATCTGAATTTCGACAAACGGTTTGAAAGATATGGCTTTTTCAAATTTCGGAAAACCGAAATAGATGCATGTGAAGCTATTTCTTTCAAACCGAACTACCAGTGCAGACACATTTAATGTTAATAGCAACATGCACTAACAGACAAAAATATAACACATGCATGGCTGTGAAGCCTGGCCGCTCGATACGATTATTGAGTGTGCACACACTAGTGTGAATTTTCAAAGATTCTAATACAAAATACAGACAAAAAAGATTTTAATATGAACTACATATGAATATATGTAAAATTATGCTCCATATATAATTCATATTGAGATCTATAAAAAAAAGGTATTTATGTCTCTCTCTTTTTTTGTTCCAATTAAAGAGCTTTATTCAACGGAAGAACTCATGGCATCATCAGCCAACAAGCTGATGAGCAGGAAAGAGGGTTTTGACCCAGTCCAACTTTCGATGACTGTCAAAGTGCATGCATATTTTGCATAAAGATGGACCGAAGCATTGGTTGATCGGTTTACATGTTAGAATATCAAAAAGAAAAAAGAGGAAGCTAGCTCTTTAATTTCTAACAATACTAGTGCCCAACAGAAAGAAAGGCTATAGTGTCGAGTTTTTCAGAGATTACCAATTTTCATGCAGTCTATTTCCATGATCACATGTACTCCGTCCGTTCCTAAATATAAGTCTTTTAAGCGATTTCACTAAAGGACTCATACAGAGCAGAATGAGTGAATCTACACTCTAAAGTATATCTATATACATTCATATGTAGTCCTCTAGTGGAATCTCTAAAAAGACTTATGTTATGGAACGGAGGGAGTAAAAATCTGTGCATATTTGCAAAGATCACCCTATCTCACAACGTCAATGTCACCAATGAACGGATCAGAGACTCCAAAATAGGGTTTACTCCAAGCTCCAAGCAAGGCATGGCTGGACCGTGCAATTCCACCAGCACCCACCCTGTCCGAATCCATGCTCAAAGCCGCGTCCGTTCTTATGTTGGCCACCCCTTCATCGGGCGGTTCCCAGCCAATCGAGGCAGAAGTGAATGGGTTGGGTTGTCCATCGTCATGAGTGACCTGTTTCTTATATCTGAAGGACTTATATTTGGGAACAGAGGGAGTGCATACCAACTATGCAATTTTAATGAGATAGCACAGAAAAGATAGCTTCACTGCATGTATTATTTAGCGTTCTATTCAATTTTTAGGCTTATTTGACCTGTTGTGATTAAGTTTATGCATGAAAACTGTTTTTGCACCGCAAATAGTGTCCTCTGCCACACCAAACAACAAAGCGCTCGACTGATCGGACAGTATTGGAACAAAACTATAGGGAATCAAATAATGGAGCCTGGGTTGTAGATGGTCCCTGGCAGTAATAAACTTTAGTTTGTCTCTTCTTAATTTAGAAAAAAATTCAGGGTTAAAAAGTTGCACTTTGCATAAATATCCATGTAACAACTAGTACACGACAAAGTAGGTAGCGTTCCTTCCAAATCCGGGTACAATAATGTCGAAGACGACAGCAGATGACAGCAATGCTCACATGTGAAAAATAAAATGTTATGTCCACCGCCTCCACAAACATGGGGTATAAGGAAATACTCATTTTAAAGCAAGAACCGTGCCTCTTTATTCTTCCTCCTCTGCCTCCTCAAGCCATTTGACGAAAGGCTCCAGAGCTTTCACGAAAGATTGCCTGCCGATTTATTAACTACAGTTACTAGGAGCTTCATCAAGATTAAATGCTATGAATATTTCAAACAGATGGCTTTTCAATAACTAGTTACCTTCCTTTTTGGTTTGAACCCTTGCGGAACCAAAGAAGTATGGTATCTTCAGCGAGGACATCTTGATCATACAGAGATCTTATAATTTCAGGGAACAGCTTCATCAACTTAGCGTCCTCATAACACTGTGTCTGGACCTTGTATATGAGTTCCAGTTCTAGCTTTCCACTTGTGCAAAATGCATTCATAAGACCAGCCCAAGCATTCACCTGTAAATGCAAATGGACAACACAACAAATAAGATAAATCCCTTCCAAAATAATATCACTAGTAATTACTCCCTCTGGTGATTTAAAACGTCTTATATTTGTTTAGAGGGACTAAATGCCTGACTAACTAGCTACAGATGCCCTATATGATTTCCAGTTCTAGCTTTCCACTTGTGCAAAATGCATTCATAAGACCAGCCCAAGCATTCACCTGTAAATTCAAATGGACAACACAACAAATAAGATGAATCGCTTTCAAAATAATATCACTAGTAATTACTCCCTCTGGTGATTTAAGAGGTCTTATATTTGTTTAGAGGGACTAAATGCCTAACTAACTAACTACAGATGCCCTAAACTTATTATCCGATGACAGACCACACTTGTTATAGCTTTTCACAGAATGGAATGCTCAAATTCACTCTACCAACTTCCAACGCAACAAAATAATCAGCCCTCACTCAACGCAAGAAACTTGGAGCAACTCTAGCAGACCCCTTAAATCACACCGACCCACAAAATAACCGCCAGTTTATGGTTTTGGGCAAAAAAAGTGACCCGAACAGAAACCTTAAAAGCGTCTGACCCGTAAAAAAAATTTGAGGGGCACGATAAAATCCCACCTCCGACCCGCGAAAACAGAGTCCCCCCCCCCCTCGACCCGTCGGTTCCCTGTATCCCACGGAAGCGGTTGGCGGGACAGGCATTTCAACTCACGCAAAGGCCCGTCACCGTCTGCAATTCCAACCAGCAGAATCACGCCACCCGCCCCAGATCCGACGAGTTGAGCCACTGCAACGTCGCCACCGCCCCGAATCAACCGCCTCCAGCCACCGGCCGCGCCGGACAACCACCCCGGATTTGCCGAACGGCCACCGTCGCTGCCGCCCCAGTGAGCCCCTTCTCATTCCCCTTGAGCCCCACAGTTTCCGTAGAAATTTCGTTGATGCAAGCTTCGATGCGTTTTTTAAATGGATTTGAGCCTATGCGAGCAATTTTTGCTTCAGGATTCGTCCACATCTGTGAATATTCTGTTTTACGGTTCCGCTATGCGGGTTCTATTCGGCCGTAGCCCGCGCGAGCCCGCAAAACGCGTTTTCCACAAACTATAAACGTGCGATACGGGTCGGCGATTTAAGTGGCCTGCTAGAGTTGGATCAGAAGCCTATCAACAGCAACAAAAATCCATGACATGTCTTATTTCAACTTCTATGTAACATGCCATACCAAATTTACCATTTCGTAAGGACATGTATAAGCAGAGAAGATAATCCATAGAACATGGGCCAAGGCCAATGGAGTCCAATAGCATTGTTTGAATGTGAAAAAGGTAAGTAGCATTGTGCAATGCTAAAAGCAATTTTCAGATGACTGAACCAATTATCCTGGTGTAGGAAAGTTTATTATGTACTCCCTCCGTTCCTAAATATAAGTCTTTAAAGAGATTTTATTAGTGGACTACATACGGATGTATATAGACATACTTTAGAATGTAGATTCATTCATTTTGCTCCGTATGTAGACTCTTAGTGAAATATCTTAAAAGACTTATATTTAGGAACGAAGGGAGTAGTTATTTGAGATGTACTTCTTTCCTACGACTTATGAGCACTTTCAAGAGAAAAAACATAATTCCAATACAAAGATCTTACCTGCCGAAGTGCTGAATTAGAATTTTGCTGCTGATTCTTTCCAGACCACTGAACAGCCTCCATAAGCACATCCCACAGCATGCGAACAACCTCTATATCAGGAAATTTAGCATCTTTAACCTGTTGCTTGACAACCTCAGTTACTTCAGATATTTCAGCTTCTTCATTGATCATAGTGGTCAGAGTTGACTTTATCTCCTTGAGCTTAACTTCAAACATTTTCTTGACATTGTAGTCAACAAGGCTAGTCAAACCTTCTTTGCTGATGCAAAAAAGTAAACACATCAGCCGGTAACAAACTAAACAACAAAACCACCCTAGTGCAAATGAGAACATGATGAAGAAACTGAAATCAAGACAAACAGCATCTTAAAACTCACGTGAAATGCTCAGACAAAGCCTCAGAGGTTCTCTTTCCTGATGGGAAAAATTCAAGTAAATTGTCCTCCATTTTGCCTTTCTTCAAAAGTGCAATCAGATCATCCAAACTATTTTCCTTCAGATATTCCTTGAAGAACTCGGTAATGAATGAAAGCACTATCCCTTTGGCAACAAGATTGTCCTTAAGCAATGGCTGAAAGACAGTTTCAGGTGGCAGACCTGATAATTTCTGAGAAAATGCAAGTGCCGTGAAAATGGCAAGTTTCTGTCTCTCATTTTCTTCAAAGAACTCCAAGGACTGGAGAAATTTTCGCATAACATTTTCAAGACTCTTTATTAAGAAAGGCCTCCTGCGCAGTGTTTTCTGAATAAAGAGGACATAAGGTAATATTGCTTCACGTTGTGCTGAACAGTCAATGAGAGAATAGGGGTGCCGCTCTCCCTCTTCTTCGGGTTTAATCGTACCAGGCTGAGTACGCACACCAATGAAAACAACCTGCATTCACTCAAACATTAACCTTTCTGATTTGCATGGGGGGGGGGGGGGGGGGGGGTCTTATTATAGGCATGTCACTGCGCAAGAGTTTAATGCTGAAACACAAGTCAGTTTGAGCATATAAAAATGGATAACTGAAAATGAACAAGACAAAATCAGAATAGTAGAAATCTCAGATTGCAAGGTGAGAAAGCAAACAGTAACTTGATACACCATCTACCAATCTTCTAGCACGCAGATAACGAAAGAGTGCTCACATCAGACCGTTAGCTTCACATATAATAATTGATTCTACTGTAAAAACATATGTTTAAAAAATTGAACGTACTGAATTGCACACTAAGACAATTAAAAATTTAACTAGACAGAATTCAAAGCCATTTAATTTTAAATTTTGACATTCATATTCGGAACATGTTAGCATGAAGATTGCAATTTCGGAAAAGGAGTTCCAAATCTTACACAAGCCAACTATAAATGAGCATAAAATTCAGAGAAGGACACTTTCGAACAATCTTAAAGACTCTTGCAATATAAACTGTAGAAACAAAGATAATCAGTGTAGCTCAATTAAGCCATCCATAAATGTGGATACTGGAAGAAAGGCAAAAATGTTCAATATAAAAACTGGACCATGCATACCTCAAAGAAGGTGTCACCGTAACGTGAGAAGTTGAGATCTGACGACTCTATACTTTTGGCAACAAGTTCCTGCAGTACATCACTTTATTCACATGGACTGCTCAGGGTAGAAAAATAAAATAGAAGGCAAAGGCATGTTTCCAGATTCGTAAAAGTAGTCAATAGATACATACTAGATGTTAGCTATATGAAAAAAAGCAAAGCCCTAGCCCAGCTAATCAGCATAATCTTCAACAAGATCCCCGCTTTTATTCACTATGCAACTCTTCTCACAAATCTATTATATGTAAACAGAACTGTTGCATTGACTGGCCTGGAAGTTGACCATATTTAATAAAATAAGTTGTCGAGGAGAGAAGGGCTGACCAATTTCATTTTCAAGATCAATTGATAGGCACTGAAAGTCCTTAACTAATTTACCAAGCAAAACTCCAAAGGTAGATTTTCTAAAACTACCTATTGCAAATAGAAAGTAATCCTGAGATGTCCCTATGTTTAGAAAAATGCTAACTGCATAGATCTCACGAGGAAGTAACATTTGATGTTCGACAATGTTTCCCAACTGCAGACGCTTACAACTTACAAGTATTCAAACAGGTGAAATTCAGTAAGTTAAACAGTGGCTAACCAGATCTCCAGCATTATCCAGATAAATCTGGACAATTGCATCAGAGAACGACGAAGGATCCAAAGGAGCTGCTATATTCCGCTTGCGGGTCTTAATCCGCTGGCCTCTGCAGTATTTTTTACATAAAAATATTATAATGGTACAAATGAGATCCCCAACAAAGAATTCGCAGGCAACAGCAGATAGGAAGTAAATCAGAATCACATTATAACATGATAACTATGTAGAGCAAATATCGTTCAGCAGGAAGAAAGTTTCTTATGTTATTATGCATAGTTGGAACAACACTATACAGATATCAAGACAAATGCAAATAACCAGCATGATATTGTAAACAATAATTTGTACAAGTGTCGCATGAAATGTTAATTAGGGACAAACCCAGTTAGAGAAACTAGTGTTTTGGGGCCAAAGCACTCCGGCCAAAAAAATAAAAGCATGCACCTTTTATTGCAAGGCATGCCATACTGAAAAGTCAGAAATCCATAACATGCAGACAAAATGGAATGCATTTATTAGACACATATAACTAGCTGGGCAGACACATGTCCAGTTGCATCACAAATCAACAATACATTAACTAATATGTGATATATGATTTCAGCATCGACGATGAAGGAAAAAAGAAACAAGGGTGTGAGTAAACACAGGAGTATTACCCGAGGGTGGGCTTCTCCTTCGAGCTGCAATGAGTTAACACAAATTAGAGCATACCAGGAAAAGATGATATGGAAATTAAATAGCTAGAAATTTCTTCTCGGCGAATGAATATAGCGGCCTATAGATACACTATTGGTTTTCACTTGTTGAACAAAAAGATCACAAAAAATAGAGATACAAAATGTTGTAAATTAAAGTACAACCACAGGACTTTTACTTTAAGGGATATTTGGTTCGATCCACAGTTTGCCTTGCCATGGCTATCTGTAGGCACGCCACAAGCTTTTAGGCATTGATCCTTCCCACAGTTCTGGTCTGCTGCACTTTATTATCCATATCCCCATGTGGGAGTAAGTGTTTTGCCAACTTGCTTAGTCATGCACACTACCTTCGCTGTGGCAAAGTTAGCATTGACAGAATCAACAAACATGGCCTTACTTCCTACTTCGTCAATCCCTCCTAAAATGCCTAGATCTAACATACCAGTTCGTACGAAGATATCTGAGGCTGCTTGGTTGGCAAGTAAATTGTCGGCAAGCCAACAACGGCTGTCCTTCACTTGGTTTGATTCCACACTTGGCAATTGGCTTGCCAACATTATTTTACACTAGCACATATGCCCGTGCGTTGCAGCAGGGTAATAAAGATATATATACATTATTCTACAGGCAAACGTGATCATGATTTTGTTAAAATCTTGAACCAAGTCGGCAAGCATATAATACTCACATTTAATCTTCAATAGAAAACAGGAAGGTAACAAACTCCTATAACTGTAGACAAAACTACAATAGTAGCACTAATTGTTCACATGCATTTCCAGTTTGCCTTTCCTCCCTTTTCAATGTACAAGCCAATCATCTATCTATAGCATTTAACTCTTGTTGCATGCATGTGTGGAGAAACAGGAAATGAGGGAGAAACAGTCAGCTAGCCAATGCATGGGTTAGTCCAACCATCACAACAGTTAATACAAGATTAACTAGAGGGAGAGAATCATGTTGTGCCAATGCATGGGTTAGTCCAACCATCACAACAATTAATACAAGCTTAACTAGAGGGAGAGAATCATGCTGTGCCGATGCATGGGTAGTCCAACCATCACAACAATTAATACAAGATTAACTTGAGGGAGAGAATCATGCTGTGAGTGGCTTTCTTAATGGGTCAAAAAATTCATGCCATCCAATCCATATATGCCTAGATCATGCTGCCTTTCCATAGACGGCCTATGCACCTGGAGAGAGGGAGTATATTATAGTCTTTACTAAAAAAACGTTGGCGTGTGGCAGTCTCGGTGGCAGCCTATCCTTTACACGTGGCGAAGTCGTCTCCGCCCTCAATCCTTGTTGTCCACAGGCAGGATCGACACTCCACGGCTCGGAGTGACATGGTAGGGAGCCTTCTCCAGTGACAACTGGGTGTGTTTGTTACTTTTCTGGTCTCTTTTTTAAAAGTTCTCAACCAAGCCCATATGTTCTCAACATTTTCCAATTCTGTGCCTTTTCTGGGCGTTGGCCTGGGAAAAGCTGCTCAAACGGAGTGGTGCAGAGTCGATAGTCAGGCTCATTAGCAAAGCACCGCGCGGAAGCAGGCCCGTTAATGCGGATGTAACCATCAACATACAAAAGGCACAGTGGGGTGATGGACGAAAATTTGCGATATACGAAAGGCAGGGTGACAGACTAAAATTTGAGGGAAGAAAGAATCCTCCCATCAATATTATTATTATTATTAGGTATAGATGTTGGCTTCCTTGTCACCCTTCAGTTGGTTTAGGTACAAATTTAGCACAAATTGGCTTACCAACTATGAAGTGTCTACTTGAAATATACAGGTCAAGCAAAGGCAAGAAGCTTTCACCAATCCAGGACTTTTTGTTGCTATAATAAATATAGACAAAGCAAAAAAAATCAGAAACTCATTCGTCACAACTAAGATGGCCAGATTTAGCATACAAGTCAATAAAAAGATCACAATGAAATACAATAGATCAAGAAAATGCAGGTTTTTACCACTAAAGCCACATGTCGTTATAATCAAACCACAGCAGTTAAAATTATGAAATAATCAGTTCATATGAAAATTCATATGCTCGCCAAAGAAATATCGACACGACATATACAAACTCGGAGTTGTAGAGAAGGGGAATAAAATAAATATTTGTCAAAAGAAATGGATAACAGTAAGAATTGTCAAAAGAAGAATTCATGTAGCAAATGTTAACAACCTTGCTTCCATTAATCCAAGGCCCAAAAAAGTAACAAGCACCCCTAAAAAAAGTAACAAGCAACCGCTAACCCATGGACATGGAGACAATCACCTCTGTCCATGAAAAACTCAAAAATTATTCATCTCAGATCCTAATAGCGGCAAACCAATTACTGTACACCAAGGAATCGAGGAACCTAAAGAAGTGACAAGAGCATAGCAACTTCATCCAACGTTTCACAACATCAACAGATCATCAAATGCCTTAACTAGGAAAATCAAGAAACCCTAAACGTCGGAAAGAAAAATTCCATGCACGTTCCTTAATAAGCAGGAAAAGACTTACCTCGCACGGATTAATAAACAAAAAATGTCAGATGGAACCTAACCGCACAAAATCATTTGGATCTGATCAAAATCAAGTGTGGAATACTGGAATGTCACGCTAACACGTTGTTCGCACTCCCAGGATCAATTGCCGCATCCGAGAGCGCGAAAATCATGAACTACCGCCACCAAGCACAACCTACTAATACTAGCACGCTGAACAGGACGAAGAGTCCATCCCTCCGATCCATGCAATCCTACGAAGCTCCGCTGATCCATCGGCCACCAAACAAGGAAACGCAGGGATCTAGTAAGGCGACGATTGAGTCCATTCATACCTCATAAACAACGATCTGGCAAGGAGAGGAGAGGTGAAGGAGATCGTGGCTTCGAGTGGGAGGGTCGGTTGTGCGGCCGCCGAGGCGATAATGGCTGGAGTGATAAAAACCTAGCTTTCGTGGGATGTGCTGCGGCGGTGGCAAGAGGTGCGTGGGGGTGGGGTGGGGGAATAAACGGGGCAGGGTGAGGAGGCGAAACGAGTGGTGGGGATTTGACCGGGATCGGGAGTTGCGTGTGCGGGCTAGTGGAACATGTGTTGGGCTCAACGCAGGCTGTTCAGCCCGGCCTGCCGTGAAGAATGAGGTTTGGATCGTCACTAGCGCCGGTTGATCTACAAAACTCGTTTAAGCTTTCACGAAAAACTCGAATTGCGGGCCGTTGCGTCAGACCCCGTAAAAGAAGATGCTTTTTACGGGTCGGCCATGTGGGTCTGTTTGGGCACCGTCACGTCACACCGTAAAATAAAAACTTCGTAAATCAGAATTAGTAACGTGTAATATAAGAAAAATGTTAATATTATAATAAAATAATCATCCAAAATACAATAATTATTCATATCACCGTATCAAACTAAACTAAATAATTCAATACAAAACTTGTACCGTATATAAATCACACACGAATGAAATGAAAATGAATGGGAAAATGGAATGTGTTACTGCCTAGCCCTTTGCCAATGGTGCTCAATGAGATCCTTGTGAAGTTGAAAGTGGGTGTTCGCATTTTCAATCTTCTTGGGTCTGAAGAAAAACTCTAATTCGGTTAGGGTCTCTAACTGGTTTGACACGGCTATCCACATTATCGTAGAAGAACTCCAAGTTCATGTCTCTCTCATCTTTGATAATCATATTGTGAAGAATAACACAACATGCCATGATGTTTTTCACAGATCGCTTGTTCCAAAATCGAGCACGACTATGAACAATGACAAACCTAGATTACAAAACCCCAAATGCTCTTTTAATGTCTTTTCGGGCTGCCTCTTGTGCCCTTGCGAATTCAACTCTTTCCTAGTTTTGGGGGCCTTTGATGCTCTTGACAAATGTGCACCAAGGAGGGTATGTACCATCTTCAAGATGGTATTGTTGGTTAACGCGACAGAAAACAAAAAAAATTGGTACTTCGAGCATGTTGGAAATATACCCTAGAGGCCATAATAAAATAGTTATTATTATATTTTCTGTTTCAAGATAATTGTTTATTATCCATGTTATAATTGTATTGAATGGAAACTTAAATGCATCTGTGGATATATAGACAAAATTGTGTCCCTAGTAAGTCTCTAGTAGACTAGCCTATTGATCAATGATGGTTAAGGTTTCGAAGCCATAGACAAGTGTTGTCACTTGATGACGGGATCACATCATTAGGAGAATGAGGTGATGGACTAGACTCAACCTATGAGCGTAGCATATGATCGTGTCATTTTTTGTTGTTATTGTTTTCTGCATGTCAAGTATTCATTCCTATGACCATGAGATCATGTAACTCACTGACACCGGATGAATGTATTGTGTGTATAAAACGTCGCAACGTTACTGGGTGACTATAAAGGTACTCTACAGGCATCTCCGAAGGTGTCCGTTGAGTTAGCGTGGATCAAGACTGGGATTTGTTACTCCGTGTGACGGAGAGGTATCTCGGGGCCCACTCGGTAATACAACATTACATATAAGCCTTGCAAGCAATGTGACTAAAGAGTTAGTCACGGGATCTTGTATTACGGAACGAGTAAAGAGACTTGCCCGTAACGAGATTGGAATAGGTATGGAGATACCGACGATCAAATCTGGGACAAGTAACATACCGAAGGACAAAGGGAATGGTATACGGGATTATATGAATCCTTGACATAGAGGTTCAACCAATAAGATCTTCATAGAATATGTAGGATCCAATATGGACATCCAGGTCCCGCTATTGGATATTGACCGGAGAGTGTATCATGTCATGTCTGCATAGTTCTCGAACCCGCAGGGTCTACACACTTAAGGTTCGGTATAGTTGAGTTATAGGTGTTGGTGACCAAAGTTTTGTTCGGAGTCCCGGATGAGATCTCGGACGTCACGAGGAGTTTCGGAATGGTCCGGAAACGAAGATTGATATATAGGAAGTTGGTATTTGGATTTTGGAAGAATTTCGGGCATTACCGGCAGTGTACGGGGAGTGACGAATGGGTACCGGGGGCCCACCAGGTGAGCCCACCACTCCCCAAGAGGGCCACGTGGGCTTGATGGTGGCACAATAGCTCTTAGTGGGCTGACTAGTCAACCAAAGAAAGCCCATGAGGTAAAAGTGAAAAAAACCAAAAGTGGTGGACAACTTGGGGAGGAGTCCTACTCCAAGTAGGATTAGAGGAGGACTCCTCCTCTCTAGCTTCGGCCGAGACCAAGGGGGTTTCCCTTGGTGCTCAAGGCTAGCCCTCCTTCCTCCTATATATACTAGAGGTTTCAGAGTTTTTGAGACACAGTTTCAGCCACGTGCAACCCTCTCCTCTAGTTTGTAGTTTCTCCTCTAGACCGGATTTGTAACGCCCAAGATGCGACCCTATCCTCAATTTGGCACGAGGGCCTCGTCACAGATAGAAGCCCATCTCGTTGTTTCCCAAGGATGGATATCGTTACAAGTACATGTACTGAAAAGGAGATATATATATATAGAATTGGCTTACACTCGCCACAAGCTACATCAGAGTCACATCAGTACAATACATAATCATCATGAAGAAGAGCAGGGTCCGACTACGGACGAAAACAAACGAGAAAAGAAGAACGACGTCCATCCTTGCTATCCCAGGCTGCCGGTCGGGAACCCATCCTAGATCGATGAAGAAGAAGAAGAAGAAGAAGCAACTCCAAATGAACAATCAACGCGCTCGCATCAAGTAACCTTTACATGTACCTGCAACTGGTGTTGTAGCAATCTGTGAGCCACAGGGGACTCAACAATCTCATTTCCAACGGTACCAAGACTAGCAAAGCTTAATAGGTGAGGTAAGGTTAAGTGGTGAGGTTGCAGCAGCGGCTAAGCATATATTTGGTGGCTAAACTTACGAGTACAAAAAATAAGAGGGGGGAAGATCTATGCATAGCGGACATGACTACTGATGATCAAATGAATGATCGTGGACACCTACCTATGTCAGAGATAACCCCACCGTGTCCTCGATCGGAGAAGGAACTCACGAAAGAGACAGTCACTGTTACGCACACAGTTGGCAAATTTTAATTAAGTTAACTTCAAGTTATCTAGAACCAGTGTTAAATAAAGTTTCCACGTTGCCACATAACCGTGGGCACGACTTTCCGAAAGATTTAACCCTGCAGGGCTGCTCCAACTAATCCATCACAAATTACCACAAGCCGCATAGAAATCCTCGATCACGAACCTCGCGATCTCGTCGGACTCCTTAGTGGAAAACCTCAACTCTGAGATTACCCAAAGCATCACCCAAATCCCGATGCACAAGATATCTCGTCAAAGGTGAAACTAATCCAGCAAGGCCACCCGACGTGTCGACGATCCCGATAGGAGCCGCATATCTCGTTCTCAGGACACGGCGGATAAGCGAAGCATACGGTGGCCTGATAGACATCACCCGAGTTGCCCCGGGTTGGCCCCGCACGATGCTCTGTTTTGGACCAGCACCATCAGCACTGGCCCTCCCTGTATTATGTAAATTACTCCTCGGGTTCATGACGCCCTATGCTTTCAGTATTAACAAAATTATTATGTTGGGCAAATGTAGTACCAATGTTGGGCCTTGCCAGACCAGCTTTAATCTAAAACGAATTACCAAGGGGTTCCCCATAACAACCCCGATCGTGTTAGGAGCGCTCAATTATGGAACATAACACCGGTAGCCGAAACTAAGGGGGCAAAGGTGGAACAAAACACCAGGCTAGAAAGGCCAAGCCTTCCACCTTTTACCAAGTATATAGGTGCATTAAATTTAAATAGCATTTAATAGGGTGATATAACAAGGAACCCATGTTAACACATGGAAGCAACTGCACCTGCAACTAGCAACGCTAACACAAGGTTAAGCAAGTGGTAACATAGCCAAACAGTGGTTTGCTAGGTTGTGAACAGGTTGAAGGTTTTCATGGCAATGTTGAGAGGCTGATATTTAACAGGTGCTAGGCAGCAAGACATAACGATAGAAATGGTAAAACTAGCAAGGCAATGATAGTAATGGTATCTGGGGAAATGGTCATCTTGCCTGAGATCCCGCTTGGAAGAAGAATGACTCTTGAAGCAGACGAACCGATGTAGTCGAACGGGTCCTCACAATCCGACACACTTGCGGAACTCTATCGAGACGAAGGAAACCGGAAACAATCATCAATACAGATATTCACCATGCACATGCACGACAAGATGCAACCCACATATGATGCATAAGCGGCTGAATAGATGCAAGACACGGCATGTCAAATCACAACAACCAAATACTACACATTAAGTGAAGTTCAATATGCAACGAGTTGCATATTGATGAAACTCCACATATGAGTTATTTAGTTCTATCCCGATTAGGTACATGACAATATTAAATGTGGTTACACATGGCAAAAGGTGAAGCGTAATTAATCTACCTATCTAGGCATTTTAAATGAGGTCGGAAATGACATATAGCACCTCCAAAATGACCTCACATGTTAATTTACAATTCTGTCCAGATCTGAACTAACACTTTTAAATGTTCGTTAAACAGCAAAACAAATAGGTTCACGTGATTCTACGTGTCGTTACAAGCAATTTACACATAGAGAACATCTCGAGCGGAGCTACGGAACAAAAGATACGAGCATCGCAAGATATGATGGCATGAATGCAATATGTGTGCAAATGGCATCCACAACATTTCAAAACATACAACCAGAAAGATAATATGAAACTACACGAGATCCTAAGCAAGTTTCGTATAGGACACGATCAAAACGGAGCAACGGATCAACAACTACGAGCTAAACAATAAATCGCTACAATCTGCCAAAATCAACCACATAGCATTTTCTACACCCCACAACTACGAGCTACACAAATCCAATATGCTCAACCAAGGCATGAGGCAAGAGAGGGCAAGAAGTACTACAACATACAACTAACAACACTTAGCATGGAAGCATGGATCACTGGGAAAAGAAGTCACAAAATGGCTTGTCACACACAGTTTCAGACTTAGTGAAAATCATAGTTTATGGAAGTGCGGTTTTCGATCTGAACGCATATTGACAGCAGCAAAACCATAAGCTACAGGACTCCAAATGGCATGAAAATTTACAGCAAGCTAGAGAACCCTAAAGTCTACAACTAACTCCATTGAACCAACCTCAAAAGAGCTACGGATCACAAGATAAACTCATGCAAAGACAACAACAAAATATAACAGACTCAGACTTCGAAATATTTCAGCATCTCCAAATCAGCACTATTTCCTAGCAAGTTGAGAACAAGAAAACCACACTTAAACATGGATTTCTATAACAACCAAAATTACCAGGGGCTAGTCTACACATCCAAGGTCATATCTCTAGTTGACAACTCCTTCATATCACGCACGGATTAAATCATACAAAATAAACAAAAGGGCAACATGGCAAAATATGACGCGAACTAACTTTCTCAAAAGTTAAAACTAAATGCACAGTTAAATCCTTAAATTTTTCTACCTCGAAAACATATATAACGTGAGGGGTTGCAACACAAAAATATCGCCACACGTATATGCTAGATAATGTCCTAAACACGGTATAGTAAACTAGCTACGGAATCCTACAAGCAAAATTACCAACGACTACTCTAAAATACATGGCAAAAGGGTTCCTAAAACATGAGCATTTTATCTACGGAGTTCGAGCAATTCGAACACGCGCGAAAAATAAACACGGGACGATCCCCTATTGGGACAACACGCTAAACTAGGCATACGACACGTCAAATTACTTCAAACATTTATGCAAGTTGCAAATTCGTAATCTATGCGAAATTCTACACGAGATACATCTCTAAATCATCGTGATCCCGACATACGGATTAAAAGTTACGGGCGTTTTAATATCGTCAATTTTCTGGAATTTAATTAATTCTGAAAATAACCTAAATTAACTAACCGGGCCAAAATCATTTCTAAAGGCTACACAGGGGCATGGGCGCAGGGTAATGAAATGTGCCTAGAGTGGGAATAGAGGCTCACCTTGGGGGGGCTGTAATGACTAAGATGCGGTCCTTTCCGATTTGGGGATCGAGGCCCCGAATTGGAAAGAAGTGTATCTAAGCGTTTCGCAAACATGGTAACATAGAACATACATAAATAATAGAGGAATGACAATAAAGGATTCAACTGTCATCTCATAAATATATCACAGTTACATCACGCATGCAAACAAGGTAGTTCCGCTACAGACTACAAAACAAGGGAAATGACTATGCTACCCTGCATGCTTGACCGTGATCACGACCACGCCTGAGTCATCTGGATATTTCACGTACAGGCGGTCGTTCTCCTCATCGTACTGCCACGCCAGCTGCGTGCCGTCGGGATCACCTGACTCGGAGGTACCTGAACCTGTTGATGTTGTGAAGGAATCTGTGAGCCACAGGGACTCAGCAATCTATGACCTCGATGCCAGAACTAGTCAAGTTATTAGGTTGGAAAGGTGGAGTATTTAGGTTGCATCATTCTAAGCTTTATATGGTGGCTAACTTACGTAGAACATGTATGAAGGTGGTCTATTCTAGCGGTCGATGATAGATGATCACTATGTGATCCTGAACACCTACCTCTGTCAATCATAACCCCACCATGTTCCTGATCGAAGAGAGATCTTCGAAGGGGACAATCATGGTTACGCACACAGTTGGCAATTTTATTAGCTTATGTTTAACTTATCTATTACCAGATGTCAACAAATATTCCAAGTTGCCACATAACCGCGGGCACGGCTTTCCAAAAGATTAAACCCTGCAGGGGTGCTCCAACTTGTCCATCACAAACGTACACGGGCCGCAAAGTAATCCTCTATCATGAATCTCGTGATCTCGTCGGATTCCTTAGAGGAAAACCTCAACTCTAGGGAGAACCAAAGCTTCACCGGGATTCCTATACGCAAGATATATCGCTAAGGTAAGACAAGACTAGCAGGACCCCCCGGTGTGCCGACGATCCTGATAAGAGTCGCGTATCTCAGTCTCAGGACAACACCGGCTATGCATAGTGGACAAGGACCAAACCTCTAGTTTCGCCGAGGTGGTAATTGTCGACTGCTAGGTGGGTGGACCAACACTCATGAGGAGCACTGGCCCGGGTTGTTGATTAAATTCCTCGGGGTAGCTATTCCCTCAGCAGATTATTATTAAGTGATTAACAGATTAAAACCAATGTTGGGTCCTCCCGGACAAGTCTTAACACTACGCGATTTATTGAGGGGGTCCCCATAACAACCCTGAACGTGTTAGGAGCGATCATTATGGAATCAAACACCGGTAGCTGGTAACTATGGCGGCAATAACGGAACAAAGCACCGGCAAAAGGCTAGGCCTTCCGTTATTTACCAAGTATATAGGTGCATTAATTAAATAACAGAATTAATATAATGATATCAAACTCATGTTATCACATGAGACAATTGCACCTCCAACTAGCAATGCTAACATTAGAAGCTTAGCAAGCCTACTTAGCCATTCAAGATTTGCTAGGAAGGGTAAGTGTTTGGGTTTCATGGCAATTCAGGAGGCAATTATTTCAGTGGTAGGCAGCGAACATATGATGGAAGAAAGTAATCTAGCATAACAAGTCTAGAGATGGAATCAAGGTCATATCATCTTGCCTGTGATATCCTCAGCCTGGAACTGCTCTTGTTCATCCTGCACGTACTCTCCCGAATCCATGTACTCGTTCTCCGATCCCGGTGCTTCCCAACATAAAAATAACATACAATGAACAACAGCACCTCAAGATGCAACAAGCACATGATGCATGAGATGAATATGAGCATGCATCACTATTCTACTCACTAGCACAAGCATGAGAAGTAAATACATGTTCCTGGACATAACTGCATCCTAAGCTATCTTGACATGCATGAGAATGACATGATCAGATGCGTCCCGTGAAAACGATGCAAAAGCATATAAAGAACATTACAAACGGAGCTACGGATCAACGGGAAACAACGAAACAAGAAATAAAGTCCTACGTGTCAAATTCATCACCACACACTCCAATGGCTCAACTCTGGTATTTCCAGGTAGCCAAGACGTAAAACAATCCAACATGGATGGGGTGGAGCAAAGAAGAACACCACACCATCATCTATGCACTCACAAACATCAAAACACCAAAACTACACAATCTGCCATAAACAGCATCATAGCACTTTGTGAGCTACATGCAAGTCACCTACAGCCACCCAAATATGCCAAATAAGATATGTGGCAGTAGCTATCCAAGAGTACTTCAAGCACAAACAAAAATATAAAGCAAAGGAGTTTCACACAGAAAGTTACACAGCTGCAAACTTGCCCAAAAATATCAGATTTCAGGGACTTGGTGAAAATTCCAGATTCTCACTAGCTGTTTATGCTCTGAAGCATTTTGACAACAGCCAAAACAATATCTACAGGACTCCAAATGGAATAAAAATTTACAGGGAGCTAGACAAACACATAAGCTTCAACTTTCCAGTTGAAAGCTAAGGCTGAATCACAACACATTGACCTGCACAAGCTCATCAACAGGAGAAGAAAATATAAACAGATTATGACTAATCTAGAATTTCAGCCACATACCTATTTTGATTGGGCACAACTTGCACATATGGAATCCTAAGCATGAAACAAAACCAATATGTGGTAGAGGGGGTCACCCTCTACTACCACAACCAAGAATCAAACTCTTGGGGACACCATATCTCATGGAACCAAGCTCCAAACATAGAACAAAACCGAAATAAGTCATCTCTAGAAAATGTTCCAAAGGAAAAAATGACTTCACCAATGGATTCCTGGGATGATTCTACCCCAAAAAAATATATAAAACATATGCACTTGCTTGGAACAAATGGGCACAAACTAGAAAAGAAAAACTACATAGAATCAGATCTAGTGAATAGTGCATCATCACATGTGCTATTCACTAGAACACCTCCTACACAAGCACTTGCACATGACCACAACATCAATGGTGCACATGAGGGATAGACCTGATGCCCATGTGCCTTGGCACACCACCACCTACACAAGCACATAAAACTACAAGCTATCAAGACACTCAACACATGCTGTTAAGGCATGAATAAATGCCACATAATCACCCTAGTAGCTACAGCAAACATACACACTAGTTTATGGAAGCAAGAAGTAAAACAAAAGAAAATAACAAACAAACAAAATAAAAGATATGGGTGAGGGTTTGAACCCTGCACCTCTGGAGCCACAACACTGCAACACACCGCTCTGCTAGGCGCCAAGTATTCGATAGAGAAGGGCAGCCTAGCAGGATAACTACTCTGCTTCTACTGAATCTGTCGCTGCCTGAAATAAAACAAAAGGGGGTCGAGGGGGAATCAAACCCACGACCTGGGTACAACACATCCCACAACTACGCCACTACGCTATGCATCGACGTCTGACAGAGAAGGGGACTCTGCTCTTTTGAGCATCCCCTTCGGGATCCACTGCTGATCCACTGTGGCCGGAACAGGGGAGCCACAACGCCGGCGACACAAGCAAAATCAAACTCCGGTGCGTTGATGGAAGGATGCCCATGCACCCACGGTTCCATTTCCCTCGTTAAACCTACTCGAGAGTAACTACTCCTACGGCTCTACGATGCGTGGCGGCGCCAACGACAGGGAACAGCACGACGACCAGCTACACGGATCCTACGCTCGATCGAAGACAGGGAAGAGGAGAGGAAGGCTCTGCTCACCCAACAGACGAAGAAGCCGATCCTGTCGGAGAGGTAGCAGGGGAAGAAGAGGAGGAAGACGCGTCGGGGATACTTGTCGGAGCGGAAGGGGTCGTCGTCGATGCAGGGGAAGAAGAGGCGATGCCGTCGTCCTAGCTACGGGAATGGACTCCCTAGAGATCCCGCGAGCTCGACAAAGCCTTGGAGAGGAAGCAGAGGCACAACAACAACTGCGACAAGATCCTTCACGGGTCGGCCATGGCGGAAGCACCGCTCCTCTTACCTAAGGTCGTCGATAGAGAGAGAGGGAGATGGGGAAGAAGTGGCGGCGGCGGAGGAGGAACCCTAGCTTTGGCACGGACGCCAAGGGGGGTTAAATAGGGGAAAGAAGGATGAGAGGGACGCGGCGTGGCCATGTGCGCGAGGAGCTCCGGTGGAAAGTAGAGGGGAACGAAATGGGACGCTGATAGTGGCCCCAGGTGTCGAGCTGGAAAGGAGGAAGAAGAGGGACGCGCTGGGGGCTCCTGCGCGAGAGAGAGGAGGAAGTGGGCCGGCCTGTGGGAGGAAGCCCACAGGGTGGCGCAGAATAGAAGGGAAGAAAACCCTGGGGGTTTTTCTAATAGAAATTAACTAGAGAAAGAGATAAAATCACAAAGAAAACTATAAGTGCTAAAAATAAAACTAGCACACCCCTGGTCATGATAAATCATGGCCTATTTGAATAAAATGCAAAATAAATATTTGGGGCAACTAAATATTTACAAAACAACATTTATTATATCTGTTTTGTATCTATTTGCACCAACTCCACACCTAATCAAAATACCAATAACACATCACAAATTTACCACAATCATAAGCTAAATGAGGGACATTTCTAAAACAGAAAAGGGTCAAGTGAAACTTGACCTTGAGATGAAATAGAGAGGGGGGAAGATGGTTTTGAAACCTATGCAACCACAATGCACTTCCTACTATCATCTACCTCCACATCATACACACATACCACATCACATCAAACAACACATGAATTCACAAAGTCTCAAACCAAGACATGGAATGATATGGAATGCATGCATGCAAAGAAGAATTAAACAAGGTGACATCACATGAAATCATAAGCATAGATAGCTCTCATGTCCATGACAAGTTGGACCCACATGAAGAAGGTTCCAAAAAGGGAAGGTTACACACTTGGGGCATTACAGGGGCCTCTTGGGCCGGTTGGGTGCTGCAGGCGGGAGCTGGGCCGAGGCAGGTCGCTCGGCTAGAGAAGGCCGCGGAGAGGGGCGAGTTGGGCCAGGAGGCGAGGCCGGCCCATGCCGGGACTGGGCCGCGGGGAGGCTCTCGGCCTGGGCGCGAGCGAAGCTGGTCAATGCGCTCGATCTGGCTCCCCTCGTGCTCCTCCCGAGCAGGAGCCACATGCGGCGGCGGCGCTGGCTTCGAGGGCTGCAGCGCACAGGGAGGCCTAGGGCGGCGAGGCCATGGGGAAGTGGCAGGGCTGGACGGATCCGTGCACGGGAGGAGCATTCCCGGCGGCGGCGCGAGCTTTGGGCGGAGGATGGCGCAGATTGGGCTGGTCGGAAGCGAGCTGCGGCTGGCGGCGGGATGAGCTACGGCTGGCGGCGTGATGGGCTGCGGCTGGCCGGCGGGAGGAGGCGGATCCGGGTGGCGCCGGTGCTCCGATGGCTCGGGGCCAGAGAGGAGGCGCGGTGTAACGACTAAGATGCGGTCCTTTCCGATTTAGGGAACGAGGCCCCAAAATGGAAAGACGCGCATCTAAGCGTTTCGCAAGCACGATAACATAACACATACATAATAATAGAATGACAATTAGGGATTCAACTGCCATCTCATAGAATATATCAGAGTTACATCACACATTATTTCAGACAAGGTAGTTTCTCTACGGACTACATAACATGAGAAATGACTATGCTACCCTGCATGCTTTCCCATGATCACGACCACGCCTCAGTCTTCTGGATAGTTCACGTACAAGCGGTCGCTCTCCTCATCGTACTACCACGCCAGCTACGTGCCGTCAAGATCACCTGTGTCGGGCGTACCTGTACCTGTTGGTGTGTTGAAGGAATCAGTGAGCCACGGGGACTCAGCAATCTATGACCTCGGTGCCAGAACTAGTCAAGTTATTAGGTAAGGAAGGTTCAATGTTTAGGTTGCAGGATCCTAAGCATTTATGGTGGCTAACTTACGTAGAACAAGTATTGAAGGTGGTCTATACTAGCGGTCGATGACTAGTTGATCAATAAGTGATCCTGAACACCTACTTATGTCAGTCATAACCCCACCGTGTTCCCGATCGAAGAGAGGTCTTCGAAGGGGACAGTCACGGTTACGCACACAGTTGGCAATTTTATTAGTTTGGGTTCAAGTTATCTATAACTAGATGTTAACAAATATTCCAAGTTGCCACATAACCGCGGGCATGGCTTTCCGAAAGATTAAACCCTGCAGGGGTGCTCCAACTAGTCCATCACAAACGGTCACGTGCCGCAAAGTAATCCTCTATCACGAATCTCGTGATCTCGTCGGATTCCTTAGAGGAAAACCTCGACTCTGGGGAGAACCAAAGCTTCACCGGGATTCCTATACGCAAGATATATCGCTAAGGTAAGACAAGACTAGCAGGACCTCCCGACGTGTCGACTACCCTGATAAGAGCAGTGTATCTCAGTCTAAGGACACGCCGGATAAGCGAAGCGTACAGTGGCCACAGAAATCTCCCGAGTTGCCCCAGGATGGCCCCGCACGGTGCTCTAGTTTGGACCAACACTCATGAGGAGCACTGGCCCGGGTTGTTGATTAATTCCTCGGGGAAGCTATTCCCTATGCAGATTATTATTAAGTGATTAGGAAATTAACACCAATGTTGGGTCCTGCCGGACAAGTCTTAGCACTACACGATTTATCAAGGGGGTCCCCATAACAACCCCGAACGTGTTAGGAGCGATCAGTTATGGAATCAAACACCGGTAGCCGGAAACTATCGCGGCAATAACGGAACAAAACACCCGGCAAAAGGCTAGGCCTTCCGTTATTTACCAAGTATATAGGTGCATTAATTAAATAACAGATTTAACATAATGATATCAAGCTCATGTTATCACATGAGACAAAGCGCCTGTAACTAGCAACGCTAACATTAGAAGCTGAGCAAGCCTACTTAGCCATTCAATATTTGCTAGGAGGGGAAAGTGTTTGGGTTTCATGGCAATTTAAGGAGGCAATTATTTCAGTGGTAGGCACCGAGCATAAGATGAAGAAACGTGAATCTAGCATAACAAGTCTAGAGATGGAATCAAGGTCATATCATCTTGCATGTGATGTCCTCAGCTTGGAACTGCTCTTGTTCGTCCTACACATACTCTCCCGGATCCACATACTCGTTCTCCGATCCCGGTGCTACCCAACATAAAAATAGCATCCAATGAACCACAACACAACAAGATGCAACAAGCACATGATGCATGAGATGAAAATGAACATGCATCTCTATTCTAATCACTAGCACAAGCATGAGAAGTAAATACAAGTCCCTCGACAGGACTGCACTCTAAGCTATCTTGACATGCATGAGGATGACATGAACAGATGCGTCATGTGAAAATGATGCAAAAACATATAAAGAACGTTACGATCGGAGCTACGGATCAACTGGAAACAAGAAACAAGAAATAGAGCCCTACGTGTCAAATCCATCACAACACACTCCAATGGCATACTTCTCGTATTCCCAGGTTGCCAAAACATAAAACAAACAAGTATGGATGGGGTCGTGCAAGGAATATCACCACACCATCAACTATGCACTCACAAGCATCAAAACATCAAAAGTATACGATGTGCCCTAAACAACATCATAGCAATTTGAGGGCTACATGCAAAGCACCTACAGCCACCCAAATATGCCAAATAAGATATGTGCCAGGATCTATTCAAAATCTCTTCAAGCACAAGCAAAAATATAATACAAAGGAGTTTCACACAGAAAGTTGCACATCTGCTAACTTGGACAAAAATATCAGATTTCAGGGACTTGGTGAAAATTCCAGATTCTCACTAGCTGTTTATGCTGTGAAGCATTTTGACATCACCCAAAACAATAACTACAGAGATCCAAATAGAATGAAAATTGACAGAGAGCTAGACAAACACAAAAGGTACAACTTTCCAGTTGATAGCGAGGGCTGATTCTCAACACATGGACTTCTACAAGCACAACAACATGAGAAGAAAATATAAGCAGATTCTCAGACTTAGTGAAAATCACAGATTTTCACTAAACTGGAATTTTCAGCCACATGCCTACTTTGACTAGGCACAACTTGCACATATGAATTCCTAGGCATGAAACAAAACCAACATGCTATAGAGGGGGTCACCCTCTACTGCCACAACAAAGATTCAACCTCTTGGGCTCATCACATCACATGGAACCAAGTTCTAAACATTGACCAAAACAGAAATATGACATTCCCATAAAGTGTTCCAAAGTGGAATCTGAACCCACCATTGGATTCCTGCGATGATTCTACCCCAAAAACATATATAATACATAGGCACTTGCATAGAATAATTGGGCACAAAGCTAAGAAGAAGATTTACATGGAATCACACAGAGATGAATAGTGCATCATCACATGTGCTTCCACTAGCTCATCACCTACACATGCATATGTACACTCTCACAAGTCCAATGGTGCACAAGAGGGTTGGACCTCATGTTCATGTGCCTTAGCACATCATCACACACACACACATACTTCAAACACACATAAGCAAGCACCTACACATGCTAGTGAGAACACACACACTAGATTACACCACATCATCTCTACACCTACACATACAAGCTTGCTCATGTGCTCATAAAAGGCACTCATGCCTTGGGCATGTGTGATACACACACACACAAGCACACACAACAACACATCAAGACCTACATATGATCAACTATATATACCCACACACACCACAAGATCACATGCTCTACTCACAAGGTATGTGGGGGGGGGACCCAAACACACTCACATCACATACTTGCACAAGATAGGACATAAGTCCATCAACATGCACATGACAAAGACACACACATCATCCTCTAGTGCAAAATACACACATGCACATGGTCTAGCTCACACCTACCCACACATACAAAGCCTACACATGCTATCTATCATGCGAGCAACAATACTATGAACAACATACTGTTTGTGAGGGGGGAATACACACAAGGTGATCTAACACCTCCACAACAACTACACAAGCAACCAAGTGCAAAACAGAAAAAGAAATGCAAAAGAATTAAAAAAGATGGGGAAGGGATCGAACCCTAGACCCCCTGGTACAGCCACAGAACCAACACCACTCCAATACTAGGCACTTGCTCGACAGAACAAGGGAGTTATACAAGGTAAGCTATCCCCGTGCGCCACTGTGCTACTGTGCCGAATTAACTTCAAAAAAGGGGGTGGCACGCGCGGGACTCAAACCCAGCACCACCTGATCAACAGGCCACACTGCAAACCACTACGCTACGCTACGGATCTCGACAGAACACAGGTAATCTACAAGGTAACACACACAGACAACATGATGCTCTGCTTGCACACAGAGATGCCGACGGCAGCAACGCCACCGGAGCGTCTCCTGCTACTGCTGCTGTGCCGTGGGGATCAACTACCCTACCACTACCGCGCTGCTACTCTGCACAAGCCCGTGCACACCACATCACGAACAAACATGCACAACACAGGTACTGCCCTGCTCATCTCCGATCAGAGAGGCCGGCCACGAACCCTACTTGCACACTACCGAGGGGAAAGGGAGGAGAATCTCGGCTCACCTAGAGAAAGGAGGGAGAGGGCCGATCGGAGGAAGCCTGAAGAAGAACCGGCCGATCTGAAGAAGACTGACGACACGTTGTGCAGAACCGAAGCAGGGGAAGAAGTTCGAAGGGGAACACGCCGGAAACTAGCTCCTGCCCGTCGGTGTGGTCGCTCCCCGGGCTCACCGAGGACGGGAATGGAGCACATGCGCCTTCCCCGAGCTCCCTGACATGGTGGCCGACACCGAAGGCA
The DNA here is from genome assembly GCF_904849725.1 of Hordeum vulgare subsp. vulgare. Lineage (NCBI taxonomy): Eukaryota > Viridiplantae > Streptophyta > Magnoliopsida > Poales > Poaceae > Hordeum > Hordeum vulgare. The sequence continues at coordinate 243,748,774 of NC_058521.1, read as the reverse complement.
GCGGATGCACGGTGGACGATGGCGGCGTGCTACCTCTCTCTCTCTGCTACCTGAACTACAGAGATCTTACTTGGGGGAAAGGAGGAGATGGAGGAAGGAAGGGGCGGCGCAAGGAGGGGAAAGAGGAACCCTAGGCCAAGGGGGCACGCATGCCGAGGCTATATGGGGGCCTCGACGTCCGTGAGCCTCACGGCGTGCTCACTCTCTCACTCAAGTCTGACGGAAAGTGGCACATGGCAACGACGGCGTCAGAAAGAAAGAGGAGGTCGCGCTAGGTGGGCTCTCGCTGGGAAGTAGAGGGAGAAATGGGCCTCGGAAGGGAAAAAGCCCAACGCTGGCGACATGTAAGGGATAAGAAACCCACTGCGGTTTCTTAGTTTCAAAACAAACACAGAAGGAAATAAAACATAGACAATTCTGTAGGAGATAAAAAAACCAAATACCCCTGGTCATAAGGGAATTATGACCCATTTAATAAAAATAGAAAAGGGATTTTTGGGGAAAGTAAATATTTACAAAACAACATTAATGGATCTGCTTTGTATTTATTTGCACCACTAAAACACAGCCTCAATTCACCAAATGCATATCATCGCACCCACCACAAAACATTCTAAAACATGGGCATTTTTGAAATAGAGAAGGAGCAAAAGAATCTTGGCTTGAGATAAATAGAGAAAGGGAATGCTTTGAATCCTATTGCAAACCACAAGTACTTCCTACTAACAAACTACATCCACATCATCACATAATTTCATCACATCACAACACACACATCATATGATCACAAGGCCACAAACACAATGGCATGGATGAATTGATGCATGAATGCAAAGGGAGATATGGCAAGGTGACACATGAAATAACACATGCATGGGCTCTCATTGCAATGACAAGGTGGACCCACATACAGAAGGTTCCAATAAAGGCAAGTTACACTCTTGGGGCATTACAAACTCTCCCACACTACAAAAAGATCTCGCCCCGAGATCTAAGACTGAAAGAATTCCGGAAATTCAGAACGGAGGTTATCCTCGCGTTCCCAAGTAGCTTCTTTATCCGAATGGTGTGACCACTGCACTTTGAGAAATTTGACAGTCTTGTTGCGGGTCTTGCGCTCAGTCACCTCGAGAGCCACAACTGGATGCTCACGATAGGATAGGTCGGGTTGAAGGTCGATGTCTTGAAGATGAACAGTGCGCTCAGGAGTCTTGAAGCATCTCCGGAGCTGAGAGAAATGGAACACGTCATGCACATTTGCAAAGTTTGACGGGAGCTCGAGTTGGTACGCAAGATCGTCTCTCTTGCCAATAACTCTGAAAGGACCAATGAAACGAGGCACAAGCTTGCCTTTGATGCCAAAGCGCTGTGTACCCTTCATGGGGGACACCTTGAGATAGACGAAGTCGTCAAGCTCATAAGACATGTCATGATGCTTGCTATCATAATAGCTCTTCTGACGGGACTGAGCTGCTCTGAGATTACTCCGAATGACCCGACACATCTCTTCAGGTTCTTCTATCAAGTCATTCCCAAGAAGCTGAAGCTCGCCGGTCTCGGACCAGTTGAGCGGGGTACGACACTTCCTGCCATAGAGAATCTCAAACGGAGCTTTGCCTGAACTAGCTTGATAACTGTTGTTATACGAGAACTCAGCGAAAGGGAGGCAGTCTTCCCACTTCATGCCAAAAGAGATAACACAGGCTCTCAGCATGTCCTCAAGAATCTGATTGACTTGCTCCACTTGACCACTAGTCTGAGGATGAAAAGCTATGCTGAAGCGTATCTTCGTACCCATCGCAGACTGAAAAGAGTCCCAAAACTTGGAAGTGAAGATACTTCCGCGATCCAAAGAAATCATCATAGGCACGCCGTGCAAAGACACTATCCTGGAAGTGTACAACTCTGCAAGCTGAGCTGCCGAAATGGATTCCTTGACTCAGAGAAAATGAGCCACTTTACTCAACTTGTCAATGACGAAGAAGATGACATCATTATCCTTCTTGGACTTCGGAAATCCGGTGACGAAATCCATCTCAATATGGTCGAACTTCCACTCGGGAATGGGCAAAGGATGCAAAAGACCTGCTGAACGTTGATGCTCTGCTTTCACCCTTCGACATACATCACATTCATTTACGAACTGAGCAATCTCACGCTTCATGCCAGTCCACCAGAAGGTCTGTTTCAAGTCCTGATACATCTTGGAGCTTCCAGGATGTATAGAGAGCAAGGAGTTATGAGCTTCTTCCATGATTACCTTTCTCAGATCACCTTTCAGAACGACAAGACGATCCTCAAAGAACAACGTGTCCCTGGCATCAACACTGAAGCACTTACATTTGGGAAGTCCCTTTGCCACGCCAATCTTGACTTTCTTCACCATTGCATCAAGAAGTTGTGCTTCTCGGACCTGATATTCCAAGGTAGGAGAGATCTGAAGATTTGCAAGAAATCCGTGAGGAACTAACTGAAGGTTGAGCTTTTTGAAAGATTCAGAAAGGTCAGGCTGGAGAGGCTTCATAATGATACTGTTGCAGTAAGCCTTCCTGCTCAAAGCATCTGCCACGACATTAGCTTTGCCTGGCGTGTACTCAACACTCGGATTAAAATCTTGGAGAATTTCCACCCAACGAGTTTGCCGAAGATTCAGGTTAGGCTGGGTGAAGATGTACTTGAGACTCTTGTGATCGGTGAACACTTCAACCTTTCGTTCCAACAAGAGGTGTCTCCAAGTCATTAGAGCGTGTACCACTGCTGCTAGCTCAAGATCATGCACATGATAATTCTTCTCCGCTGGCTTCAACTGTCTGGAGGTATAGGCAACCACTTTCTTCTCTTGCATCAGAACTGCACCAAGACCTTGAAGAGAGGCGTCATAGAACACTTGCTAAGGCTTGGAATCATCCGGAGGAACCAAGACTGGAGTAGAGGTGAGCTTCTCCATGAGTGTGTCGTAGGCCAACTGACACTCTGGAGACCAAGCATATTTCACGCCCTTCTGAAGAAGACTTGAGAGAGGCTTAACATTCTTGGAGAAGTTCTCAACGAACCTTCCACAATAGCTTGCAAGCCCAAGAAAGCTTCAAAGCTACTTCACATTCTGTGGAGGCTCCCATTCAACAACGGCATGCACCTTCGACGGATCAACTTTGATGCCCTCGGCAGAGATGATGTGACCAAGATAGACGACTTCTTTCAACCAGAACTCACACTTGGAAAACTTGGCATACAATTTGTACTCCCTCAGCTTATCAAGAACCAATCTGAGATGTTCTTCATGTTCTTCCTCAGTTTCAGAAAAGACCAGAATATCGTCGAGATAAAGCAACACGAACTCATTCTTGAACGGAGAGAATATGTAGTTCATCAATCGACAAAATGTCGGAGGAGCATTTGCCAGACCAAAAGACATGACCGTATACTCATACGAGCCAAAACTAGTCCCGAAAGCAGTCTTCGGAATATCCTCTTCGCGAATGCGAGTTTGATGATAGCCCATTCTGAGATCGAGATTGGAGAAGATCTTAGCCCCTTTCAACTGTTCGAACAACTCATTTATGTTCGGAAGTGGATACTTATTTCTGATTGTCTTCTTGTTCAATGGACGGTAATCGACGCACAACCGGTCCGTGCCATCCTTCTTCTTGGCAAACAGAACTCCACAGCCCCATGAAGACGAGCTCGTTCTGATCAGACCCAAACGCTCCTGCTCATCGAGTTGCCTCTTAAGTTCTTTCAACTCTTCTGGACCCAATTTGTACGGCCGTTTGCACACAGACTCAGTACCTGGTTCAAGCTCAATGACAAATTCAACTTCTCTGCGGAGGCATTCCTGGCAGCTCTTCTGGAAACACATCTTCATATTCGCAGACCACTAGGACTTGCAAAATAGGATTAATCTCACCCTTTTCATTCAAAGAGAACAGGCGGATTGTATCATCGCGCGTCGCGAATATAATCACGTCCTCCGAAGAGTGAGTAAGCTTGACTTCTTTAGCTTCACAATCAATCGATGCCTTGTTCATGGCCAACCAGTCCATACCAAGGATCAAATCAATGTCGGAATTGCCCAATACATACAGAGAAGCCAGAAAAGAATAACTTCCTATCTTGACATTGACATCAGGAACTATAGAATTTGATCTCATATGCGCACCCGGAGAAACAACACCCAAATGTCTATGCAAACTTGTCGAGGGAAAATCATGCTTGATGAAAAATGACTTTGACATAAAACAATGCGAAGCACCAGAATCGAACAAGACTTTAGCAGGAAAATCATTGACTGAAAGTTTACCCGTGATCACATGAGAGGAGTTGTCTGCTTTAGCTGCATTCACCGTATTGACTTGAGCGGACCTGGGGTTGAACTTGACGATAGCATTGCTTAGAGTTTTGCCTGGAGGAGGAGGTGGAAGACGGAGCTGAGAAGTGCACTTGTTGGCATAGTGACCCTTCTGCCACACTTGTGACAAGTAACATCTGCTGGCTGACGGTACTGTGTCTGAGGAGGCCCTTGCTTCTGCTGCTGGAATCTCTGTTGGAAAGCTGGGTTGGGTGGGTGGGAAGAACCATGGCCACCAGAATGCTTGAACTACTGTGTGTGCCGAGGAGGAGGAGGAGACACCCAAAACTTCTATTGCTTCTGAACCACCTGAGTAGAAGACGAGCTGGAATCTCCGAAGCGCTTCTTAGAATTCTCCACCCTGAGCAAACCTGCCTCAGCCCTGAGAGCTAAGTTGTAGAACTTATCGAACTCCTCAGGATCGTGCAAAGCAAGAGCTAACTGCAAATCTTCTTTCAAGCCACCTCTGAACTGATAAATCTTGCTCTTCTGATCAGGGATATCCTGCAAGGCGTATCGGGCTAGCTCGTGGAACTCGACATTGTACTTGTACACGGAGTTACCACCTTGCTTCAAGCGCCCGAACTTCTCACGCATTTCCTCCACGAAGCTGGACGGAATGTAGTGGGATCTGAAGTCACGGGAGAACACATCCCAAGTGATCACTCTAGCACCCCTGGAATCCTTCAACCGTTGCCACCAGATAGATGCTTTCCCCTTCAGCTGGAATGTAGCAAACTTGACGAAATCCTCAGGATGAACATTGCTGCATTGAAAGTGCTTGTTCATGTCATGGATCCAATCCTCAGCATCAAACGGCTGGTCACAGGAAGTGAAAGTCTTCGGCTGATTCGACAGGAACTGATTCAGATTAGCAAACTGATTGCCACCATGCTGGAAATTGCCTTGCTGCTGATTAGCCCTCTCTTGCAACAACTGTATCAGCATCTGAGTGTTTGCATTTGTAGCAGCCAGCACCGCTTGCCAAGCCTCTGCAGGAGGAGGCGACGACGGAGGAGGATTCTCCGGAGGAGGAGGTGGTGGCGGCACATCCTCACGCCCTTGGTTCTAACGAGTTGGTGGAGCCATCCTGAATACGGACAACACATTAGCCCACAGAATAAATTGAAGGTATAGCTGAATCAAAACCGGCAGGAATATCTGAACAGGAATATTAGCAATTGCACTCGAACAAAATAGTAAGAATGCTTCCTCAAAGTGACGGTCGACAAAATTCTGATTAAGACCACTTGCAAACAAGTATGAGCTAGAACTGCTCGGAACAAATATATGATCAAGATTTCATCCGATATCTTCGTGGATAAGATCGCACGGGCTCGAATTTACAGTAGCCATCCTGTGGAAGGTAGTGCACACGACTTACGAAGTATCCCCGAGTCGTAGCAAGCTACAAGGACTCTTTAAGACCCAACGAGAACCGCTGTAAGACGACCGTGAACAAACACACCCACTGAGTATCGAATCCCAACCTCACACCATGCATCTGTAGGAAGATTGTCCAATAAGTCACTACTTGATATCCCACCTACGAATTCCCGAAATATCTGGTCATGCAATCTGGTACACGGATACAAGGGGTAATATCCACACAACTCCTATACTAACCCGTCCACTGTATCATATCCGTCAACACATAACCAGAATCTCGGACCTTCATCTACAACAGACCCTCGTGATCTCAATGATACAAAGTATGGCAGTACTCCCGGACAATCTACACCAGTACTGGGGACATCGGGGTTATCTCGCCACAACTAGTATTGAAGCAATTGCGAACATCCTTCGTTTTGAGATACTCAGAAATCTGAATGATGGCGATGTGCAAAAGAATCCCCTGGAGCTCAACTCCCCGGAAGAAATCAAGGCAGACATGAGGCACCAAGACAGAACTCCGTCACATCGGAATCATATAGGTTTCAACAGTACCCGCGTGATCCTAAATTTTTTTTGAGCGAGAAGAGGAGTAGAATTAAGATTTCCTAAGACGGGAACCTCACAAGATCAAGGAAGAGGAGAAAAAGGAATCCTACTCTCCGATATAACTAAGGCTCAAAACATTTTACTAGACTCGACTCGGCTAAGTACGATCACACAAAGGCTACTATGATCGTAAGGCTCTCATTACCAACTTGTAACGACTAAGATGCGGTCCTTTCCGATTTAGGGAACGAGGCCCCAAAATGGAAAGAAGCGCATCTAAGCGTTTCGCAAGCACGGTAACATAGCACATACATAATAATAGAATGACAATTAGGGATTCAACTGCCATCTCATAGAATATATCAGAGTTACATCACACATTATTTCACACAAGGTAGTTTTGCTATGGACTACATAACATGAGAAATGACTATGCTACCCTGCATGCTTGCCCACGATCACGACCACGCCTCAGTCTTCTGGATAGTTTACGTACAAGCGGTCGCTCTCCTCATCGTACTGCCACGCCAGCTGCGTGCCGTCGGGATCACCTGTGTCGGGCGTACCTGTACCTGTTGGTGTGTTGAAGGAATCTGTGAGGCACGGGGACTCAACAATCTATGACCTCGGTGCCAGAACTAGTCAAGTTATTAGGTAAGGAAGGTTCAGTGTTTAGGTTGCAGCATCCTAAGCATTTATGGTGGCTAACTTACGTAGAACAAGTATTGAAGGTGGTATATACTAGCGGTCGATGACTAGCTGATCAATAAGTGATCCTGAACACCTACTTACGTCAATCATAACCCCACCGTGTTCCCGATCGAAGAGAGGTCTTCGAAGGGGACAGTCACGGTTGTGCACACAATTGGCAATTTTATTAGTTTGGGTTCAAGTTATCTACAACCGGATGTTAACAAATATTCCAAATTGCCACATAACCATGGGCACGGCTTTCCGAAAGATTAAACCCTGCAGGGGTGCTCCAACTAGTCCATCACAAACGGTCACAGGCCGCAAAGTAATCCGCTATCACGAATCTCGTGATCTCGTCGGATTCCTTAGAGTAAAACCTCAACTTTGGGGAGAACCAAAGCTTCACCGGGATTCCTATACGCAAGATATATCGCTAAGGTAAGACAAGACTAGCAGGACCTCCCGACGTGTCTCAGTCTCAGGACACGCCGGATAAGCGAAGCGTACAGTGGCCAGAGAAATCTCCTGAGTTGCCCCGGGATGGCCCGACACGGTGCTCTAGTTTGGACCAACACTCATGAGGAGCACTGGCCCGGGTTGTTGATTAATTCCTCGGGGTAGCTATTCCCTATGCAGATTATTATTAAGTGATTAGCAAATTAACACCAATGTTGGGTCCTTTCAGACAAGTCTTAGCACTACACAATTTATCAAGGGGGTCCCCATAACAACCCCGAACGTCTTAGGAGCGATCAGTTATGGAATCAAACACCGGTAGCCGGAAACTATGGCGGCATAACGGAACAAAACACCCGTCAAAAGGCTAGGACTTCTGTTACTTACCAAGTATATAGGTGCATATATTAAATAACAAATTTAACATAATGATATCAAGCTCATGTTATCACATGAGACAAAGCACCTGTAACTAGCAACGCTAACATTAGAAGCTGAGCAAGCCTACTTAGCCATTAAATATTTGCAAGGAGGGGAAAGTGTTTGGGTTTCATGGCAATTTTAGGAGGCAATTATTTCAGTGGTAGGAAGCGAGCATAAGACGAAGAAACGCGAATCTAGCATAACAAGTCTAGAGATGGAATCAAGGTCATGTCATCTTGCGTGTGATGTCCTCAGCTTGGAACTGCTCTTGTTTGTCCTGTATGTACTCTCCCGGATCCACTTACTCGTTCCCGATCCCGGTGCTACACAACATAAAAATAGCATCCAATGAACCACGACACAACAAGATGCAACAAGCACATGATGCATGAGATGAAAATGAACATGCATCTCTATTCTAATCACTAGCACAAGCATGAGAAGTAAATACAAGTCCCTAGACAGAACTGCACTCTCAGCTATCTTGACATGCATGAGGATGAAGCGAACAAATGCTTCATGCAAAAACGATGCAAAAACATATAAAGAACGTTACGATCGGAGCTACGGATCAACCGGAAACAACGAAACAAGAAATAGAGTCCTACGTATCAAATCCATCACAACACACTCCAATGGCATACTTCTCGTATTCCCAGGTTGCGAAAACATAAAACAAACAAGTATGGATGGGGTCGTGCAAGGAATATCACCACACCATCAACTATGCACTCACAAGCATCAAAACATCAAAACTATACGATGTGCCATAAATAGCATCATAGCAATTTGAGGGCTACATGCAAAGCACCTACAGCCACCCAAATATGCCAAATAAGATATGTGGCAGGATCTATTCAAAATCTCTTCAAGCACAAGCAAAAATAGAATACACAGGAGTTTCACACAGAAAGTTACACAACTGCTAACTTGGACAAAAATATCAGATTTCAGGGACTTAGTGAAAATTCCAGATTCTCACTAGCTGTTTATGCTGTGAAGCATTTTGACAGCACCCAAAACAATAACTACAGAGATCCAAATGGAATGAAAATTGACAGAGAGCTAGACAAACACAAAAGGTACAACTTTCCATTTGATAGCCAGGGCTGATTCTCAACACATGGACTTCTACAAGCACAACAACATGAGAAGAAAATATAAGCAGATTCTCAGACTTAGTGAAAATCACAGATTTTCACTAAACTGGAATTTTCAGCCACATGCCTACTTTGACTAGGCACAACTTGCACATATGAATTCCTAAGCATGAAACAAAACCTACATGCTATAGAGGGGGTCACCCTCTACTGCCACAACAAAGATTCAACCTCTTGGGCTCATCATATCACATGGAACCAAGCTTTAAACATTGACCAAAACAGAAATATGACATTCCGAGAAAATGTTCCAAAGTGGAATCTGAACCCACCATTGGATTCCTGGGATGATTCTACCCCAAAAACATATATAATACATAGGCACTTGCATAGAATAATTGGGCACAAAGCTAAGAAGAAGATTTACATGGAATCACATAGAGATGAATGGTGCATCATCACATGTGCTTCCACTAGCTCATCACCTACACATGCATATGTACACTCTCACAAGTCCAATGGTGCACATGAGGGGTGGACCTCATGTTGATGTGCCTTAGCACATCATCACACACACACACATACTTCAAACACACATAAGCAAGCACCTACACATGCTAATGAGAACACACACACTAGATTACACCACATCATCTCTACACCTACACATACAAGCTTGCCCATGTGCTCATCAAAGGCACTCATGCCTTGGGAATGTGTGAGACACACACACACAAGCATACACAACAACACATGAACACCTACATATGATCAACTATATATATCCACACACACCACAAGATCACATGCTCTACTCACAAGGTATGTGGGGGGGAACGCACACACACACTCACATCACATACTTGCACAAGATAGGATATAAGTCCATCAACATGCACATGAGAAACACACACACATCATCCTCTAGTGCAAAATACACACATGCACATGGTCTAGCTCACACCTACCCACACATACAAAGCCTACACATGCTATCTATCATGCCAGCAACAATACTATGAACAACATACTGTTTGTGAGGGAAAAAATACACACAAGGTGATCTAACACCTCCACAGCAACTGCACAAGCAACCAAGTGCAAAACAGAAAAAGAATTGTAAAAGAATTAAAAAGGATGGGGAAGGGATCGAACCCTAGACCCCCTGGTACAACCAGAGAACCAACACCACTCCAATACTAGGCACTTGCTCGACAGAACAAGGGAGTTATACGAGGTAAGCCATCCCCCTGCGCCACTGTGCTACTGTGCAGAATTAACTGCAAAAAAGGGGGTGGCACGCGCGGGACTCGAACCCAGCACCACCTGATCAACATGCCACACTGCAAACCACTACGCTACGCTACAGATCTCGACAGAACACAGGTAATCTACAAGGTAACACACACAGACAACATGATGCTCTACTTGCACACAGAGATGCCGACGACAGCAATGCCACCGGAGCGTCTCCTGCTACTGCTGCTGTGCCGTGGGGATCAACTACCCTACCACTACCGCGCTGCTACTCTGCACAAGCCCGTGCACACCACATCACGAACAAACATGCACAACACAGGTACTTCCCTGCTCATCTCCGATCAAAGAGGCCGGCCACGAACCCTACTTGCACACTACCGAGGGGAAAGGGAGGAGAATCTCGGCTCACCTAGAAGAAGGAGGGAGAGGGCCGATCGGAGGAAGCCTGAAGAAGAACCGGTCGATCTGAAGAAGACTGACGACGCGTTGTGCAGAACCGAAGCAGGGGAAGAAGTTCGCCGGGAACACGCCGGGAACTAGCTCCTGCCCGTCGGTGTGGTCGCTCCCCGGCCTCACTGAGGACGGGAATGGAGCGCGGGCGCCTTCCTCAAGCTCCCTGACATGGTGGCCGATGCCGGAGGCGGCGGATGCACGGTGGACGATGGCGGCGTGCTACCTCTCCCTCTGCTACCTGAACTACAGAGATCTTACCTGGGGGGAAGGAGGAGATGGAGGGAGGAAGTGGCGGTGCAAGGAGGGGAAAGAGGAACCCTAGGCTAAGGGAGCACGCACGCCGAGGCTATATGGGGGACTCGACGTCCGTGAGCCTCACGACGTGCTTTCTCTCTCACTGGAGTCTGACGGAAAGTGGCACATGGCAACGACGGCGTCACGAAGAAAGATGAGGTGGCGCTAGGTGGGCTCTCGCTGGGAAGCACAGGGAGAAATGGGCCTCGGAAGGGGAAAAGCCCAACGCTGGCGACAGGTAAGGGATAAGAAACCCACTAGGGTTTCTTATTTTTAAAACAAATAGAGAAGGAAATAAAACATAGACAATTCTGTAGGAGATAAAAAAACCAAATACCCCTGGTCATAAGGGAATTATGACCCATTTAATAAAAATAGAAAAGGGATTTTTGGGGCAAGTAAATATTTACAAAACAACATTATTGGATATGCTTTGTATTTATTTGCACCACTAAAACACAGCCTCAAATCACCAAATGCATATCATCACACCCACCACAAAACATTCTAAAACATGGGCATTTTTGAAATAGAGAAGGAGCAAAAGAATCTTGGCTTGAGATAAATAGTGAAAGGGAATGTTTTGAATCCTATTGCAAACCACAAGTACTTCCTACTTACAAACTACATCCACATCATCACATAATTTCATCACATCACAACACACCACATCATATGATCACAAGGCCACAAACACAAAGGCATGGATGAATGGATGCATGAATGCAAAGGGAGACATGGCAAGGAGACACATGAAATAACACATGCATGGGCTCTCATTGCAATGACAAGGTGGACCGACATACACAAGGTTCCAATAAAGGCAAGTTACACTCTTGGGGCATTACACACGACAAGGTCGGCCAGCCATGGGAGGAGCACGGGAGGAGTTCCTGCGGGAGCCTCGGGCTCCAAGCGGCGGCAGCGGATCTGGGCCCGGCGGGCCTCGGATGGGCTCTGGCGGGCCCGCGGCGGCTGGAGGCTGGTGGGAGGAGAGAGAGAGGTGGGACTAGGGTTTCGGGGTGGCACGGGTACCGAGGTGGGAGGAGAGGGGTTGTCTAAAATTAGGAGGAGGGTCTAGTTATAGAGAAAGGGTGGGCTAGGTTTAGCGAAATTTCGTCCCGGATCCAACCGCGCGGTCGGAATCGGACAACCTCGAACGCGGGAACGGTTAAGTGGCCGTGTAGAGTGGTTAAACGGAGACGAGAGGGAAAACGGGCGACCCGGCAACAAGAATTAAAATATCGAAAGACGTCCGACGATAGACCGAATACGGAGCCGCTACGGTCGACCGTTCGGGTACCAGACGGACTCCGATTGCGACGAAATTTGGCAGGCGGTCTACCTATAATATATTAAGACCGCATGCCACGTTCCAACCCAATCGGTGAAAGTTTTATACACACATTTGAAAACAAGAATTAAACGATGCCGCAGACGCGTGCGTGTGTGGTCGGGCTCAGAACGGACAATGACGAGAACCGGCAACTAACAACGGATGCAGGTTTTGAAAATTGGCGGCAACGGGATGTCGATGCAATGCAGATGATGCGCATGATGCAATGATGATGCGACAATTAAAAAATAATCACACGACGGAAACAGAATAGAAGGGGAATCTTCTGGAACGTCGGTCTCGGGCTGTCACAACTCTCCTAGACTACAAGAGGATCTCGCCCCGAGATCCAAGAATGAAAAAGGGGGAGAGGATGAGAAAGCAAGAGGTAAAACTTAGTCGCTTCTTTGACAAACGAGTGAAACCAACGATCCTTGAAGGTTGCAAAGAGATGAGGAATGAGATGAGAAACAAGCAAGAATTCACGGAAAATTTCGACAACACTTCGGTAGGAAAAGGGGACAAAATTTGATAAGATGGGATAATTATACAAGATTCATAACAAACAACTAAACAGAACAAGGGAACACCATGATATTGATAGAACAACATGATTGACCCAAAAGAGCAACATCACAATGCCTCTGGAACAATAGAATAGGAACTAGCTCATACGGAGTAAGAGAATGAAGAAAAGAATGACAACTACTATCCCAAATGAACTTGGCAAGCATCCTTGCAAGAGAATTGAACGGAGTTGTTGGTAAAATAACAACGAAAATAACAAGATAGTAGTGGGCTTATGGAAACCTTTTCAAACTAATGATGTGACAACCAGCCACTAACAGAAACGAGGATCGTTTCGGGAAACAAGATAAGCAAAACTTCTTACACCAAGAGGATACCTTGAGAACTTGAATCAATGATAATCACCATAATAGACACAATCCTAAGGAAAATCTTTAGGTGAAACTAAACCAAGATAAGTCAAGGAAGAAACCACGAGTTGAAAATATCCCATGAACATAGAGTCGGTGGGTTTACATACTTAATTCTTGAAACAACTTCTCTTCGAGACTCCTCCACTAACAAGCATGTTATAATACCACCTCAAAGGATAAAGGAAGGAGAATTGCACTTGGAAATGCAAGAGAAAGAAAACTTGAGGTACTCCAACAAGAATCTTGAAGAACACTTTGAGAAAATCACATCCTTGAAGAACCACCATGACGAGCCTCCGTATCAAAAGGATGATGCAAGATGTGAAGGATGAAAGAATAAGATTGAAGCCTTGCAAAGACTTCGATGAAGCTTCACGAAGAGATACTTGAGAAAACTTGCAACTCCGAAAAAGAAAAGATAAGAACACTTGAGAAAAAGGAATTGATATCGTGAGCCACTCCGGAAGAAGAATCAAGATTACTATGAACAAGAATAAGAATTATGTTATGCTTATCCTTCATCAAGTTTAATTGATGACAAGCAACGGATTTAGCGTAGCACTTATTCTTCTAGAAATGATTGAGGAGAGATATGAGCACAAACTAGAAGAAATGTTGCAAGAAACACCGGTGAGAATTGAAATGAATGAGGCAACCATGAAAGAATGGAGATACATGAGAATGAAGAGATCATGAGCCACCTGAGAGAAAACTAGAACAAGGCACCAGAATAATTGAGAGGCGAATGGAGAGACAACAATTGAGAAGAATTGAGGATGAAAGCTGAAAGCTGAGAACAAAGAATATTCTAAAATGATGGCCTTCGGAGGATCGAGAATGAAAACAATTCAGAAATGCATCGGATAACAAGGAAGGGATACTCATGATTTACAACAATTGAAAGGATGTCATGAAGCTGAGATGGCAATCTTCAAAAGAATGGACAAGAGTTGAGAGAAACACTCCTTCGGTCTTCCAAGCTGAAAATGATGAGGAGAACACCACCAAGAATACTGCGACACTCCGGAATAAAGAAGAATGCAAGGTTGAGCCAAATATGAGATTTTATTCCAATAGATCTTGGAGATGGGATATGGCTGATGAAATTCATACTTACGTCATAGCTGAAAAGAATTAAAGATCTCCGGAAAGATTACAAGATCCAAATAAGATCCTGGGAAAAACCTGTGGGTTATGGGCCCACTCGAAGAAACCGTCATTGAAAAGATTGCTTAGAAAGAGAGATGCACCGATACAAATGAAAACTAGATGAGGTTGAGCACCTCGACATAATTAAAGAATTGAAAACAAGAAACTTCTGAGATAACTTCAACGCTTTGGATAGAATAGAGATAACTGAATAAAGACGATAGGTTGATAAGAATCTCCAACATGGGAAAGAATTTAAAGGATGACAAGGATATAATGAACACGGAGAACTAAGTTGAATTCACCGAAAAAGATTACAAGATTGAATAAATATGAACATGAAGCTCCTGAGAATCTTCACAATGAATCACCGGCTAAGAGAGAAAAGAACAGATAGCGGAAGCAATAATGAAATGAAATGCACTTGGATGAAATCCAATCACTGAAGAAAAGGGCGGGAGGGCGGGGGAAAAACAAAGACGACTTGGGACAGATGAGATGAACTCCGGATGAAATGAGAGAATGATCTTGCAAAATTAGAGAGGATTGAATTCCTGAAGGGAAGCACACCGGTTGGAAAAGAATTGATATGACAAGTCCGGTTGACAAGAAATTGAAAAGACAAGTTGATTTGAGCAACAGAATTAATAATCTCATAGAAATATGAGAACACCACTTAGGAAAGATCTGAAATCACCACTTGACATCGAAGCAACTTGAATTACCATATTCCAAGAAAACAAAGGGTGAGGCTTGCAAATTAGCCAGCACAAACTCATGAGAAAGGTTTCCGTTCGATATTTTCGTGGAAAGGATCGCACGGGCTCGATCCTTACAGTAGTCATCCTGTGCAAGGCAGTGCACACGACATACGAAGCGTCCCCGAGTCGTAGCAAGCTACAAGGACTCTTTAAGACACAACAAGAACCGCTGTAAGACGACCGTGAACAAACGAATCCACTAGATGTCGTACCCCAACCTAACATCATGTATTTGTTGGAAGATTGTCCTATAAGTAACTACTTGAATTCCCACCTAAGAATTCCCGAAATTTCTGGTCATGCAATCTGGTACACGGATACAAGGAGTAATATGTCACACAACTCCTATTCTAACACGTCCAGTGTATCACATCCGTCAACAAACAACCAGAATCTCGGACCTTCATCTACTACAGACCCTCGTGATCACAACGATACAAAGTATGGCAGTACTCCCAAACAATCTGCACCAGTACTGGGGACATCGGGGTTATCTCGCCACTACTAGTATTGAAGCAATGACGAACATCCTTCGTTCTGAGATACTATGAAATATGAATGATAACGATGCGAGAATCCCCTAGAGCTCAACTCCCCGGAAGAAATCAAGTCAGACAAGAGGCACCAAGACAGAACTCCGTCACATCGGCATCATATAGATTCCAAAAATATCCGCGTTATCCTAATTTTTTTTTGAGTGAGAAGGGGAGTAGAATTAAATTATTACATCAAGATTCCTCACTAGAGCATAGAAGAGGAGAAAAAAGAATCCTACTCTCCGATATATAACTAGACTCAAAGCAGTTTTCCACTAGACTCGACTCGGACAAGTTCGATCAATCAAGGGGGCTCCTAGGTCGGTACGACTCTGATACCAACCTGTAATGCCCAAGATGCGACCCTATCCACAATTTGGCACGAGGGCCTCGTCAGGGATAGAAGCGCGTCTCGTCGTTTCGCAAGAATGGATATCGTTACAAGTACATGTACTGAAAAGGATATATATATATATGTATATATATATATATATATATATATATAGAATTGGCTTACACTCGCCACAAGCTACATCAGAGTCACATCAGTACAATACATAATCATCATGAAGAAGAGCAGGGTCCGACTACGAATGAAAACAAACGAGAAAAGAAGAACGACGTCCATCCTTACTATCCCAGGCTGCCGGCCTGGAACCCATCCTAGATCGATGATGAAAAAGAAGAAGAAGCAACTCCAAATGAACAATCAAAGTGCTCGCGTCAAGTAACCTTTACCTGTACCTGCAACTGGTGTTGTAGTAATATGTGAGCCACAGGGGACTCAGCAATCTCATTTCCAAAGGTATCAAGACTATCAAAGCTTAATAGGTGAGGTAAGGTTAAGTGGTGAGGTTGCAGCAGCGGCTAAGCATATATTTGGTGGCTAAACTTACGAGTACAAGAAATAAGAGGGGGGAAGATCTACACATAGCGGACGTGACTACTGATGATCAAATGAATGATCCTGAACACCTACCTACGTCAGACATAACCCCACCGTGTCCTCGATCGGAGAAGGAACTCACGAAAGAGACAATCACGGTTACGCACACAGTTGGCATATTTTAATTAAGTTAACTTCAAGTTATCTAGAACCAGTGTTAAACAAAGTTTCCACGTTGCCACATAACCGTGGGCACGACTTTCCAAAAGATTTAACCCTGCAGGGGTGCTCCAACAAATCCATCACAAATTTCCACAAGCCGCATAGAAATCCTCGATCACGAAGCTCGCGATCTCGTCGGACTTCTTAGTGGAAAACCTCAACTCTGAGATTACCCAAAGCATCACCGGAATCCCGATGGACAAGATATCTCGTCAAAGGTAAAACTAATCCAGCAAGGCCACCCGATGTGTCGATGATCCCGATAGGAGCCGCGTATCTCGTTCTCAGGACACGACGGATAAGCGAAGCGTACGGTGGCCTGATAGACATCACCCGAGTTGCCCCGGGTTGGCCCCGCACGGTGCTCTGTTTTGGACCAGCACTGGCCCTCCCTGTATTATGTAAATTACTCCTCGGGTTCATGGTGCCCTATGCTTTCAGTATTAACAAAATTATTATGTTGGGCAAATGTAGTACCAATGTTGGGCCTTGCCAGACAAGCTTTAATCTAAACCAAATTACCAAGGGGGTCCCCATAACAACCCCGATCGTGTTAGGAGCGCTCAATTATGGAACATAAGAACGGTAGCCGAAACTAAAGGGGCAAAGGTGGAACAAAACACCAGGCTAGAAAGGCCAAGCCTTCCACCTTTTACCAAGTATATAGGTGCATTATATTTAAGTAGCATTTAATAGGGTGATATAACAAGGAACCCATGTTAACACATGGAAGCAACTGCACCTCCAACTAGCAACGCTAACACAAGGTTAAGCAAGTGGTAACATAGCCAAACAGTGGTTTGCTAGGTTGTGAACAGGTTGAAGGTTTTCATGGCAATGTTGAGAGGCTGATATTTAACAGGTGGTAGGCAGCGAGACATAACGATAGAAATGGTAAAACTAGCAAGGCAATGATATTAATGGTATCTGGGGGGAAAGGGTCATCTTCCCTGAGATCCCGCTTGGAAGAAGAATGACTCCGTGAAGCAGACGAACCGATGTAGTCGAACGGGTCCTCACAATCCGACACGCTTGCGGAACTCTATCGAGACAAAGGAAGCCGGAAACAATCATCAACACAGATATTCACCACGCACATGCACGACAAGATGCAATCCACATTGTTGGAAATATGCCCTAGAGGCAATAATAAAATGGTTATTATCATATTTCCTTGTTCATGATAATCGTCTATTGTTCATGCTATAATTGTATTAACAGGAAACAGTAATACATGTGTGAATAAATAGATCACAATGTGTCCCTAGCAAGCCTCTAGTTGGCTAGCTCGTTAATCAATAGATGATCATGGTTTCCTGGTCATGGGCATTAGATGTCATTGATAACTGGATCACATCATTGGGAGAATGATGTGATGGACAAGACCCAATCCTAAGTGTAGCACTAGATCGTATTGTTCGTATGCTAAAGCTTTTCTAATGTCAAGTGTATTTTCCTTCGACCGTGAGATTGTGCAACTCCCGGATACCGTAGGAGTGCTTTGGGTGTATCAAACGTCACAACGTAACTGGGTGACTATAAAGGTGCACTACGGGTATCTCCGAAAGTGTATGCTGGGTTGGTACTAATCGAGATCGGGATTTGTCACTCCGTGTGACGGAGAGGTATCTCTGGGCCCACTCTGTAGAACGTCATCATGAGCTCAATGTGACTAAAGGAGTTAGTCACACGATGATGTGTTACAGAACGAGTAAAGAGACTTACCTGTAACGAGATTGAACAAGGTATAGGTATACCGACGATCGAATCTTGGGCAAGTTCTATACCGACAAACAAAGGGAATTGTATACAGGATTGATTGAATCCTTGATATCGTGGTTCATCCGATGAGATCATCATGGAGCAAGTGGGAGCCACCATGGGTATCCAGACCCCGTTGATGGTTATTGGCCGGAGAGGTGTCTCGGTCATGTCTGCCTGTCTCCCGAACCCGTAGGGTCTACACACTTAAGGTTCGATGACGCTAGGGTTATAGGGAATTGTTATACGAGGTTATCGAAAGTTGTTCGGAGTCCCGGATGAGATCCCGGACATCACGAGGAGCTCCGGAATGGTACGTAGGTAAAGATTGATATATAGGACGAATGGTTTCGGACACCGGAAGTGTTTCGGGCGTCACCGGTAACGTACCGGGACCACCGAAGGTGGCCCCTGGGGTCCACCGGAAGGGGGCAACGACCCCGGGAGTCTAGATGGCCAAGTGAGGGAGGGAACCAGCCCCTAGGTGGGCTAGTGCGCCCTCCACACTCACCCCAAGGCGCAGGAGGTGGAGAGGGGGGGGGGACCCTAGGCGCTGGCGGGCCTAAGGCCCACCTAGGGGTGCGCCACCCCTCCCCCTTGCCCTCGCCGCCGCACCTCCCATCTGGGGGGGCTTCCGCACCACCTAGGGTTGGAACCCTAGGGGTGGCACCCCTCCCCTCCTCCTATATATAGTGGTCACTTTTGGGCTTTTGGAGATACAATTTTCCCTCTCCCTCGGCGCAGCCGTGCTCTTCTTTCTCCTCCTCTTTGCCGGTGCTTGGCGAACCCTGTCGGGAGACCTCGTCTCTCCATCGACACCACGCCGTCGTGCTGCTGGAGATCTTCCCCAACCTCTCCCTCCTCCTTGCTGGATCAAGGTGCGGGAGACGTCACCGGGCTGCACGTGTGTTGAACGCGGAGGTGCCGTAGTTCGGCACTAGATCGGAATCACACCGCGATCTGAATCGCCGCGAGTACGACTCCATCAACCGCGTTCTAGTAACACTTCCGCTTAGTGATCTTCAAAGGTATGAAGATGCAGTCACCCCTCTCTCGTTGCTGGTCTCTCCATAGGAAGATCTTAATATGCGTAGGATTTTTTTTGAATTTATGCTACGTTACCCAATAGTGGCATCCGAGCCAGGATTTCTATGCGTAGATTCTATGCAGGAGTAGAACACAAAAGGTTGTGGGCGATGATTTGTCAATTGCTTGCCTCTACTAGTGTTATTCTTTTCCGGTGGTATTGTGGGATGAAGCGGCCCGGACCGACATTACACGTACGCTTACGTGACACTGGTTCCACCGACAGACATGCACACCGTGCATAAAGCTGGCTAGCGGGTGTCTGTCTCTCCTACTCTAGTCAGATTGGATTTGATGAAAAGGGTCCTTATGAAGGGTAAATAGCTTTGACATATCATCGTTGTGGTTGTCACGTAGGTAAGAAAGCGTTCTTGCCAGAAACCAAAATCAGCCACGTAAAACTTGCAACAACAATTAGAGGACGTCTAACTTGTTTTTGCAGGGTTTGACATGTGATGTGATATGGCCAAAGTTGTTATGTTGCATGTATGATGTATGATATGATCATGTTATTGTAATAGGTTTCACGACTTGCATGTCGATGAGTATGACAACCGGCAGAAGCCATAGGAGTTGTCTTAATTTATTGTATGAGATGCAACGCCATGTGCTTACTACTTTTACTTCATTGCTAACGGTTAGCTATAGTAGTAGTGATAGTAGTAGTTGGCGTGACGACTTCACGGAGACACGATGATGGAGATCATGATGATGGAGATCATGGTGTCACGCTGGTGACAATGATGATCATGCGATGCCTGAAGATGGAGATCAAAAGAGCAAAGATGATAATGGCCATATCATGTCACTATATGATTGCATTGTGATGTTTATCATGTTTTTCATCTTATTGCTTAGAACGATGGTAGCATAATAAGATGATCCCTCTTAAAATTTCGAGAATTTATTCCCCTAAGTGTGCACCGTTGCGAAGGATCGTTGTCTCGAAGCACCACGTGATGATTGGGTGTGATAGATTCTAACGTTCGCATACAATGGGTGTAAGCCAGATTTACACACGCAAAACACCTAGGTTGACTCGACGAGCTTAGCATGTACATACATGACCTCGAATACAAGAGACCGAAAGGTCGAACATGAGTCGTATGGTTGAATATGATCAGCATGAAGTTGCTCACCATGGTGACTAGTCCGTCTCACTTGATGATCGGACACGGGTTAGTCAACATGGATCATGTATCACTTAGATGACTAGAGGGATGTCGATTTAAGTGGGAGTTCATACTTAATTCGATTAAATGAACTTAATTGTCGTGAACTTAGTCTAAAAATTGTCTTTATAAATATTGTAGATGGCCAACGTCAACCTCAATTTCAACGCATTCCTAGAGAAAAACAAGCTGAAAGATGATGGTAGCAACTATGCGGACTGGGTTCGCAACTTGAAGCTCATCCTTGAAGCAGCTAAAAAAGGCTTATGTCCTTGATGCGCCGCTAGGTGACCCTCCCGCTCCCGCAGCAGCCCAGGACATTCTGAACGTCTGGCAAACGCGGAGTGATGACTACTCTCTGGTTAGGTGTGGCATGTTATATAGTTTAGAAACGGGGCTCCAAAGGCGTTTTGAGCAACACGGTGCATATGAGATGTTCCAAGAGCTGAAGCTAGTTTTTCAATCTCATGCCCGTGTCGAAAGATATGAAGTCTCTGACAAGTTCTTTAGCTGTAAGATGGAGGAGAACAATTCTGTCAATGAGCACATACTCAAAATGTCTGGGTTACATGGTCGTTTGACTTCACTTGGAGTCGAACTTCCGGATGATGCTATAATTGACAGAATCCTCCAGTCTCTCCCACCAAGCTACAAAGGTTTTGTGCTGAACTACAACTTGCAAGGGATGGAGAAGACCATTCCCGAGTTGTACTCGATGCTCAAGTCTGCAGAAGTAGAAATCAAGAAAGAGCATCAAGTGTTGATGGTCAACAAGACCACTAGTTTCAAGAAGGGCAAGGGTAAGAAGAACTTCAAGAAAGACGACAAAGCCGTTGCCGCGCCCGGTAAACCAGATGCCAGGAAGAAGAAAAAGAATGGACCCAAGCCTGAGACTGAGTGCTTCTATTGCAAGGGAAAAGGTCACTGGAAGCGGAACTACCCCAAATACTTAGCGGAGAAGAAGGCCGGCAACGTTAAAGGTATATGTGATATACACGTTATTGATGTGTACCTTACCAGCGCTCGTAGTAGCTCCTGGGTATTTGATACCGGTGCTGTTGCTCACAGTTGCAACTCAAAGCAGGAACTGCGGAATAAGCTAAGACTGGCCAAGGACGAGGTGACGATGCGCGTTGGGAATGGCTCCAAGGTCGTTGTGATCGCCGTCGGCACGCTACCTCTACATCTACCGTCGGGATTAGTTTTAAACCTTAATAATTGTTATTTAGTACCAGCTTTGAGCATGAATATTGTATCAGGGTCTTGCTTAATGCGAGACGGCTACTCATTTAATTCAGAGAATAATGGTTGTTCCATTTATATGAGTGATATGTTTTATGGTCATGCTCCGCTGGTGAATGGTTTATTCTTGATGAATCTCGATCGTGATGTTACGCATATTCATAGTGTGAGTACCAAAAGATGTAAAGTTGATAATGATAGTCCCACATACTTGTGACAGTGCCACCTTGGTCATATCGGCGTTAAGCGCATGAAGAAGCTCCATACCGATGGACTATTAGAGTCTCTTGACTTTGAATCATTTGACACATGCGAACCGTGCCTCATGGGCAAGATGACTAAGACTCCATTCTCAGGAACAATGGAGAGAGCAACCGACTTATTGGGAATAATACATACTGATGTGTGTGGTTCAATGAACGTTGAAGCTCGCGCTGTCTATCGTTATGTTCTCACTCTCACCGATGATTTGAGTAGGTATGGGTATATCTACTTGATGAAGCGCAAATCTGAGACATTTGAAAAGTTCAAGGAATTCCAGAGTGAGGTCGAGAATCAACGTGACAGAAAAATTAAGTGCCTATGATCTGATCGTGGAGGAGAATATTTGAGTCACGAGTTTGGCACACACCTAAGGAAGTGTGGAATCGTTTCACAACTGACGCCGCGTGGCACACCGCAACGCAACGGAGTGTCTGAACGTCGTAGTCGCACTTTATTAGATATGGTACGATCTATGATGTCTCTTACCGACTTACCGCTATCATTTTGGGGATACGCATTAGAAACTGCAGCATTCACTTTAAATAGGGCACCGTCTAAATCCGTTGAGATGACACCGTATGAACTATGGTTTGGCAAGAAACCTAAGTTGTCGTTTCTTAAAGTTTGGGGCTGTGATGCTTATGTGAAGAAACTTCAACCAGAAAAGCTCGAACCCAAAGCGGAGAAATGCGTATTCATAGGATACCCTAAGGAAACTATTGGGTATACCTTCTATCTTAGATCCGAAGGTAAAACCTTTGTTGCCAAGAACGGATCCTTTCTAGAGAAAGAGTTTCTCTCGAAAGAAGTAAGTGGGAGGAAGGTAGAACTTAATGAGGTAATTACACCCCCTCTCGAACAGGATAGTGGCGCAGCGCGGGAAGTTGTTCGTGTGGCGCCTACACCAAGTGAAGAGGAAGTTAATGATAATGATCATGAAGCTTCAGATCAAGTTACTACTGAGCCGCGAAGGTCCACAAGGGTACGCTCCGCACCAGAGTGGTACGGCAACCCTGTAATGGAAATCATGTTGTTAGACAACGGTGAACCTTCGAACTTTGAAGAAGCGATGGCGGGCCCGGATTCCAACAAATGGCTTGAAGCTATGAAATCCGAGATAGGATCCATGTATGAGAACAAAGTATGGACTTTGGTGGACTTGCCCGATGACCGGCGAGCCATAGAAAATAAATGGATCTCCAAGAAGAAGACTGATGCAAACGGTAATGTAACCGTTTATAAAGCTCGACTTGTCACAAAGGGTTTTCGACAAATTCAAGGAATTGACTACGAAGAGACTTTCTCCCCGTAGCGAAGCTAAAATCAGTCCGAATCATGTTAGCAATTGCCGCCTTTTATGATTATGAAATTTGGCAAATGGACGTCAAAATAGTGTTCCTTAACGGGAACCATAAGGAAGAGTTATATATGATGCAACCAGAAGGTTTTGTCGACCCTAAGTGTGCTAACAAAGTCTGGAAGCTCCAGCGCTCCATCTATGGGCTGGTGCAAGCATCTCGGAGTTGGAACATTCGCTTTAATGAGGTGATTAAAGCGTTTGGGTTCATACAGGTTTATGGAGAAGCCTGTATGTACAAGAAAGTGAGTGGGAGCTCTGTAGCTTTCCTCATACTGTATGTGGATGACATATTATTGATGGGGAATAATATATAGATGTTGGAGAGCATAAAGGCCTATTTGAACAAGAGTTTTTCAATGAAGGACCTTGGAGAAGCTGCATACATATTAGGCATCAAGATCTATAGAGATAGACCGAGATGCCTCATAGGTCCTTCGCAAAGTACATACCTTGACAAGATATTAAGAAGTTCAATATGGAAAACTCAAAGAAAGGGTTCTTGCCAGTTTTGCAAGGTATGAGATTGAGTAAGACTCAATCGCCGACCACGGCAACAGATAGAGAGAAGATGAGTTCTGTCCCCTATGCTTCAGCCGTAGGCTCTCTTATGTATGCCATGCTGTGTAACAGACCTGATATAAACCTTGCCATTAGTTTGGTAGGGAGGTACCAAAGTGATCCCGGTATGGAACACTGGACAACGGTCAAGAATATCCTTAAGTACCTGAAAAGGACTAAGGAAATGTTTCTCATTTATGGAGGTGACGAAGAGCTCGTTGTAAAGGGTTACGTCGACTCTAGCTTCGACGCAGATCCGGATGACTCTAAGTCACAGACCGGATACATATATGTTTTGAATGGTGGGGCAGTGAGCTGGTGCAGCAACAAGAAAGAAGTCGTGGTAGCATCTACATGTGAAGCGGAGTACATAGCTGCTTCAGAAGCGACTCATGAAGGAATTTGGATGAAGGAGCTCAGCACCGACCTTGAAGTGGTTCCAAGCGCGTCGGGTCCAATGACACTCTTCTGTGATAACACTGGGGCCATTGCCATAGCCAAGGATCCCAGGTTGCACCGGAGGACAAATCACATCAAACGCCGCTACAACTCCATCGAGGACCATGTCCAGAGTGGAGTAATAGAGATTTGTAAAGTAAACACGGATCTGAATGTTGCAGACCCGTTGACTAAACCTCTTCCACGAGCAAAACATGATCAACACCATAATGCTATGGGTGTTTGATACATCACAATGTAACTAGATTATTGACTCTAGTGCAAGTGGGATACTGTTGGAAATATGCCCTAGAGGCAATGATAAAATGGTTATTATCATATTTCCTTGTTCATGATAATCGTCTATTGTTCATGCTATAATTATATTAATAGGAAACAGTAATACACGTGTGAATAAATAGATCACACTGTGTCCCTAGCAAGCCTCTAGTTGGCTAGATCGTTAATCAATAGATGATCATGGTTTCCTGGTCATGGGCATTAGATGTCGTTGATAACGGGATCACATCATTGGGAGAATGATGTGATGGACAAGACCCAATCCTAAGTGTAGCACTAGATCGTATTGTTCGTATGCTAAAGCTTTTCTAATGTCAAGTGTCTTTTCCTTCGACCGTGAGATTGTGCAACTCCCGGATACCGTAGGAGTGCTTTGGGTGTATCAAACGTCACAACGTAACTGGATGACTATAAAGGTGCACTACAGGTATCTCTAAAAGTGTCTGTTGGGTTGGTACGAATCGAGATCGGGATTTGTCACTCAGTGTGATTGAGAGGTATCTCTGGGCCCACTCGGTAGAACGTCATCATGAGCTCAATGTGACTAAAAGAGTTAGTCACACGATGACGTGTTACAGAACGAGTAAAGAGACTTACCGGTAACGAGATTGAACAAGGTATAGGTATACCGACGATCGAATCTCGGGCAAGTTCTATACCGACAGACAAAGGGAATTGTATACGGGATTGATTGAATCCTTGACATCGTGGTTTATCCGATGAGATCATTGTGGAGCAAGTGGGAGCCACCATGGGTATCCAGACCCCGCTGATGGTTATTGGCCGGAGAGGTGTCTCGGTCATGTCTGCCTGTCTCCCGAACCCGTAGGGTCTACACACTTAAGGTTCGATGACGCTAGGGTTTAGGTTATCGAAAGTTGTTCGGAGTCCCGGATGCGATCTCGGACGTCACGAGGAGCTCCTTATTGGTCAGGAGGTAAAGATTGTTACCGGGACCACCGGAGGTGGCCCAGGGGGTCCACCGGAATGGGCCAACGACCCCGGGAGGCTAGATGGGCCAAGTGCGGGAGGGAACCAGCTCCTAGGTGGGCTGGTGCTCCCCCCACACTCAGCCCAAGGCACAGGAGGTGGAAAGGGGGGGGGGGGTGGGGAGAACCCTAGGTGCTGGTGGGCCTAAGGCCCACCTAGGGGTGCGCCACCCCTCCCCCTTGCCCTGGCCGCCACACCTCCCATCTGGGGGGGCTGCCGCACCACCTAGGGTGGGAGCCCTAGGGGTGGCACCCCCTCCCCTCCTCCTATATATAGTGGGCACTTTTGGGCTTTTGGAGATACAGTTTTCCCTCTCCCTCGGCGCAACCCTGCTCTTCTTTCTCCTCCACTGTGCCGGTGCTTGGCGAAGCCCTGCCGGGAGACCTCGTCTCTCCATCGACACCACACCGTCGTGCTGCTGGAGATCTTCCCCAACCTCCCCCTTCTCCTTGCTGGATCAAGGTGCGAGAGACGTCACCGGGCTGCACGTGTGTTGAATGCGGAGGTGCCGTAGTTCGGCACTAGATCGGAATCACACCGCGATCTGAATCGCCGCGAGTACGACTCCATCAACCGCGTTCTAGTAACGCTTCCGCTTAGCGGTCTTCAAAGGTATGAAGATGCACTCTCCCCTCTCTCGTTGCTGGTCTCTCCATAGGAAGATCTGAATATGCGTAGGAATTTTTTTTTTGAATTTATGCTACGTTACCCAATACACATATGATGCATGAGCAGCTGAATAGATGCAAGACACGGCATGTCAAATCACAACAACCAAATACTACACATTAAGTGAAGTTCAATATGCAACGAGTTGCATATTGACGAAACTCCACATACGAGTTATTTAGTTCTATCCCGATTAGGTACACGGCAATATTAAATGTGGTTAAACATGGCAAGAGGTGAAGCGTAATTAATCTACCTATCTAGGCATTTTAAATGAGGTCAGAAATGACATATAGCACCTCCGAAACGACCTCACATGTTAATTTACAATTCTGTCCAGATCTGAACTAACACGTCTAAATGTTCGTTAAACAACAAAACAAATAGGTTCACTTGATTCTATGCGTCGTTACAAGCAAATTATACATAGAGAACATCTCCATCAGAGCTACAGAACAAAAGATACTAGCATCGCAAGATATGATGGCATGAATGCAATATGTGTGCAAATGGCATCCACAACATTTCAAAACATACAACCAGCAAGATAATATGAAACTACACGAGATTCTAAGCAAGTTCCATATAGGACATGATCAAAACGGAGCAACGGATCAACAACTACGAGCTAAACAAGAAATCACTACAATCTGCCACCACATAGCATTTTCTACACCCCACAACTACGAGCTACACAAATCCAATATGCTCAACCAAGGCATGAGGCAATAGAGGGCAAGAAGCACTACAACATACAACTAACAACACTTAGCATGGAAGCATGGATCACTGGGAAAAGAAGTCACAAAATGGCTTCTCACACACAGTTTCAGACTTAGTGAAAACCATAGTTTATGAAAGTGCAGTTTTCGATCTGAAGGCATATTGACAACAGCAAAACCATAAGCTACAGGACTCCAAATGGCATGAAAATTGACAGCAAGCTAGAGAACCCTAAAGTCTACAACTAACTCCATTGAACCAACCTCAAAAGAGCTACGGATCACAAGATAAACTCATGCAAAGACAACAACAAAATATAACAGATTCAGACTTAGAAATATTTCAGCATATCCAAATCAGCACTATTTCCTAGCGATTTGAGAACAAGCAAACCACACCTAAACATGGATTTCTATTGCAACCAAAATTACCAGGGGCTAGTCTACACATCCAAGGGCATATCTCTAGTTGACAACTCCTTCATATCACGCACGGATTAAATCACACAAAATAAACAAAAGGGCAACATGGCAAAATATCACGTGAATTAACTTGCTCAAAAGCTAAAACTAAATGCACAGTTAAATCCGATAGATTTTTCTACCCCGAAAACATATATAACGAGAGGGGTTGCAACACAAGAATATCGCCACACGTATATGCGAGATAATGTCCTAAACACGGTATAGTAAACTAGCTACGGAATCCTACGGGAAAAAATACCAACGACTACTATAAAATACATGGCAAAAGGGATCCTAAAACATGAGCATTTTATCTACGGAGTTTGAGAAATTCGAACACGCGCGAAAAATAAACACAGGACGATCCCCTATTGGGACAACACGCTAAACTAGGCATACGACACGTCAAACTACTTCAAACATTTATGCAAGTTGTAAATTCTTAATCTACGCGAAATTCTACACGAGATACATATCTAAATCATCGTGATCCCGACATACAAATTAAAAGTTATGGGCGTTTTAATATCGTCAATTTTCTGGAATTTAATTAATTCTGAAAATAACCTAAATTAACTAACCGGGCCGAGATCATTTCTAAAGGCTACACACGGGCATGGGCGCAGGGTAATGAAATGTGCCTAGAGCGGGAATAGAGGCTCACCTTGGGGGGGGGGGGGGGCTCTTGGGCCGGTTGGGTGTTGGAGGCGGGAGCTGGGCCGAGGCAGGTCGCTCGGCTCGAGCAGGCCGCGGAGAGGGGCGAGCTGGGCCGGGAGGCGAGGCCGGCCCACGCCGGGACTGGGCCGCGGGGAGGCTCTCGGCCTGGGCGCGAGCGAAGCTGGTCAACGCGCTTGATCTGGCTCCCCTCGTGCTCCTCCCGAGCAGGAGCCAAAGGCGGCGGCGACACTGGCTTCGAGGGCTCTAGCGCACAGGGAGGCCTAGGGCGGCGAGGCCATGGGGAAGTGGCAGGGCTCGACGGATCCGTGCACGGGAGGAGCATTCCCGGCGGCGGCGAGAGCTTTGGGCGGAGGATGGCATAGATCAGGCTGGTCGGAGGCGAGCTGCGGTGGCCGGCGGGAGGTGGCGGATCCGGGTGGCGGCGTTGCTCCGGTGGCTCAGGGCCGGAGAGGAGGCACGACAAGGTCGGCCGGCCATGGGAGGAGCTCGGGAGGAGTTCCTCCGGGAGCCTCGGGCTCCAAGCGACGACGGCGGATCCGGGCCCGGAGGTCCTCGGATGGGCTCAGGCGGGCCCGCGGTGGCTGAAGGCTGGTGGGAGGAGAGAGAGAGGTGGGACTAGGGTTTTGGGGTGGCACGGGTCCCGAGGTGGGAGGAGAGGGGTTGTCTAAAATTAGGAGGAGGGTTTATTTATAGACAAAGGGGGGGGGCTAGGTTTAGCGAAATTTCGTCCCGGATCCAACCGCGCGGTCGGAGTCGGACAATCTCGAACACTGGGACGGTTAAGTGGCCGTGTAGAGTGGTTAACCAGAGACGAGAGGGAAAATGGGCGACCCGGCAACGAGAATTAAAATATCGAAAGACGTCCGACGATAGACCGAACACGGTGCCACTACGGTCGACCGTTCGGGTACTAGACGGACTCCGATTGCGATGAAATTTGGTAGGCGGTCTACCTATAATATATTAAGACCGCACGCCACGTTCCAACCCAATCAGAGAAAGTTTTATACACACATTTGAAAACAAGAATTAAACGATGCCGCGGACGCGTGCGTGTGTGGTCGGGCTCAGAACGGACAACGACGAGAACCAGCAACTAACAACAGATGCAAGTTTTGAAAACTGGCGGCAACGGGATGCCGATGCAATGCATATGATGTGCATGATGCGATAATGGTGCGAAAATTTAAAAATAATCACACGATGGAAACAGAATAGAAGGGGAATCTTCTGGAACGTCGGTCTCGGGCTGTCACAGGATTTCTGCGGTGCTTAGGCGAAGCCCTGCACGAATAGATCACCACTATCGCCGGCGCGTTGTCACGCTGCCGGAGAACTCATCTACTTCCTCGTCCATCTTGCTGGATCAAGAAGGCGGAGATCGTCATCGAGCTGTACATGTGTTGAACGCGGAGGTGCCGTTCGTTCGGTGCTAGATCGGGACGGATCGTGGGACGACGACGATTTGGATCGCGAAGACGTTCCACTACATCAACTACATTTCTTAACGCTTCCCGCTTAGTGATCTACAAGGGTATGTAGATCCAATCTCCCTCTCGTAGATGATCATCACCATGATAAGTATTCGTGTGCATAGGAAAATTTGTGTTTCCCATGCAACGTTCCCCAACAGAGCATGCCCAAGATCACTATGGAGGCTGCATACAAGGTTCGATCTTTTCGTTATTGACTCGTAGCATAGCGGAATTAGAGTAGATGACGATCGGCGGTGCAGATCCCCGCAACTAGGATTTACAACCTCCCAACCGCGAGGATGTACTCCCTCATCTGCCCCTCGGACAACCCTCCTGGAGGCGGTCGGACAGTCCCTCAGACGGTCTTTCAAACATCCCTTCGGGGGGATCATCGAAAACTGAACGGTCACTCGGGCAGACCTTTGGGAGGCACTCATGAACTAAGACAAAAACTACAATCTCTCTATAGAGTTGCACACATACGGTGTCGTCTATCCCACACGGCTTCGTCGTCCAGAACTAGTTCCTGTCGGAACCCAGACAACCTTTCAGCTCTACAAAACTATTTCGATGGGAGGGAGAGAGAAAGCCATATCATGCATGGCATGTGTATGTGAGAAAGAGTGAGTGTGGAGAGCTCCTCTCCACCTCTATTTATATGGGAGGAGGAGGAGGTGGTGGTGGCTGAAAATATCAACCCATAAAAAGGGGTCCCACCATTCCATGTCATCCCTAGATCTTTTCGGAAGATTCCCTTTAGATATTTTGTGGAAGGTCAACTTCCAACCATAATCATAAATGCATTTTCACTATTCATGAAACCAAATTTTCGTGACCGATAAATCCGGAAATATTTATATGAGTCCTAGAATAATTCCAGCACCCACTAAAACAATTATGGACATGTTCCGAAACATTTACAGATGAGTTATTTTCGTTTGTGAAAAGCAACCAAAGCGGTTTCGGTAGTCCGGAACATTTCCTATTTTTGTCTCTGAAAAATCTCAGAAGTTACGAGAACAATTCTGGTACCCTCCAGTAATTTCCACGCGTGGGCCACAACCAATTTGACTTAATGGTTTACTCTGAAACAACTTTTCGGTTTTATCGAAACTCTTCCAGTGTTCTTTCTCCGGAACTCTTTCGTTGTCCCCGAAACTTTTCCGGTTATTTTCTCTCACACTCCCTGTCTAGTATTCAGGAGATAGATGACCCTTAAGCGTGTGACCCTATAGGTTCGGTGAAGTATAGACATGACTGGTACACTTTCCGATCAATGATCAACATCGGAGCCGTGGACACCCATATTGACCCCGTATACCCACACGAATAAATATTCGAGCGAACCTCCAGTTGCCATGTGCTATTACTTTTACTTTGCGATATGTTACAAACACCTGAGGTGAGACTTTTCGGCATCCCCGTGAATCAACACTTGTCCACTATGCGAGTTATCTCGTTCCCAGTTTTGTTCTCTTTTCTCGTTTCCGCGTTTCGGCATCCCTGTGATGAAATCACAATGTGTCTAGCCAGACGATGATGGATACCGTAACACCGAAAGGGCCCAAAGAATATCTCTCCATCATCGAAGGAGCAAATCCCAATCTCGAGCTACCAAGTTACTTGTCATACTTTTTCGTGAACCCGTAAGGAGCCGTAATAGCAACCCTGTTACAGATGACATTTAGCAAACCCCAAAGTTCAGGAAGCAAGTACAAGGAACTCAATACTCTCATGGTCTAAGGAATCATGCAGATGTTAACTTTCTTTATGTTATTATCCATTAACTTGTGACAAATGTATCTCATAGCATAACATCAATTAGGTCGATTCAACACAAGTGTTCTACTAACATTGTGCCCTCAAAGTTGTCGGAATAGTCATGACCATGATATCATGCAACACTTGAGATAGTCTTCGAGGTCTAACTAGGAATACATTTTACCGTTTATTATTCTACACGTGCATATGAGTCTTTGTAATGCCCCAAGTGCTACATTGCCATATTTGGAACCTTGTCATGTGTGGGTCCATGATGTCATTGCTATGAGAGCTATATTTCATGTGTTATTTCATGTGCTCACGCTTTGTTTTCTCTTTGCATTCATGCATCCATAGCATCCATACCATGTTGTTGTTGTGGTGTTGATCCTTATGTGTAATTGTGATGAATGTGTGATGTGTGAAGTGCAAGGGTGGCTTTCAACTTTGCCTTTTATACAAAAGCTAGGTTTCAACTAAACCTCTCCCTCTTTATTTTTCTAAGTTCATGTTTTACTTGTTCAACCCCCGTTTGAAAAATGTATATCTTTTAGAGTGTTTTCTGGTGCAAGTGGTGCTATGTCTAGGGATTTTAAAAACTATGCTTAAGAGGGGTATTTATTCACAAAACAGATTATTTAATTCTGTTTTGTAAATATTTCTTTGCTCCAAAAATCCTCTTGTCATTTTATTTAAATAGGTCATAATTTCCTTATGATTAGGGGTCTTTTTCATTTTATATTGGAGCCATAGTTTACCTAGGAGTTTATTTGTTTGCTGGCTTTTGCTTTTAAAGAGAAAAACCCAGTGGTTTTTCTTTCTTACCTGGCGCTACCGAGTGGGATTACTCCTCCTCGCTGGCTCAACTGCCTTCTCCTCGCGCAGCAGCCCACTCCCCGTTCCCGTGTTGACGTCGTCTTCTTCCTCGTGCAACTTTCCTTCAGACATTCAGAGAGAGCGAGCGGCAGAGGGGCTCGACGCCGTGGCTTCACGGACGTCGAGGCGGCCCCCTCGCCCCCTATATATTCCTTGGCATCCGAGCTGTGTTCTAGGTTTCCTCCAAGCCGCCGCCACCTCCTTTCCCATCTTCCTCCTCCCTCTCCATCGTCGGCAGAAGGCGTCCGAGCTCCTCCTCCGCCATGGCCGATCCCTGATGAGGTCGCCGCCGTCGATGTTGTACCCCTTCTTCCTCTCCAAGCGACCCAAGAGCACGCGGGACCCCAGGGGAGTCCGTTCCCGTAGCTAGACGACGCCGATCAACCCTGCTTCCACGACGTCAACGACAACCCCCTTCTGCTCCGACGACTACTTCCGTAGAGGCTTCCTCCTCGTCGATCCCTTCTTCCTCTCCGTCAGCCCGTCCTCCTCGAGCAGTGGGTGAGCCACCCCGATTCCCTTTCATTCCCGGTAGCAGGATCCCCTCCTAGAGCCGTAGCAGGTCGCCGTTGTTCTGCTCTGTCGTCGGCGCCGCCGAGCGCGTTGCTGTCGTAGTTGTATAGCGTCTCTCGTCGCGTTTGGATGTGAAATGGACCCGTGGGAGTTCCCTCTTCCTCCCAGCAACAGGCCGCTCCTCGATTTAGAACGTAGCGCCGGCGGTGACTCTCCCCTGTTCCGGCCACCGTCGAGCTGTATCAGATCGAGAGGGGGTTGCTCAAAAGAGCAAGGCCCCCCTCCCTGTTAAGTATCGTTCAAGTAGCGCAGTGGTACCAGCGGGTTTTGTCTTCGCGCAGGTCGTGGGTTCGATCCCCCGCAGCGCACCTTTTTGTTTTCTTGTTTTGTGGCACAGTAGCAACAGAGGGAAGCTTACCCTATTTACCTCCCCTCTCTGTCGAGCCCAAGGGCACTAGTGCAGTGGCAGTGTGTCTTTTGGGCAGCAGCAGGTCTGGGGTTCGAGTCCCTCTGCCCCCTTTTTTATTTTTTGTGTTGTTTGTTGCTGTTTTCAATTTAGCTGCATCATACCTTGCCTTGGGAAACAAGTTGAGGTGTTTGTGCCTCACATCCAATAGATTTTCATCTTTATTTTTGCTTGTGTGCATGTGTGTGTGGAGGCAAGTATTGTATGTGTGCCTAGAGTGTAGGTGCACATGTGGTGTGTGCATATGTGTGAATGTAGTGAGGTGCATGTGTGTGTATGATATACACATGACCAAGGCATGGTTTTGCCTTATTGAGCATGGGGAGTTCCTTTGAACCCCTAGCATGTGTGTGGTGTGTTAGTGGTAGCTTGTGTGAGTGTATGTATGTGTGTGTATTAGAACTAGCAAGTGTAGGTGATAGTGTGTGCTTGCTTGGTTGTATGTAAGTGTGTGTGGTGATGTGCTATGGAACACATACATGAGGTCTAACCCTCATGTCACCATTGGAGTTGTGGGTGTGAGCAAGTACCTAGGTATTATATATGTTTTTAGGGTAGAATCTTCCTAGGAATCCATTGGAGGAATCAGATTTCACTTTCGAACACTTTCTGGAAATGTCATTTTTCTGTCTTGATGCTATGTTTAGAGCTTGGTGCCATGTGGTGTGTTGAGCCTATGAGGATGCTTCCTTGATGTGGCAGTAGTGGGTGAACCCCTCTACATCATGGTGGTTTTGTTTTATGCTTAAGAGTTGGTATGTGCAAGTTGTGCCTTGTCAAAGTTGACATGTGGCTGAAGTTGTTAGCTTGGTGAAAATCTGTGATTTTCACTAAGTTTGAGAAACTGCTGTTATTTTCTTCCCTTGTTGTTGTTGTTGCAAAGGCTCATGTGTTGGGAATCAGTCCTTGCAATCAACTAGAGAGTTGGAGCTTTTGCATTTGTCTAGTTCTCCGTTAAATTTCATGGAGTTTCACTTCCTGTAGATATTATTTTGGAGGCTGTAAAAATGCTTCACAACATAAGCAGCTGGTGAAGATCTGAGATTTTCACTAAGTCCCTGAAATCTGTTGTTTTTATCCAAGTTAGCACCCGTAGATCTTTCTGTGTGTAACTCCTTTGTATTATATTTTTGCTCAGGCTTGTAGAGCTTTTGCCACATATCTCGTTTGGCACATTTGGGTGGCTGTAGGTGCTTTGCATGTTGCTCACAAACTGCTATGATGCTGTTTAGGACAAATTGCATAGTTTTGTTGTTTTAAAGCTTGTGAGTGCATAGACGGTGGTGTGGTGAGTTTCCTTGCACCACCCCACCTATATTTGTTTGTTTGATCATGTGGCAAGCTCGGAATACCAGAAGTATGCCATTTGAGTGTGCTTGTGGTGGAATTGATCCGTAGGACTCCATATCTTGTTTCGTAGTTTCCGGTTGATCCGTAGCTCCGTTCTTAACGTTCTTTATATGCTTTTGCATCATTTTCTCATGACGCACCTGTTCATGCCATCTTCATGCATGTCAAAAATAGCCTAGAGTGAAGTTCTGTCCAGAAGTTTGTCTTTTCTTCTCATGCATATGCAAGTGACTAGAATAGAGATGCATGCCCCATTCTCATCTCATGCATCATGTGATTGTTGCATCATGTTGTGTTGGTGTTCATTGGATGTTATTTTTATCTTGGGTAGCCCCGGGATCGGAGAGCGAGTACGTGGATCCTGGAGAGTACGTGCAGGACGAACAAGATCAGTTCCAAGCTGAAGACATCACAGGCTAGATGATCGTGACCTTGATACCGTATCTAGCTTTGTTATGCTTAGATTCACATTTCCTTCGATATATGCTCGCTGCCTACCACTTGATATAATTTCCTCCTGATATTGAGATGAAACCCAAACACATTCCCCTCCTAGCTAATGTTGTTTGGCTAAGTAGCATGCTCAACTTCTAATGATAGCTTTGCTAGTTGCACGTGCCAGCTATCTCATGTGATAACATGAGTATTTGATATCATTATGTTTTAAACTGCTATTTATTTAATGCACCTATATACTTGGTAAATGACGGAAGGCCTTGCCTTTTCCCGGGTCATTTGTTCCATTATTGCCGCCTTAGTTTCCGGCTACCGGTGTTTCATTCCATAACTGATCGCTCCTAACACGTTTGTGGTTGTTATGGGGACCCCCTTGATAAATCGTCTAGTGTTAAGACTTGTCCGGCAGGACCCAACATTGGTTTTAATTTGCTAATCACCTAATAATCATTTGCATAGGGAATAGCTACCCCGAGGATTTAGTCAACAACCCGGGCCAGTGCTCCTCATGAGTGTTGGTCCAAACTAGAGCACCGTGCGGGGCCATTCCGAGGCAACTCGGGAGATTTCTCTGGCCACCGTACGCTTCGCTTATCCAGCGTGTCCTGAGACTGAGATACACGGCTCTTATCGGGGTCGTCGACACGTCGGGAGGTCCTGCTTGTCTTGTCTTACCTTAGCGATATATCTTGCGTATAGGAATCCCAGTGAAGCTTTGGTTCTCCCCAGAGTTGAGGTTTTCCTCTAAGGAATCCGACGAGATCACGAGATTCGTGATAGAGGATTACTTTGCGGCCCATGACCGTTTGTGATGGACTAGTTGGAGCACCCCTGCAGGGTTTAGTCTTTCGGAAAGCCGTGCCCGCGGTTATGTGGCAACATGGATTATTTGTTAACATCCGGTTCTAGATAACTTGAACTAATTCTAATAAAACTGCCAACCGTGTGCGTAGTCGTGACTGGCCCCTTCGAAGACCTCTCTTCGATCAGGAACACGGTTTGGGTTATGTTTGACGAAAGTAGGTGTTCAGGTTCACTTAGTGATCACCTAGTCTTCGACCCCTCACGTAGACCACCACATCTATAACTTTGATCTTCGTAAGTTAGCCACCATAAGTGCTTAGGATGTTGCAACCTAAACACTAAACCTTCCTCACCTAATAACTTGACTAGTTTCGGTACCAAGGTCATAGATTGCCGAGTCACCGTGGCTCACAGATTACTTCAACACCCAAACAGGTACAGGTACGCCCGACACGGGCGATCCAAATGGCATGTAGCTGGCGTGGCAGTACGATGAGGAGAACGACCACCTGCACGTGAACTATCCAGAAGACTGAGGCCGTGGTCGTGATCGTGGGCAAGCATGCGGGATAGCATAGCCTTTTTCTTATGTTTTGTAGTCCGTAGCAGAACTACCTTGTCTGAATAAATGTGTGGATGTAAACTCTGATATTATCTATGCGAGATGGCAAATGAAGCCTTGTTTGTTAATCTTAAGTTATGTATGTGCTATGTTTATCTCACTTGCGAAACGCTTAGATGCGCTTCTTTCCCTTTTGGGGCATCGCCCCCTAAATAGGAAAGGACCGCATCTTAGTCGTTACAAGTTGGTAATCAGAGCCTTACGACCATAGGAGCCTTTGCGTGATCGTACTTGGCCGAGTCGAGTCTAGTAAAATGTTTTGAGTCTTAGTTATATCGGAGAGTAGGTTTCTTTTTTCTCCTCTTCCTTGCTCTGGTGAGGTTCTCGACTTAGGAAATTTTAATTCTACTCCTCTTCTCGCTCAATTTTTTTAGGATCACGCGGGTATTTTGAAATCTATATGATATCGATGTGACAGAGTTCTGTCTTGGTGCCTCCTGTCTGCCTTGATTTCTTCTGGGTAGTTGAGCTCCAGGGGATTCTTGTGCACGTCGCCATCATTCAGATTTCTGCGTATCTCAGAACGAAGGATGTTCGTAATTGCTTCAATACTAGTAGTGGCGAGATAACCCTGATGTCCCCAGTATTGGTGCAGATTGTTCGGGAGTACTGCCATACTTTGTATAGTTGTGATCACGAGGGTGTGTAGTAGATGAAGGTCCGAGATTCTGGTTATGTGTTGACGGATGTGATACATTGGACGGGTTAGTATAGGAGTTGTGTGAATATTACTCCTTGTATCCGTGTACCAGATTGCATGACCAGATATTTCGGGAAATCATAGGTGGGATATCAAGTAGTGACTTATAGGACAATCTTCCTACAGATGCATGATGTGAGGTTGGGATTCGACATTCAGTGGGTACGTTTGTTCACGGTCGTCTTACAACGGTTCTCGTTGTGTATTAAAGAGTCCTTGTAGCTTGCTACGACTCGAGGATGCTTCGTAAGTCATGTGCACTACCTTGCACAGGATGGCTACTGTAAATTCGAGCCCGTACGATCATATCCACGAAGATATCGGATGAAATCTTGATCATACGTTTGTTCCGAGCAGTTCTAGCTCATACTTGTTTGCAAGTGGTCTTAATCAGAATTTTTTCGACAGTCACTTTGAGGAAGCATTCTTACTATTTTGTTCGAGTGCAATTGCTAATATTCCTGTTCAGATATTCCAGCCTTTTTGATTCAGCTTTACCTTCAATTTTATTCTGTGGTCTAATGTGTTGTCCATCTTCAGGATGGTTCCACCAACTCGTCAGAATCCAGGTCGTGAGGGTGCTGAGATGCCGCCACCACCCCCTCCACCACCTCCTCCGCCGCTGCCTCCTCCTGAAGAGGCTTGGCAAGCGGTGATGGCTGCTACAAATGCAAACACTCAGATGCTGATCCAGCTGTTGCAGGAGAGGACTAATTAGCAGCAAGGCAACTTCAACCATGGTGGCAATCAGTTTGCTAATCTGAGTCAGTTCCTGTCAAATCAGCCGAAGACCTTCACGTCGTGAGATCAGCCTTTTGACGCTGAGGATTGGATTCACGACATGAACAAGCACTTTGAGTGCAACAATGTCCGTCCAAAGGATTTCGTCAAGTTTGCAACATTCCAGCTGAAGGGGCAAGCATCGATCTGGTGGCAGCAGCTGAAGGATTCCAGGGGTGCTAGAGTGATCACTTGGGATGAGTTCTGCAGAGACTTCAGGTCCCACTATATCCCGTCTAGCTTTGTGGAGGAGATGTGTGAGAAGTTCAGGCGCTTGAAGCAAGGTGGTAACTCCGTGTACAAGTACAACGTCGAGTTCCACGAGCTAGCCCGATATGCCATGCAGGACATTCAAGATCAGAAGAGCAAGATCTATCAGTTCAGAGGTGGTCTGAAAGTGGATTTGTAGCTAGCCCTCGCTTTGCACGATCCTGAGGAGTTCGAGAAGTTCTACAACTTGGATCTCAGGGCTGAGGCAGCTTTGCTCAGGGTGGAGAATTCGAAGAAGCGTTTCAGAGATTCCAGTTCGTCTTCCTCAACTCAGGTGGTTCAGAAGCAACATAAATTTTGGGTGTCTCCTCCTCCTCCTCGCCACAAGCAGCAGTTCAAGCAATCAGGTGGCCGTGGTTCTTCCTACCCACCCAACCCAGCTTTCCAGCAGAGGTTTCAGCAGCAGAAGCAAGGGACTCCTCAGACACAGTACCGTCAGCCGGCAGATGTTACTTGTCACAAGTGTGGGCAGAAGGGTCACTATGCCAATAAGTGCACTTCTCAGCTGCGTCTTTCGCCTCCTCCTCCAGGCAAACCTGCAAGCAATGCTATCGTGAAGTTCAACCCCAGGTCTCCTAGAGTCAATATGGTGAATTCAGCTGAAGCAGAGAACTCGTCAGATGTGATTATGGGTAACCTCCTCGTTAATGATATTCCTGCTAAGGTTTTATTTGATTCTGGTGCATCACATTCATTCATATCCAAGCCTTTCATTGCTAAGCATGACATTCCCGCAATTCACTTGGATAGTCCTTTCCGTGTGGTTTCTCCGGGAATGCGTATGAGTTCTCACATGTTGGTTCCGGATGTTTCTGTCAAGATGGGTAATTATGCTTTTCTGGCGTCTCCTATTGTCCTTGGCAATTCTGATATTGATTTGATCCTTGGTATGGACTGATTGGCTATGAACAAGGCATCTATCGATTGTGAAGCTAAAGAAGTGAAGCTAACTCACTCTTCGGAGGACGTGATTATCTTCGTGGCGCGCGATGACACAATCCGTTTATTTTCCTTGAATGAAAAGGGTGAGATTTCTCCAATTCCGCAAGTCCCAGTGGTCTGCGAATATGAAGATGTATTTCCAGAAGAACTGCCAGGAATGCCTCCACACCGAGAAGTCGAGTTCGTTATTG
Organism: Hordeum vulgare subsp. vulgare; assembly: GCF_904849725.1. NCBI lineage: Eukaryota > Viridiplantae > Streptophyta > Magnoliopsida > Poales > Poaceae > Hordeum > Hordeum vulgare. The sequence goes on along the minus strand of NC_058521.1, from coordinate 243,709,064 downwards.
AGTTTGAACCGGGTACTAAGCCTGTGTGCAAACGGCCGTACAAATTGGGTCCAGAAGAGCTGAAGGAAATTAAGAGGCAACTCGATGGGCAGGAGCGTTTGGGTCTGATCAGACCAAGTTCATCTCCATGGGGCTGTGGAGTGCTATTTGTCAAGAAGGATGGCACGGACTGATTGTGTGTCGATTACCGTCCATTGAACAAGAAGACAATCAGGAACAAGTATCCACTTCCTAACATTAATGAGTTGTTCGAGCAATTGAAAGGGGCTAAGATCTTCTCGAAGCTAGATCTCAGGATGGGCTATCATCAAATTCTCATTCGCGAAGAGGATATTCCAAAGACTGCTTTCAGGACAAGCTTTGGCTCGTATGAGTATACAGTGATGTCTTTTGGTCTGGCAAATGCTCCACCGACCTTCTGTCGAATGATGAATTATATCTTCTCCCAATTCAAGAATGAATTCGTCTTGTTGTATCTCGACGATATTCTGGTCTTTTCGGAAACTGAGGAAGAGCATGAAGAACATCTCAGGCTGGTGCTTGATAAGCTGAGAGAGCATAAGTTCTATGCCAAGTTTTCCAAATGTGAGTTATGGTTGAAAGAAGTTGTCTACCTTGGGCACATCATCTCTGCCGAGGGCATCAAAGTTGATTCGTCGAAGGTGCAGGCCATTGTTGAGTGGGAGCCTCCGCAAAATGTGAAAAAGCTTTGAAGCTTTCTTGGGCTTGTAAGCTATTGTAGAAGATTCGTTGAGAACTTCTCCAAGATTGCTAAGCCTCTCTGAAGTCTTCTTCAGAAGGGTGTGAAGTATGTCTGGTCTCTAGAGTGTCAGTTGGCTTTCGACACACTCAAAGAGAAGCTCACCTCTACTCGAGTCTTGGTTCCTCCTGATGACTCCAAACCTTACCAAGTGTTCTGCGACACCTCTCTTCAAGGTCTTGGTGCTGTGTTGATGCAAGACAAGAAAGTGGTATCTTATACCTCGAGGCAGTTGAAGCCAAGTGAGAAGAATTACCCTGTTCATGATCTTGAGTTGGCGGCAGTGGTACATGCTCTGATGACTTGGAGACACCTCTTGTTGGAATGAAAGGTTGAAGTGTTCACCAATCACAAGAGTCTCAAGTACATCTTCACCCAACCTAACTTGAATCTTCGGCAAACTCGTTGGGTGGAAATGCTCCAAGATTTTAATCCGAGCGTTGAGTACACTCCAGGCAAAGCTAATGTCGTGGCAGATGCTTTGAGCAGGAAGGCTTACTGCAACAGTCTCATTCTGAAGCCTCTCCAGCCTGTCCTTTGTGAATTTTTCAGAAAGCTCAACCTTCAGTTAGTACCTCAGGGATTTCTTGCAAATCTTCAGATCTCTCCTACCTTGTTAGACCAGGTCCGAGCAGGGCAACTTCTTGATGCAATGGTGAAGAAAGTTAAGATTGGCTTGGCAAAGGGAGTTCCCAAATATAAGTGCTTCAGTGTTGATGCCAGAGACACATTATTCTTTGAGGATCGTCTTGTCGTTCCGAAAGGTGATCTCAGAAAGGTTATCATCGAAGAATCTCATAACTCTCTGCTCTCAATACATCCAGGAAGTTCCAAGATGTATCATGACTTGAAACAGACCTTCTGGTGGACTCGCATGAAGCGCGAGATTGCTCAGTTCGTAAATGAATGTGATGTATGTCGAAGGGTGAAAGCAGAGCATCAACGTCCAACAGGTCTTTTGCATCCATTGCCCATTCCCGAGTGGAAGTTCGACCATATTGAGATGGATTTCGTCACCGGGTTTCCGAAGTCCAAGAAGGGTAACGATGCCATCTTTGTCGTCATCGACAAGTTGAGCAAAGTGGCTCATTTTCTTCCAGTCAAGGAATCCATCTCGGCAGCTCAGCTTGTAGAGCTGTACACTTCCAGGATAGTGTCTTTGCACGGCGTGCCTATGTTGATTTCTTCGGATCATGGAAGTATCTTCACTTCCAAGTTCTGGGACTCTTTTCAGTCTGCGATGGGTACGAAGATACGATTCAGCACATCTTTTCATCCTCAGACTAGTGGGCAAGTGGAGAGAGTCAATCAGGTCCTTGAGGATATGCGGAGAGCATGTGTCATTTCTTTTGGCATGAAGTGGGAAGACTCCCTACCTTTCGTTGAGTCCTCGTATAACAACAGTTATCAAGCTAGTTCAGACAAAGCTCCGTTTGAGATTCTCTATGGCAGGAAGTGCCGTACCCCGCTCAACTTGTCTGAGACCGGCGAGCATGAGATCCTTGGGAATGACTTGATCAAAGAAGCAGAAGAGATGTGTTGGGTCATTCGAGATAATCTCAGAGCAGCGCAGTCCCGTCAGAAGAGCTACTATGATAGCAAGCATCGTGACATGTCTTATGATATCGATGACTTCGTCTATCTCAAACTGTCTCCTATGAAGGGCACACAATGTTTTGGCATCAAAGCCAAGCTTGCTACTCGTTTCATTGGTCCTTTCAGAGTTGTTGGCAAGAGAGGTGACCTTGCGTATCAACTTGATCTCCCTTCCAACTTTCCAAATGTGCATGACGTGTTCCATGTCTCTCAGCTCCGGAGATGCTTCAAGACTCCCGAGCGCACAGTTGATCTTCAAGATATCGACCTTCAACCCGACCTATCCTACCGTGAGCATCCAGTTGCAGTTCTCGAGACGACTGAGCGCAAGACCTGCAACAAGTCAATCAAGTTTCTCAAGGTGCAGTGGTCACATCATTCCGATAAAGAGGCCACTTGGGAACGCGAGGATCACCTCCGTTCCGAATTCCCAGAGTTCTTTCAGTCCTAGATCTCGGGACGAGATCTTTTTCTAGTGTGGGAGAGTTTGTAATGCCCCAAGTGCTACATTGCCATATTTGGAACCTTGTCATGTGTGGGTCCATGATGTCATTGCTATGAGAGCTATATTTCATGTGTTACTTCATGTGCTCATGCTTTGTTTTCCCTTTGCATTCATGCATCCATAGCATCCATACCATGTTGTTGTTGTTGTGGTGGTGTTGATCCTTATGTGTAATTGTGATGAATGTGTGATGTGTGAAGTGCAAGGGTGGCTTTCAACTTTTCCTTTTATACAAAAGCTAGGTTTCAACTAAACCTCTCCCTCTTCATTTTTCCAAGTTCAAGTTTTACTTGTTCAACCCCTGTTTGAAAAATGTATATCTTTTAGAGTGTTTTCTGGTGCAAGTGGTGCTATGTCTAGGGAATTTAAAAACTATGCTTAAGAGGGGTATTTATTCACAAAATGGATTATTTAATTCTGTTTTGTAAATATTTCTTTGCTCCAAAAATCCTCTTGTCATTTTATTTAAATAGGTCATAATTTCCTTATGACCAGGGTATTTTTCATTTTCTTTTGGAGCCATAGTTTAACTAGGAGTTTATTTGTTTGCTGGCTTTTGTTTTTAAAGAGAAAAACCCAGTGCTTTTTCTTTCTTACCTGGCGCCACCGAGTGGGCTTACTCCTCCTCGCTCGCCCATCTGCCTTGTCCTCGCGCGGCAGCCCACTCCCGGTTCCCCTGTTGACGCCGTCTTCTTCCTTGTGCCACTTTCCGTCAGACATTCAGAGAGAGCGAGCGGTAGAGGGGCTCGACGCCCTGGCTTCACGGACATCGAGGCGACCCCTCGCCCCCTATATATTCCTTGGCGTCCGAGCCGTGTTCTAGGTTTCCTCCAAGCCGCCGCCACCTACTTTCCCATCTTCCTCCTCCCTCTCCCTCTTCGATAGAAGGCGGCCAAGCTCCTCCTCCGCCATGGCCGATCCCTGATGAGGTCGCCGCCGTCGATGCCGTACCCCTTCTTCCTCTCCAAGCGACCCAAGAGCACGCGGGACCCCAGGGGAGTCCATTCCCGTAGCTAGACCACGCCGATCAGCCCTGCTTCCACGACGTCAACGACGACCCCCTTCTGCTCCGACGACTACTTCCGCAGCGACTTCCTCCTCGTCGATCCCTTCTTCCTCTCGGCCAGCCCGTCCTCCTCGAGCAGTGGGTGAGCCACCCCGATTCCCTTTCGTTCCAGGTAGCAGGATCCCCTCCTAGAGCCGTAGCAGGTCGCAGTTGTTCTGCTCTGTCTCCGGCGCCACCGTGCGCTTTGCTGCCGTAATTGTAGAGCGTCTCTCGTCGTGTTTGGATGTGAACTGGACCCGTGGGAGTTCCCTCTTCCTCCCAGCAAAGGGCCGCTCTTCGATTTAGAACGTAGCACCGGCGGTGACTCTCCACTGTTCCGGCCACCATCGATCTGTATCAAATCCAGAGGGGGTTGCTCAAAAGAGCAAGGCCCCCCTCTCTGTTAAGTATGGTTCAAGTAGCGCAGTGGTAGAAGTGGGTTTTGTCTTCGCGCAGGTCGTGGGTTCGAGCCCCCGCAGCGCACCTTTTTGTTTTCTAGTTTTGTGGCACAGTAGCAACAGAGGGAAGCTTACCCTGTTTACCTCCCCTCTCTCTTGAGCCCAAGGGCACTAGTGCAGTGGCAGTGTGTGTTTTGGGCAGCAGCAGGTCTAGGGTTCGAGTCCCTCTGCCTCCCTTTTTATTTTTTGTGTTGTTTGTTGCTGTTTTCAACTTAGCTACATCATACCTTGCCTTGGGCAGCAAGTTGAGGTGTTTGGGCCTCACATCCAGTAGACTTTCATCTTTATTTTTGCTTTTGTGCATGTGTGTGTGTAGGCAAGTCTTGTATGTGTGCCTAGAGTGTAGGTGCACATGTGGTGTGTGCATGTGTGTGAATGTAATGAGGTGCATGTGTGTGTATGACACACACATGACCAAGGCATGGTTTTGCCTTAGTGAGCATGGGGAGTTCCTTTGAACCCCTAGCATGTGTGTGGTGTGTTAGTGGTAGCTTGTGTGAATGTATGTATGTGTGTGTATTAGAACTAGCAAGTGTAGGTGATAGTGTGTGCTTGCTTGGTTGTATGTAAGTGTGTGTGGTGATGTGCTATGGAACACATACATGAGGTCTAACCCTCATGTCACCATTGGAGTTGTGGGTGTGAGTAAGTGCATGTGTAGGTGATGAACTAGTGAGTACCACATGTGATATTTCACTATTTGAATCTATATGATTGCATGTAGTTTTTTCCTTTCAACTTTGTGCCTACATGTTTAATGCAAGTACCTAGGTATTATATATGTTTTTAGGGTAGAATCTTCCTAGGAATCCATTGGTGGAATCAGATTTCACTTTCGAACACTTTCTGGAAATGTCATTTTTCTGTCTTGATGCTATGTTTAGACCTTGGTGCCATGTGGTGTGATGAGCCTATGAGGATGATTCCTTGATGTGGCAGTAGTGGGTGAACCCCTCTACATCATGGTGGTTTTGTTTTATGCTTAGGAGTTGGTATGTGCAAGTTGTGCCTTGTCAAAGTTGACATGTGGCTGAAATTGTCAGCTTGGTGAAAATCTGTGATTTTCACTAAGTCTAGAAACTGCTGTTATTTTCTTCCCTTGTTGTTGTGGTTGCAAAAGCTCATGTGTTGGGTATCAGCCCTTGCAATCAACTAGAGAGTTGGAGATTTTGTGTCTGTCTAGCTCTGTGTTAAATTTCATGCACTTTCACTTCCTGTAGATATTATTTTGGAGGCTGTCAAAATGCTTCACAGCATAAGCAGCTGGTGAAAATCTGAGATTTTCACGAAGTCCCTGAAATCTGTTGTTTTTGTCCAAGTTAGCACATGTAGACATTTCTGTGTGTAACTCCTTTGTATTATATTTTTGCTCAAGCTTGTAGGGCTTTTGAATAGCTTTTGCCACATATCTTGTTTGGCACATTTGGGGTGGCTGTAGGTGCTTTGCATGTTGCTCACAAACTGCTGTGATGCTGTTTAGGACAGATTGCATAGTTTTGTTGTTTTGAAGCTTGTGAGTGCATAGTTGGTGGTGTGGTGAGTTTCCTTGCACCACCCCACCTATATTTGTTGGTTTGATCATGTGTCAAGCTGGGAATACGAGAAGTGTTCCATTGAAGTGTGCTTGTGGTGGAATTGATCCGTAGGACTCCATATCTTGTTTCGTAGTTTCCGGTTGATCCGTAGCTCCATTCTCAACGTTCTTTATATGCTTTTGCATCATTTTCTCGTGATGCACCTGTTCATGCCATCTTCATGCATGTCAAAATAGCTTAGAGTGAAGTTCTGTCCAGAAGTTTGTCTTTTCTTCTCATGCATATGCAAGTGACTAGAATAGAGATGCATGCCCCATTCTCATCTCATGCATCATGTGATTGTTGCATCATGTTGTGTTGGTGTTCATTGGATGTTATTTTTATCTTGGGTAGCCCCAGGATCGGAGAGCGAGTACGTGGATCCTGGAGAGTACGTGTAGGACGAACAAGAGCAGTTCCAAGCTGAAGACATCACAGGCGAGATGATCGTGACCTTGATACTGTATCTAGGTTTGTTATGCTTATATTCACGTTTCCTTCGATATATGATCGCTGCCTACCACTTGATATAATTGCCTCCTGATATTGCCATGAAACCCAAATACCTTCCCCTCCTAGCTAATGTTGTTTGGCTAAGTAGGCATGCTCAGCTTCTAATGATAGCTTTGCTAGTTGCAGGTGCCAGCTGTCTCATGTGATAACATGAGTATTTGATATCATTATGTTTTAAACTGCTATTTATTTAATGCACCTATATACTTGGTAAATGACGGAAGGCCTTGCCTTTTACCGGGTGATTTGTTCCCTTATTGCCGCCTTAGTTTTCGGCTACCGGTGCTTGATTCCATAACTGATCGCTCCTAACATGTTCGGGGTTGTTATGGGGACCCCCTTGATAAATCGTGTAGTGTTAAGACTTGTCCGGCAGGACCCAACATTGGTTTTAATTTGCTAATCACCTAATAATAATTTGCATAGGGAATAGCTACCCCGAGGATTTAATCAACAACCCGGGCCAGTGATCCTCATGAGTGTTGGTCCAAACTAGAGCACCGTGCAGGGCCATCCCGGGGCAACTCGGGAGATTTCTCTGGCCACTGTACGCTTCGCTTATCCGGCGTGTCTAGAGACTGAGATACGCGGCTCTTATCGGGGTCGTCGACACGTCGGGAGGTCCTGCTAGTCTTGTCTTACCTTAGCGATATATCTTGCGTATAGGAATCCCGGTGAAGCTTTGGTTCTCCCAGAGTTGAGGTTTTCCTCCAAGGAATCCGACGAGATCAAGAGATTCGTGATAGAGGATTACTTTGCGGCCCGTTTGTGATGGACTAGTTGGAGCACCCCTGTAGGGTTTAATCTTTCGGAAAGCCGTGCATGCGGTTATGTGGCAACATGGATTATTTGTTAACATCCGGTTCTAGATAACTTGAACTAATTCTAATGAAACTGCCAACCGTGTGCGTAGCCGTGACTGTCCCCTTCGAAGACCTCTCTTCGATTGGGAACATAGTGGGGTTATGTTTGACGTAAGTAGTTGTTCAGGATCACTTAGTGATTACCTAGTCTTCGACCCCTAGCGTAGACCACCACATCTATAACTTTGATCTTCGTAAGTTAGCCACCATAAATTCTTAGGATGCTGCAACCTAAACACTAAACCTTCCTCACCGAATAACTTGACTAGTTTCGGTACCAAGGTCATAGATTGCCGAGTCCCCATGGCTCACAGATTACTTCAACACCCGAACAGGTACAGGTACGTCCGACACAGGTGATCCAGATGGCACGCAGCTGGCGTGGCAGTACGATGAGGAGAACGACCGCCTGTACGTGAACTATCCAGAAGACTGAGGCCGTGGTCGTGATCGTGGGCAAGCATGCGGGATAGCATAGCCTTTTCTTATGTTTTGTAGTCCGTAGGGGAACTACCTTGTCTGAATAAATGTGTGTATGTAAACTCTGATATTATCTATGTGAGATGGCAAATGAAGCCCTGTTTGTCAATGTTAAGTTATGTATGTGCTATGTTTATCTCACTTGCGAAACGCTTAGATGCGCTTCTTTCCCTTTTGGGGCATCGCCCCCTAAATAGGAAAGGACCTCATCTTAGTCGTTACAGTCTTCCTCCAAGCCTCATGGTTATTGTAGACTTGAGAACCATAGTAGTTGTAGCCTGGAACATAAACAGAATTATGAACATAGAGATAAACAATAACATTTACTATTGCCTCTCGGGCATATCTCCTACAGACTCCCACTTGCACTAGAGTCAATAATCTCGTCAATGCTAATGCAATTTACACCTATGGCATACCCGTGTAACAAATGTTTTGCTTGTGGTATAGCCTGATTGTGACGCCCTCGATTTAATCGTACGCTAATCATACACGCAAATGCGTACGATCAAACTCAAGGACTCACGGGAAGATATCACAACACAACTCTAGACACAAATAAAACAACATCAACTTCATATTACAAGCCAGGGGCCTCGAGGGCTAGAATACGGAAGCTCGATAAACACACGAGTCAGCGGAAGCAACAATATCTGAGTACAGACATAAAACATGGGGTGCCTTAGAGAAGGCTAGCACAAAAGAAACATCGATCGAACGAGGCGAGGCCTCCTGCGAGGGAACCCCCTAACTACTCCTGGTCTTCAGCGGCCTCCACGTAGTAGTAGGCACCGTCGGGGTAGCAGTTGTCGTCCGCGGGAACCTCCATCTCCTGGGCTACATCATCTGGTCACAGCAACGGATCAAGGGGACAAAGGGGGAGCAAAGCAGCGGTGAGTACTCATCCAAAGTACTCGCAAGTCTTACATCAGAACTATTCTAAGTATGCATCAGTATCAAAGAAGGGGGGGGGGGTTTATATGTGGACTGACTGCAGTAATGCAAGAATAGAGAGAGAAGGCCTAGTCCTATCGAAGATTAGCATCTTCAGGGTCTTGCAGCAATAGATGAGAGTAGAACAAGTGGTAACACAATTAATAGTCATATTGTTGCAACAATATTAAAGTGAGGTCACGCCCAGAGATCCTCCCTCGACTCCCTGCGAGGAAGCAATCCCGAGGCAAACTAATTCCAGTTAAGTAACAATTGTAGTAGTATAAGATCAGGGCACAACTCCAAGTCGTCCTGTAACCGTGGACACGGCTATTCAAATAGTTTATTTTCATCCCTGCATGGGTGCACCACATGTCCCGACGTGCTCGATAACACTATCGTCGGACACACTTTTCTAGGTCCTGCCGACCTCGGAATATCGACACGTCGCAGCCCCACCTAAGCTCAGCAGAGAGGCCAGCCCGCTGGTCTAAATCCTAAGCGCAAAGGGTTCATGGGCCCAGTTCCCCTCCGCGCTGCTGCAGGATGCGAGGGCGTCCGACGTCAGTCCTAGCACCCCTTAATGACAAGCACGATGCATCTCGGGACCACTCGAGCGCGCGCCGCTACATCGCTGACGTCTGAAGAGCTTCGGCTGATACCGCGACGTCGAGTACCCATAATTGTTCCAACACAGACGGTTAGTGCAAAAAGGTCCACGACCAACCCAGATCAAATACCCAAATCCATTACCATTTTAATTAGGCCATCGACACAGGATCGCGGGAATCAACCCGTCTTAATAACTAATCACTAATGATCCCAGTAACATGGTCGAGTAACTGTGTGGTTGTAACATCGGGGGGAATCCGAGGTATCACCCTCGTTGGATTCCGAACGATGTATCCATCAAGGTGGGCTTAGAGGAATCGCCCTCGGGGGGTCCAACACTTGCGGGGTTGCACGATAGAGGCGTCGTCGGGAATGGTGAAAGAGGAATCACCCTCGATAACCACGACCGACTAGCTATACTATAGAGATATCATCAGGGGTGCGTAGCGAGGTGTGACCCTGGGTACTCGATAGTATCTCTGTAGCGCCGTACAACTAAGGGGGGTGTATGTGTTGTGTCGGGTCTGGCTCGTTGATCAGGGATCGAGATTTGAAAACAAGCGGGACAACTGGACTACGGGGTCAGAAGGGATGACTGCTCCACCTATACTAAGCAGATTAAAGGTGCAATACTAAAAGTAGCAGTTCATCAAAAACAGGCTATGCATCAGATATAGGAGCTATCTACAATAGTAGCAAAATACTAATGCAAGCAGTAGGAAGAAAGACATATGCGATATAGGAATGATCAAGGGGGGTTTGCTTGCCTTGCTGCTCTGCGGCAAAGGACTGATCGGCAGGTTCGTAGATGTACCCGGCAGCAGCGTTAGTCTCGGGGTCAACCGATAAGAAGAGGGGGAAGAAACAATAAATACTAGCAACGGTGCAACACAATGCATGACATGGCAAGATGCAGGCTAGACATGAGCTAACGCAGCAACATCCGTCACAAACGGGTCGGAAGAATATCTGACGATATTTTCCCGGTCTCTGGCTACTACCGGTCAGACGGGAAACGAAGGAAATGTTTCATGTTTGCTATGCTAGGGAGGCATGACACACGAATGGATTGTGTATCCGCGTTCGTCTCGTTGTGCTGATCAACTTTCATGTTGAAATTAAATTGATTTGACTTACGGATTATTTAATATTAATTTTTAAAGTTTTATTCAAAAATTAGGAATTAAAAATAGATTTAATTAATTTAATTAAAAGTAATTATGACATCAGCATGATGTCACGCTGACATCAACAATTGACTGGTCAACTGACGAGTGAGTCCCGAGCGTCATGGACACAAGTTTTTAATTAAGATTAAATAGTAATTATTGAGATTAATTTAGTGGGGGACCCACGTGTCATACTCTAATTATTCTAATTACCTAAATAACTTATTAACTATTAATTAATTAATATATATATTTATTTATTTAATAAAAACATATTTTTATTTTTATATTTTAATTTTCACTTTTCTTTAAAAGTGGGTGTGGGGCCTCCGTGTCATAGACAGCGGGGTGGGTTGGCCCCACCGGTAAGTGGTAGTAGCCACATACACATATTTACCCATATAATACCATAACGTATTTCTCCACATACCTACATACATAAATACATACATACGTGCACATCATACATACAAAATACGTACGGCATCTAATACATACATACGTCTTTTTATTTATTTTTCTTTTTCTCATCTCATCACCTATCTCTCTTTGTTAACAACAAGAGAGACTCAACAACAGAGAGAGAGATACATCTCCCTCTACCCCTACTCGATTATAATGACATCAGAACGGAGCGCCTTTGTCGGAATGGAACCGGGACGATGCGAGGAAGGAGACGATGGGAGGAGCCTGAAAGGGGCTCACCGACGTTGATGAGAGGGCCCGGTGAAGCTGGAGTTCTCGGGAGGCGGAGGACACGACGAGGAGGAGGACGAGGCGGTGACGGTGACGCGGTTCCGGTGAGGATGGTGCCGGTGAGGACAGCCGGCCGGAGGGTCGCCGAGAGGGGCCCCGGTGAGGAGGGGCCCCCGGGGATGGAGCCGCCGAGAGGGCCCCCGGTGAGTGACGGCCGGCGGGGAGGTGATGGCCGCCGGAGTGGGGTGAGGCCGGCGAGATGGGGTTGCTGCCGGAGTGGGGTTGGGGGTCCTGGGGGCCGCCGACGGGAGGGACGCAGGGGAGGCCGACGGGAGGGGCTCGACCGGCGGTAGGTGGGGGGACTCGGTGGGGGTTTCGTGGGGTGGGGGGGGAGTACCGAGAGAGAGAGGGTCTCGGCCTCTCGGGGTAGGTGGGGTTGTCGATCTAGGGTTGGTGGGATTCGGGAGAGGAGGGAGGCTCTCGCGGGGATGGGGGGCTCTCTCGTGGGGAGGCTCCGGTAGGAGTGGGTGGGGCTGGTGGTGTCGTGGGGGATGGTGGGAGGACCGAGAGGCCGATGGGAGGTGGCCTCGCGGGGCTCGTGGGTGGCGGCGGCTAAGGGGGCGAGGGGAGCGGGGCTGTCGGTTAGGGTTGCCTGTCGTGTGGGGTTTTATACCCGAGGTGGGTGGGCCGAATGGGGGGGGGGGGGCTGGGCCAGTTTTGGCCCAGTTAGGCCAGGGGGACTTTTTCCTTTTCCTTTTTTTAATACTTTCTGTTTTTCTATTATCATTCTTTTATTATTTAATTTTATTTACTTTATTTATTTTACCTAAAGTTTCTCTTTTAAATATATTGGGATTACCAATAATTCCAAAAGTGCCCGATTCGCATTTAAAATTCGTTATAGAATTTTTATAACTCCGTGACATTTTTATTTCAACAACATAAAACCTTTCTCGTTCGACTTTAATTTTAAGTTTCGAATTTTGATTCGGTTTCAACCAACACAAGATCATTGATATAATTAACGGTGACGTGGCATCATTAGCGCGGGATCACTATCGCTTAATTACAATCATCACTGTAGCAAAAGTCGCGGATGTCACAATTCTCCCCTACTAACAAGAATTCTCGTCCCGAGAATTAAGAGGTAGAAGGGAAAAGCTCGGGGTATTCATCATGAAGATGATCCTCGCGTTCCAAAGTGGCTTCAGCTTCAGAATGATTTGACCACTGCACTTTAAGGAACTTGGTGACTTTGCGACGAGTCTTACATTCAGCTTGGTCGAGAATGCGGACCGGATGCTCTTTATAAGAGAGATCTTATTGCAGCTCAAGCATACCATGATCCACTGCTCGAATAGGATCCTTGAAGCAGCGGCGGAGCTGAGAAACATGGAAGACATCGTGAACCTGAGAAAGGTTCGCCGACAACTCCAATTGATAAGCCACTCTTCCACGCCTTTCGGGAACAGTGAAAGGACCAATATAGCAAGGAGCTAGCTTGCCCTTGATCCCAAAACGATGTGCACCTCTCATTGGTGTGACACGAAGATAAGCCTTTTCGCCAGGTTGATAGACCATATCTTGATGATGACAGTCATACTGACTCTTCTGACGAGACTGAGCAGCCTTCATATTCTCATGAATAATGCGGACTTGATCTTCGGCATGTTGAATAATATCCGGACCGAAGAGTGATTGTTCCCCAGTTTCTGACCAATTCAGAGGAGTTCGAGACCTTCGTCCATATAATACTTTGAAAGGGGCCATCTTCAGACTAGCTTGATAGCTATTGTTGTAAGAGAACTCGGAATACGGGAGAGAGTCCTCCCAGTTCTTACCGAAAGAAATGACACAAGATCGAAGCATGTCCTCGAGAATTTGGTTGACTCATTCGACTTGTCCCTGGGATTGAGGATGAAATGCAGTGCTGAAGGACAGATGAGTCCCCATAGCCTTCTGAAAACCTTCCCAGAATTTTGAAGTAAACAAGCTGCCACCACTACAGGAATCAGCTTCTTTGCCGTCTGCCATCACAAACGGCAAAGACTAAATCCCGGACGGCAAAGACAAAACAGCAGACGGCAAATAATCTCACGGCCGACAAAATTTCTGCGTCAGCCTACGACGGCATAGGACCTTCTTTGCCGTCTGTCCCCCCAAAGCGGACGACAAAGCTCTTTGCCATCAGCTTTCCTTAGGAGTAGTTGGCAAAGTGCTCGAGACGGCAGCCGATAGGCGTTGTCTCCGTTAGGGTTTAACGGAGGCTTTGCCGTCTGCCGCCCCCTTAACCTTTGCCGTCTGCCTCCCCCTTTATCTTTGCCGTCTGCCTCCTCCTCCTCCCCCCTCCACTCTTTGCCGTCTGCCTCCCACTTTATCTTTGCCGCCTGCCTCCTCCTCCTCCCCCCTCCACTCTTTGACGTCTGCCTCCTCCTCCACCCCTCCTCTGTGCCCTCTCTTTGCCGTCTGCCCACCCTGGAGGCAGATGGCAAAGATCCTATATAGACACCCCAGGATGCATAGCTGGGTGCCATGTGGCACCTTTGCCATCTGCCAGCTGATGGCACAGGTCTTTGCCATCAGCTGGCAGATGGCAAAGAGCCCATATAGTACTTGTTTTTTTGTTTTATATTATTTCACAACATATATATATATATATTTTTTACATCACATTTATATAATTCACCACACATATATGATATATAGTTCACCACACATATACTTGCCAACACATATATAAAATTCACCACACATATATGATATACATATAAATCAATGTACATCCCCATATATCGAAAGAACCAACATACAAATTATTGCACTGTTTATCCATATATACATATACATATAGTTCAACATTGTTCATCAACTCAAATGAAAACTAGATGATATACATGTAAAGTTCATCCATCGACATTGTTCAACTCCATGAATGCCACCTTCCATGCATGTAGTATATCCAATCTGCAAAAATCTGAATAAGAAAGTCAGAAGAAGAACAAAATATGATGTTTTTCAGCTAATTATGTCATTTTTAGCGGAAAACAAGCTAAGAATATAATATTCATGAGCTAACCAAGGTTCTTATGCCATTTTTAGCTTATTATGAAATTTTGGAGCTAAATGGGTTAATTAAAGCAATGATAACATGAAAGAGGAGAAGAAAGAGGCGGAGGAGGAGAAGAAGAAGAAATCAAGAAGAAGGAGGAGAAGGAGGAGAAGGACTAGAAGGTCCTTTGCCTTCTCCTCCTCCTCCTCCTCCTCCTTCTCCTTCTTCTCTTCTTCTTCTTCTTCTTCTTCTTTCTTTTCATTTTGCCTATTTCTTCTCCTCTTCTCCTCTTGTTGGAGCTAAATTACCTAATTATGTCTTTTTGGAGCTAAATGGGTTAATTATCCCATTTTAGAGGAAAACAAGCTAAGTATATAATATTCATGAGCTAACCAAGGTTCTTATGCCATTTTGAGCTTATTATGGTATTTTGGAGCTAAATGGGCTAATTATGTCATTGTTGCGGAAATTAAAGCAAGGATAATATGAAAGAGGAGAAGAAAGAGGAGGAGGAGGAGAAGAAGAAGAAATCAAGAAGAAGGAGGAGAAGGAGGAGAAGGACTAGAAGGTCCTTGGCCTTCTCCTTCTCCTCCTCCTCCTCCTCCTTCTGCTTCTTCTCTTCTTCTTCTTCTTCTTCTTCTTCTTCTTCTTCTTCTTCTTCTTCTTCTTCTTCTTCTTTCTTTTTCATTTTGCCTATTTCTTCTCCTCTTCTCCTCTTGTTGGAGCTAAATTACCTAATTATGTCTTTTTGGAGTTAAATGGGTTAATTATCCCATTTTAGAGGAAAACAAGCTAAGTATATAATATTCATGAGCTAACCAAGGTTCTTATGCCATTTTGAGCTTATTATGGTATTTTGGAGCTAAATGGGCTAATTATGTCATTGTTGCGGAAATTAAAGCAAGGATAATATGAAAGAGGAGAATAAAGAGGAGGAGGAGGAGAAGAAGAAGAAATCAAGAAGAAGGAGGAGAAGGACTAGAAGGTCCTTGGCCTTCTCCTTCTCCTCCTCCTCCTCCTCCTTCTCCTTCTTCTCTTCTTCTTCTTCTTCTTCTTCTTCTTCTTCTTCTTCTTCTTTCTTTTTCATTTTGCCTATTTCTTCTCCGCTTCTCCTCTTGTTGGAGCTAAATTACCTAATTATTTCTTTTCGGAGCTAAATGGGTTAATTATCCCATTTTAGAGGAAAACAAGCTAAGTATATAATATTCATGAACTAACCAAGGTTCTTATGCCATTTTGAGCTTATTATGGTATTTTGGAGCTAAATGGGCTAATTATGTCATTGTTGGGGAAATTAAACCAAGTATAATATGAAAGAGGAGAATAAAGAGGAGGAGGAGAAGAAGAAGAAGAAGAAATCAAGAAGAAGGAGGAGAAGGAGGAGGATGAGAAGGACTCGAAGGTCCTTGGCCTTCTCCTTCTCCTCCTCCTCCTCCTCCTCCTTCTCCTTCTTCTCTTCTTCTTCTTCTTGTTGTTGTTCTTCTTCTTATTTCTTTTCATTTTGCCTATTTCTTCTCCTCTTCTCCTCTTGTAGGAGCTAAATTACCTAATTATGTCTTCTTGGAGCTAAATGGGGTAATTATACAATTTTAGAGGAAAACAAGCTAAGTATATAATATTCATGAGCTAACCAAGGTTCTTATGCCATTTTGAGCTTATTATGGTATTTTGGAGCTAAATGGGCTAATTATGTCATTGTTGGGGAAATTAAAGCAAGGATAATATGAAAGAGGAGAAGAAAGAGGAGGAGGAGGAGAAGAAGAAGAAATCAAGAAGAACGAGGAGAAGGAGGAGGAGGAGAAGGACTAGAAGGTCCTTGCCTTCTCCTTCTCCTCCTCCTCCTCCTCCTCCTTCTCCTTCTTCTCTTCTTCTTCTTCTTCTTCTTCTTCTTTCTTTTCATTTTGCCTATTTCTTCTCCTCTTCTCCTCTTGTTGGAGCTAAATTACCTAATTATTTCTTTTTGAAGCTAAATGGGTTAATTATCCCATTTTAGAGGAAAACAAGCTAAGTATATAATATTCATGAGCTAACCAAGGTTCTTATGCCATTTTGAGCTTATTATGGTATTTTGGAGCTAAATGGGCTAATTATGTCATTGTTGGGGAAATTAAAGCAAGGATAATATGAAAGAGGAGAATAAATAGGAGGAGGAGAAGAAGAATAAGAAGAAATCAAGAAGAAGGAGGAGAAGGAGGAAGATGAGAAGGACTCGAAGGTCCTTAGCCTTCTCCTTCTCCTCCTCCTCCTCCTCCTTCTCCTTCTTCTCTTCTTCTTCTTCTTGTTTTCTTCTTCTTCTTTCTTTTCATTTTGCCTATTTCTTCTCCTCTTCTCCTCTTGTTGGAGCTAAATTACCTAATTATTTCTTTTCGAAGCTTAATGGGTTAATTATCCCATTTTAGAGGAAAACAAGCTAAGTATATAATATTCATGAGCTAACCAAGGTTCTTATGCCATTTTGAGCTTATTATGGTATTTTGGAGCTAAATGGGCTAATTATGTCATTGTTGGGGAAATTAAAGCAAGGATGATATGAAAGAGGAGAAGAAAGAGGAGGAGGAGGAGAAGAAGAAGAAATCAAGAAGAACGAGGACAAGGAGGAGAAGAAGGAGGAGGAGAAGGACTAGAAGGTCCTTGCCTTCTCCTTCTCCTCCTCCTCCTCCTCCTTCTCCTTCTTCTCTTCTTCTTCTTCTTCTTCTTTCTTTTCATTTTGCCTATTTCTTCTCCTCTTCTCCTCTTGTTGGAGCTAAATTACCTAATTATGTCTTTTTGGAGCTAAATGTGTTAATTATCCCATTTTAGAGGAAAACAAGCTAAGTATATAATATTCATGAGCTAACCAAGGTTATTATGCCATTTTGAGCTTATTATGGTATTTTGGAGCTAAATGGGCTAATTATGTCATTGTTGGTGAAATTAAAGCAAGGATAATATGCAAGAGGAGAAGAAAGAGTAGGAGGAGGAGAAGAAGAAGAAATCAAGAAGAAGGAGGAGAAGGAGGAGAAGGAGGAGGAGGAGAAGGACTAGAAGGTCCTTGGCCTTCTCCTTCTCCTCCTCCTCCTCCTCCTCCTCCTCCTTCTTCTTCTTCTTCTTCTTCTTCTTCTTCTTCTTCTTCTTCTTCTTCTTCTTCTTCTTTCTTTTCATTTTGCCTATTTATTCTCCTCTTCCCCTCTTGTTGGAGCTAAATTACCTTATTATGTCTTTTTGGAGCTAAATGGGTTAATTATCCCATTTTAGAGGAAAACAAGCTAAGTATATAATATTCATGAGCTAACCAAGGTTCTTATGCCATTTTGAGCTTATTATGGTATTTTGGAGCTAAATGGGCTAATTATGTCATTGTTTGGGAAATTAAAGCAAGGATAATATGAAAGAGGAGAAGAAAGAGGAGGAGGAGGAGAAGAAGAAGAAATCAAGGAGAAGGAGGAGAAGGAGGATAAGGAGGAGGAGGAGAAGGACTAGAAGGTCCTTGGCCTTCTCCTTCTCCTCCTCCTCCTCCTCCTCCTCCTTCTCCTTCTTCTTCTCTTCTTCTTCTTTTTCTTCTTCTTCTTCTTCTTCTTCTTCTTCTTTCTTTTCATTTTGCCTATTTCTTCTCCTCTTCTCCTCTTGTTGGAGCTAAATTACCTAATTATGTCTTCTTGGAGCTAAATGGGCTAATTATCCCATTTTGGAGTAAAACAAGCTAAGTATATAACATTCATGAGCTAACCAAGGTTCTTATGCCATTTTGAGCTTATTATCGTATTTTGGAGCTAAATGGGCTAATTATGTCATTGTTGGGGAAATTAAAGCAAGGATAATATGAAAGAAGAGAAGAAAGAGGAGGACGAGGAGAAAAAGAAGAAATCAAGAAGGAGGAGAAGGAGGAGAAGGAGGAGGAGGAGAAGGACTAGAAGGTCCTTGGCCTTCTCCTTCTCCTCCTCCTTCTCCTTCTTCTCTTCTTCTTCTTCTTCTTCTTCTTCTTCTTCTTCTTTCTTTTCATTTTGCCTATTTCTTCTCCTCTTCTCCTCTTGTTGGAGCTAAATTACCTAATTATGTCTTTTTGGAGCTAAATGGGTTAATTATCCCATTTTAGAGGAAAACAAGCTAAGTATATAATATTCATGAGCTAACCAAGGTTCTTATGCCATTTTGATCTTATTATGGTATTTTGGAGCTAAATGGGCTAATTATGTCATTGTTGGGGAAATTAAAGCAAGGATAATATGAAAGAGGATAATAAAGAGGAGGAGGAGGAGAAGAAGAAGAAATAAAGAAGAAGGAGGAGAAGGAGGAGAAGGAGGAGGAGGAGAAGGACTAGAAGGTCCTTGGCCTTCTCCTTATCCTCCTCCTTCTCCTTCTTCTCTTCTTCTTCTTCTTCTTCTTCTTCTTCTTCTTTCTTTTCATTTTGCCTATTTCTTCTCCTCTTCTCCTCTTGTTGGTGCTAAATTACCTAATTATGTCTTCTTGGAGCTAAATGGGCTAATTATCCCATTTTGGAGGAAAACAAGCTAAGTATATAAAATTCATGAGCTAACCAAGGTTCTTATGCCATTTTGAGCTTATTATGGTATTTTGGAGCTAAATGGGCTAATTATGTCATTGTTGGGGAAATTAAAGCAAGGATAATATGAAAGAAGAGAAGAAAGAAGAGGAGGAGGAGAAGAATAAGGAATCAAGAAGAAGGAGGAGGAGGAGGAGAAGGAGGAGGAGGAGAAGGACTAGAAGGTCCTTGGCCTTCTCCTCCTTCTCCTCCTCCTCCTCCTCCTCCTTCTCTTCCTTCTCCTTCTTCTCTTCTTCTTCTTCTTCTTTCTTTTCATTTTTCCTATTTCTTATCCTCTTGTTGGAGCAAAATTACCTAATTATGTCTTCTTGGAGCTAAATGGGATAATTATCTCATTTTAGAGGAAAACAAGCTAAGTATATAATATTCATGAGCTAACCAAGGTTCGTATGCCATTTTGAGCTTATTATGGTATTTTGGAGCTAAATGGGCTATTTATGTCATTGTTGGGGAAATTAAAGCAAGGATAATATGAAAGAAGAGAAGAAAGAGGAGGAGGAGGAGAAGAAGAAGAAATCAAGAAGAAGGAGGAGAAGGAGGAGAAGGAGGAGGAGCAGAAGGACTAGAAGGTCCTAGGCCTTTTCCTCCTTCTCCTCCTCCTCCTCCTCCTCCTGCTCCTCCTTCTCCTTCTTCTCTTCTTCTTCTTCTTCTTTCTTTTCATTTTTCCTATTTCTTCTCCTCTTGTTGGAGCTAAATTACCTAATTATGTCTTCTTGGAGCTAAATGGGCCAATTATCTCATTTTAGAGGAAAACAAGCTAAGTATATAATATTCATGAGCTAACCAAGGTTCTTATGCCATTTTGAGCTTATTATGGTATTTTGGAGCTAAATGGGCTAATTATGTCATTGTTGGGGAAATTAAAGCAAGGATAATATGAAATAGGAGAATAAAGAGGAGGAGGAGGAGGAGAAGAAGAAGAAAGCAAGAAGAAGGAGGAGAAGGAGGAGAAGGAGGAGGAGGAGAAGGACTAGAAGGTCCTTGGCCTTCTCCTCCTCCTCCTCCTTCTCCTTCTTCTATTCTTCTTCTTCTTCTTCTTCTTTCTTTTCATTTTTCCTATTTCTTCTCCTCTTCTTGGAGCTAAATTACCTAATTATGTCTTCTTGGAGCTAAATGGGCTAATTATCTCATTTTAGAGGAAAACAAGCTAAGTATATAATATTCATGAGCTAACCTAGGTTCTTATGCCATTTTGAGGTTATTATGGCATTTTGGAGCTAAGTGGGCTAATTATGTCTTTTTGGGGAAATTAAAGCAAGGATAATATGAAAGAGGAGAAGAAAGAGGAGGATGAGGAGAAGAAGAGGAAATCAAGAAGAAGGAGGAGAAGGAGGAGAAGGAGGAGGAGAAGGACTAGAAGGTCCTTGGCCTTCTCCTCCTCCTCCTCCTCCTCCTCCTTCTCCTTCTTCTCTTCTTCTTCTTCTTCTTTCTTTTCATTTTTCCTATTTCTTCTCCTCTTCTCCTCTTCTTGGAGCTAAATTACCTAATTATGTCTTTTTGGAGCTAAATGGGCTCATTATCTCATTTTAGAGGAAAACAAGCTAAGTATATAATATTCATGAGCTAACCAAGGTTCTTATGCCATTTTGAGGTTATTATGGCATTTTGGAGCTAAATGGGCCAATTTTGTCTTTTTGGGGAAATTAAAGCAAGGATAATATGAAAGAGGAGAAGAGAAACTTACCGTAGTGGTCATCAAGCAGGAGAAACACCACGGTTGCTCGCGACGGCTTCGTTTGGACACGGTTGCCCTAGAGAAGGGTCATGCGATGCCGCTCGGTCGTTATTCTGCAGAAAAGATATTTTGCAATGTCTCAGTCAGCATGATGACACTCAATTATTAATACTAGTTTATAATGAAACTCACCATGCCAATCAAAGAGAAGACGGGCATCGGCGGAGGGACTTGACCGCTCTTCTGGCACAGACCGTGAAGAGTGGGTCGTATTAGTTAGTAATAGAACAGACATTACACACATGATTTGGCTAATGTGAAAAAAAACATACCACAAAAAGCTCGTACAGGGCCCATTGACCCGCCTCATTCCGGGCCCTCTCCTCCTCAAGCAATCGTGCCGTGGTCTGGTACCTCTCATCAAGAGCAGCCTGAAGAGCAGCCTGGCTTGCCAATCTCTCTTTCTCAAGAGCAGCGTGGTTTGCCGCTCTCTCTTTCTGAAGATCAGCCTGAAACACCATTCCTCGTTACCACAGTAATGATCTATGGTGACACACATAATGAAATGGATGAAAGTGTTCTTAGTCCGTACAACTAACCTCGATGGCAAGTTCGACTGGCCGTGGACGACGCGTTATCTCAGGATAGCTGCTCGACTGGCGCGCCTTGATCTCCGGAAGAGTGAGTGGACAACGTATTATCCCATCTCCAATGGCTATCGAGCCATGGGGCCTCCCGCCACCAGATATCATCACCAGCTCTGGATCCAAAGGTTCCTGGCTAGGGTTAAAGTCATCCCCTTTCGTAGCCTTCCCCGCGTCCTTGTATGCCACGAGCTTCTGGTGGGATGATATGTTGGTGAAGTTATTGGGATCATCCAGGTCAGACTCAGAGAATGCCTTCGCCTTCTTGTACGAGGCAGTATGGGCCATGCCATAAAGGTCGTACACGTGTGGCATCTCAGTCTTATTGTGATGCGCCTAAAAGAGAGGAACAAAATATTAGCATCAAGAATGAATTGCATGAATCATGAAGCAAATCACATACCCAGTTTCGTCCAAACTGAAGTAAGTTGGCGCTGCCTTGATGGTGTGGCACACCAACCATTTGGCTACGCCGATCCTTCGCATTCTTGTGGACGGCTCGCCAGCTGCCTGTGCACCACTCATCAACCAACGCCTCCCAACAATCCATCTTATCCGCACACCATCTCGGGGGCACCTGTAAGTTATTAGAAATAATTTTCAGCGCTACGCCTATGAATGAAATCAAGAAAACTACGTAGAAGGACTTAAGAATAGGTAATTACCTTCATGTATTGCTCCTTCTTCAGAAACTTTCCGCGGCAATCCTTCTTCTTCTTCTTAATACCACGCGTGGCATAGTAATCTCGAATAGCCTGCGGCCGAGCCTCGTGGCGCAAGTTCTATAGTAACCGCCTACACTCGGCCTCGAGAACCCTGGCCTCCTCCTCCTCATATCCATCCTCACACCTATAGAAGGTCTGCAATCAAACGTGAAAACACCGATTAGTACAATAATTAGCTATATTGTTAATTTTAGATTCTGTAAAAGGGTAATTTACCCAAAAGCTCTTGATCACCATCTCGGCCCTCGTGTGGCACAAGACACCATCTATAATCTCCTCCGGCGGGGCCTGCGCAGCCTGGTAGTGCTCCCAGGTAAATCCTAGTGTAGGAATCTGACCCTCACCAGGCAACGTGACAAACCCCGGGAAATTTGTCCGGCAAAGCACACCAAGGACGGAGTTCGGCCTGCGGACTCCAAGAGGGTGTACCCATCCCCTGCAGTATGATAAGGTCAACGAATTAGATATTTAAACAAACTTGAAGGCAAAAGCTAAAAAAAGGGTAAATGTACTTACCTATCTCCTTCAGGTTTAATCACCGGCCTCTGCTCGCGGGTAGCCGGGGCGACCGGGAGACGTGTACTACCACGCTTGTACACGGTGGCCCCGTCCACCTGCACATTGCCCTCACTATCCATAAGCTCATCCCCGCCATCCCCGCCCCCTGAGCCACCCGGACCCTCGGTCCAATCCGGCAACTCGGTACGATCCGACCAGGTCTCCCATCCGAGCCTCTCCACGTCGGGTGAAGCCTCCGGAACCGTAGTCTCCTCCGGCTGCTCCTGGGCCAAATGCACCTCGACCTGAGGCTGCTCCTGGACCGGAGTCTCATGGGACGAATGCCCGTCAACAACAGGCTCCTGGAACGGAGTCCCCATAGCCTCCTCCGCAAACGGGTCGACCATACTAGTCCTATGCTCGGGTGAATGAGCTGGTGGTGGTGGCGAGGACGGCTCAACAGTCCTCCTGGATCTTCCGCGGCCACCACCTCTCCCTGTACCCTTCCCCTTCTTCCCTATCCGACCAGCACCTCTCCCAGTGGACAATGCCGCCGACGAAGAAGAACCCACGGGTGGTGTCGACAGACTGTCTGCCAAGGCTCTACGGAGAGATAGGGGTGGAAGGGAAGTACCACCCCTCGTGCGGGGCGCCTGGGAAGAACCCGTCGAGCGATCTGGACCAGCGCCCACCATCTTTCCACACCTGGTGACCTGCCATGATAAAGATTAAAAGAAATTAGTACAACATAAAAAAATTGAATAACTGACATGAATAATAATATGTACATGAATAATAAAGATTAAAATATATATAATTTAAGTTGTGAATCTTACAAACTAATAATCATCATCAATAAATGCATCATCATCATCACTATCACGCATGTCTTCATGAATGACGTGCTCGTCGGGTTCAACGTCGTGAAGTTGTGAAAGGCCTTCCTTTAATCGTTGAAGCATTGACAGGTCATCCGCATCAGTAACCTCTACAAGTTCCAGGTCTTCTGGTTCCGGCTCAGGGCTGGAGTCAGATTCATTGTCGCTGTCTACTTCCATGTTCCTGGGTGAAGCACGGCGGTTCTTGAAACGTTTCTTGGAAAGACGTGTTTCTTGGAAGAATTCTCAATCATATGTGTCTGGGTTAATGTGAGGTTCATAATCCTGTTCATTTGGGAGAGGTGGTCTGACATGTGGCGGCACTTCATAAACAACATACCAACCTTCCAGATTCTTATCCGTTTGGCATGCCCAGGTAGATAGAAAACTTGAGTCGCCTGTTGAGCCGTAATATAGACATCGGGAACATCTAAATGGGTGTTTGGATTGATTTCGACTAGTCCTATATGTTCATTAGTCCTTCTAGTCTTTTTCGGCTGGAACCAATAACATTTGAAGACTACGACGTTTGGTGGGTTTTCATCATAGAATTGAAATTCATAAATTGCTTCAACTCTTCCATAATACTCGATAACACCTTCGCCGATAGCAGAGACACCACAATTTGTAGATTTCCGGTCGGGCATAGATAGCTATTTGCCAAAGGTACGAAAGAGATACCCGTTGATGTTGTATTTCTCAAATGAACGGACCTTATAGTCAAAACCATTAGCGACTTGTCTCAATTCGGCATCCATAGACTCTGAATTAGCCTACAAGTTTAATACGAAACGGTTGTTGCATTAGCCACAAGTTAGACCAAGAATGAAATGGTCCATTATTGATAATTACTGTTTGTTTGAACCAAGAGATGAAACCGGGATAGCCGCCTCCTGTCTTTGACAGAAGCTCATACTCTTCGACGGATTCATTTTCGATCACCGCTCCTTCCGAGAATTTGACGACGTAACGGCTGTTTGAAATATCCGGGAATAAGTGCAGTTCAAATGAATTAGAAGTTACGGGAAAATGTGTCGAGAACACACTCGATGTACAGCCGCACTTCTGTTAGGTTGTTGAAGATATACAAGGAAATGTTCCGCCATTCTTCGACATCCAACGTTATTGGTTTTGAAGCACCGGTTGGTGCGAGCTTCCCTTTGAATAGGCTGAGGTTGGACCCACCTTTTTTAGGGTCTGCATCATTGTGCTGAGGCTTCGGATTATGCAAATGATGATTTTTGGCTTCGTAGTGTGCTGTCACAAAGTTTGCCACCTCCTCATTAATGAATGCCTCAGCCATCGATGCTTCAATTCTACGCTTATTTTTACATTTAGCTCGAAGGGTCTTCTGCATCCTCTCAATTGCATAGCACCAACGATCTTGCATGGGCCCACCCAATCTTGCCTCGGTCGGTAGATGTAAAATCAAATGGTGCATTGGATTAAAGAAGCCCGATGGAAAGATCTTCTCTAACTTGCACAACAACTCCGGTGCAAACTCCTCCATGTCTTCTACCACGCCAGGCGACAATTCTTTCGCACAAAGAACACGGAAGAAATAGCTCAGCTCCGCCAGTACTAGCCATTCATCCTCAGGAATAAAGCCACGTAACATCACCGGCATTACCCGCTCTAGCCATATGTGCCAATCATGACTCTTCAGACCAAAGATTTTTAATTTTTCAAGACTCGCTCCCCTCTTTAGATTCGCCGCTTACCCATCGGGGAACATCAAGTGCATTTTGACCCACAAGATAATTTCCCTCATAGCTGGCCTTCCAAGATTGAACTAGGCCTTTGGCTTCGACCACTTCTGCTTTCCTTTGCCTTCTCGCATGTTTTGTAACGGTCTATGACATAGTGTCTCTTGATCGACTCTAGCCTTAATATTATCCTTTGTCTTCCCATCTATGTCGAACAATGTACCAAAAATAGCCTCTCCGATATTCTTTTCAATGTGCATCATGTCGATATTGTGTGGAAGAAGGAGATCTTTGAAGTAAGGCAGATCCCAGAAGCATGGCTTGTGAGTCCAGGCGTGTTTTGAATTATACCCCTTGAAGTACCCTGGACGCTCTGGATCAGGCTCGATGGCGTTTAACTGATCCTGGATTTGTTGGCCTGTGAACGCAGGTGGTGCCAAGTTTTTGACAACTTTACCTTTGGTAAAGTTCTTCTTCTCTTTTCTGAACTGATGGTCAGGATCCAGGAACTGTCTATGCAAGTCAAAGCAAGAATACTTCCGACCCTCCTGCAACCAATGAAACTGAAGAGCTACTTTGGATTGGGGGCACAGGAACCTTCCATGCACACACCATCCAGAGAATAGCGCATACGCTGGCAAGTCATGCATAGAGTACATGTACCACACATGCATTTTGAAGTTTTCTTTTCTAGCGGCATCGTATGTCTTGACCCCATTATCCCAAGCTTCTTCCAATTCATCCTTAAGCGGTTGCAGGTACACATTCATATTCTTCCCCGGAAACTTCCATGCATACACTACTTCCGACCCTCCTGCAACCAATGAAACTGAAGAGCTGCTTTGGATTGGGGGCACAGGAACCTTCCATGCACACACCATCCAGAGAATAGCGCATACGCTGGCAAGTCATGCATAGAGTACATGTACCACACATGCATTTTGAAGTTTTCTTTTCTAGCGGCATCGTATGTCTTGACCCCATTATCCCAAGCTTCTTCCAATTCATCCTTAAGCGGTTGCAGGTACACATTCATATTCTTCCCTGGATAATTGGGCCGTGGAATTATCAACATCAGAGATATGTTCTTTCTTTGCATAATCTGCCGGGGGGGGGGGGAGATTGAGTGGAATGACAAATACAGGCCAACAACTGTATTGGGTTGCCGTCATGCCGAAGGGATTAAAACCATCCATGGCGGCACAGACTCGAGGATTCCTTGGATCTGCCACTTTATCCTGATGCAATCCATCAAAATGTTTCCATGCTTCCCCATCCGATGTGTGTACCATCATCTTATTCCCATCCACATCTAGTTCGGTTATTTTGCCCAATTTGTGCCATGTCATCTGTCTGGCTGTCTCTTCGACCATGAAAATACGTTGAAGTCTTGGTACGATTGGCATATACCGAAGAACACTAACTGCAATTTTGGTCTGCCTCTTCTCACCCATACCGTTGTCTACCACAAGATACCTGCAAGACTCGCAATTCGGACAATAGTCCAAGTGTGCATACTCCTTCCTAAATAAGACACATCCTTTCTCACATGCATCTATCTTCTCATATGGCATCTTAAGTACACGAAGTATTTTGTCTGACTGGTACAAGTTTGCAGGCATGCCATGGCCTTTGGGTAGGAAACGTCCAAATAGTGTCATCATCGCGTCATAGCATTCTCTTCCCAAGTTGAACTGAGCCTTCAGAGCCATTACTTGTGCAATTGCATCCAGCTGACAGAGCTCAGTGTGCTCATGGAGAGGACGTTTTGAAGACTCCAACATTTCATAAAAGGCCTTTGCAGATTCCTCCATCTCATCTTCCGAATCCCGAGCATCATCAAAGTCTTGCACCATGTCTTCGATCCCGGTACCATGCTCGTCCGTGCGACGACGGACCACCTCAGCTCTTGTGCGTTGTATAGACTCACCATGAAATGTCCACACTGTATAATTAGGCTAAAAACCCATCCTCTGCAGGTGTTTAATCATTACAGCCTCTGTCGTCTTTTTATAGTTGTCGCATCCAGGATAGGGGCAATAGTTTCTTTCCTGGCCATTTGCGAATGCGGCTTTCACAAATTCCTTTGTTTTTACAAACCATTCTTTCGTCATCTCTTTCTGACTAGGGTGACTGGCATACATCCACGCACGATCACTCATCTTGCGTAGCTACTAAAGACAGAAGAAATATATTTATATATATTTTAGCATTTATATTCATCGGTTAATCAGGTTCGCCATTTCTATTACGTACACGCAACCTACACGCTAATAGGTAAAGATAGGTCCTAATCCCACCCGAGTATGTGTAGATTGGATTCGTTTTCCCATGTTCTACTCCGGATCCAACGCAAAATTTCGGCAGCACCTCCCCGCTGTTCTCCTGATACACGTCTCCGCAATAAACAGAGAGGATGTGCATCCGGAGAACAACGGGGGAGGTGTTAGAAATATGCCCTAGAGGCAATAATAAATTAGTTATTATTATATTTCTTAGTTCATGATAATCGTTTATTATCCATGCTATAATTGTATTGATTGGAAACACAGTGCCTGTGTGGATACATAGACAAAACACTGTCCCTAGTAATCCTCTAGTTGACTAGCTCGTTGATCAAAGATGGTCAAGGTTTCCTGACCATAGGCAAGTGTTGTCACTTGATAAACGGGATCACATCATTAGGAGAATCATGTGATGGACTAGACCCAAACTAATAGACATAGCATGTTGATCGTGTCATTTTGTTGCTACTGTTTTGTGCGTGTCAAGTATTTGTTCCTATGACCATGAGATCATATAACTCACTGACACCGGAGGAATGCTTTGTGTGTATTAAACATCGCAACGTAACTGGGTGACTATAAAGATGCTCTACAGGTATCTCCGAAGGTGTTCCTTGAGTTAGTATGGATCAAGACTGGGATTTGTCACTCCGTATGACGGAGAGGTATCTCGGGGCCCACTCGGTAATAAAACATCACACACAAGCCTTGCAAGCAATGTGACTTAGTGTAAGTTGCGAGATCTTGTATTACAGAACGAGTAAAGAGACTTGCCGGTAAACGAGATTGAAATAGGTATGCGGATACTGACGATCGAATCTCGGGCAAGTAACATACCGAAGGACAAAGGGAATGACATACGGGATTATATGAATCCTTGGCACTGAGGTTCAAACGATAAGATCTTCATAGAATATGTAGGATCCAATATGGGCATCTAGGTCCCGCTATTGGATATTGACCGAGGAGTCTCTCGGGTCATGTCTACATAGTTCTCGAACCCACAGGGTCTGCACACTTAAGGTTCTACGTTGTTTTATGCGTATTTGAGTTATATGGTTGGTTATCGAATGTTGTTCGGAGTCCCGGATGACATCACAGACGTCACGAGGGTTTCCGGAATGGTCCGGAAACGAAGATTGATATATAGGATGACCTCATTTGATTACCGGAAGGTTTTCGGAGTTACCGGGAATGTTCCGGGAATGACGAATGGGTTCCGGGTGTTCACCGAGGGGGGGGGGCAACCCACCCCGGGGAAGCCCATAGGCCTTGGGGTGGTGCACCAGCCCTTAGTGGGCTGGTGGGACAGCCCAAGAAGGCCATATGCGCCATAGGAAGAAAATCAAAGAGAAAAGAAAAAAAAGAGGAGGTGGGAAAATGGGTAAGGACTCCTCCTTCCAAAGCTAGTTGGATTCGGTTTGGAAGGGGAGGGTTGCCACCCTTGGCTCGGCCGAACCCCTTGGGGGTCCTTGGACCCCAAGGCAAGGCTCCCCCTCTTCCCCCTATATATACGGAGGTTTTAGGGCTGATTTGAGACAACTTTGCCACGGCAGCCCGACCACATATCTCCACGGTTTTACCTCTAGATCGCGTTTTTGCGGAGCTCGGGCGGAGCTCTGCTGAGATTAGATCACCACCAACCTCTGGAGCACCGTCACGCTGCCGGAGAACTCATCTACCTCTCCGTCTCTCTTGCTGGATCAAGAAGGCCAAGATCATCGTCGAGCTGTACGTGTGCTGAACGCGGAGGTGCCGTCCGTTCGGCACTAGATCGTGGGACTGATCACGGGACGGTTCGCTGGGCGGATTGAGGGACGTGAGGACGTTCCACTACATCAACCGTGTTCACTAACGCTTCTGCTGTGCGATCTACAAGGGTACGTAGATCGAATATCCCCTCTCGTAGATGGACATCACCATGATAGGTCTTCGTGCGCGTAGGAATTTTTTTGTTTCCCATGCGACGTTCCCCAACAGTGGCATCATGAGCTAGGTTCATGCGTAGATGTCTTCTCGAGTAGAACACAAAAGTTTTTGTGGGCGGTGATGTGCATTTTGCTGCCCTCCTTATTCTTTTCTTGATTCCGCGGTATTGTTGGATCGAAGCGGCTCGGACCGACATTACTCGTACGCTTACGAGAGACTAGTTTCATCGCTACGAGTAACTCCGTTGCTCAAAGATGACTGGCGGGTGTCAGTTTCTCCAACTTTAGTTGAATCGGAATTGACCGAGGAGGTCCTTGGATGAGGTCAAATAGCAATTCATATATCTCCGTTGTGGTGTTTGCGTAAGTAAGATGCGATCCTACTAGATACCCATGGTCACCACGTAAAACATGCAACAACAATTAGAGGACGTCTAACTTGTTTTTGCAGGGTATGCTTGTGATGTGATATGGCCAACGATGTGATGTGATATATTGGATGTATGAGATGATCATGTTGTAATAGTTAATATTGACTTGCACGTCGATGGTACGGCAACCGGCAGGAGCCATAGGGTTATCTTTAAACTAACATTTGTGCTTGCAGATGCGTTTACTATATTGCTAGGACGTAGCTTTAGTAGTAATAGCATGAGTAGCACGACAACCCCGATGGCGACACGTTGATGGAGATCATGATGATGGAGATCATGGTGTGACGCCGGTGACAAGAAGATCGTGCCGGTGCTTTGGTGATGGAGATCAAGAAGCACATGATGATGGCCATATCATGTCACTTATTAATTGCATGTGATGTTAATCCTTTATGCACCTTATCTTGCTTAGAACGATGGTAGCATTATGAGGTGATCTCTCACTAAAATTTCAAGACGAAATTGTGTTCTCCCCGACTGTGCACCGTTGCGACAGTTCTTCGTTTCGAGACACCACGTGATGATTGGGTGTGATAGACTCAATGTTCACATACAACGGGTGCAAAACAGTTGTACACATGGAACACTCAGGTTAAGCTTGACGAGCCTAGCATGTGCAGACATGGCCTCGGAACACATGAGACCGAAAGGTCGAGCATGAATCGTATAGTTGATATGATTAGCATAGAGATGCTTACCACTGAAACTATTCTCGATTCACGTGATGATCGGACTTGAGATAGTGGATTTGGATCATGTACCACTCAAATGACTAGAGAGATGTACTTTTTGAGTGGGAGTTCTTAAGTAATATGATTAATTGAACTAATTGTCATGAACATAGTCTAATGGTCTTTGCGAATTACGATGTAGCTTGCGCTATAGCTCTACTGTTTTTATATGTTCCTAGAGAAAATTTAGTTGAAAGTTGATAGTAGCAAACTTTGCAGAGGATTGTCCTCGTTGCTGCGCAGAAGGCTTATGTCCTTAATGCACCATTCGGTGTGCTACACCTCGAGCGTCGTCTGTGGATGCTGTGAACATTCGACATACACGTTTCTGATGACTACCCGATAGTTCAGTGCAAAATACTTAATGGCTTAGAAGCAAGGCGCCGAAGACGTTTTGAAACGTCACGGAACATAAGTGATGTTCTAAAGAGATGAAACTGTGATTTCATGCTTGTGCCCTTGTTAAGAGGTACGAGACCTCCGACAAGATTCTTTGTCCACAAAGTAAAGGAGAAAAGCTCAATCGTTGAGCATGTGCTCAGATTGTCTGAGTACGACAATCTCTTGAATCAAGTGGGAGTTAATTTTCCAGATGAGATAGTGATAGTTCTCCAAAGTCACTGCCACCAAGCTGTGAGAGCTTCGTGATGAACTATAACATATCAAGGATAGATACAATGATCTTTGAGTGATTCGCGATGTTTGACACTGTGAAAGTAGAAATCAAGAAGGAGCATCAATAGTTGATGGTTAGTAAAACCACTAAGTTTCGAGAAAGGCAAGGGCTAGAAGGGATACTTCATGAAACGGCAAAACAGTTGCTGCACTAATGAAGAGACCCAAGATTAAACCCAAACCTGAGACTGAGTGCTTCTGTAATGAGGGGAACAGTCACTAAGGCGGAGGAACTCTAGATACTTGGTAGAGAAGTAGGCTGGCCAAAGTCGAAAGAAGTATATTTGATATACATGATGTGTACGTTACTAGTACTCCTAGTAGCATGAGGGTATTGGATACCGGTTCGGTTGCTAAGTGATTAGTGACACGAAATGATAGCTACGGCATAAACAGAGACTAGCTAAAGGCGAGGTGACGATACGTGTTGGAAGTGTTTCCAAGATTGATATGATCAAAACGTCGCACGCTCCCTCTACCATCGGGATTGGTGTTAAACCTAAATAATTGTTATTTGGTGCTTGCGTTAAGCATGAACATGATTGGATCGTGTTTATTGCAATACGATTATTCATTTAAAGAGAATAATGGTTACTCTATTTGCTTGAATAATCACCTTCAATGGTTTATTGAATCTCGATTGTAGTGTTACACATGTTCATGATATTGGTGCCAAAAGATACGAGGTAATGATGATAGTACCACTTGCTTGTGGCACTGCCGCTTGAGTCATGTTAGTATGAATTGCATGAAGAGGCTCCATGCTGATGGATCTTTATGTTCACTTGATTTTAAATCACTAGTGACATGCTAATCATACCACATGAGCGAGGCCTTGTTTTCACTGAGACGAAACAAGATAGTAACTTGTTGAAAGTGATACATTTTGATGTATGCAGTCCAATGGGTGCTGAGGCACGCAGTGGATATCATTATGTTCTTACTTCAATGACGATTTAAGTAGATACAAGATTATTTACTTAATGAATCACAAGTCTGAAATATTGAAAAGTTCAATTCTGTTTCAGAGTGAAGTTCGTCGTAACAAGAGGATAAACTGTCTGCGATATGATCATAGAAATGAATATCTGAGTTACGAGTTTTGGTACGTAGTTAAGACAATGTGGAAATTTGTTTCGTAGTTCATGCCACCTGGAACATCATAAGTGTGATGATGTGTCTGAACGTCATAGCCACACACTATTTGGTATGGTGCATGCTATGATGTCTCTTATCGAATTACCACTATCGTTTATGGGTTATGCATTAGAGACAACCGCATTCACTTTAAATAGGGCACCGCGTATTTCAGTTGAGATGACACAGTATAGACTGAGGTTTAGAAAAATCTAAACTGTCGTTTATTGAAAGTTTGGGGCTTCGACACTTATGTGAAAAAGTTTTAGTCTGATAAGCTCGAACCCAAAGCGGATAAATGCATCTTCATAGGATATCCAAAACAGTTGGGTACATCTCCTATCTCTGATCCGAAAGCAAAGTGTTTGTTTCTAGAAACGGATCCTTTCTCGAGGAAAGGTTTCTCTCGAAAGAATTGAGTGGGAGGGTGGTAGAACTTGATGAGGTTATTGAACCATCACTTCGACCAGTGTGTAACAGGGCACAGGAAGTTATTCCTGTGGCGCCTACACCAATTGAAGTGAAAGCTGATGATGGTGATCATCGAGCATCGGATCAAGTTACTACAAGCCTCATAGGATGACAAGGTCGCGTACTACTGCAGAGTGGTACGGTAACCCTGTCTTGGAGGTCATGTTGTTAAGCAACAGTGAACCTACGAGTTATGGAGAAAGCAATGGTAGGCCCGGATTCCGACAAATGGCTGGAAGCCATGAAATCCGAGAGAGGATCCATGTATGAAAACAAAGTGTAGACTTTGGAAGAACTACTTGATGGTCATAGGACTATTGAGTAAAGATGGATCTTTAAAAGGAAGACAGACGATGATGGTGATAAGTCACTATTAAGAAAAGCTCGACTTGTCGCAAAGATGTTTCCGACAAGATCAAACAGTTGACTATGATGAGACTTTCTCACTCGTAGCGATGCTAAAAGTCTGTTAGAATTATGTTAGTAGTTGCTGCATTATTTATGAAATATTGCACGTAGGATGTCAAAACATTGTTTCCTCGACGGTTTCCTTGAGCAAACATTGTATGTGATACAACTAGGAGGTTTTGTCGATCCTAAAGATACTAGCAAGTATGCAAGCTCCAGTGATCCTTCAATGGACTGGTGCAAGAATCTCGGAGTTGGAATATACACTTTGATGAGATGATCAAAGATTTTGGGTTTGTACAAGGTTTATGAGAAACTTGTATTTCCAAAGAAGTGAGTGGGAGCACTATAGAATTTCTGATAAGTATATGTGGTTGACATATTGTGGATCAGAAGTAATGTAGAATTTCTGTAAAGCATACAAGGTTGTTTGAAAGGAGTTTTCAAAGGAGTACCTGGATTGAACTACTTGAACGTTGAGCATCAAAAGATCTATGGAGATAGATCAAAAGCGCTTAATGGAAGTTTTAACAAGATGCATGCCTTGACAAGTTTTTGAAGGAGTTCAAAATAGATCAGCAAAGAAGGAGTTCTTAGTTGCGTTGTAAGGTGTGAATTTGAGTAAGACTCAAAAACCGACCACGGCAGAATAAAGAGAATAGACGAAGGTCGTCTTCTATGCCTTAGCCGTAGACTCTAAAGTATGCCATGCTGAGTACCGCACCTGATGTGTGCCTTGCAGCAAGTCTGTTAAGAGGTACACAGAGTGATCCAGGATTGAATCACTGATCAGCGGTCAAAGTTATCCTTAGTAACTAAATAGACTAAGGAATTTTTCTCGATTATGGAGGTGCTTAAAGAGTTTGTCGTAAAGGGTTATGTCGATGCAAGCTTTGACACTAATCCGAATAACTATGAGTAGTGAAACGGATTCGTATAGTAGAGTAGATATTTGGAGTATTTCCGAATAACACATAGTAGCAGCATCTATAAGATGACATAAAGATTTGTAAAGAACACACGGATCTGAAAGTTTCAGAACTGTTGACTAAAACCTCTCTCACGAGCAAGACGTGATCAGACCCCAGAACTATATGGGTGTTGGATTCGTTGAAATCACATGGTGATGTGAACTAGATTATTGACTCTAGCGCAAGTGGGAGACTGTTGGAAATATGCCCTAGAGGAAATAATAAATTAGTTATTATTATAATTCTTAGTTCATGATAATCGTTTATTATCCATGCTATAATTGTATAATTGGAAACACAGTGCATGTGTGGATACATAGACAAAACACTGTCCCTAGTAAGCCTCTAGTTGACTAGCTCGTTGATCAAAGATGGTCAAGGTTTCCTGACCATAGCCAAGTGTTGTCACTTGATAAACGGGATCACATCATTAGGAGAATCATGGGCTAGACCCAAACTAATAGACATAGCATGTTGATCGTGTCATTTTGTTGCTACTGTTTTCTGCGTGTCAAGTATTTGTTCCTATGACCATGAGATCATATAACTCACTGACACCGGAGGAATGCTTTGTGTGTATCAAACGTCGCAATGTAACTGGGTGACTATAAAGATGCTCTACAGGTATCTCCGAAGGTGTTCGTTGAGTTAGTATGGATCAAGACTGGGATTTGTCACTCCGTATGACGGAGAGGTATCTCGGGGCCCACTCGGTAATACAACATCACACACAAGCCTTGCAAGCAATATGACTTAGTGTAAGTTGCGAGATCTTGTATTACAGAACGAGTAAAGAGACTTGCCGTTAAACGAGATTGAAATAGGTATGCGGATACTGACGATCGAATCTCGGGCAAGTAACATACCGAAGGACAAAGGGAATGACATACGGAATTATATGAATCCTTGGCACTGAGGTTCAAATGATAAGATCTTCGTAGAATATGTAGGATCCAATATGGGCATCCAGGTCCCGCTATTGGGTATTGACCGAGGAGTCTCTCGGGTCATGTCTACATAGTTCTCGAACCCGCAGGGTCTGCACACTTATGGTTCGACGTTGTTTTATGCGTATTTGAGTTATATGGTTGGTTACCGAATGTTGTTCGGAGTCCCGGATGAGATCATGGACGTCACGAGGGTTTCCGGAATGGTCCGGAAACGAAGATTGATATATAGGATGACGTCATTTGATTACCGGAAGGTTTTCAGAGTTACCGGGAATGTACCGGGAATGACGAATGGGTTCCGGGTGTTCACCGGGGGGGGGGGGGGGAGGGAACTCACCCCGGGGAAGCCCATAGGACTTGGGGTGGCGCACCAGCCCTTAGTGGGCTGGTGGGACAGCCCAATAAGGCCCTATGCGCCATAGGAAGAAAATCAAAGAGAAAAAAAAGAGGAGGTGGGAAAAGGGGGAAGGACTCCTCCTTCCAAACCTAGTTGGATACGGTTTGGAAGGAGAGGGTTGCCCCCCTTGGCTCGGCCGAACCCCTTGGGGGTCCTTGGACCCCAAGGCAAGGCTCCCCCTCTTCCCCCTATATATACGGAGGTTTTAGGGCTGATTTGAGACAACTTTGCCACGGCAGCCCGACCACATATCTCCACGGTTTTACCTCTAGATCGCGTTTCTGCGGAGCTCGGGCGGAGTCCTGCTGAGATTATATCACCACCAACCTCCGGAGCGCCGTCACGCTGCCGAAGAACTCATCTACCTCTCCGTCTCTCTTGCTGGATCAAGAAGACCGAGATCATCGTCGAGCTGTACGTGTGCTGAACGCGGAGGTGCCGTCCGTTCGGCACTAGATCGTGGGACTGATCGCGGGACGGTTCGCGGGGCGGATCGAGGGACGTGAGGATGTTCCACTACATCAACCGCGTTCACTAACGCTTCTGCTGTGCGATCTACAAGGGTACGTAGATCGAATATCCCCTCTCATAGATGGACATCACCATGATAGGTCTTCGTGTGCGTAGGAATTTTTTTTGTTTCCCATGCGACGTTCCCCAACAGGAGGCACTGACGAAATTCTGCATCGGATCGAGAGCACAACATACGGGAAAACGAACCCAATCTACACATACTCGGGCTGTCCATGGATAATGTTGGACAATTCAAAAGGATGGCGGTTATAAATATGCAAAGACATGCATATTTATAGATGTCGCCCTTTCGAACGGGAGACGCATACAGGTCACGCATACTCATGATTGAAGAAACGTATATATAGATAGCAAGTTTCATCGGCACGAAGATCGGGACAGAGAAAATTAAGGGGGTAGGAGGAGAAGTCATTTGTGCTCACCAACAAACGTAGGGGCGGAGCTCGTCCAACGCACGTGGAGGTCGTCGAACAACTGCACATTGAAATTCACCCGATCAACACAAATATGATGTTTTTATAAGATAATCAAAAAATATGTGACCTAACTCTTCTTCTTCTTCTTCTTCTTCTTTTCTCCTTCTTCTCTTCTTATTTTCTTCCTCTTCCTCTTTAGCCACTTCCTCTTCTTCTTGTCCTCCTCCTCCTTCTAATTCTTCTTCTCCTTCTTCTTCTTTTCTTCTTCTTCTCTTCCTCTCCTATTTTTCTTCTTCTTCTTCTTCTTCTTCTTCTTCTTCGTCTTCTTCTTCTTCTTCTTCTTATTTTCTTTTTTCTTTTTTCCTCTTATTCTTCTCTTCCTCTCGTATTTTTCTTCTTCTTCTTCTTCTTTTTCTTCTTCTTCTTATTTTCTTTTTTCTTTTTTCCTATTATTCTTCTTCTCCTTCTTCTTCTTTTCTTCTTCTTCTCCTCCTCCTCCTCTAGCTCTTCTTCTTCTTCTTCTCCTTTTTTCTTCTTCTACTTATTCTTCTTCTTCTTCTACTTTTTCTTATTTTTTCTACTAAACAGGAAACTAACCTAAGACTAAACATAAACGTAAACTAAACTAAAACTAAACCTAAGCCAAAACAAACCTAAAACCTATAACTAATTAAAGAAAACTATTACAAAAAAGCTAAAAAAACTGACCTCGATCCAGTGGCGCAGGGAGGAGAGGCGCAGGGAGGAGGGCCGTAGGGGGGAGGGGCCCGAGGAGGGCGTGGGGAGGAGGGCCGCAGGGGGGAGGGGCGCGAGGAGGAGAGGCGCGGGGAGGAGGTCCGCAGGGTGAGGGGCGCGAGGAGGGCGTGGGGTGGCGTGGCGGCGGCGGCGCTGGGGTGGGGTGGGGCGGCGGCGCTGGGATGGGGTGGGGCGGCGGTGCTGGGGTGGGGCGGCGACGCTGGGGTGGGGTGGCGTCAGCGGCGCTGGGGTGTGGAGGTTGCGGTGGAGAGAGAGTGGGGGAGCAGGTGGGCAGGACGACCGTTAACGTTAGGGGTCCATCCCCTTTGCCGTCTGCCGCAGACGACAAAGTTAGCTAGGTAGACGACAAAGGGGTGGGGTGGGGCGGGGTGGGGTGGGGAGAGAGGAGAGGTGGGGTGGGATCGGTTTGCCGTCTGCCTTCACTACCTTTGTCGTCTGTTGAGGGACGGCAAAGAGGTGCTGATGGGAAATAGGTTTTTTGCCATCAGCCATATCTTTACCGTCTGTTTTCTCAAAGCTGATGGCAACTAGGTTCTTTGCCGTCCGCTGGCTGACGGCAAAGATGTGGCAGATGGCAAATATATGAATTCCAGTAGTGCACGGTCCGAGCTGATTACCAACGGAATACTGTGGAGTGAAACAACTCTTGACATGTAAAGATCTACGAGCTGACTAGCATTAATTGTTTCTTTGATGGCCAGGAAATGTGCAACTTTGGATAGTCGATCAATGACGACAAGAATAGCATCATTACCTTTCTGAGATTTGGGAAAACTAGTGACAAAGTCCATTTCAACATGGTCCCATTTCCACTCAGGAATAGAGATAGGTTGCAGAGTTCCAGCAGGCTTTTGATGTTCTGCTTTGATACGCCAGCATATATCAAATTCTGCCACATAGCGTGCAATGTCTTTTTTCATATTGGGCCACCAGTATCTTTGCCAGATGTCTTGGTACATCTTGGTACTACCCGGGTGAATAGACAATGGTGTGTCGTGAGCTTCTTTCATCACCTCTCCGGTCATCTTGAGATTTTCCTTCTTATTTGGGACGAATAGGCGACCCTTGAAGTACAAGGCGCCATCTTCAGCAATAGTGAAAAAGGAGGGTTTACCCTTCGCAATATAGCTCTTAATCCTGTTGACATCATCGTCAAAGCCTTGCAGATTCTTTATGAAGCCCACAAGATCTGGTTCAACAACTAGGTTAGTAAGGGAACCCTGAGTAACAACACGATGGTTCATCTTTTGACACTCTTCAGGAGGGGGAACGAGGTAACCCTGAGGAACAATATGGAGGTTCAGCTTACGGAATTCCTCTTGCAGACGATCGTGAACCTTATGAACCTGGAGGTGGTTGAAGTATGACTTGCGACTCAAGGCATCAACCATTACGTTAGCCTTGCCAGGGGTATATGATATACTACAGTCAAAATCTGCTATACGCTCCATCCATCTTTGTTGACGTAGATTCAGCTCAGGCTGAGTGAACAAGTACTTCAGACTTTGATGGTCGGTGTAGATTTCACAGCGATTACCGACAAGGTATTGTCGCCATTCTTTCAGTGCATGAATAACTGCGGCAAGCACGAGATCATGAACTGGGTAGTTCTCTTCATGAGCACGCAGTTGACGTGAAGCATAAGAAATCACCTTGCGACCCCGCATCAGGACACAACCTATTCCTTGACGAGAAGCGTCAGAGTATATGACGAAATCCCTTTTCGTATACGGAGGAGCAAGTACTGGAGCGGATGTCAGTTTGTCCTTGAGTGCCTGGAAACTTTCCTGACATTTATCAGTCCACTCATACTTAACACCTTTGTGAAGCAGGTTGGTTAAGGGCTTCGCAATCTTGGAGAAGTTCTAGACGAATCGACGGCAATAGCTGGCGAGTCCGAGAAAACTTCTGACTTGCTTGACATTCTTCGGGGGAGTCCAGTCAATAATAGCTTGAATTCTTTCAGGGTTGACTGCGATACCATCCTTGGAAATCACATGACCAAGGTAAGTCACTTCGTCTAGCCAGAATTCACATTTCGAATACTTCGCATAGAGTTTATGCTCCCCAAGCTTATCCAGTACAAGACGAAGATGTTCGACATGTTCCTCTTTATTCTTCGAAAATACCAGAATATCATCCAGATATACCATGACGAATTTGTCGAGGTAGTCCATGAATATATAGTTCATCAATCGAGAGAAGGTTGCCGGTGCATTGGTTAAGACGAAGGACATGACGGTGTACTCATATGATCCATAACGAGTAACAAAGGTGGTCTTTGGAATATCCTCTTTGCGAACATGGATCTGATGGTATCCCAATCTCAAGTTGAGCTTAGAGAAGACGGTGGAACCAGCAAGTTGGTCATACAAATCATTTATCCGAGGGAGAGGATATTTGTTTTGAATAGTGGCCTGGTTGATAGGACGATAGTCTTGAACCAAACGATTTGTCCCATCCTTCTTCGTAACAAAGAGAGAAGGTGCTCCCCAAGCAGAGGAACTCGGATGAATGAAACCAAGACGGAGCGAGTTGTCAATTTCTTGCTTAAGTTCAAGAAGTTCATGTGGCGGCATTTTAAAAGGACGCTTTGCAATAGGAGTGGTACTGGGTACCAAATTAATGACAAACTCGACAGCTCGAGCAGGGGGAATCCCCAGAAGTTCTTCTGGAAAGACATCTTGGAATTCTTGGACCACTGGAATGTTTTCAATCCCTTCAAGAGGCAACACATTTAATGCATTCAAGGCATATAGCCATGCCTCAGCATTTCGGACGAGATGAGCATGGTAGCTTATTAATTCATCCGAAGGGTGTAGGAGGTGGACGATCTTGGTGGCACAAACGACCGATGCCGTATGAGCCTTCAACCAGTCCATCCCGAGTATGAGATCAATGTTGGAAGAACTCAATAACATGGGAGCGGCAAGGAATTCCAATCCTTCAATTTCAATGGAGACATTGGGGCATACCATGGAGGGTCGGCATTGGCCCGAGGGGGTGCCTACCACTATTGGGACGTCCATCTCTTCGTACTTAAGGCCATGCATGAATGCAAAATTTTCCGACACAAAGGGATGCGATGCTCCTGTATCAAACAATACAGAAGCAGGTACTGAGTTAATGAGAAGTGTACCCATCACGGTAGCAGGCTGGTCTTGAGCTTGACCCATATCAATGTTGTTGGCCTGACCACGAACATAAGCAGGCTTAGCGTTGAAGTTGCGGGTCTGGTTGTTGCCACTGCCAGTTGAGGGAAGTGTCAGCTGATTCGGATTCTGCCTACAGTCTCTAGCACGGTGACCTGGACGGCCACACTTGAAGCATAGCCCGTCCTCAGGATGGGAAGGAGGAACTCGAGGCGGTGGAGCTGGAAGCCTTGGCTGCCTAGGTGGTGGAGGAGGCAGGCGAGGTGCAGCATAGGACGGCCTCAGAGCAGGAGCAGGTGCATGGTACATGTTGTTGGGAATCCAGATCTTCTGCTTCTGTGTAGATGAGCCCGAAGATGAGCCCATGTCACGGTTGCGCTTGCTGCTATCCTTGTATTCCTGCAGACCAGTCTCAACCTGAATAGCCTTGTTCACCAGGGTGGCGAAATCAGCATAGTCCTGAACGAGGAGTGTCAGCTTGATATCAGGGTGAAGGCCTTCACGGAACTTCTCCTGTCTGCGTGCATCAGTTGCAATGTCTTCTTCAACATAGCGAGATAAGTCCAGAAATTCCCGCTGATAAGCATCCACAGTCTTGTTGCCCTGGACCAGGTTGCGGAACTCACGCTTCTTCCGGTCCATGATTCCCTGAGGAATGTAGCGAGCACGGAAAGCAGCCTTGAACTCTGTCCAAGTGATGACAGTTCCATCGGGCTGAGAGCGCCTGTGGCTGTCCCACCATTGAGCAGCAGGACCCTTCAGGAAGTAGGCAGCAAAGTTGACATAGCTCGCTAGGGGCACATTGGTATACTCCAGTTCGTAAGCAATGTCACGGAGCCAGTCATCAGCATCAAGAGGCTGAGTTGAGCTGCGGTAGATCGTAGGGTTGAGGCGGCAGAAGTCTTGCAGTGTCACGCCTTGCTGTTGGTTCATGTTCGGCCTT
Organism: Hordeum vulgare subsp. vulgare; assembly: GCF_904849725.1. Classification (NCBI taxonomy): domain Eukaryota; kingdom Viridiplantae; phylum Streptophyta; class Magnoliopsida; order Poales; family Poaceae; genus Hordeum; species Hordeum vulgare. Next base: position 243,667,957 of record NC_058521.1, on the reverse strand, counting down.
TGGAACTGATCCACGAGCCCTTGCAAAAACTGGCGGTTCAGCTCAAACTGTTGGATCATCCCCGCCATATACTCAGGAGGCGGGGCTGGTGCATCGTTGACAGGGCCACACGGGCGGCCAGCTGGTCTAACCATACTGTTAAATATTTAACAGGGGTATTTTAGCTTAAAGTAATTGCAAAGGCATCGCACGCATTCATGAAGTAATCAAGCATGATGAAAGGGAAATGCGATAGATACTTCATAGTAGTTGAGTTCGACATACAGACACATACATAAGTTCGATTACAGACTAACGATTACAAATTCGAAATTTGGCGATAGCCTGGACGCATTATTCGATACCCTGGACTCACTAGGCGGCACGCAGGCACGCGGTGGAAGAGTACCACAACGAGATATAGCGACAAGGCTACATCAATGTCGGAGAGGACGAACGAATCCTGGTAGCTGGCAGTGATAGAAGGTAGGGACAGGACCCTGTGTCCCGTTGTGACTCTGGTGAGGGTACCGCATCCACTCGAGGAGCTGAGGTCCAAGTGCAGGGGTTCTACCCCCAACATCAGTCCACTCGATACCTGATGGTTGCTCTGTCCTGCTCGGCTCGCGAATGTGCATAGGGGGAACCCTCGGACAGCGTGATGGCTGCAACTCTGTCAACGCGTCGTAAAGACGAGCGCACGTAGCATACAACTCCACAGTCAGAGCTCGAAAAGCACGATCCAGTGCCTCAGTGTACTGCACCAGAACCCGCGCGTCGTAGCGACGCGTCACGTAGGGGGTGCAGACAACGACGTAGGATCGGTCGCTACGCTCCCGGACGTCAGCAGTGTAGGCAGTGAGATCAGACCCTGTCTCATCCGCAGCAGGAGCATGCGGGATGTATCTGAAAGGGCTCTCCTCCAGGTGAGGGTACGCTCCACGGAGACGGGTGATAGCGATGTAGGCCGCATCATGGACGACCATCTCGACCGACACTCCAATACCACGGAAGACGTGGCACTCGAGGGTCTCGCCGCCCATCTGGTCGAAGATGCGAACCTCAGCCTGGTACTGGTACTGGTTGTACTCGCGGAAGTCCTCGTACATAGTGTACTCGGGGTACCAGCGATATCCCAGCCTGGTCAGGAGGTCGACAAAAATGGATGGGAACCCAGTCGTCTCAGTGGCCTGTGTGAGGCGCACGTGCTGTCTTGCGGGACGCATCTGAAAATAAGATTGACGGATGTCAAATGATAGTGTGTGTAATATATATTCAGGAGAAAAGAGTAGATAGTCCAGCGCTCCGGGTCGATGTGATAACGAGAACCTAATGTTAGAGTTAGTAAAATCTTTAACCTGAAAGAGAACAGAGAGTAGAACCCAGAGTATAGGAAAGGAGTAAAAGATACTAATACCACCCAATTGAGATGTGGGCCCGTAAGCCACAACATCAGTGTTAGTAAAGTTTTTTAAACACTAGACTCAACTTTGGCCAAGGAGTTGGAAAGGGGGCTACCTATAGGCAGTCGGCTCTGATACCAACTTGTGACGCCCTCGATTTAATAGTACGCTAATCATACACGCAAATGCGTACGATCAAACTCAAGGACTCATGGGAAGATATCACAACACAACTCTAGACACAAATAAAACAACATCAGATTCATATTACAAGCCAGGGGCCTCGAGGGCTAGAATACGGAAGCTCGATAAACACACGAGTCAGCGGAAGCAACAATATCTGAGTACAAACATAAAACATGGGGTGCCTTAGAGAAGGCTAGCACAAAACAAACATTGATCGAACGAGGCAAGGCCTCTTGCTTGGGAACCTCCTAACTACTCCTGGTCTTCAGCGGCCTCCATGTAGTAGTAGGCACCGTCAGGGTAGCAGTCATCGTCCGCGGGAACCTCCATCTCCTGGGTTACATCATCTGGTCGCAACAACGGATCAAGGGGACAAAGGGGGAGCAAAGCAGCGGTGAGTACTCATCCAAAGTACTCGCAAGTCTTACATCAGAACTATTCTAAGTATGCATCAGTATCAAAGAAGGGGGGTTTATATGTGGACTGACTGCAGTAATGCAAGAATAGAGAGAGAAGGCCTAGTGCTATCGAAGACTAGCATCTTCAGGGTCTTGCAGCAATAGACGAGAGTAGAACAGGGGGTAACACAATTAATAGTCATATTGTTGCAACAATATTAAAGCGAGGTCACGCCCAAAGATCCTCCCTCGACTCCCTGCGAGGAAGCAATTCCGAGGCAAACTAATTCCAGTTAAGTAACAATTGTAGTAGTATAAGATCAGGGCACAACTCCAAGTCGTCCTATAACCGTGGACACGGCTATTCGAATAGTTAATTTTCATCCCTGCAGGGGTGCACCACATGTCCCGACGCGCTCGATAACACTCTGGCCGGACACACTTTTCTAGGTCCTGCCCGACCTCGGAATATCGACACATCGCAGCCCCACCTAAGTTCAGCAGAGAGGCCAGCCCGCCGGTCTAAATCCTAAGCGCAAAGGGTTCATGGGCCCAGTTCGCCTCCGTGCTCCTGCAGGATGCGAGGGTGGCCGACATCAGTCCTAGCACCCCTTAATCACAAGCGCGATGCATCTCGGGACGACTCGAGGGCGCGCCGCTACATCGCTGACGTGGGAAGAGCTTCGGCTGATACCGCGACGTCGAGTACCCATAATTCTTCCCACGCAGACAGTTAGTGCGAAAAGGTCTGCGACCAACCCAGATCAAATACCCAAATCCATTATCATTTTAATTAGGCCATCGACACAGTCTCGCGGGAATCCACCCGTCTTAACAACTAATCACCAATGATCCCAGTAACATGGCCAAGTAATTGTGTGGTTGTAACATCGAGGGGAATTCGAGGTATCACCCTCGTTGGATTCCGAACGATGTATCCGTCAAGGTGGGCTTAGATGAATCACCCTCGGGGGTCCTACAGTTCAGGGGTTGCACGACAGAGGCATTGTCGGGAATGGGGATGGAGGAATCACCCTCGATAACCACGATCGACTAGCTATACTACAGAGATATCATCAGGGGTACGTAGCGAGGTGTCACCCTCGGTACTCGATAGTATCTCTGTAACGTCGTACAACTAAGGGGGGTGTATGTGCTGTGTCGGGTCTGGCTCGTCGATCAGGGATCGAGATTTGAAAACAAGCGGGGCAACTGGACTACGGGGTCAGAAGGGATGACTGCTCCACCTATACTAAGCAGTTTAAACGTGCAGTACTGAAAGTAGCAGTTCATCAAAAACAGGCTATGCATCAGATATGGGAGCTATCTACAACAGTAGCAAAATACTAATGCAAGCAGTAGGAAGAAAGACATAGGCGATATAGGAATGATCAAGGGGGGTTTTCTTGCCTTGCTGCTCTGCGGCAAAGGACTGATCGGTAGGGTCGTAGATGTACCCGACAGCAGCGTCAATCTCGGGGTCTACCGATAAGAAGAGGGGGAAGAAACAATAAATAATAGCAACGGTGCAACACAATGCATGACATGGCAAGATGCAGGCTAGACAAGAGCTAACGCAGCAACATCCGTCACAGACGGGTCGGAAGAATATCTGACGAATTTTCCCGGTCTCCCGCTACTACCGGTCAGACTGGAAACGAAGGAAATGTTCCATGTTTGCTATGCTAGGGACGCGTGACACATGAATGGACCGTGTATCCGGGTTCGTCTCGTTCTGCTGATCAACTTTCATGTTGAAATTAAATTGATTTGACTTACGGATTATTTTACATTAATTTTTAAGGTTTTATTCAAAAATTAGGAATTAAAAACAGATTTAATTAATTTAATTAAAAGCAATTATGACATCAGCATGATGTCACACTCACATCAACAGTTGACTGGTCAACTGACCAGTGGGTCCCGAGCGTCATGGACACAAGTTTTTAATTAAGATTAAATAGTAATTAATCAGATTAATTTAGTGGGGGACTCACGTGTCATACTCTAATTATTCTAATTACCTAAATAATTAATTAACCAATTAATTAGTTAATATATATATATATTTATTTAATAAAAACATATTTTTATTTTTATATTTTAATTTCACTTTTCTTTAAAAGAGGTTGTGGGGTCTCCCTGTCATAGAGAGCGGGGTGGGTTGGCCCCACCGGTAAGTGGGAGTAGCCACATACACATATTTACCCGCATAATACCATAACGTATTTCTCCACATACCTACATACATCAATACATACATACGTGCATCTCATACATACAAAATACTTACGGCATCTAATACATACATACATACATCTTTTTATTTATTTTTCTTTTTCTCATCTCATCACCTATCTCTGTGTGTTAATGACAACTGAGACTCAACAACAGAGAGAGAGAGAGAGATACATCTCCCTCTACCCCTACTCGATCCTAACGACGTCGGAACGGAGCACCGTTTGTCGGAATGGAACCGGGACGGCGCGAGGAAGGAGATGGTGGGAGGAGCCCGAAAAGGGGCTCACCGACGTTGACGAGAGGGCCTAGTGAAGCCGGAGTTCTCGGGAGGCAGAGGAGACGGCGAGGAGGAGGACGAGGCGGTGATGGTGGCGCGGTTCCGGTGAGGATGGTGCCGGCGAGGAGAGCCGGCCGGAGGGTCGGCGAGATGGGCCCAAGTGAGGAGGGCCCCCCCGGGGATGGAGACGCCGAGAGGGCCCCCGGTGAGTGACGACCGGCGGGGAGGTGATGGCCGCAGGAATGGGGTTAGGCGGGCGAGATGGAGTTGCTGCTTGAGTGGGGTTTGGGGTCCTGGGGGCCGCCGGCGGGAGGGACGCAGGGGAGGCCAACGGGAGGGGCTCGGCCGGCGGTAGGTGGGGGGACTCGGTGGGGGTTCGTGGGATGGGGGGAGTACCGCGAGAGAGAGGGTCTCGGCCTCTCGAGGTAGGTGGGGTTGTCGATCTGGGGTTGGTGGGATTCAGGAGAGGTGGGAGGCTCTCGCGGGGATGGGGGGCTCTCTCGTGGGGAGGCTGCGGTAGGAGTGGGTGGGGCTGGTGGTGTCGTGGGGGGTAGGTGGGAGGACCGACAGGCCGAGGGGAGGTGGCCTCGCGGGGGCTTGTGGGTGGCGGCGTCCAGGGGGGGGGGGGCGAGGGGAGCGGGGCTGTCGGTTAGGGTTGCCTGCCTTATGGGGTTTTATACCCGAGGTGGGTGGGCCGAATGGGCGGGGGGGGGGGGGGGGGGGGGTGGGCCAGTTTTGGCCTAGTTAGGCTAGGGGGACTTTTTCCTTTTCCTTTTTTTAATACTTTTGTTTTTTATTATCATTCTTTTATTATTTAATTTTATTTACTTTATTTATTTTACCTAAAGTTTATCTTCTAAATATATTGGGATTACCAATAATTCCAAAAGTGCCTGATTCGCATTTATAATTCGTTAGAGAATTTTTAGAACTCCCCGACGTTTTTATTTCAACAACATAAAACCTTTCTCGTTCGACTTTAATTTTAAGTTTCAAATTTTGATTCGGTTTCAACCAACACGAGATCATTGATATAATTAACGGTGACGTGGCATCATTAGCGCGAGATCATTGTCGCTTAATTACAATCATGAGTGTAGCAAAAGTCAAGGATGTCACACTGATGTCCAACGGATCTGACAAGTTTAGTTCCGTGTGTATCTTTGCATCTCCTCGCGTTATCACGCTTTCACAAAATTCATATTTTGTGTGAACTTAGCTTTGTATATATGTGAATTACTAGTTGAACCTTGATTCCTCAGACTAAGCTATGGAGCAACTATATGCAATAGTGTCCCATTGACCAAAGCCATCTTGGAACCATACTAAGTTCATGAATGAACTATATGATTCAACATCTTCTTTGTCGCTTCTAAAGTGTCAACATACTTAGCCTTTATTATAGAATTCTCCACACTAACCTCTTTTGAACAATTTCAACTTACTGTGCCACCGTATTGTGTATTACAAAACCTTAAGTTAAATTGAAAATCGCATGAAGCATTGATGAAGACTGTATCGATGTAATTACTCACAACGAGCACTTCATAATCTCTTATCGCGAGAAACCATGTCATCAGTGCTACTTTAGTACTCAATGCCATTTTTCACCGTTGTCCTATGATCAGTGCTTTGATCACTTTGGTATTTGTACTCGCAACAGCTTGGGAGTATCGTACATATCTGGTTGTTTTAAAAACCATGTATTAATCAAACACAAAAGTGTGTGGAATCTCCATCATGTATTTGCTCATCGGTGTTTTTAGGACACTGAGTCTTGCAAAAACTCTTTCCATGTGACTTCGTCAAGAATCACTCCTTGCAGTTTTTAATGCTAAAGTGTTTTAGCATCTCGTCAATATGTATTTTGGCTTAGCCCTATTAGGAAATTCTATCTCATAGATAAACATGCCTAATGTCAAGGCTACTTAGCCCAAGCACTTCATCGAAAAACTATTTTCAATGAAGTTCTAATTCGTGTCAAGAAATTTATATTATTTCCAATCAACAATGTGTCAAGCACACAAGGTTTTCACAAATATTATTATGCTCCCACTTAGTTTCTTCTAACCACAAGCATCTTCGTTATCCATTGATGAAATCAAACTCCTTTGACTGTTTCATCAAAAACGAAGATTCCAACTCCATTATGCTCTCTTTTGTCCATTCCTGGATCTCTAAAGTTTGCATACTCGCTAGCATCCTCTGGATTGACAAAATACCTTGGAGTGTATCACATGGAAGTCCTAGGTTGCATTTCCATCTCATGTAAATCATTTTTTGCATGCATGTATCATATCTCATGATCGAAATATGTATTAATTGCTAGTTTAACCCGAACCGACTTTAAGCATCGCTACAGAGAGTTCTTTGAATTTGTTATAAGTATAATCTCAAGCGTTATGGATAAAACACTTATCCTGAACAGTTTATAGCTCCATTAGTATTCGTTAGACTCTAAGTCTTCCAAAGGGTATATCATTTGTATGGAAACTATCTCACATTATATTGGCATTTAGCCAATTCCGAAGTTAGGGCCCATCAATGCTTCCTTGTGTATCGTAGGTATACTGTTGTCTAACAATAGTATCTCGTTTGTGCACTTGAGAGGTTTGCACGAGTTTTGCCTACGTGGTTCAGCTCAAGTTCAACCAAAGTCCATACATATCATGTGGAGGCTTCCGTATTAGTCGTAGTAGGAAACTCTTGAATCACTTCCAAGGTTCCTTTCTTTTGATCTGATGACGAAGATACTGTTATCTCATCGAGTTGCACTTTCCTCCCACTCACCTTTTTGTAGGAACCATTTTCTACAAAATCATACCATTCTTTGTGGCAAACCTTTTTGCCTCAGTATAGTGAGGGAGGAATGCCCAATTACTTGGGATAACCTACAAAGTAGCATTTGTCTGATTTGGAATAGGTTTGTAAACATTTTACACAAGCCCATATTCCAAGTGTTAAGAAAATATATATCCTGGTTGGTTGTACCATAGCATGGAGTCCTTTCAACAAATCTGATGGCGCTCTTTTCAATGTAAAAGCCACAGTCTCTAAAGCATTAATTTAAAAGGGATAATGGCAAATTGAATTATGTCATCTTTGATCTCACCATGTCATAAATGGTTTGATTACATCTTCACGGACATTCCACTCATAGTTGTGTCCAGGGAGATGTAAGTTATGAAACCTTTTTCACAATTCATCACACATTCGCTAAACTTGTAACTCAAATTTTCCTTTTTGCAATCTAATTGTAGAAACATAATTTTCTTGTTACAATAATTTCTACTTCCTTTTTGAAAACCTTTTGAATGATTTCAAAAGATCCAGACTTGCGTCTCATCAAGTAAATATCCATATATCTTCTTGAGTCATTTTTGAAGATAGATAAATCCACTACTAGCAACAACTTTTATCGGACTACACACATCAAAATGTATGATCAACAATGAGTTTGTTGCTCGTTCCTTATGGCTTGTGGACAGTATTTCAGTCAATTTATTTTTCGGAGGAAAGTTGCAAGTTTCATATGATTCATAGTCAAATGAATTCAAAATCCATCATTGTGGAAGTTTTCCATGCGGGTTTCTCCAATGTGACCAAATGTAGTGCCACACATATGTGGTATTCTTTTAGTCTTGCGACATTTAGCATGAGTGTTATAGATGTATTATATTACCATCAATATTCATAACATACATCCCATCCTTGATGGAAGCATGGCCTTTATGTTATTCATGATACTCAACAACAATTGTTCTTTTATGAACAACCCTCTTGGAACAAACATTATGCAATGGGCTAGACTGTATAAAACTCTAAAATGAATTATGAAGGTAAACATTGAGGTAATATATTACTACCAATATTCATAACATAAAAATTATTCATAATGAAGTATGGCCCTTATGTTATTCATAACACCGAACACTAAAAGTTCTCTTATGAACAACATTCTTGCAACAAACATTATGCAATGGGCTAGAGTGTATAAAGCTCTAAAATGAATTATGAAAATAAATACAGACGGTAATACACATATGGAAGGTATAGTAACTTTTACTATGTTCCTAGCGCGTATCTAAACCTCATTACTGACAAGTCTTTTAGGTCGTAGTGGTTCTTGGATCGAGTTGCAACAGAATGCAATCGAGCGGGTATTCCTGTGATCAAAAGTCAATCACAGTTCACAACACCATAGAATCAGCGACTAATAGTTTAATCACAATTCCGAGGAACTATTTCTTTGACCAGCCTTCCAAACATCAATAACTTGTATGAATTTCATACATGAGCTGGACATTCCAGACTTCTTTCGTATTTGCCTTTATACTTCTGAGAGTTTAACTTTCACTCTTTCTCCTACTCTCAAAAGAAGCATCCAACTTAAAGAGTGGTGTTAGCCCCGGATTTCCTAGGTGTGTAAGTCACACTCACACCCTTTAAACATTTCCTTTCTCTGTAAGTTGTTGTTTTATTCACCTTCAGCATATGATATGCATTGTGCTGGATCCCTCTCTTATCAGTCAAATTCCCAGTAAACACTTTACTAATACTTTGCAAACAAACATTGCTTTTGATATATCATATATTTTAGCCTTTGTTTGTATCTACAAATAATTTTCAGTTCCATGAATATCACATAACTATGTTGGGGAACGTTGCATGGGAAACAAATTTATTCCTACGCACACGCAATACCTATCCATGGTGACGATCATCTACGAGAGGGGATAGTGAATCTACGTACCCTTGTAGATCGCTAAGCGGAAGCGTATATAAGCAGTAGATGTAGTGGAACATCTTCGCGATCCAAATCGCAGCCCGTCCCGCGATCTCATGACGATCCGTCCCGCTCTAGTGCCGAACGGTCGACACCTCCGCGTTCAGCACACGTACAACCCGATGACGATCTCCGTCTTCTTTATCCATCGAGAGGGGGGAGAGGTAGATGAGTTCTCCAACACGGCGGTGTGGTGGTGGTGGTGGTGAACAATCCAGCAGGGCTTCGCCAAGCTTCCGCGGAACTAGTCTACAGGAGTAAACAATCTAGAGGGAGAGAGGGATGTGTCTTTGCTTGAGGTACAAAAATCCTCTCTAACCTCTAGTATATATAGGAGGGAGGGAGGGGAGGAGGCATCCCAAAAACCCTAATAGGGTTCGGCCGAAGTGGAGAGGAGGTGGAGGACTCCACCTCCAATCCTACTCCTAGTAGGATTCCACCTTTTCTTTTCCTTCCCCTTTTTCCCTTTTTCCCTTATTTGTTCCTTGGCCAAAATAGCCCCTATTGGGCTGGACGCACCAGCCCATTAAGCGTTGGTGCACCACCTTTAGGCCTATTAGGTTCTCTCCCGGTTGAGTGGCCCCTCCCGATAAAACCCCTGAACCCATTCGTCACTCCGGATACATTATCGACAATGCCCGAAAACTTTCCGGAAGCCAAATGCAACTTCACTGTATATCAATCTTTACCTTCGAACCATTCCGAAGCTCCTCGTGGCGTCTAGGATCTCATCCGGGACTCCGAACAACCTTCGGTCACCAACACCTATAACTCAACTATACCGAAACGTCACTAAACCTTAAGTGTGCAGACCCCGCGGGTTCGAGAACTATGTAGAAATGACCGAGACACTCTCCGGTCAATATCCAATAGCAGGACCTGGACGTCCATATTGGATCCTAGATGTTCTACGAAGATCTTAATGGTTGAACCTCTATGTCAAGGATTCAGTTAATCCCGTATGCAGTTCCCTTTGTCCTTCGGTATGTTACTTTCCCGAGATTCAATCATCGGTATCTCCATACCAAGTTCAATCTCGTTACTGGAAAGTCTCTTTACTCGTTCCGTAATACAAGATCATGCGAATAACTCCTTAGTCACATTTCTTGCAAGGCTTGTTGTGATGTTATATTACCGAGTGGGCCCCGAGATACCTCTCCGTCACACAGAGTGACAAATCCCAGTCTTGATCCATGCCAACCAAACAGACACCTTCGGAGATACCTGTAGAGCACCTTTATATTCACCGAGTAATGTTGTGATGTTTGATACACACGAGGTATTCCTCCGGTGTCCGGGAGTTGCATGATCTCATGGCCATAGGAACACATACATTGACATGCAGAAAACAATAGCAATAAACTGACATGATCATACGCTATGTTCATAGTTTGGGTCTTGTCCATCACATCATTCTCCTAATGATGTGATCCCGTTATCAAGTGACAACACTTGTCTATGGCCAGGAAACCTTGACCATCTTTGATCAACGAACTAGTCAACTAGAGGCTCACTAGGGACAATGTGTTGTCTATGTATCCACACATGTATTTGAGTTTCCAATCAATACAATTCTAGCATGGATAATAAACGATTATCATGAACAAGGAAATATAATAATAACCAATTTATTATTTCCTCTAAGGCATATTTCCAACAGTCTCCCACTTGCACTAGAGTCAATAATCTAGTTCACATCACTATATGATTGTAGTGAATCTAACACCCATATAGTTCTGGGGTTCGATCATGTCTTGCTTGTGAGAGAGGTTTTTAGTCAACGGGCCTGAACCTTTCGGATCCGTGTGTGCTTTACGAATCTCTATGTCATCCTATAGATGTTGCTACCACGTGCCATTTGGAACTAGTCCAAATGACTGCTCCACTAGACGAATCCGGTTTACTACTCAGAGTTATCCGGATTAGTGTCAAAGCTTGCATCAACGTAACCCTTTACGACGAACTCTTTAATCACCTCCATAACCGAGAAAAAAAATCCTTAGTCCACTAGTTACTAAGGATAACTTTGACCGTTGTTCAGTGATCCAATCCTAGATCACTCTTTGTACCCCTTGACAGACTTATGGAAAGGCACACATTAGGTGCGGTACACAACATGGCATACTTTAGAGCCTATGGCTAAGGCATAGGGGACGACCTTCGTCCTTTCTCTTTCTTCTGCCGTGCTCGGGCTTTGAGTCTTACTCAAATTCACACCTTACAACACAGCCAAGAACTGATTCTTTGCCGATCTATTTTGAACTCCTTCAAAAACTTGTCAAGGCATGCATTTTGTTGAAAGTTCTATTAAGCGCTCTGATCTATCTCCATAGATCTTGATGCTCAATATTCAAGTAGCTTAATCCAGGTTTTCCTTTGAAAAACACTTTTCAAACAACCCTATATGCTTTCCAGAAATTCTACATCATTTCTGATCAACAGTATTTCGACCACATATACTCACCAGAAATTCTATAGTGCTCCCACTCACTTTGTTGGAAATACAAGTTTCTCATAAACTTTGTATAAAACTAAAAGCTTTGATCACTTACCAAAGTACTTATTCTAGCTCCGAGATGCTTGCTCCAATCCATAGAAGGATCGATGGAGCTTGCATACTTGTTAGCATCCTTAGGATCGACAAAACCTTCTGGTTGTATCACATACAACCTTTCCTCAAGTAAACCGTCGAGGAAATAATGTTTTGACATCCTATCTACAAGATTTCATAAATAATGCAACAACTGCTAACATAATTCCAACTGACTTTTAGCATCTCTACGAGTGAGAAAGTCCCATCATAGTCAACTATTTGAACTTTTTGGAAACATTTTTGCGATAAGTCAAGCTTTCTTAATGGTGAGTTTTCACCATCATCGTTGGTCTTCCTTTTAAAGATCCTTCTGTACTTAGCAGCCTTACGACCATCAAGTAGTTCTTCGAAAGTCTACACTTTGTTTTCATACATGGATCCTCTCTCGGATTTCATGGCCTCCATCCATTTGTCGGAATCCAGGCCCACCATCGCTTCTCCATAGCTCGTAGGTTCATTGTTGTCCAACGACATGACCTCCAAGACAGGTTTATCGTATCACTCTAGAGCAGTACGTGACCTTGTCGACCTGCGAGGTTTGTAGTAACTTGATCTTGAAGCTTCATGATCACTATCATCATCTTCTAGTTGAATTGGTGTAGGCGCCACAGGAACAACTTCCTACGCCCTGGTACACACTAGTTTAAGTGACGGTTCAATAACCTCATCAAGTCTCCACCATCCTCCCACTAAATTCTTTCGAGAGAAAACTTTTCTCGAGAAAGGACCCGTTTCTAGAAACAAACACTTTGATTCTGGAACTGAGATAGGATGTATACCCAACTGTTTTGGGTGTCCTATGAAGATGCATTTATCCACTTTGGGTTCGAGCTTATCATGCTGAAACTTTTTCACATAAGCGTCGCAGCCCCAAACTGTCAAGAAACGACAGCTTAGGTTTCTCCAAACCATAGTTCATACGGTGTCATCTCAACGGAATTACATGGTGCCCTATTTAAAGTGAATGTGATTGACTCTAATGCCTAACCCATAAACGATAGTGGTAATTCAATAAGAGACATCATAGTATGCACCATATCAAATAGGGCGTGGCTATGACGTTCGGACACACCATCACACTATGGTGTTCCAGGTGGCCGGCATGAGTTGTCAAACAATTTTCACATTGTCTTAATTGTGTGCCAAACTCGCAACTCAGATATTCATCTCTATGATCATATCGTAAACACTTTATCCTCTTGTCACGATGATCTTCAACTTCACTCTAAAATTACTGGAACCTTTCAATAATTCAGACGTGTGTTTCATCAAGCAAATACACTAGTATCTACTCAAATCATCTGTGAAGTAAGAACATAACGATATCCACTACGTGTGTTGGTGCACTGAAGACTGGGGTCTCCTGTGCCCCAGACTTGTGCACGGGCGCCAACAACCCATTTGACGGTAAGGCACGATGGCGGCTGGCAGGAAGACTAACCTCCAAATTCACCAAGGCCACACCCCTCCAAGGGTGTGAGGAATAAGCCCAAGCTCCAAGGCCCCGGCAAGCCCCTCTGGCCGGGAAGACATCTAAGGCCTCGGAAAGCCCTTCTTGCCGGGAATACATCCAACGCCCCAGCAAGCCTTCCTTGCTGGGAAAAGAATTCAAGGCCCCAACAAGTCCTTCTCACCGGGAAGATAGACAAGGCCCTGGCAAGCTTTCCTTGTCGGGAAGGTAGACTAGGCCACTTGCGAGGGCACCAGCCCGGCAAGCCCCATTCGTCGCCAGGTGTCCCCTCCTACCACAGTGCCACCGACTACCATAGTGCCAACGCATCCCTCATGTGCCAGCACAACACCCAGGTGTCAAAACACCTGGGTATGTGTCGATACCATCCTGATGCAGGTTAGGAGACTGGCAAATGCCCCTGACACCGTGGTAGATAGATAATGGTGAACCCTGATCACTATGTGGAACGTGAACCCTCTGTTGAGCATTGTTGGTGACCCCTTTTCCTATAAAAGGAGGCCCAAGGCTCAGTTCTAAGGGGTTAGACACTTCGGGCATTGGCCAACAAGCAATCTCTGTAGCAAGTAAACCTACAGTAAGCACCTAATACAACAAACAAAGCAGGAGTAGGGTTTTACACACCAAGCGGCCCGAACCTGAGTAAAAACGTTCCGGGTGCTGATCGCTAGCTCTGCTCTTGGCACCACCCCTCTCCCCGTCAAATAATCAAGGGATCCTTGGAGGTTCCCATAGGTGTCATTTTCCCGACAGTGTGCCTCAGCACTCATTGGACTGCATACATCAAAATGTATTACTTCCAATAAGTTACTTTCTTGTTCCATCTCACCGGAAAACGAGGACTTCAGTCATGTTGCCCATGTGGTATGATTTGCATGTCTCAAGTGATACAAAATCAAGTGAGTCCAAATAATCCATCTGCATGGAGATTCTTCATGCGTTTACACCAATAGACATGGTTCACATCTCTCAAACGATTCAAAAAACGAGTGAGTCCAAAGATCCATCACTATGGAGCTTCTTCATTGGTTGTTACACCAATATGACTCAAGCGGCAGTGCCACAAGTAAGTGGTACTATCATTACTACTTTGTATCTTTTGGCAACAATATCATGAACATGTGTATCACTACGATCGAGATTCAGTAAACCATTGAAGGTATCTATTCAAGCAAATGGAATAACCATTATTCTATTTAAATGAATAATCATATTGCAATAAACATAATATAATCATGTTCATTCTCAATCCAAACACCAAATAACATTTATTTAGGTTCAACATTAATCCCGATGGTAGAGGGAGCGTGCGATGGTGATCACATCAACATTGCAAACACTTCCAACAACCATTGTCACCTCGCCTTCAGCTAGTCTCCGTTTATCTCGTAGCTTTTATTTTGAGTTACTAACACTTAGCAACCGAATTGGTATCTAATACCCAGGTGTTACTAGGAGTACTAGTAAAGTACACATCAATATCATATATATCCAATATACTTTTGTCGACTTTGCCAGCCTTCTCATCTACCAAGTATCAAGGGTAGTTCCTCTTAAGTGACCGTTCCCCTCATTACAGAAGCACTTAGTATCGGGTTTGGGTTCAACCTTGGGTCTCTTCACTAGAGCACCAACTGGTTTGCCATTTCATGAAGTATCCCTTCTTGCCCTTGTCCTTCTTGAAACTAGTGGTTTTACTAACCATCAACAATTGATGCTCCCTTTTGATTTCTACTTTCGCGGTGTCAAATGATACATCTCCAACGTATCTATAATTTTTTATTGTTCCATGCATTTTATCATTCTTGGATGTTTTACAATCATTTTATAGTCATTTTATATCATTTTTTGGTACTAACCTATTGACATAGTGCCCAGTGCCAGCTGCTATTTTCTGCATGTTTTTACATCGCATGAAATAAATACCAAACATAGTCCAAACACATCGAAACTTTTTGCGGATCTTTTTTGGGCCAGATGACATCCAGTTGGCCAGGAACGGACCTGAGGGGAGCTCCGATGGGAGCACAACCCACCAAGGCGCGCCTGGGGGCCCAGGCGCACCCCGGTGGGTTGCGCCCTCCTCATTGGCCTCCCACACCGCCTCTTTGCTCTATAAATACCCTAATATTCCAGAAACTCTAAGGGGGGGGGGGCAAAAATCAATTCCAGCCGCCCCAGAGTCCAAAAACACCAGATCCAATCTTGACATCATCAAAGAGGGGTTCATCATGTCCATTGTTGCCTCTCTGAAATGATGCGTGAGTAGTTCTTTGTAGACCTACGAGCCCGTAGTTAGTATCTAGATGGCTTCCTCTCTCTCTCTTGATTATCAATACAATGGTCTCTTGGAGATCCATATGATGTAAGTCTTTTTGCGGTGTTTGTTGGGATCCGATGAACTTTGAGTTTATATCAGATCTATGTTTTTATCCATGAAAGTTACTTGAGTCTTCTTTGATCTCTTATATGCGTGATTGATTATAGCCTCGTATTTCTTCTCCGATATTTGGGTTTTGTTTGGCCAACTTGATCTAGTTATCTTGCAATGGGAAGAGGTGCTTTGTGATGGGTTTGATCTTACGGCGCTTGATCCGAGTGACAGAAAGGGAAACGACACGTATGTATCGTTTCTATTAAGGATAAAAAGATGGGTTCGATTTCTACATAAATAGATCTTGTTTACATCATGTCATCGCTCTTATTGCATTACTCCGTTTTTCCATGAACTTAATACACTAGATGCATGCTAGATAACAGTCGATGTGTGGAGTAATAGTAGTAGATGCAGGCAGGAGTCGGTCTACTAATCTTGGACGTGATGCCTATATATTGATCATTGCCTGGGTATCGTCATGATTATTTGAAGTTCTATCAATTTCCCAACAGTAATTGTTTTCCCACCGTTTGTTATTTTTCTCGAGAGAAGCCACTAGTGAAACCTACGGCCCCCGGGTCTCTTTTCATCATATTTGCCTTTGTGATCTATTTTCCATTGCGTTTACTTTCATATCTATTAAACCAAAAATACAAAAAATACCTTTCTGCAATTTATTTGTTTCATGATCTATTTATCCTATCTACCACTTTTACCTCATGTTATTTGTCTGTCTTGAGGCGCCGAACCCGAAAGGGATTGACAACCCCTTTAACACGTCGACTCGCGAGTATTTGTTACTTGTGTGAAGTTATGTGGTGTGAGGAGGTTCTCCTACTGGTTCGATAACTTTGGTCTCATCACTGAGGGAAATACCTAACGTCGCTATACTGCATCGTCCCTTCCTCTTTGGTGAAATACCGACGTAGTTCTAGTAGACATCAAAAGGAATTTCTGGCGCCGTTGCCGGGGAGGATCTTCAACATCAACCAGGTTCCTAATCACGAATCTCATCTCCTTGCAATTTACATTATTTTCCATTTGCCTCTTGTTTTCCTCTCCCCCACTTCACAAAAAATTTCCATTTTATTCGCCCTATTTTTCATTCGCCGTTTTCTCGTCAGATCTGTTTTTGAGTGCAATCTTGTTGTGAAGTCATCATGAATCAAGAGAACCCCAAGTTGTGTGATTTCTCAAATACCAACAACAATGATTTTATCAGCACTCCGATTGCTGCTCCCACTACTAGTGTGGAGTCTTGTGATATTAATACTGCCTTGCTGAATCTTGTTATGAAAGATCAATTTGTTGGTACTCCTAATGAGGATGCCATGTCCTATCATAGCACATTCATGGAATTATGCGATATGCAAAAGAGAAAAGATGTGGACAATGATATTGTGAAGTTGAAATTATTTCCGTTTTCTTTGCGAGATCGTGCAAAAATTTGGTTTTCTTCTTTGCCTCGCAATAGTATCAATTCTTGGAACAAGTGCAAGGATGCTTTTATTACTAAGTATTTTCCGCCCGCAAAAACTATTTCCCTTAGAACCGAGATCATGAATTTCAAGCAACTTGAACATGAGCATGTTGCACAATCTTGGGAAATGATGAAATTGATGCTAAGGAATTGCCCAACTCATGGGTTAAATCTTTGGATGATCATACAAATTTTTATGCGGGGTTGAAATTTGTTTCGCGTAATATTTTGGATTCCACCGCAGCGGGTACTTTTATGGAAACTACTTTGGGTGAAGCTACTAAGTTGCTAGACAATATTATGACCAATTACTCACAATGGCATAACGAAGGAGCTCCTACTAGTAATAAGGTCAATTCGGTAGAAGAAATAAATTCTTTGAGTGCAAAAGTTGATGCTCTTATGAAGTTGGTTGCTAATAAAAGTGCTCCTATTGATTTTAATGATGCGCCTTTTTCTACTTTGATTGATAAAAATAGTGATGCCATAGATGTGAATTTTATTTCGGGAAACAATTTGAATACCAATGCTTATAGAGGTAATTTTAATCCTAGGCCTTTCCTAGTAATTCCTCTAATAATTATGGTAATTCCTATGGTAATCCTACTTATAATAATAATAGAAACACCTCTGATCTTGAGAACAATATTAAAGAATTTATCAATACTCAAAAAGCTTTCAATACTTCGATAGAAGAAAAGTTGATGATTTGTTTAGAAGTATTGATATAATTTCTCATGATGTAGAAACTCTCAAGATGAATTTTTTTGTGCCTAAAGTTGAAGAATCAATTAAAGCTCTTTATGTTTCTATGGATGAAAGTAAGAAAAGAACCGCTATGCTTAGAGCTAAAAGAGAATTTTTAGAAAGAGCGTTTTCTAGTGATTAAAAGTGATGAAGATCTTAAAATGATTGGTGTTTCTTTTATTGATTCTTTGTTTATTAAAATTAAGATTGATGAAAAAGGGACTAGAGAAGAGTCAACTTTAGTTAGAAGGCGTCCTATGATTCAGAGGGTGAAAATCTTGTTGAGAAAATTGATAAAAGTGGGTTTGAAGAGGTCAAGACTTTAACTAGTGATGTGCCCACTATTTTGGATTACAAAGACTTTAATTATGATAGTTGACCTTTGGTTAATTGTATTTCTTTGTTGCAATCCATGATAAATTCACCCCATGCTTACGAACAAAATAAAGCTTATGCTAAACATATTGTTGATGCCATGATGAAAGCTTTTGAAGAAAAAATGGAATTAGAAGTTTTAATTCCTAGAAAATTGCATGATGAGTGGGAACCTACTATAGAATTGAAGATTAAAAATTATGAGTGTTTTGCTTTATGTGACTTGGGTGCTAGTGTTTCTACAATTCCGAAATCTTTATGTGATGTGCTTGGTCTTACCAATATTGAAGAATGCTATTTAAATTTGCACTTGGCAGATTCTACTATTAAAAAGCCTATGGGAATAATTAATGATGTTCTTATTCTTGCAAATAGGAATTATGTGCCCACAGATTTTATTGTTCTTGATATTCATTGTAATCCGTCTTGTCCAATTATACTTGGTAGACCATTTTTACGTACTATTGGTGCCGTGATTGATATGAAAGAAGGCAATATTAAATTTCAATTTCTACTAAAGAAGGGAATCCAACAGTTACCTAGAACAAGAATTAGGCCACCATATGAATCAATCATGAGGGCACCATATGGATCTAGAAACAAATATGACAACACTTAAATCCTACGCGTTATGCCTAGCTAGGGGCGTAAAACAATAGCGCTTGTTGGGAGACAACCCAACTTGTACATTTTTGTTTTTGGTTTTCTTGATGATTTCAATAAAATACACAATTATACATCTGGTTAGATGTGTTTTTGTGGTTTAAATTAGTGTTTGTGTCAAGCAAGGCCTTTGGGATGATTTGGGTGAAAGTTGATTTGATCTTGCTGAAAAACAGAAACTTTTGCGCTCATGAAATTATTTTTCATTTTTAACATAAAAGCGCTTTTGAGTTGATTCTTTTTGAATAAGATTAATAAAGAAATAATTAAAGTCATCCTATTTTTTCAGAATTTTTGAAGTTACAGAAGTATTAGAAGTAGTAAGATTGCTACACACTATTCTGTTTTTGACAGATTTTGTTTTCTTTGCATTGTGTGCTTGTTTTGATGATTCTATGGTTTTCTTTGATGAGATTTTCCATAGAAAAGTTGGAATAGAGTAGATATAATGGAAAAAAATATGAGTAGGTCTGCAACAATACTTATAGTAGTGGTTTGCTTTCTTATTGTTAGGGCATATTTCTCTCTAAGTGGTTTTAGCGATTGATGAAAATGCGTGTGCAGACTAATCGTGTGCATTGTGAATTTGAGATAATTCATATCTAGGCACAAGACGATTCGATGACCCTCAGAATATCTCAAAGACGGTTGCTTTCTACGTTTCTCTTTGGTGGATTTGAGTCGTAGGAAAGCCATAATATTAAGAGGGGGTCCGCGTCGGAAAGGTTTGGGTGGAATCATCACTGACACATTTTGTGCACCACCTTTTTCCCTTGCTACAATGGAGCTCCATACCTATCTTGTTGCCTATGCAAAAGGGCCAGCGGTAGTACCAGTCGTTAGTAATTTTTTAATACCCGTCCATGAGCGGTACTACTACTCTCGGGGCGGTAGTAGTTTTTTACTACCGCTCCGACGGACTTTTTCGCATACTTCCCCCCCCCCCCCACATTAGGAGGCACGGTAGTATTTTATTACTAGCGTGGTTGGTGAGATGTTGAGCAGTAGTACCGCTCCTAGCAGCGGTAGTACAACTCCCAGAGCGGTAGTACCGCTTGGCTATTGCTGTGGTGGGTGGGTAACGGTTGGATTTTAGCCCCCCCCACCACCACCACCACTATATATAGGTGTATTATTCCTCTAGAAGCTCACCTCTTACCTCTCCAAGCTCTCCAAGCTCCATTGTTGCTCCATAAGCTTATTCTTGCCCGATATCTCTCCCTAGCCAATCAAACTTTTTGATTTTCTAGGGATTGCTTGAGAGGGCCTTGATCTACACTTCCACTAAGAGATATTTGATTCCCCCACTAATCCCTTGCGGATCTTGTTACTCTTGGGTGTTTGAGCACCCTAGACGGTTGAGGTCACATCAGAGTCACATTCCATTATGGTGAAGCTTCATGGTCTTGTTCGGAGTCTCCAAGCTCTGTGTGGAGATAGCCCAACCTTATTTGTAAAGGTCCGGTCGCCGCCTTCAAAGGCACCAATAGTGGAACCACGACATCTCGCATTGTGTGAGGGTGTGAGGAGAATATGGTGGTCCTAGTGGCTTCTTGGGGAGCATTGTGCCTCCACATCTCTCCAACGGAGACGTACTTCCTGTCAAAGGGAACGAACTTCGGTAACACATCCTCGTCTCCACCGGTTCCACTTGCGGTTATCTCTTACCTTTACTTTGTACTTGTTATTGTTGTGGTGTATTCTTTGCTTGCACTTGTTATCCTTGTAGTTAGCATCATATAGGTTGCTCACCTAGTCGTTCACATAGAGAACCTTTTGTTGCTAACGCTAATTTGTTAAGACAAGCTAAAAATTGGTAGTTGCCTATTCACCCCCCTCTAGTCAACCATATCGATCCTTTCAATTGGTATCAGAGCCACGTCTCTTTATTAAGGGTTTCACCACCCGAAGAGTATGGTTGACGATGGTGAGGTTCGGCCCTAAGGGTCTGAGGCCGTGGAGGTGGTTTCAATCACATGTGACGATTTGAAGGAGGCCATGGCTTCACTCAAGACGTCCGTGATGAACGAAGTCAAAACCATGCTTAAGGAATTACTTGAGGGGATGAGGAGTTCTCCCGACCCATTGCTTGTGGCTAAACCCAACTCATTCGTGTCAGAGGCCAATTTCAACAAGGAAGCGGCTAAAGGTACTCAAACTTCCTCCCCTCATGACAAGAATGGGACGAGGACTTTTGCCTCGGTTCCCCCTCCCCCGGTCTATGGAGGACCGGTTCCTACACCGCATATTAATAACCTAGGACCTCCCCCAAAACTTGTTAAAGGTGATTTCGCTAATTGGTTTTTTTTCATGAAGTCTGATTTGAATCACAGCTCAAGAAATCTTGGAGAATCATCGAGCAAGGCTATTACCCTTATGATAGTAGGAACCTTACTCCAAGAGAAGAGGCGGACAACTAATACAATCATTCTGCATTGTTCATCCTTCAATCCACAGTTCCACCAGAAGATCTCCCACACCTACGCCCCTTCACTCGTGCAAAGGATTGTTGGGAGCACATCATGGTGTTGTACAAGGGGAGCTCAAGCATTCAACGATCTAACTTTGAAGTGGTCCTTGATCAAGCCGATGAGTTTGTGATGCTAGAAGATGAGGACCCCCGTGATCTCTATCGAAGGGTGATTGCCCTTGCTATTGCTCTCCAAGACCATGGGAGCAAAGATGCAAATGACACGTGGATCAAGCGCAAGTTTCTCAAGGCCATCATGCCTTTCAACAAAGCCATGTCTTCCGTCATTTGGCAAAGACCAGATTTCCACTCCTTCACCTCAGGCGAAGTGTTGGATGAGTTCATTGCTATGGATATTATGAACAAGACCTCCGACAATGCCCTTGCTCGTGTTCAGTCAAAAACAACATCACCCAATCTTTCCTTAAAGACCAAGGCCATTATTGATGAAGAAGAAGAGGAAGAATATGGCTGCCCCGAAGACACTAAATACACTTATCATGAGCACATGGTTCTTTCTTCAAGGAAGTTTTGGGGAAACAAAAGAAACTCAAGACCCAACTTATCCAAGGACAACTAAAGTGGGTCCAAGAACAAACAACAAGTACGGACATGCTACAACTGCGACAGTGTGAGTCACTTTGTGGCAGATTGTCCTTATGAGAAGAAGGAAGACAATAGGGGCAAGCTCATTCGCAAGGACAAGCCCAAGTCTTTCCCTAGCAAGAACACCTTCACCAAAAAAGACTCATTCAAGGGGCTTGGTGTCCCATGAAGAGTACAACTCCGATGATGACGAAGACGATACAGGTCGTGAGGGGATGGCAATGACCACCGTCGCCATTGCCACTTCCTCCCCCAAGGTATCTCTCTTTGGCGCCACCAAAGAGAACCATATTGCCAAGTGCCTCATGGCCAAAGGTATCAATAAGGTAACCCCAACATCAAGACCACTCTCACTACCTCTCCTTCCTTGTTAGACTGTGATGATAATAGTGAGGTAGTGGAACTTGATGAAAATGAGTTTGATAAACTCTTGTGTATGTTGGGGAACGGTGCATGGGAAACAAAAATTTTCCTACGCACACGAAGACCTATCATGGTGATGTCCATCTATGAGAGGAGATTTGGATCTACGTACCCTTGTAGATCGCACAACATGAAGCGTTAAGAAACGCGGTTCATGTAGTGGAACGTCTTCACGTCCCTCGAACTGTCCCACGAACCGTCCCGCGATCCGTCCCACGATCCGTTCCGATCTAGCACCGAACGGACGACACCTCCGCGTTCAACACACGTACAGCTCGACGGTTATCTCGGCCTTCTTGATACATCAAGCAAGACGGAGAAGTAGATGAGTTCTCCGGTAGCGTGACGGTGCTCCGGTGGTGGTGATGATATACTCCTGCAGGGCTACGCCCGAGCTCCGCATAAATTTGATATAGAGGTAGAACTATGTGGTCTAGGGTTGATTGCAGGTGGCAAAAGTTGTCTCAAATCAGCCCTAGAACACCACTATATATAGGAGGGAGGGGGAGGGCTAGCCTTGAGGGACAAGGCCCTTAAGGGTGCGCCGGCGCTAGGAGAAGGAGGACTCCTCCTCCAATTCGGTTTGGGGAAGGAGGAGTCCTCCTCTTCCTTCCCACCTCGCTCTTTCCCTTTTTCTTTTTCTTTTCTTTTGATATTTCTTTATGTGGTGCCACGAGGCACTCCTCGGTCAATATCCAATAGCAGGACCTGGATGCCCATATTGGATCCTACATATTCTCCGAAGATCTTATCGGTTGAACCTCAGTGTCAAGGATTCATATAATCCCGTATGTTATTCCTTTTGTCCTTCGGTATGTTACTTGCCCGAGATTTGATTGTCGGTATACGCATATTGATACGTCTCCAACGTATCTATAATTTTTGATGATTTCATGCTATTATCTTGTCAAACATCGGATGTTCTCGATGCCTTTTATATCTTTTTTGGGACTAACTTATTAACTCAGTGCCAAGTGCCAGTTCCTGTTTTTTCCATGTTTTTGACCCTTTTCAGAGGAGGATTTTAAACGGAGTCCAAACGGAATGAAACTTACAAAAGGATTTTTTCCGAAACAGAAGAAGATCGGGAAGCTTGAGAACCAATGCAGGGGGCCTCCAAGGACCCCACAAGCCCCCTAGCCGCGGCCAAGGGGCCCGCGCCTCCGAGGCTTGTGGGCTCTCTGGGCCTCCCCTGCCCTAGGTCTTTCGCCAATATATTCCCAAAAATTCCAGAAAAAAAATCAGGAGATCATCGAGGGTACTTTTCCGTCCCCGCAAGCTTCTGTCTCCGCAAGATCCTATCTGGGGCATGTTGTGGTGCCCTGCCGGAGGGGGATTCGGATACGGAGGGCTTCTTCATCAACACCCTAACCTCTCCGATGATGCGTGAGTAGTTTTCCATAGACCTACGGGTCTATAGCTAGTAGCTAGATGGCTTCTTCTCTCTCTTGGATCTTCAATAGAAAGTTCTCCATGATCTTCATGCAGATCTATCCGATGTAGTCTTCTTTTGCGGTGTGTTTGTCGAGATCTGATGAATTGTGTATTTATGATCAGATTATCTATGAATCTTATTTGAGTTTCTTCTGATCTCTCTTATGCATGATTTCATATCCTTGTAATTCTCTTCGAGTTGTGGGTTTTGTTTGGCCATCTTGATCTATGATTCTTGCAATGGGAGAAGTGCTTGGTTTTGGGTTCATACCGTGTGGTGACCTCACCCGGTGACAGAAGGGGTGGTGAGGCACGCATCATGTTGTTGCCATCAAGGGTAAAAAGATGGGGTTTTCATCATTGGTTTGAGATTATCCCTCTACATCATGTCATCTTGCTTAAGGCATTACTCTGTTCATCATGAACTCAATACACTAGATGCATGCTGGATAGCGGTCGATGTGTGGAGTAATAGTAGTAGATGCAGAAAGTATCAGTCTACTTGTCTGGGACGTGATGCCTATATGTATGATCATTCCCTTAGATATCATCATGACTTTGCGCGGTTCTATCAATTGCTTAACCGTAATTTGTTCACCCACCATAATATTTTCTATTTTGAGAGAAGCCTCTAGTGAACACTATGGCCCCAGGGTCTACTCCACACCATATTTGCAGCCTTACTCTTTTTCTTCGTTGCACTTTCCGCCTTCAGATCTCACTTTGCAATCAATCTTGAAGGGATTGACGACCCCTTTATAGCATTGGGTGCAAGCTCGTTTGTGTTTGCGCAGGTACTCTGGACTTGACGAGATTCTCCTACTGGATTGATTTCTTGGTTCTCAAACTGAGGGAAATACTTACTGCTCCTGTGCTGCATCACCCTTTCCTCTTCAAGGGAAAAAGGCCAACGCAAGCCCAGTTTCCGTCAACGTGTCAATCTCTGGCACTCTTGTCTGTTGCCGCAGCAGAAGAACTTCTGGCGCCGTTGCCGGGGAGGATCAAGTCAAGAACTCATCTAAGTAAGTGTCGCAAACTCATCTCTTGCATTTACTTTTTGCCTCTAGTTTTCCTCTCCCCACTTCTGAAAAACAAAAAATTACAAAAAATATTTGCCTTTTTCGTTTGCCCTTTTCTCTAGCTTGCTTTCTATCCGCTTGTCTGCCTTCCAAGACGTGTATGGCCCAACCAAGGGATTTTTATGCTCACTATGCGAGGTTGGAAGAAATTGAAACTAGTGTTAAAGGCTTCATGTCTACACAGTTTGAATACAACAGTTACTTTTGTAGAGAACTGAAGGAGCAAAATTCTTTTTTGGCTTTTATGAGTAAAGAAGTTGATGGTATGGCCAAAGAATTCCTTGCCCTAAATTCTCAGTTTGCTCGTCTTGAAAAACTGGTAGGCCAGATTTCTGATAAACAAGCTACTTTTGTCAATAAAATGGTTGCTAAACCTGAAATGTGTGATGAAAATCACGAAGTTCTTAAAGTGCTTGGTGTGACTCCCATTGAATCTTTGTTTTCTTGTGTCAAACCTAATGATGATGGGGCTGGATATGTATCCACCTTGGTTGAAAAACGCCCCAATGTTTCGGAGTCCACCTATCTTGATGCTAAAGGCATTGAAAGTGGAGTAGAAGATATTAAAACTTTGAGTATTAATGAAATTACTACTTTGGATTTCAAGGAATTCAATTATGATAGTTGCTC
Source organism: Hordeum vulgare subsp. vulgare (assembly GCF_904849725.1). Taxonomy (NCBI): domain Eukaryota; kingdom Viridiplantae; phylum Streptophyta; class Magnoliopsida; order Poales; family Poaceae; genus Hordeum; species Hordeum vulgare. The sequence continues at coordinate 243,642,339 of NC_058521.1, read as the reverse complement.
CTTGATTCAATGCATTTCCTTGATGCAATGCATGCTAAACTCTCCACACGCTTATAGCCAAAACAAGACCTTTACCGATCATATCGTCGAAGCTATGATAATATCTCTTGAATAGAATCTTGAATTGGAAGTCTCTATCCCTACAAAGCTTCATGATGAGTGGGAACCTACTATCAAAATCAAAATCAAAAACTATGAATGCAATGTTTGTGTGATTTGGGTGCTAGTGTTTCCGCGATTCCAAAGTCTTTATGTGATGTTCTGGGTTTTAATGAGATTGAAGAGTGTTGTCTTAATTTGCATCTTGCGGATTCTACTGTCAAGAAACCCATGGGAAGGATCAATGATGTTCTTATTATTGCAAATAGGAACTATGTACACGTGGATTCCATTGTGCTTGACATTGATTGCAATCCTACATGCCCTATTATTCTTGGTAGACCTTTCCTAAGGACTATCGGTGCTATCATCGCTATGAAGGAAGGGAATATTAGATTTCAGTTTACTTTAAATAAGGGCATGGAGCACTTTCCTAGAAATAAAATAAGATTGCCTTATGAATCCACGATGAGGGCTACTTCTGGTTTGAGCACCAAAGACGACGATACGTGATTCTATTGCTTTATGCCTAGCTAAGGGCGTTAAACAATAGCGCTTGTTGGGAGGCAACCCAATGAATTTATCTTTTTTCCTTCAGTTTTGTTGCGTCCACACCATCATAATTATGTTATGATTGTGTCTTTTGTGTTTCTTTTTGTGTTTGAGCCAAGCAAAACCTTTATGACTAGTCTTGGTGATGGTTGTTTGATCCTGCTGGAAAAAGACAGAAACTTTTCGCTCACGAGATGATTTTTCATTTTTATTCAGAAAGAGATTTTGAGTTGATTCTTTTTTATGCTGGTTGATATGCCTTTTTCCCAGGCAGGCGTAATTTTTCAGAATTTTGGAGGTACCAGAAGTATACGAAGTATACAGATTTCTACAGACTGGTCTGTTTTTGACAGATTCTGTTTTTGTTGAGTTGGTTGCTTGTTTTGATGAAACTATGGATAGTATCGGGGGGGGGGGGGGGTACTAGCCATGGAAAAGTGAGAATACAGTAGCCCACCACAAATATAAATAGAAATCAAGATTGCTACAGTACCTAAAGAGGTGGTAGTTTGTTTTCTTGTGCTAATGATATCATGAGTTTCTGTTTAAGTTTTGTGTTGTGAAGTTTTCAAGTTTTGGGTGATCTTATGATGGACAAAGAGATAAGTAGTGGAAAGAGCTCAAGCTTGGGGATGCCCAAGGCACCCCCAGCCAAAATCAAGGACACCAAAAAGCCTAAGCTTGGGGATGCCCCGGGAAGGCATCCCCTCTTTCGTCATCAATCCATCGGTAACATTACTTGGAGCTATATTTTTATTCACCACATGATATGTGTTTTGCTTGGAGCGTATTGTATCGTAGGAGTCTTTTATTTTTTGTTGTGTCAAAATCATCCTTGCTGCACACCTTTTGAGAGAGACATGCACTCATCGTGATTTTGCTAGAATGCTCATCGTGCTTCACTTATATCTTTTGAGCTAGATAATTTTGCTCTATGTGCTTCACTTAGATCTTTTAGAGCACGGCGGTGCGAGACTTGGTAGTTGGCTTATGCTATGAAATTAGTCCCAAAGGTGATAGGCACCCAAAGAGGATACAAAAACCTCCATATTCATGTGCATTGAGTAGAAAGAGAAGTCTTGATTCCTCTCAATTAGTTTTGAGACGTGGATTTGGTAATATTAAGAGTTATGTTAGTAGGGTGTCGCGAATCTAGAAATACTTGTGTTGAAGTTAGTGATTCCCGTAGCATGCACGTATGGTGAACTGCTATGTTAGGAAGTCGGAGCATAATTGATCTATTGATTGTCATCCTTTGTGTTGAGGTCGGGATCGCGTGATAGTTAACACCTATCAACCCTTCCCCTAGGAGTATGCGTTTAGCACTTTGTTTCGATTACTAATAAAGACTTTCACAACAAGTATGTGAGTTCTTCATGACTAATGTGAGTCCATGGTATAGATGCACTTTCACCTTCCACCATTGCTAGCCTCTCTAGTGCTCCGCAACTTTCGCCGGTACACAAACCCACCATATGCCTTCCTCAAAACAGCCACCATACCTACCTACTATGGCATTTTCATAGCCATTCCGAGATATATTGCCATGCAACTCCCACCGTTCTGTCTCATGATTTGTGCCGTCACTCTCATATTGCCATTGCATGACCGTAAGATAGATAGCAAGATGTTTCAACGTCATACGCCAAGCTAGATCGTTGCACATCCCGGTACACTGCCGGAGGCATTTCCTATAGAGTCATCATCGTTCTAAGCTTTGAGCCGTGAGTAAATAAAAGTGTGATGATCATCATTATTAGAGCATTGTCCCATGTGAGGAAATAAGAAAAAGAGGCCAAAGAGCCCAAACAAAAAAAGAGGCCCAAGTGCCCAAATAAAAAAGAGAGAAGGGACAATGCTACTATCTTTTTCCACACTTGTGCTTCATAATAGCACCATGTTCTTCATGATTGAGAGCCTCTCGTTTCATCACCACCATATACTAGTGGGAATCTTTATTATATAACTTGGCTTGTATATTCCAATGATGGGCTTCCTCAAAATTGCCCTAGGTCTTCGTGAACAAGCAAGTTGATGCACACCCACTAGTTCTCCTTTTTGAGCTTTCACATACTTATTGCTCTAGTGCATCCTTTGTATGAAAATCCCTACTCATTCACATTGATATCTATTAATGGGCATCTCCATAGACCTTTGAAACGCCGAGTCAATGTGACCATCTCCTCCTTTTTGTCTCACAACCACCACCATACTCTATTCCACCTATAGTGCTATATCCATCGCTCACGCTCATGTATTGCGTGATAGTTATAAAAAGTTTGAGAAAGTATGAGTGTGAAAACAATTATTTGGCCAATACCGGGGTTGTGCATGATTTACATTAGTTGTGTGAGGATGATGGAGCATAGCCAGAATATATGATTTTGTAGGGATAACTTTCATTGGCCTTGTTATTTTGAAAGTTCATGATTGCTTTCCTACTTTGCTTGAAGTATTATTGTTTTCATGTCAATAGCAAACTATTGTTTTGATTCTTACAGATCTGAACATTCATGTCACATGAAAGAAGTTACAAAGGACAACTATGCTAGGTAGCATTCCACATCAAAAATTCAGTCTTTATCACTTCCCTACTCGAGGACGAGCATGAGTTGAGCTTGGGGATGCTTGATACGTCTCCAACGTATCTATAATTTTTGATGGTTTCATGCTATTATCTTGTCAAAGTTTCGATGTTTTGTATACCTTTAATATCTTTTTGGGACTAACTTATTAACTCAGTGTCAAGTGCCAGTTCCTGTTTTTTCCACGTTTTTGACCCTTTTTAGGGGAGGATTTTAAACGGAGTCCAAACGGAACGAAACTTTCAAAAAGATTTTTTCCAAAACAGAAGAAGATCAGGAAGCTTGAGAACCAAGGCAGGGGGCCTCCAGGGACCCCACAAGCCCCCTAGCCGCAGCCAGGGGGCCCCGCGCCTCCCAGGCTTGTGGGCTCCCTCGACCTCCCCTGCCCTAGGTCTTTTGCCTATATATTCCCAAAAATTCTAGAAAAAATCAGGAGATCATCAAAAGTACTTTTCCGTCGCCGCAAGCTTCTGTCTCCGCAAGATCCCATCTAGGGCATGTTCTGGTGCCTTGACGGAGGGGGATTCGGATACGGAGGGCTTCTTCATCAACACCATAACCTCTCCGATGATGCGTGAGTAGTTCACCATAGACCTACGGGTCCATAGCTAGTAGCTAGATGGCTTCTTCTGTCTCTTGGATCTTTAATACAAAGTTCTCCATGATCTTCATGGAGATCTATCTGATGTAATCTTCTTTTGCAGTGTGTTTGTCGAGATCCGATGAATTGTGGATTTATGATCAGATTATCTATGAATCTTATTTGAGTTTCTTCCGATCTCTCTTATGCATGATTTCATATCCTTGTAATTCTCTTTGAGTTGTGGGTTTTGGTTGGCCAGCTTGATCTATGATTCTTGCAATGGGAGAAGTGCTTGGTTTTGGGTTCATACCGTGCGGTGACCTCACCCAGTGACAGAAGGGGTAGCGAGGCACGCATCGTGTTGTTGCCATCAAGGGTAAAAAGATGGGGTTTTCATCATTGGTTTGAGATCATCCCTCTACATCATGTCATCTTGCTTAAGGCGTTACTCTGTTCGTCATGAACTCAATACACTAGATGCATGTTGGATAGCGGTCGATGTGTGGAGTAATAATAGTAGATGCAGAAAGTATCGGTCTACTTGTCTCGGACGTGATGCCTATATGTATGATCATTGCCTTAGATATCATCATGACTTTGCGCGGTTCTATCAATTGCTCGACAGTAATTGGTTCACCCACCATAATATTTGCTATTTTGAGAGAAGCCTCTAGTGAACACTATGGCCCCAGGGTCTACTCCACACCATATTTGCAGCCTTACTCTTTTTCTTCGTTGCACTTTCCGCCTTCAGATCTCACTTTGCAATCAATCTTGAAGGGATTGACAACCCCTTTATAGCGTTGGGTGCATGCTCGTTTGTGTTTGCGCAGGTACTCTGGACTTGACGAGATTCTCCTACTCAATTGATACCTTGGTTCTCAAACTGAGGGAAATACTTACTGCTCCTGTGCTGCATCACCCTTTCCTCTTCAAGGGAAAAAGGCCAACGCAAGCCTAGTCTCCATCAACGTGTCAATCTCTGGCACTGTGGTCTGTTGCCGCAAGACATACCTATTTCAATCTCGTTACCGGCAAGTCTCTTTACTCATTTCGTAATACAAGATCCCGTGACTTACATTTAGTCACATTGCTTGCAAGGCTTGTGTGTGATGTTGTATTACCGAGTGGGCCCCGATATACCTCTCCGTCACACGGAGTGACAAATCCCAGTCTTGATCCATACTATCTCAATGGACACATTCGGAGATACCTGTAGAACACCTTTATAGTCACCTAATTACGTTGTGACGTTTGATGCACACAAGGTATCCTCCGGTGCCACTGAGTTATATGATCTCATGGTCATAGGAATAGATACTTGACATGCAGAAAACAATACAATAAAACGACACGATCAATATGCTACGTTCATAGTTTGGGTCTAGTCCATCACATGATTCTCCTAATGACGTGATCCAGTTATCAAGTGACAACACTTCTATATATCCATAAAACCTTGACTATCATTGATCAACTAGCTAGCCAACTAGAGGCTTGCTAGGGACATTGTTTTGTCTATGTATCCACACATGTATCTATGTTTTCATTCAATACAATTATAGCATGGATAATAAACGATTATCTTTAAACAGGAAATATAATAATAACTATTTATCATTGCCTCTAGGGCATATTTTCAATAGTCTCCCACTTGCACTAGAGTCAATAATCTAGTCCTCACATCGCCATGCGATTTACATTGTAATAAATTGAACACCCATACAGTTCTGGTGTTGATCATGTTTTGACCGTGGAAGAGGTTTAGTCAGCGGGTCTGCTACATTCAGATCCGTGTGCACTTTGCAAATATTCACATCCTCTCCTTCGACGTAGTCGCGGATGAGGTTGAAGCATCGTTTGATGTGTCTGGTCTTCTTGTAAAACCTTGGTTCCTTTGCTAAGGCAATGACACCAATGTTGTCACATAACATAGTTACTGGATTTAGTGCGCTCGGCACAACTCCAAGATCTGTCATGAACTGCTTCATCCAGACACATTCCTTTGCTGCCTCCGAGGCAGCCATGTACTCCGCTTCACATGTAGAATCTGCTACGACGCTCTGCTTAGAACTTCACCAGCTTACTGCACCCCCATTAAGAATAAATACGTATCCGGTTTGCGACTTAGAGTCATCCGGATCGGTGTCAAAACTTGCGTCGACGTAACCTTTTACAATGAGCTCTTTGTCACCTCCATAAACGAGAAACATTTCCTTAGTCCTTTTCAGATACTTCAGAATATTCTTGAATACCGTCCAGTGATCCACTCCTGGATTACTCTGAAACCTGCCTGCCATACTTATGGTCAAGCTGATGTCTGGTCTAGTGCACATCATTACATACATGATAGAACCTACGACTGAAGCATAGGGGACGAAACTCATTTGTTCTCTATCTTCCGCAATTGCTGGGCACTGAGTCTTACTTAATTTTATACCTTGTAATACTGGCAAGAGCCCTTTCTTGGATTGATCCATTTTGAACTTCTTCAAAACTTTATCAAGGTATGTGCTTTGTGAAAGTCCTATCAGGCGTCTCGATCTATCCCTATAGATCTTAATGCCTAGAATGAAGCATCTTCTCCTAGGTCCTTCATAGAGAAACTTTTATTCAAGTAATCCTTTATGCTCTCCAAAAGCTCCACGTTGTTTCCAATCAGCAATATGTCATCCACATATAATATTAGAAACGCCACAGAGCTCCCACTCACTTTCTTGTAAATACAAGATTCTCCAACCACTTGTATAAACCCAAATGCTTTGATTACCTCATCAAAGCGCCTATTCCAACTCCGAGATGCTTGTACCAGTCCATAAATGGATCGCTGGAGCTTGCACACTTTGTTAGCATTCTTTGGATCGACAAAACCCTCGGGTTGCATCATATACAACTCTTCCTTAAGAAAACTGTTAAGGAACGCTGTTTTGACATCCATCTGCCAGATTTCATAATTGAAAAATGCAGCTATTGCTAACATGATTCGGACGGACATAAGCATTGCTACCGGTGAGAACATCACATCGTAGTCAACTCCTTGAACTTGTGAAAAACCCTTTGCCACAAGTCAAGCTTTATAAACGGTCACATTACCGTTTGTGTCCGTCTTCTTCTTAAAGATCCACTTGTTCTGAATAGGCTTGTGGCCTTCAGGTAGTACTTCCAAAGTCCACACTTTGTTCTCGTACATGGATCCTATCTCGGAGTTCATGGCCTCCAACCATTTCTTGGAATCCGGGCCCACCATTGCTTCTTCATAATTCACAAGTTCATTGTTGTCTAACAACATAATTGATAAGACAGGATTACCGTACCACTCAGGAGAAGTATGTGATCTTGTCGACCTGCAAGGTCTGATAGGAACTTGATCCAAACTTTCATGATCATCATCCTCAACTTCCTCCTTAACCGGCGTCGCAACGACAGGGGTTTCCCCTTGCCCTGCGCCACCGTCCAGAGGGATTAGAGGTTCGACAACCTCATCAAGTTCTATCTTCCTCCCACTCAATTCTTTCGAGAGAAACTCCTTCTCAAGAAAAGCTCTGTTTTTAGCAACAAACACTTTGCCCTCGGATTTGAGATAGAAGGTATACCCAACTGTCTCTTTTGGGTAAGCTATGAAGACGCACTTTTCCGCTTTGGGTTCCAGCTTTTCACGCTGAAGCTTTTTGACATAAGCATCACATCCCCAAACTTTAAGAAACGACAATTTTGGTCTTTTGCCATACCACAGTTTGTATGGTGTCGTCTCAACGGATTTTGATGGTGCCCTATTTAAAGTGAATGCAGCTGTCTCCAATGCATAACCCCAAAACTAGAACGGTAAATTGGTAAGATACATCATAGATCACACCATTTCTAATAAAGTACGATTACAACGTTCGGACACAGCATTACGATGTGGTGTTCCAGGCGGTGTCAACTGTGAAACAATTCCACATTGTCTTAAGTGAGCACCAAACTCGAAACTCAGATATTCACCGCCACGATCAGACCGTAGGAACTTGATCTTCTTGTTACGATGATTTTCAACTTCACTCTGAAATTGCTTGAACTTCTCAAACGTTTCAAACTTGTTCTTCATCACGTAGACATAACCATATCTACTCAAATCGTCAGTGAAGGTGAGAAAATAATGATATCCGCCGTTCGCCTCCACACTCATCGGACCACACACATCGGTATGTATGATTTCCAACAAGTCACTTGCACGCTCCATTGTTCCGGAGAACGGAGTCTTAGTCATCTTGCCCATGAGGCATGGTTCGCACGTGTCAAGTGAATCAAAGTCAAGTGACTCCAAAAGTCCATCGAAATGGAGTTTCTTCATGCGCTTTACACAAATATGACCTAAGTGGCAGTGCCACAAAAACATGGCGCTATCATTGTTAACTCTAACTCTTTTGGTCTCGATGTTATCTATATGTGTATCATCGCTATCAAGATTCAATATGAACAATCCTGTCACATTGGGTGCATGACCATGAAAGATATTACTCATAGAAATAGAACAACCATTATTCTCTTACATAAACGAGTATCCGTCTCGCAATAAACAAGATCCAGATATAATGTTCATGCTTAACGTAGGCACTAAATAACAATTATTTAAGTTCATAACTAATCCTGATGGTAACTGAAGTGAAACTGTGCCGACGGCGATTACATCAACCTTGGAACCATTTCCCACGCGCATCGTCACTTCATCTTTCGCCAGCCTTCGTTTATTCTGCAGTTCCTATTTCGAGTTGCAAATATGAGCAACGGAATCGGTATCGAATACCCGGGCACTACTACGAGAGTTGGTTAAGTACACATCAATAACATGTATATCGAATATACCTGATTTTTCCTTGGCCACCTTCTTATCAGACACATACTTCGGGCAGTTGCGCTTCCAGTGACCCAGTCCCTTGCAATAATAACACTCTGTTTCAGGCTTAGGTCCAGGCTTGGGTTTCTTTTTCGGATTGGCAACAGGTTTGCCGCTGTTCCTGGACTTACCCTTCTTGCCTTTGTCGTTTCTCTTGAAACTAGTGGTCTTATTCACCACCAACACTTGATGTTCTTTACAGAGTTCTGACTCTACGACTTTCAGCATCGCGAATAACTCGCCGGGTGACTTGTTCATCCCTTGCATGTTATAGTTCAACACAAAGCTCTTGTAACTTGGTGTCAGTGATTGAAGAATTCTGTCAGTGATAGCCTCTTGCGGGAGTTCAATCCCCAGCTCAGCTAGACGGTTTGAGTACCCAAACATTTTGAGCACATGTTCACTGACAAACGAATTCTCCTCCATCTTGCAAGCATAGAATTTATCGAAGGTCTCATCTCTCTCGATCCGGGCGTTCTTCTGAAAGATAAACTTCAACTCCTGGAACATCTCAAATGCTCCATGATGCTCAAAGCGACATTGAAGTCCCGGCTCTAAGCCATACAAGACCGCACATTGAACTACTGAGTAGTCCTCCTTATGTGTTAACCAAGCGCTCTTAACATCTTGGTCAGCCGTAGCGGGTGGTTCATCTCCTAGCGCAGCATTAAGGACATAATCCTTCTTCCCAGCTTGCAGGAGCAACTTAAGATTACGAGCCCAGTCTACAAAGTTGCTTCCATCATCTTTCAACTTAGCTTTCTCTAGGAACGTATTAAAATTCAGGGTGACTGTCGCATGAGCCATTGATCTACAACACAAATATTTTAAAGTGGACTTAGACTATGTTCAAGATAATTAGAGTTTAACTAATCAAATTACTTGCTAAACTCCCACTCAAAAAGTACATCTCTCTAGTCATTTGAGTGGTACATGATCCAAATTCACTAACTCAAGTCCGATCGTCACGTGAGTTGAGAATAGTTTCAGTGGTAAGCATCTCTATGCTAATCATATCAACTATACGATTCATGCTCGACCTTTCGGTCTCATGTGTTTCGAGGCCATGTCTGCACATGCTAGGCTCGTCAAGTTTAACCCGAGTGTTCCGCGCGTGCAACTGTTTTGCACCCGTTGTATGTGAACATGGAGTCTATCACACCCGATCATCACGTGGTGTCTCGAAACGACGAACTGTAGCAACGGTGCACAGTCGGGGAGAACACAATTTCATCTTGAAATTTTAGTGAGAGATCACCTTATAATGCTACCGTCGTTCTAAGCAAAATAAGGTGCATAAAGGGATTAGCATCACATGCAATTCATAAGTGACATGATATGGCCATCATCTTGTGCTTCTTGATCTTCATCACCAAAGCACCGGCATGATCTTCTTGTCACGGTGCCACACCATGATCTCCATCAACGTGTCGCCATTGAGGTTGTCGTGCTATATTATGCTATTACTACTCAAGTTTGGGTAACCAAAAGATCTACCAATGGGGCAGCGTGTAATAGGAAGTTCAATTCCAGACTGCTTAGCAGCCTTAGCAATCCGAGACTCAATAAAATAACCAAGTAAACGAGGCTCATCAATAGTAGTAGAAGCATCATCAAAAGTATCAGGCATAGTGACAGAGTCGGTAGAAGCATCATGTGGTGGTGGTGAAGCAAACTTACTCATAACGGAAGGCGAATCAAGCATAGCGCTAGTGCTGAGAACAATACTTTTTCTCGTAGTGGATGGTAAAATTGGAACCGTGGGGTCTCCTTTCTTACCCATAGTGAATAAATTGCAGCAAGCAAAATAACTCCCAGTAGACTTGTAAATAAAGCTATGCTCCCCGACAACAACGCTAGAAAATGGTCTTGATAACCCACAAGTGCAGAGGATCGCAACAGTCTTCGCGGGTAAGATAACCCAATTTATTGATTCGACACAAGGGGAGACGAAGAATATTTATAAGCTTTAACAGTTGAGTTGTCAATTCAACCGCACCCGAAATATACTTGCTTGGCAACGAAATATTAGTAGCAACGGTGATATGGAAGTGATTGTGGCAACGAAAATAATAGTGGCAAAGCAACGGAAGTAAAACGGTGAAAGTAAAGTAACTTGTAACTAGCAGGATTAAAACACTATAGGCTAGGGGGATGGATGGTTGGTCATGGATGAGATACATCATGTATTTAAGTTGGGGCAAGGCACATAGAAAAGTAATGATCATCTAGGCATATATCAAACATTATGCATGTATCCCAAGGTAGTATTGCGTGCTTGCAATAAGAACTTGCACATCATCTTTTGTCCTACCATCCTGCTATCAACGGGCCCAAAAGGAACTTATGGATATTAAGTTGCTCCTACAAAGAGCACAAGAACAAAACATTAACGATCAATGGATACATGGAATCCTCAAACTATAGTATATCCCCTTTGGTGTCCCAAGCTGTCACCGTTGGGATCGCCGGCTCCGGAGTATAATAGGTGCATGCTCCTCATAGATAGGATCTAGAACACAAATATATTCATGAAAACATAAGGTATTCAGTTCTGAAATCATGGCACTTGGGCCCAAAGTGACAAGCATTAAGAGTAACAAGTAGTAGAAAAGATGATAAACACCATAGTAGATGACAGGCAACATGCCCCCAACAATCCGACGAACTATTACACGAGCTAACTCATCCAATCTATCCCATCCCCTTTACCTACAACAGGGAATTACTCACACATGATGGGGGAAGCCATGGGAGGATGATAGAGTGGTGATGGTGATGACGATGGTGACGATTTCCCCTCTCCGGAGGCCAAAGCAGCCTCCAGATTAGCTCTCCCGAAGAAGAATCGAGGGTGGCGGCGGCTCCGTGTCGAGAACTTGCAAAACTACTTTGGTTCTGGGATTTCTGCGTCACGGGTAAAAATAGGAGCCTAAGTAGGGCACCAGAGGGGGTGGACCCCACCCAGGCGGCCTCCCGGCGCGGCCAGGGGGCAGGTCGCGCCCACTCGTCGCTAGGGGGCCGTGTGGCTCCCCTGTGGCCCATCTTCTGGCCCAAGGTTCCTCCCGGTGCGTGTATTTTCTCTATTTTTATGGGAATTTTCCAGGACGTCTAAATATCCATTTTGTCATGGGAATGTCTCCGGATAAGATGGCTATGCCAAGGCATGCCATCTACCTTTAGAGTTAGAGCACAAAGCTTTCTGGGCTGTTAGAGAGCTTAATGCTGACCCAAAGCTTGCTGGTGAAAAGTGCCTCATGAACTTGACTTCTCTAGATGAGTGGAGAAGTGAAGCTTACGAGAGTGCAAAAATGTTCAAAGAAAAGGTAAAGAAGTGGCATGACAAGAGAATTTTGAAACGTGAATTTAATGTTGGTGATAAAGTTTTGTTGTATAGATCTTGTTTCAGGTTTTCTCCAGGTAAATTACTTTCTAGACAGGAAGGACCGTACCATATCGAAGAAGTCTCCCGCTCTGGTGCAATCAAGATAAATAATTTTGAAGGCACCAAAACACGTGTTGTGAATGGGCAAAGACTCAAGAATTACATGGCTGGAGACCCCATCAATGTAGAGGTGGCTGTGATACACGTAGCTACTCATGAAGAACAAATTGAAATACTTTGTCAGACACGAGCAGAAGCATAATAAGAATAGGTATGAAATACAGTAAGAAAACTTCACGAACATCAATAAAAGTTTCGTATTATGTGTTTTTGCAAAATTAGAAAAATTCTGAGCCAAAGTGGAGCTAGAGAGGAGCTCCAGGGGCTCCAGGCGACCTGGTGGCGCGGGCTACCGCCTCGACCACCCGGAGTCCGTCTCCGACCCCACTTTGGCTTGTTACCTTACTTTTGATGCAGAAATTTTTGCTATATATTTTCCTGGATCGTCCCAGTTTTGTATCTTGCGTTCCTGTGCGTTTTCTTTTTGATCTGTTTGTGCCAAGAGAACTTTCAGCAGACCTAGGTGCCATGGCTTCCCCAAACTCCCCCAAGGACAAGTTCTTCGTCAACATCATCAACCCTTAACCCGCAGAGGTAAAGAGACACCCTCAAACACTCTGGGTGGAGGATGGTGTCCTCCACAAAGAAGATCTGAAGGGACCTGCCAAGGAGAAGAGAACTGAGGCCATGATGGAAGAAGTGGAGCAAGAAGTCTTCAAGTACAAGTTGATTATCGAGCGTGCTGTGGAGGCCAACTTCGATATCATCGCTGAGCTGAAGAAGCAACATGAGAAGGATATGAAGGAAGTGCGATCAATCATATCCGCACTAGAAACCAAAGTGTTCAAGCTTCAAGGGCACATCTATGACCTTCAAGACCAGAACTGTAAGGATGAACTAAAGTTTTTGCGCATGGGCTTATCAGCCGAAAGCAGGATCCTGGAGACTGAAGAATCTTATGTGGAGGGAGGACCTTTTCCATGGAAGCTTTTCGCTAAGGATTACCTGAGGAACAAGAACAAGGATGAAGAGTGAAATATTCATGGGTAATGGCATTCCCTTAGCTTGTTCCAAGCTTGAGGGAGTGCCCGGTATCTTTATCTTTATCCATTATCTTTTATGGTCAAGTTTAGTGTCGTACCATGTCTAGGGAAGTTATCTTATGAAATAGGTGTTTGCATTGAGGTCTATCACTCCTTTGTGGAGAGTCTTGTATCTGTGAGTGTGCAGTTGTCTATGATGGAATATTAATGAGAAGTCTATTGGTTTCTTTAATGCACCGAGTATTCTCTTAATGCAATCGACCTTATATGTTGATTCTTATGGGAGTACTAATCTTATATCTCAAGTATGGCTTCGAAAACTTTATTTAATCTTGGCAAACATATCATTGGTCATAACAACAAGCATGAGTTTTCTAGTAGCGACATAGCCAAAACCTTTATGTTCTTATGCTTGAAGTGTTATGCTGACAAGGAAGACAACTTGATGTTTTATGCCAATTATTTATGTTAAACTTTATATTGTTTTGCATCCAGGTCAACATCATTTGTCAGCTCTCAAAAGCCTTTGCTAGCCAACCCTTGTACTAAGCGGGAATACTGCTTGTGCATCCATACCATGAAACCTCAACCTTCCCAAGAGTCCACCATACCTTCCCTATATGTGGTATTTCACCGCCACTCCTAAAGTATATTACTCATCTGCTATCTTTAAACCTTCAAATATTAGTCCCTGTTTTGTGCCTCTGTTTTAGCTCATGAGGAAGTAGTGGATAATTCATGATCTTCTCATACTAGACAAGCTTTATCCTGGGTTTGCATGTCTAATCTGCGAACCCCTAATACAAGGAGGGACTCGCATGAGTGCGCCCAGCTTGTAAAAGATAATATAAACAAACAAAACCTCCTTCACACTTTGTTTTTGAGAAATCAGAAAACTTTGGTAGTGATAAACAAAGGAGACTAAGGGGATGTGATCATCCCCACTTTGGGAGCCATTCCTCAAAACTTGTCTAGCATGAGAAGTATTGGGCTATCTGCTAGCATTCGCTGAAAAATTTTGCACCCTCAAAAGCTTGTTTTTACAATCTTATTGATTTCAAAATCTCTAAAATCTTTAGCACATGATTTTTCCCTACTTCCCTGTGCGAAGGCCTAATCTTTTACTTTTATGTTGAGTCAGTAAACCTACTTCTTTCTATCCTATAAAAGAGCAGACACCTTATGTTGACAAAGATGCATGCATTTATATTGTTTCATTGAGAATTTCCATATCACAACTTTGTTGATATTATCATTAAGATGAGTAAGTTGTTTGTTAAGCCTAGCTAAAGCAAACATCTTCCTTTGTGTTAGCATTTTCACTTCTTGACTAATAACATGTTCTGTCAAAAAGCTTCAATTGATCTCATCAAAATATAAGAGGAAGAGCAAAAGTTTAAAGTTATTAGTTGTTCTTTGACCAAGGACATGTTTGCCATGCTTTGATGAGTTTCATTAGCCCTACTTTTGATTGTAATTGTTATTACTCTTTCATATGGGCCTTATGAGTTGAGATTGCTGTCGAGGATGGTTGAGTTTAGTAGAGAAATTATGATGCTTCTTGTCCTTATTCTTATTTATCGACACTTCACTCTCTAAACTTGTGGACAGGTTTACCGAGCTCAGTATGCGCTTGGGGACAAGCGAGATCTAAGCTTGGGGGAGTTGATACGTCCAAAATGCATCACTATTTTGTATCATAATTTGTCTCTATTCATTGATATATTTAACATTATGATGCTGTTCTTATAGTGTTTTGGCTTATTTTACACACTTTACAACTTTCCGGTGCCGAAACAGCAGACGCAGGATTCAGTGGAGAAAATAGCATGAAGAATTGCCAAATCAAAACATCTCCAATTGAGCTGAAATTTACGGGGAAGGAGTTTCTGAACAGATCATGAAGA
This sequence comes from Hordeum vulgare subsp. vulgare, assembly GCF_904849725.1. Taxonomy (NCBI): domain Eukaryota; kingdom Viridiplantae; phylum Streptophyta; class Magnoliopsida; order Poales; family Poaceae; genus Hordeum; species Hordeum vulgare. The sequence continues at coordinate 243,627,252 of NC_058521.1, read as the reverse complement.
CATGCCGAAGAAGGACCGGAGGGGGCCACCAGGCACCCAGGCGGCCTGGTGGCGTGGGTCACCCCTAGGCCGCGCCCAAAGGCCGCCTGGGTGGTGGGTCCCGCCTCCGGTGCTCTCCTTTGTCCTATATGACCCTCGTGACCTAAAAGTTATGGGGACATAAGTTTTTTCGGAGTTCCACCACCGCTCCGGGGCGGAAACCTACAAAGAAGAAAATACCTCTCCCGCAGGCAGATTCCGTCGGAGAGAACTCCTCCCGGAAGGGGAGATCCTCCTCATCGTCATCACCATCATCACGGGCATCATCGAGATCATCATCACCATCACCCTCAACACCAACACAATCTCCATCTTCACCCCATCTCACTTTACCATTGCAATCGGAGTTGTACCTTGCACTATTCATCCCCTTTACTCTACCGGTGTTGATTACTCTTTTGTGGTGAATGCTATTGACAATTGTTGGAGAATTATTATTATGACCAGATTGTTAATCATATTTTCATCAGCTCTGATCATGATCTCTTTTATATCTTGTGACTAATTACTTTAGTTCTTGAGGACATGGGAGAAGTCTAATTGATAGTAGTCATATGATGTTGAAGTAATATGTGTTGATTGATATTTAAGTTATGGTGTTATTCTTCTAGTGGTGTTATATGAACGTCAACTACATAACACTACACCTTTTTAAGGGCCTAGGAGAATGCATCGTGTATAAAGAATGCTTATGGTGGGTTGCGGGAGTGACAGAAACCTGAACCCAGTTCGCATGCTTTTGCACGAGGGAGTGTTGGATCCTAAAGCTTATTGCTATGGTTAGGCTTTGCCTTAAATTCTCTCTTGTATTTGCGGATGCTTGCAAGGAGTTTAATCATAAGAGTGTACTTGTCTTAGCCTAGATGGTGCATTAGTTAAGATTCACCCACATAACACTTATCAATACAAAACATAGTACTAGACAGAATATGGTGAAAACACTTGACTATCTTTCCCGTATGTCCTCAGGAACGCCTTAGTCTTTATAAGTTTACTCCCACGGCTTATCCTTTGTGTTCAAAAGGATTGGACCACTTGCTGCACCTCAACACCATTTACTTTCCCTGCATTTATTTCCTTGTTGCTTATACCAGAAAACCCATAAAAAGTTACCTTTCAGTACTTGTAGTTATTCCTTGCTCAAGATCGCTTGTCAGTACCTTCTAATCCTCATTGGGTTCGACATTCTTACTTATCGAAAAGTCTACGATAGATCCCGTACACTTGTGGGTCATCACCATGCCAACCAAATGAAAGCTCGACAGTGATCCCAATGGTAAAGCCATGGATCAAAAGGTATATCGCTCCATGATTGGATCCTTGCTTTACCTTTGTGCATCTAGACCCGATATCATACCGAGTGTGGGAATTTGTGCATGGTTTCAATCCGCACCAAAGGAAAGCCACTATGCGGCAGTCAAAAGAATCTTTCGATATTTGGCTCATACCCCAAACTTTGGCTTATGGTACCCCAAAGGAGAAAGCTTTACTCTAGTAGGTTACTGTGACTCGGATTGGGCTGGAGACTGTGTTGGAAGGAAGTCAACCTATGGATGATGCTAATTCCTTGATCGTTCTTTGGTAAGCTAGTCTTCGAAGTAGCAAAACTGTGTGTCACTTTCTTCCATCGAGGCTGAGTACGTAGCTCCGCAAGTTGTTGTGCTCAATTATTATGGATGACGCAAACTTTAAAGGATTACAGTGTCACTTGTGACAAAGTGCCTATTTTGTGTGACAATGAGAGTGCCATCAAGATATCTCTTAATCCGCCTAGCAAGACCAAGCATATTGATATACGTCATCATTTCATTCGAGATCATATCAAGCAAGGAGATATTGAGGTCCTCTTCATCAACACTCAAGAGCAACTTGGACATATTTTCACCAAACTTCTAGATGAAGCAAGGTTTCACGAGTTAAGGCATGAGCTAAATATCATTGATTCAAGTAATGTAGATTGAAATAAGGCACACCACACCTCACTCATCATTATATTTGGCTCTAGGTGTAGGCATGGATATAGGGGGATTGTTGTTCTCTCAATGAACTTCTCCTCCCCCTATTATGCATAAATTTATCAAGTCTTTCACATTAGCCATTGTTGATGGCACTTGTGCTTCAAAGATGAGTTGTGGTCATGAACCCAAGGATAATTCTTCGCGGTGTCATACCATTTGTCTCAAACATTGGTGGCTTCAGCCACCGCCCTCTCTTCGTCAAAAGCTTCGGTTATGTGTTCCAATGTGTACGTGTCTCTTCTTATCTTCGTTTGGGTTTTCTATGTTTTTTCCTTGTTCACTGGCAAAGTTCAAGTCCATTTTATTATCGAGGAGAGTAGAGCAAGTTTTCCAGGTTGTTTCGACAACAGGGGCACAGTACTACCGCCCCTAGCACGATAGTAAAATTTTACTACCGCTGGGCGAGCGGTACTACCGCTCTGCCAGCGGTACTACCGCCCCCAGCACGGTAGTAAATTTTTACTACCGCTGGGCGAGCGGTACTATCGCTGGGCAAGCGGTACTACCGCTGGCCAAGTGGTACTACTGTGCCACCACGACCCCAGGGGTTATTTTAGGTGAGGGGGCAGTTCTTTCCCCCCTTACCCATTCATCCCGTGCCCTTCCTCTATTTCTCTCTCTCCTCTCTCAAGTTGCTGCCCAAGGGACTCGTCAGATCTCCATCTTCGGCCACCCTTCTCCGATTCCGTTTGGTGGGATCCTCTCGCTCGTGCCATGGACCTCGGTACTGCCCCTCGTTCCCTTCGTTTTTGCTTAGTTTTTGTTGAGTCTAGGGTTAGGGGCATGTATGTGTTCTTTCCTTCATGGCACCATATCCTCTTCCTAGAAGGATTAGGAAGTTCTTGGGTGGTATATCTTTCATGTAGTAGGGTGATTTGTGTGTTGGGGTGCCCAGTAGTACCAGATATGAGTTTTTGTTTAGAAGGATCGGGGAGTTTTTGTTTCATAGAACTGTTAGATCTAGCACACTACCTCCCATGCGGTAGTACTGCTCGAGCAGCGATACTACCGCTCCAGTGGCGGTACTACCGCCCTTTCTTTAGCACACACATTGTACTCTCTCTTTTTTGGTGATTTTCAGTTGCATATTGATCTTCGCCTTGACTACTTGTGTCCGTTGTGTTGTGTTTACTTTTTGCATGTCATAGGTGGTGACTCCAAGCGCTCTAACCCACCTCGGGATGCCAGCTCCAAGCGTCCCCGCTCATCAGATGTCCCCGAAGGTTCTAAAGCTCCAAAGCACAATTTTAAGAAGAGTGCTTAGAAGCCCAAGAACAGTGTTGACTGGGATGCCATGCCACTTGCAGAATTTCAGCTCCGCCGAAAGGTCAACCCCTACACCAGCAATAGGGTTCAGTTCCCTGGAGGTGACATGTTCTGGACCAAGGACCCGTTTCTTATTTATGAAGATATCCTCAAATCGAAGAAGAATCTGTATGTTAATATGCAGTGGATTGATCTCAACCATCTGAAGAAAGACCCTACCTAACTTGGTGATGCTGTGTCCATGGTGGAACAACTTCAGATTGAGGAGCTCATCACTTGTCAGCAAGATTTTGATTATGAGGTAGTGGCCCATTTCTTCGCTACTGTTCACTTTCGCACTGATGACGACCGCACCATGACCTGGCTGACAAATGGGGAATTACTGTCTGCTAAGTGGAAGGACTTCATGAACCTTCTCAATGTCTAGCATGAGGGGCTTGACCACCCAGTTGGCTTGCGCCCACATGCTAACGCCACTTCCCTAGCAAAGGAGAAGTTGATGCCATACTATATTGTGAAGGAAACCCCATCTGGTGAGGTCTCCTATGTTATGAACCCTTTTCTGGACGTCATGCACCGTATTTTTCACAACACATTGTTTCGACGAGTTGGAAACAAGGACCAGGTCCACTCATACCTGATAGATATGCTTCTCATGTGTCAGAAAGGGCGGACTCACTCCTCTGGACCACCGGATGTCTCTCATGTTATGTGGAACGAGCTATACTCCGCCGTCTTCAACCGTATGGTCCCAATCTACAGTCCTTATCTGTTTTACCTCATCAAGATGACGTAGGCCAAGGCATTTCCAGCTATTGATTTTCTTGCTCCTAATTGGATTCGAGATGAGCCCATCAAACTGCGCCAGAAGAATAAATGGGCCAACACCACAACTACACCTTCTGCCCCTATGGATTCTGATGAGGATGTGGCTGCTGCTGAGGATGAGGTTGTTCCAGAGTCACGTATGCCTTCCTCTGCCGAGCTGTCATGGTCCAAAAATCTCACCGACAGGATGAAGACCTTGTTCTGCATAGAGGCCAAGGGACAGTACAGGACCCATGTCGCTCAGAAGGAGAGCCGTCAGCGTGACAAGCTGATCATGAGGAAGCTTGACGTGCACATTTCTAGTGGGTCTGAGCGAGAGATCACCCCGAAGGCTGAGTGGATGCAGAATAACAATCTAAAGTGGGTTGTGTTTGACAAGGACTCTCAGGAGGAGACCAAAGACGACTCAGATTAGGAGTATGTTCAGGAGGATATAGAATACTGATGGTTGTGTTCTCTCCAGTTCGAGCTACCACCTATGTCGTAGGTGTCCTCTATGCCTTTTTGGTGTCCCGATGCCAAAGGGGGAGAGAGTGTAGGATTTGCTTGTTTTCTTGTTTTCATGGTTGATTTATTTGTTGAAGTTTAGGTGCTTTGGTGGTTGTCTTTGCTTTATGGGTGAAACTATGAGACGTCAAACTTTATCATATGGTGTGAGACATATGCTATATCTTCCCTATCTTTTATCTCATTATTATCTAATTTATTAGTAGCTTGTGAGTCTTATTATCTTGTGCCTTTATCTTCACGCTCACATGCTATGCCTTGCTTCCATATATAAATTTTTATTCTATTATGTTGCAAGGATTGCTTAGTCTATGAAATCTAGGGGGGTGCTTTTTCTTTGGTTGTGTGTTGGTATGGACACATCCAGGGGGAGCGTGTCTCTAGTTTGTAGATTTTGGGTTTTGCATATGCTTTCTCTGTATCCTTTTTGTGCAAATCCTGTATTGTCATCAGTCCACCAAAAAGGGGGAGATTGTTAGGGCATATTTCTCTCTAAGTGGTTTTAGTGATTGATGACAATGCCTGTGCGTCCTAATCATGTGCATTGAGCATTTCAGATAATTCATATCTAGGCACAAGATGATTCGATGCCCCTCGGAATCTCTCGAAGACGGTTGCTTTCTACGTTTCTCTTTGGTGGGTTTGAGTCGTAGGAAAGCCATACTATTAAGAGAGGGTCCGCGTCAAAAAGGTTTGGGTGGAATCATCACGTACACATTTTGTGCACCACCTTTTCCCTTGCTACAATGGAGCTACATACCTCTCTTTGTTGCCTATGCAAAAGGGCCAGCGGTAGTACCTCTCTAAGAGCGGTACTATCGCCCTCGGGGCGGTAGTAGTTTTTTTACTACCGCTCCGACGGACTTTTTCGCATACTCCCCCCCCACAGTAGTAGGCACGGTAGTATTTTATTACTACCGTGGTTGGTGAGATGCTAAGCGGTAGTACCGCTCTTAGGAGCGGTAGTACCACTCCCAAAGCAGTAGTACCGCTTGGCTATTGCTGTGGTGGGTGTGTAAAGGTTGGATTTTACCCCCCCCACACACACTATATATAGGTGTCTTCTTCCTCTAGAAGCTCACCTCTTACCTCTCCAAGCTCCATTGTTGCTCCATAAGTTTATTATTGCTCGATATCTCTCCCTAACCAATCAAACTTGTTGATTTTCTAGGGATTGCTTAAGAGGGCTTGATCTACACTTCCACCAAGAGATATTTGATTCCCCCCACTAATCCCTTGCGGATCTTGTTAATCTTGGGTGTTTGAGGACCCTAGATGGTTGAGGTCACCTCGGAGTCACATTCCATTGTGGTGAAGCTCCGTGGTCTTGTTGGGAGCCTCCAATCTTTGTGTGGAGATAGCCCCAACCTTGTTTGTAAAGGTCAGGTCTTCGCCTTCAAAACCACCAATAGTGGAATCAGGACATCTCACATTGTTTGAAGGCGTGAGGATAATACGGTGTCCCTAATGGCTTCTTGGGGAGCACTGTGCCTCCACACCGCTCCAACGGAGACGTACTTCTTGTCAAAGGGAAGGAGCTTCGGTAACACATCCTCGTCTCCACCGGTTCCACTTGAGGTTATCTCTTACCTTTACTTTGTACTTGTTATTGTTGTGGTGTATTATTTGCTTGCACTTGTTATCCTTGTAGTTAGCATCATATATGTTGCTCACCTAGTCATTCACATAGAGAACCTTTTGTTGCTAACGCTAATTTATTAAGAAAAGCTAAAATTTGGTAGTATCCTATTCACCCCCCTCTAGTCAACCATATCGATCCTTTCACTTATACTAACGGATCTCACGAAGGTTTTGTTGAGTTTTGTGTGATTGAAGTTTTCAAGTTTTGGGTGATCTTATGACGGATGAAGGAATAAGGATTAGCAATAGGCTAAGCTTGGAGATGCCCGAGGCACCCCAAGATAATATTCAAGAAGTAGCAAGCAACTAAGCTTGGCGATGCCCCCGATTGGCATCCCCTCTTTCTTCTAACAACCATCGGTATTTTACTTGAAACTATATTTTTATTCGTCACATATTATGAGTTTTTCTTGGAGCATCTTGTATGGTATGAGTCTTTGTTTCTTTTGCTTTGTGTTTTAAGTCTTGAATCCTTGCCGGACACACCTTTTTGAGAGAGCCAAAAATTATGCTATGCTTGCTCCTATGCTTCACTTAAATTTTTAGAGCCATGGATTTTCTCTAGTAATTCACTTATATCTTTTTGAGCATGGTGTGCTTTGTTATTTTTGAAGAAATGCTCTCATGTTTCACTTAGATTTATTTGGGAGTTAGCAATTTTTTTAAGAAATTCTCTCTTGCTTCACTTAGATTATTTTGAGATTTTGGGAAAATATTATGCTCATTTTCTTCACTTAAATTTGTTTGAGCTTATCAAAAGCAACATATGAAAATAGTCCCAAAGTGATAGATATCCAAGGAGGATATAATAAAAACTTTCATGAAGATCATTGGACAAAATAAACTTGATTCTTAAAAATGGTTTTGAGATATGACGATATGATATGTGAGTCATGTTGATGAGTAATTGTGCTTTAGTAAGAATATTGATGTTAAGGTTTGTGATTCCCTATGCAAGCACGAAAGTCAATAGTTATGCAATGAAATTTTGGTGCTTATTCGGTGTTACTTATGCTTAATGCTTGGTAGCGAGATTTTTCGTTTCTTGGTTGGTCACTTCTCAATCTTTTTGCTAGCCTTCATTGCACTAAGTCCGATCATCACGTTAGTTGAGTTTAGCTTCAATGGTGAACATCTCCATGTTTATCATATCAACTATATGATTCATGCTTGACCTTTCGGTATCTTGTGTTCCAAGGCCATGTCTGTACATGCTAGGCTCGTCAAGTTTAACCTGAGTGTTCCGCGTGTGCAACTATTCTACACCCGTTGTATGTGAACGTTGAGTCTATCACACCCGGTCATCATGTGGTCTCTCGAAACGACGAACTGTCGCAACGGTGCATAGTCGGGGAGAACACAATTTTATCTTGAATATTTAGTGAGGGATCACCTTATAATGCTACTGCTGTCCTAAGAAAAATAAGGTGCATAAAAGGATTAACATCACATGCAAATTAAAAGTGACCTGATATGGCCATGAACTTGTCTCCATCATCATGATCTCCATCATCGTGCTGCCATAAAGGTTGTCACACTATCTATGATGTTACTACTAAAACTACTGCCTAGCGATATAGCAAGAGAATATGCAAGCGCAAATTAAATTGAAAGACAACCCTATGGCTCCTGCTGGTTGCCATAGAATCGATGTGAAAGTCGATATTTAACTATTACAACATGATCATCTCATACATCCAATATATAATATCCTGTCATTGGCCATATCACATCACAATCATACCCTTCAAAAACAAGTTAGAAGTCCTCTAATTTGTTGTTGCATGTTTTACGTGGCTGCTATGGGTATCTAGTATGATCGCATCTTACTTATGCAAAGCCACAACGGTGATATGCAAATTGCTATTTAACCTTCTCCAAGGACCGTCTCGGTCAAATCTGATTCAACTAAAGTTGAAGAAACAGACACCCGCCAGTCATCTTTATGCAACAAGTTGCATGTCAGTCGATGAAACCGGTCTCCGTAAGCGTACGAGTAAAGTTGGCCCGGGATGCTTCAATCCAACAATGCCGCCGAATCAAGAAAAGACTAAGGAGGGTAGAAAATTGAACAATAACACCCACAAACTATTTTGTGTTCTACTCGAGATATCATCTACGCAAGAACCTAGATGATGATGCCACTGTTGGGGAACGTTGCATGGGAAACAAAAACATTCCTACGCACACGCAATACCTCTCCATGGTGATGATCATCTATGAGAGGGGAGAGTGAATCTACATACCCTTGTAGATCGCTAAGCGGAAGCGTATATAACGCGTTGATGTAGTGGAACATCTTCACGATCCAAATCGTAGCCCGTCCCGTGATCTCATCACGATCCATCCCGTTGTAGTGCCGAACGAACGACACCTCCGCGTTCAGCATACGTACAGCCCGATGGTGATCTCCGTCTTCTTGATTCTGCAAGATAGGCGGAGAGGTAGAAGAGTTCTCCAGCACAGCGACGTCGTGGTGGTGGTGGTGAACAATCCAGCAAGGCTTCGCCAAGCTTGTGCGGAACTAATCTAGAGGAGTAAACGATCTAGAGGGAGAGAGGGCTGCGCCTTTGCTTGAGGTACAAATTGTTGGAAATATGCCCTGGAGGCAATGATAAAATAATAATTATTATATTTCCTGTTTCAAGATAATCATTTATTATCCATGCTATAATTGTATTGAATGAAAACATAAATGCATGTGTGGATATATAGACAAAACTATGTCCCTAGTAAGCCTCTAGTTAACTAGCCAGTTGATCAAGATTTTCTGACCATATGCAAGTGTTGTCACTTGATGACTGGATCACATCATTGGGAGAATGACGTGATGGACAAGACCCAAACTATAAACGTTGCATGTGATCATGTCATTTTGTTGCTATTGTTTTCTGCGTGTCAAGTATTCATTCCTATGACCATGAGATCATGTAACTCACTAACACCGGAGGAATACCTTGTGTGTATCAAACGTTGCAACGTTACTGGGTGACTATAAAGGTGCTCTACAGGTATCTCCGAAGGTGTCCGTTGAGTTAGCATGGATCAAGACTGGGATTTTTCACTCCGTGTGACGAAGAGGTATCTCGTGGCCCACTCGGTAATACAACATCACATATAAGCCTTGCAAGCAATGTGGCTAAAGTGTTAGTCACGTGATCTTGTATTACGAAACGAGTAGAGAGACGTGCCGGTAACGAGATTGAAATAGGTATAGGGATACCGACGATCAAATCTCGGGCAAGTAACATAGCGAAGGACAAAGGGAATGATATACAGGATTATATGAATCCTTGGCACAGAGGTTCAACTGATAAGATCTTCGTAGAATATGTAGGATCCAATATGGACATCCAGGTCCTGCTGTTGGAAACTGTGCGGGGAGTGTCTCAGGTCATGTCTCCATAGTTCTCGAACCCGCAGGGTCTGCACACTTAAGGTTCGATGACGTTTCAGTATAGTTGAGTTATAGGTGTTGGTGACCGAAGGTTTGTTCGGAGTCCCAGATGAGATCACAGATGTTACGAGGGTTTACAGAATGGTCCAGAAACGAAGATTGATATACATGATTGTTTCATTTGGCCTCCGGAAAGATTTCGGGCATTGCCGATAATGTACCAGGAGTGACGAATGGGTTTCAGGTTTTTACCGGGAGGGGCTACACACCCGGGAGAGAAATTAATATCCCATGGGTGGTGCACCAGTCCTTGGTGGGCTGGTGAGGCCAGCCCAATAGGGATATTTCGGCTAAGGGAAGAATCAAAGGAGAAAAAGGAGAAAAAGGAGGGAGGTGGGAAGGAAGGAAGGGACTCCTCCTTCCCAAACCGAATTGGAGTTGGAGTCCCTCCTCCTCCACTCGGACGATGCCCTAGGGGCTCTCTTGAACCCCAAGGCTGTACTCTCCCCTCCTCCTATATATACTAGAGGATTTAGGGTTTTTGAGACACAACTTTGCCACGTGCAACCCTAAACCTCTACTTCGTAGTTCTTCCTCTAGATCGGTTTTCTGCGGAGCTCGGGTGGAGCCCTGTAGGAATAGATCATCACCATCACCGGCGTGCCGTCACGCTGCCGGAGAACTCATAAACTTCCCCGTCTCTCTTGCTGGATCAAGAAGGCGGAGATCGTCATCGAGATGTACGTGTGCTGAACGCGGAGGTGCCGTCCGTTCGGCGCTAGATCAGGACGGATCGTGGGACGATGGTGATTTGAATCAGAAGCTGTTCCACTACATCAACCGCGTTTCTTAATGCTTCCCGCTTAGCTATCTACAAGGGTATGTAGATCCGATCTCCCTCTCATAGATGAACATCACCATGATAGGTCTTCGTGTGCGTAGGAAATTTGTTGTTTCCCATCCAACGTTCCCCAACAGTGGCATCATGAGCTAGGTTCATGCGTAGATGTAATATCGAGTAGAACACAAAAGTTTTTGTGGGTGTTGATGTTCGATTTGCTGCGCTCCTTAGTCTTTTCTCGATTCGGCGGTATTGTTGGATTGAAGCGGTCCAGACCAACATTACTCGTACGCTTACGAGAGACCGATTTCATCGACTAACATGCAACTTGTTGCATAAATATGACTGGCGGGTGTCTGTTTCTTCAACTTTAGTTGAATTGGATTTGACCGAGGCGGTCCTTGGAGAGAGGTTAAATAGAAATTTGGACATCACCATTGTGGTTTGGCGTAAGTAAGATGCGATAGTACTAGATACCCATAGCAGCCACATAAAACATGCAACAACAAATTAGAGGGCGTCTAACTTGTTTTTGCAGGGTATGCATGTGATGTGATATGGCCAAAGACGTGATGTGATATATTGGATGTATGAGATGATCATGTTATAATAGTTAAATATCGACTTGCACATCGATGCTACGGCAACCGGCAGGAGCCGTAGGGTTGTCTTTAAACTAATGTTTGTGTTTGCAGATGTGTTTACTATATTGCTAGGTTGTAGCTTTAGTAGTAATAGCATAGATAGCACGACAACCTCGATGGCGGCACGAGGATGAAGATCATGATGATGGAGATCATGGTGTGGCGCCGGTGACGATGAAAATCACGCCGGTGCTTTGGTGATGGAGATCAAGAAGCACAAGATCATGGCCATATCATGTCACTTATGAATTGCATGTGATGTTAATATTATTATGCACCTTATCTTGCTTAAAACGAGGTAGCATTATAAGGTGATCCCTCACTAAATTTCAAGATAAAATTGTGTTCTCCCCGACTGTGCACCGTCGCGACAGTTCGTCATTTTGAGACACCACGTGATGATCGGGTGTGATAGACTCAACGTTCACATACAATGGGTGCAAAACAGTTGCACACACGGAACACTCGGGTTAAACTTGACGAGCCTAGCATGTGCACACATGGCCTCGGTACACAAGAGACCGAAAGGTCGAGCATGAATCGTATAGTTGATATGATTAACGTAGAGATGTTTACCACTAAAACTACACTCAACTCACGTGATGATCGGACTTGAGATAGCGAATTTGGATCATGCCACACTCAAATAACTAGATGAATGTCTATTTGAGTGGGAGTTTATTAGTAATATGATTAGTTGAACTCTAATTGTCTTGAACATAGTCTAAGTAAACTTTGCAATATTTTATGTTGTAGATCAATGGCTCACACACTAGCAACCCTAAATTTCAATACGTTCCTAGAGAAAGCTAAGTTGAAAGATGATGGTAGCAACTTTGTAGACTGGGATCGTAATCTGAGGCTCATCCTACAAGATGGAAAAAAGAATTATCTCCTTGACTCAGTGCTAGTAGATGAACCACCCGCTACGTCTGAACAAGATGTTTTGAATGCTTGGCAAGCACGTAAGGAGGACTACTCAGTAGTTCAATGTGCAGTCTTGTATGTCTTAGAACCGGGACTTCAACGACGCTTTGAACGTCATGGAGCATATGAGATGTTCCAGGAGTTGAAGTTTATCTTTCAGAAGAATGCCCGGATCGAGAGGTATGAGACCTCCGATAAATTCTATGCTTGCAAAATGGAGGAGAATTTGTCTGTAAGTGATCATGTGCTCAAAATGTCTGGGTACTCAAACCGTCTAGCTGAGCTGGGGATTGAACTCCCGCAAGAGGCTATCACTGACAGAATTCTTCAATCACTGCCACCTAGCTACAAGAGCTTTGTGTTGAACTATAACATGCAAGGGATGAATATGTCACCCGATGAGTTATTCGCGATGCTGAAAGTCGCAGAGTTAGAACTCCGGAAAGAACATCAAGTGTTGATGGTCAATAAGACCACTGGTTTCAAGAAAAGCGGCAAAGGCAAGAAGGCTAACTCCAAGAAGAGCGGTAAAGGTGTTTCCCCTCCGACAAATAAACCCAAGGCTGGACCTAAGCCGGAAACTGAGTGCTATTATTGCAAAGGGATGGGTCATTGAAAGAGCAACTGCCCCAAGTATTTGGCTGATAAGAAGACGGCCAATGTCAAACTAGGTATATGTTATATACATGTTATTGATGTGTACCTAACCAACTCTCGTAGTAGTTGCTGGGTATTTGATACCGGTTCTGTTGCTCATATTTGCAACTCGAAGCAGGAACTGCTGAATAAACGAAGGCCGGCGAAGGATGAAGTGACGATGCACGTGGGAAATGGTTCCAAGGTTGATGCAATCCCCGTCGGCACGGTCTCACTTCAGTTACCATCGGGATTAGTTATGAACTTAAATAATTGTTATTTAGTGCATGCGTTAAGCATGAACAATATATCTGGATCTTTTTTATTGCGAGACGGTTACTCATTTAAGTCAGAGAATAATGGTTTTTTTATTTTTACGAGTAATATCTTTTATGGTTCTGCACCCAATGTGAGGGGTTTTTTCATATTGAATCTTGATTGTGATGACACGCATATCCATAACACTGAGACCAAAAGATGTAGAGTTAACAGTGATAGCGCCACCTTTTTGTGGCACTTCCGCTTAGCTCATACTGGTGTAAAGCGCATGAAGAAACTCCATGCTGATGGACTTTTGGAGTCACTTGATTTTGAATCACTTGACACGTGCGAACCATGCCTCATGGGCAAGATGACTAAGACTCCGTTCTCCGGAACAATGGAGCGCGCAAGTGACTTGTTGGAAATCATACATACTGATGTGTGCGGGCCGATGAGTGTGGAGGCGTGCGGAGGATATCGTTATTTTCTCACCTTCACTAATGATTTGAGTAGGTATGGATATATCTACTTGATGAGGCACAAGTGTGAAACGTTTGAAAATTTCAAACAATTTTAGAGTGAAGTTGAAAATCACCGTAGCAAGAAGATCAAGTTCCTATGATCTGATCGAGGGGGCGAATATCTGAGTTTCGAGTTTGGTGCTCACTTAAGACAATGTGGAATCATTTCACAGTTGATACCACCTGGAACACCACAGCGTAATGGTGTGTCCGAACGTCGTAATTGTACTTTGTTAGATATGGTGCGTTCTATGATGTCTCTTACCGATTTGCCATTATAGTTTTGGGGTTATGCATTACAGACAGCTGCATTCACTTTAAATAGGGCACCATCAAAATCCACTGAGACGACACCATATGAGCTATGGAATGGCAAGAAGCCAAAGTTGTCGTTTATTAAAGTTTGGGGATGCGATGCTTATGTCAAAAAGCTTTAGCCTGAAAAGCTAGAACCCAAAGCGGAAAAGTGCGTCTTCATAGGTTACCCGAAAGAGACAGTTGGGTACACCTTCTATCTCAGATCCGAGGGCAAAGTGTTTGTTGCTATGGACTGGTGCAAGCATCTCGGAGTTGGAATAAGCGCTTTGATGAGGTGATCATGGCGTTTGGGTTTATACAAGTTATTGGAGAATATTGTATATACAAGAAAGTGAGTGGGAGCTCTGTAGCGTTTCTAATATTATATGTGGATGACATATTGCTGATTGGAAACAATGTGGAGTTTTTAGAGAGCGTAAAGGATTACTTGAACAAATGTTTTTCAATGAAAGACCTAGGAGAAGCTTCTTACATATTAGGCATAAAGATCTATAGAGATAGATCGAGGCACCTAATAGGACTTTCACAAAGCACATACCTTGATAAAGTTTGGAAGAAGTTCAAAATGGAGCAATCCAAGAAGGGGTTCTTGCCAGTGTTACAAGGTATAAAGTTGAGTAAGACTCAGTGTCCAATGACTGCAGAAGATAGAGAAAAAATGAGTACCGTCCCCTATGCTTCAGCCATAGGGTCTATCATGTATGCAATGCTGTGCACAAGACCGGACATTAGCCTGGACATAAGTATGGCAGACAGGTTTCAAAGTGATTCAGGAGTGGAACACTGGGCAGCGATCAAGAATATTCTGAAGTACCTGAAAAGGACTAAGGAATTGTTTCTCGTTTATGGAGGTGACGAAGAGCTCGTCGTAAAAGGTTACGTCGATGCAAGTTTTGACACTGATCTGGATGACTCTAAGTCTCAAACCGGATACGTATTTATTCTTAATGGGGGTGCGGTAAGCTGCTGCAGTTCCAAGCAAAGCGTTGTAGCAGATTCTACATGTGAAGCGGAGTACATGGCTGCCTCGGAGGCAACTAAGGAGGGTGTCTCGATGAAGCAGTTCATGATGGATCTTGGAGTTGTGCCGAGCGCACTAAATTCAATAACTCTGTTCTGTGACAACACTGGTGTCATTGCTCTAGCCAAGGAACCAAGGTTTCACAAGAAGACCAGAGACATCAAACGACGCTTCAACCTCATCCGCGACTATGTCGAAGGAGAGGACGTAAATATTTCCAAAGTGCACATGGATCTGAATGTTGCAGATCCGCTGACTAAACCTCTTCCATGAGCAAAGCATGATCAACACCAGAACTATATGGGTGTTAGATTCATTCCAATGTAAATCACATAGCGATGTGAGACTAGATTATTGACTCTGTGCAAGTGGGAGACTGTTGGAAATATGCCCTAGAGGCAATGATGAAATAGTTATTACTCCCTCTGTAAAATAATATAAGAGCGTTTAGATTACTAAAGTAGTATTCTAAATGCTCTTATATTAGTTTACGGAGGGAGTATTATAGTTCCTGTTTAAAGATAATTGTTTATTATCCATGCTATAATTGTATTGAATGAAAACATAAATGCATGTGTGGATATATAGACAAAACTATGTCCCTAGTAAGACTCTAGTTGCCTAGCCAGTTGATCAAGGATGGTTAAGGTTTTCTGACCATATGCAAGTGTTCTCACTTGATGACCGGATCACATCATTGGGAGAATGATGTGATGGACAAGACCCAAACTATACACGTAGCATGTGATTGTGTCATTTTGTTGCTATTGTTTTTTGCGTGTCAAGTATTCATTCCTATGACCATGAGATCATGTAACTCACTAACACCGGAGGAATACCTTGTGTGTATCGAACGTCACAACGTTACTGGTGACTATAAAGGTGCTCTACAGGTATATCCGAACGTGTCCATTGATTTAGCATGGATCAAGACTGGGATTTGTCACTCCGTGTGACGAAGAGGTATCTCGGGGCCTACTCGATAATACAACATCACATATAAGCCTTGCAAGCAATGTGGCTAAAGTGTTAGTCATGGGATCTTGTATTACGGAACGAGTAAAGAGACTTGCCGGTAATGAGATTGAAATAGGTATAGGGATACCGACGATCAAATCTCGGGCAAGTAACATACCGAAGGACAAAGGGAATGATATATAAGATTATATGAATCCTTGGCACATAGGTTCAAACGATAAGATCTTCATAGAATATGTAGGATCCAATATGGAATCCAGGTCCCGCTGTTGGATATTGACTGGGGAGTGTCTCAGGTCATGTCTGCATAGTTCTCGAACCCGCAGGGTCTGCACGCTTAAGGTTCAGTGACATTTCGGTATAGTTGAGTTATAGGTGTTGGTGACTGAAGATTTGTTCGGAGTCCCGGACGAGATCACGGACGTCACGAGGGTTTTTGGAATGGTCTGGAAACGAAGATTGATATATAAGATTGTTTCATTTGGCCTCCGGAAAGATTTCGGGCATTGCCGGCAGTGTACCGGGAGTGATGAATGGGTTCCGGGTTTTTACCGGGAGGGGGCCACCCACCCGGGAGAGAACCTAATAGCCCATGGGTGGCGCACTAGTACTTGGTGGGCTGGTGAGGCCAGCCCGATAGGTCTATTTCGGCTAAGGGAGAAATCAAAGGAGAAAAAGGAAAAAAAGGAGGGAGGTGGGAAAGAAGGAAGGGACTCCTCCTTCCCAAACCGAATTGGAGTTGGAGTCCCTCCTCCTCCACTCGTCCGACGCCCTAGGGGATCTCTTGAGCCCCAAGGCTGGCACCTCCCCTCCTCCTATATATACTAGAGATTTTAGGGTTTTTGAGACACAACGTTGCCACGTGCAACCCTAAACCTCTACTTCGTAGTTCTTCCTCTAGATCGGTTTTCTACGGAGCTTGGGCGGAGCCCCCTAGGAATAGATCATCACCATCACCGGCGCGTTGTCACACTACCGGGGAACTCATCTACTTCCTCGTCTCTCTTGCTGGATCAAGAAGGCGGAGATCGTCATCGAGCTGTACGTGTGCTGAACGCGGAGGTGTCCTCCGTTCGACGCTAGATCAGGACGGATCGTGGGACGATGGTGATTTGAATCACGATGCTGTACTACTACATCAACCACATTTCTTAACGCTTCCTGCTTAGCGATCTACCAGGGTATGTGGATCTGATCTCCCTCTCGTAGATGAACATCACCATGATAAGTCTTCATGTGCGTAGGAATTTTTTTGTTTCCCATGCAACGTTCCCCAACACAAAAATCCTATCTACCCTCTAGTATATATAGGAGGGAGGGAGTTGAGGAGGCAGCCCAAAAACCCTAATAGGGTTTGGCCGAAATGGAGAGGAGGTGGAGGAGTCCACTTCCAATCCTACTCCTAGTAGGATTCCACCTTTTCTTTTCCTTCCCCCTTTTCCCTTTTTCCCCTTTTTCCCTTATTTGTTCCTTGGCAAAAATAGGCCCTATTGGGCTGGCCGCACCAACCCATGAAGGGCTGGTGCACCACCTTTAGGCCTATTAGGTTCTCTCCCGTTGAGTGGGGCCCTCCCAATAAAACACCACAACCCATTCGTCACTCCCGGTACATTACCGGTAATCCCCGAAAACTTTCTGGAACCAAAATGCAACTTTACTATATATCAATCTTTACCTCCAGACCATTCTGGAGCTCGTCGCGACGTCCATGATCTCATCTGGGACTCCGAACAACCTTCGTCCACCAACACCTATAACTCAACTATACCAAAACGTCACCGAACCTTAAGTGTGCAGACCCTACGAGTTCGAGAACTATGTAGACATGACCGAGACACTCTCCGGTCAATATCCAATAGCGGGACCTAGGCATCCATATTGGATCCTACATATTCTACGAAGATCTTATCGGTTGAACCTCTATGTCAAGGATTCAGTTAATCCCGTATGCAGTTCCCTTTGTCCTTCAGTATGTTACACTAGTAGAAAAGAGGGCTTTGGTCCACTTGATGAAATCCCATTAGTGTCGGTTCACTCACAAATCGGGACCCATGGGGGCATCGGTCCCGGTTCGTGAGGCCAGGGCGCCTGCCGGGCCTCTTGTTCCATTGTTCCCGGTTCGTATGACCCCTTTGGCCCCGGTTCCAGACATGAACCGGGACCAATGCTCCTCGCTCCTGGCCCACAACCATTAGCCCCGGTTTGGGGCTGAAACCGGGACCAAATGTTGAACTTCAGTCTCGGTTCCAACCACAAACCGGGACCAATGGTTGGCCTATATATACCCCCTGCCCGCGAGGTGAGCTTTGTGGTGCTCTAGCTCACCTCCTATGCACATGAGGTGTTCGATGAAATTCCCGAGCCACACTTAAGCTTTATCCTCTCGAATCTCCTTGTCGAAGCGCCATTTTGCTCAAGTTTTGTGTAGCTTTGGCGGTGTGTCCTGTCCCGTCCCCGTCCTCATCGTTGTAGATCGCCTGCGCCCATCTCGGCCCCGGCACCACCGTGGTTAGTCTCTTCTTCTTATCTTTTTTCTAAAATTAAAAAGGTTCTTAATTATATGATCTAGATAGATACTTATGTAATTTTTTTACTTTTATTATTGTTTGTTATTATATAGTGCTATGGTTTTGGTATTCGCCTCCGTCGGCCCTCGTCCTGTCTATGATTCGGATGTGGTATATATTACCTTTTATAACTATTTGTTTTATTTAGTGTTTATGACAATTATGCCGACCAACGTGACATAGATTTTTTAATCTAGGAGGTATGTGAACCGGAAATTTCAACCGACATAGAAATTCTTGCCGATAAGTTAAATTTGGTTGAAAAAGAAAATAATTAATTGAATGAAAAATTACAAAGAGTTGAAGAGGAGAAGATGATATTGGATTTGGATGTTGCCGATGTGCGTGACGATCAGAAGATCAAGATGGATGCAATGCGCTTGAAGATTAGAAAGATTAGAAAATATGTCATTCATAATGAGGCTTGGTATTGTTATGCCGTTGGATCAATTGGTACCTTAGTTGCGGTTATGATCGCATTTGTTGTTGCATTTAAATTTTATAGTTTCAATATATGTTCTAATTAGATGCTCTAGAGAGCTATATGTTGTTCAATAATGAGAACTATGTATGAATTCTATGTATTTATTTTGGTCACTACTGTACTTTGGCTTTAATGTGATGAAGAATTTCTATTAATTTGATCACTTTTCTATTCATGATATGTTGTAATGGTTTTTAATACACTTTATTAAATAATGCACGCAGATGAACCGGCAATGGATGTACGGTGACCGACGCATCTCCGAGTATATTAAGGGCCTACATAATTTTCTCGAAGCGGCTGAGGCAAACAAGCAGAATGGTTTTATGCATTGTCCATGTACTGTCTGTGGGAATACAAAGGCTTTCTCCCACTATAAAACCCTTCACTTCCACCTGCTTCAAAAGGGTTTTATGGCACACTATAATGTTTGGACCAAGCACGGAGAAAGAGGGATTATGATGGAAAAGAACGTAGAAGAAGTGGATGATGACAACTACCCGCCCCCTGAATACGGTGATGCTGCAATGGGGGAAGTTAAAGATCAAGAGGAACCAAACGATGTGCCCGACGATGATCTTCGTTGGGTCATTGTTGATGCACATCGAGAATGCGAAAGTGAAACGGAGAAGTTGAAGTTCGATCGCATGTTAGAGGATCACAAAAAATGGTTGTACCCAAATTGCGAAGATGACAACACAAAGCTCGGTACCACACTGGAATTGCTGCAATGGAAGGCAGACAATGGTGTATTTGACAAGGGATTTAGTTCTCTACTGAAAATAATGAAGACGAAGCTTCCAAAGTATAACGAATTGCCCGGCAGTACGTACGAAGCAAAGAAGATTCTACGCCCTCTAGGATTGGATGTGCAGAAGATATATGCATGCCCTAATGACTGCAGCCTCTACCATGGTGCGTACGAGGATTTGAACGCATGCCCGGTATGCGGCGCGTTGCGGTATAAGATTAGATGGGATGACCCTGGTGATGTTGAGGGCCAGCGCACCGGGAAGATGGTTCCTGCCAAGGTGATGTGGTATGCTCTTATAATACCACGGTTGAAACGTCCGTTCAGAAACAAAAAAGCATGCCGAGTTGATGCAATGGCACATAAAACACCGTAAAAAAGATGGGAAGTTGAGAGCACTCGCTGACGGGTCGCAGTGGAGAAAGATCGAGAGAAAGTGGAGCGACTTTAAACGTGACCCAAGGAACATATGGTTTGGTTTAAGTGCAGATGGCGTTAATCCTTTTGGGGAGCAGGGCAGCAAGCATAGCACATGGCCTATGACTCTATGTATGTATAACCTTCCTCCTTGGTTGTGCATGAAGCGGAAGTTCATTATGTTGCCAGTGCTCATCCAAGGCTCTAGGCAACCCGGCAATGACATTGATGTGTACCTAATGCCATTTGTTGATGAACTTTTACAGCTATGGAATGGAAATGGTGTACGTGTGTGGGATGAGAACGAACACGAGGAATTTGACCTACATGCATTGATGTTTGTAACCATCAATGATTGGCCTGCTCTCAGTAACCTTTCAGGACACACAAACAGGGGATACAACGCATGCACACACTGTTTAGATGACACCGACAATATATATTTGGACAAATGCAGGAAGAATGTGTACATGGGGCATCGTCGATTTCTTTGGACCAACCATCAACGTCGAAAGAAAGGAAAGTATTTCAAAGGTGAGGCAGATCACTGGAAGAAGCGCGCCCTCCGTACTAGTGATCACATACTTGATATGGTCAACGATTTACATTTAATCTTTGGAAAGGGTCCCGGTGGACCATCTGTTCCGAATGATGATGTGGGACGTGCACCCATGTGGAAGAAGAAGTGTATATTTTGGGACCTACCCTATTGGAAAGACCTAGAGGTCCGCTGTGCAATCAACGTGATGCACGTGACGAAGAATCTTCGCGTGAACCTGCTAGGCTTCTTGGGAGTGTATGGAAAGACAAAAGATACACCGGAGGTATGGGAGGAACATCAACGTGTGCATGAAAAAGACGGCATGCATCCGAAGTAGTATGAAGGTCCTGCCAGCTACGCTCTTACCAAAGAAGAGAAGGAAATCTTCTTTGAATGCCTGCTCAGTATGAAGGTCCCCTCTGGCTTCTCATCTAATATAAAGGGAATAATAAATATGGCAAAGAAAAAGTTCTAGAACCTAATGTCTCATGACTGCCACGTGATTATGACGCAACTGCTTCCCGTTGCATTGAGGGGGCTTCTAACGGAGAATGTTTGATTAGCCTTTGTGAAGCTATGTGCATTCCTCAATGCAAACTCTGAGAACGTGATCGATCCAGAAATCCTGCCAAGGTTAAGGAGTGATTTGGTGCAACGTCTGGTTAGTTTCGAGTTGGTGTTCCCACCATCCTTCTTCAATATCATGACGCACGTCCTAGTTCATCTAGTCGACGTGATTGTCGTTCTGGGCCCTGTATTTCTACACAGTATGTTCCCCTTTGAGAGATTCATGGGAGTCTTAAAAAATATGTTCGTAACCGTGCTAGGCTCAAAGGAAGCATCTCCATGGGCCATCAAACAGATGATGTCATTGGGTTTTGTGTTGACTTCATTCCTGACCTTAAGAAGATTGGTCTCCCTCAATCGCGGTATGAGGGGAGACTGACTGGAAAAGGCACACTAGGAGCGGGCTCAATAATATGTACGTACATGCATTCTTGGTCTCAAGCACACTATACAGTTCTACAGAATTCTACCTTGGTGACCCCGTATGTCGATGAACACAAGAATTTTCTACGCTCCAAACACCCGGAGCAGTGGGACGACTGGATTACATATGAATACATCAGGACTTTTGCAGTTGGTTGCAAAAATGTCTCATAGGTGACAACACTATTCCTGATGAGTTGTACTCGTTGGCTAGAGCACCATCTTCGACTGTATTGACTTACCAAGGGTACAGATAAATGGGAATGCATTTTACACGATCGCCCAAGATCAAAAGAGCACCAACCAAAACAACGGTGTCCGCTTTGATGCAACACACGAGAATGGGAAAAAAGACACATACCATAGTTACATAGTGGACATATGGAAACTTGACTATGGACATGATTTCAACGTCCCTTTGTTTCAGTGCAAATGGGTGAATCTGTTGGGAGGCAGGGTACAGATAGACCCACAGTACGGAATGAAGGCAGTGGATCTGAACAATTTTGGGTACACAAACGAACCATTCGTCCTAAACAATGATGTGGCGTAGGTTTTCTATGTGAAGGACATGTCTACCAAACCGAGAAAAAGAAAATATAACACAGCGAATACATCATACGATGTGCCAAAGCGCCACATAGTTCTTTCGGGAAAAAGAGACATCGTGGGATTGGAGGGCAAGACAGACATGTCCGATGATTATGAAAAGTTTCATGAAATTCCTCCCTTCAAAGTCAAGGCTGACCCAAGCACCCTGTTAAACGATGAAGATTATCCATGGTTATGGTGCAATAAGCAAAGAACACAAGCGAAGAAAAAGTGAAGAAATGAAATTCCTTTTGTAACCCTCTCACCTTTTAAAAAAAATTCATATGAAACCCTTTGTAACCGATGAGTTTTCGTATCCATTTGCCAAAAAGTTCAAAAAATGAAATCCCTTTGTAATAGATGAGATCTCGTATGAAACCCTGATACTTCGAAACAGATTGTCAGTTTTGTACACGAAGTGCATCCAGTTTTTGCTGTAACCCTCTCAACTTTTTAGCACATGCTATGTGGGTGAAATGATGACACCATGCCAACTTTCAACCTTTTCAGAGTTAATTTGTAGCGCTTTTCAATTTCATGGTCATTTAGCTCAAAAAAACAGTAAATGCATGGAAAATACCAAATGAAGTCAGAAATTGTTGAAAATTGATGATGTGGCTTTGAATGGTGCATTTTGAACACACGAAATGTCTGGAATTAAAATAAGTTCAAAAAATGAAATCCCATTGTAAGAGATGAGTTTTCGTATGAAACCGTGATACTTTGAAAGAGTTGTCCGTTTTGTACACAAAGTGCATCCATTTTTTGCCGTAACCCTCTCAACTTTTTAGCGCATGCTATGAGGGTGAAATGATGATACCATGCCAACTTTCAATCTTTTAAGATTTCATTTGTAGTGCTTTTCAATTTCAAGGTCCTTTAGCTCAAAAAAGTTGTAAATGCATGAAAAATAATGAATGAAGTTAGAAATTGTTGAAAATTGATGATGTGGCTTTGAATGGTGCATTTTGAACACACAAAAAGTCTGGAGTTCAAATAAGTTCAAAAAAATGAAATCCCTTTGTAACACATGAGTTTTCGTATGAAACCGTGATACTATGAAAGAAATTGTCCGTTTTGTACACGAAGTGCATCAAGTTTTTCCCATAACCCTCTCAACTTTTTAGCACATGCTATCTGGGTGAAATGATGGTACCATGCCAACTTTCAACCTTTTCAAAGTTCCTTTATAGTGCTTTTCAATTTCATGGTCATTTAGATCAAAACGCAGTAAATGCATGAAAAATACCAAATAAAGTTAGAAATTGTTGAAAATTGTGGATGTGGGTTTGAATGGTGCATTTTTAACACACAAAAAGTCTGGAGTTCAAATAAGTTCAAAAAAATGAAATCCCTTTGTAACACATGAGTTTTCGTATGAAATCGTGATACTTTGAAAGAGATTGTCCGTTTTGTACACGAAGTGCATCAAGTTTTTGCCGTAACCCTCTCAACTTTTTAGCACATGCTATGTGGTTGAAATGATGATACCATGCCAACTTTCAACCTTTCTAGAGTTCATTCGTAGTGCTTTTCAATTTCATGGTCATTTAGCTCAAAAAAGCAGTAAATGCATGAAAAATACCAAATGAAGCCAGAAATTGTAGAAAATTGATGATGTGACTTTGAATGGTGCATTTTGAACACACAAAAAGTCCGGAGTTCAAATAAGTTCAAAAAAAATGAAATCCCTTTGTAACACATTAGTTTTTCTATGAAACACTCACACTTCGAAAGAGATTATCCGTTTTGTACAGGAAGTGCATCAAGTTTTTGGCATAAACCTCTCAAATTTTTAGCACATGCTATGTGGGTGAAATGATGATACCATGCCAACTTTCAACCTTTTCAGAGTTCATTTATAGTGCTTTTCAATTTCATGGTCATTTAGCTCAAAAAAGAAGTAAATGCATGAAAAATACCAAATGAAGTCAGAAATTGTTGAAAATTGATGATGTGGCTTTGAATGGTGCATTTTGAAGACACGAAAAGTTTGGAGTTCAAATAAGTTAAAAAAATGAAATCCCTTTTTAACAAATGAGTTTTCGTACGAAACCGTGATACTTCGAAAGAGATTGTCCGTTTTGTACACGAAGTGCATCCAGCTTTTGCCGTAACCCTCTCAACTTTCTAGCACATGCTACGTGGGTGAAATGATGATACCATGCCAACTTCAACCTTTTCAGAGTTCATTTGTAGTGCTTTTCAATTTCATGGCCGTTTAGCTCAAAAAAGCAATAAATGCATCAAAAATACCAAATGAAGTCAGAAATTGTTGGAAATTGATGATGTGGCTTTGAATGGTGCATTTTGAACACACAAAAAGTCTGAAGTTCAAATAAGTTCAAAAAATGAAATCCCTTTGTAACACATGAGTTTTCGTATGAAACCTTGATACTTCGAAAGAGATTGTCCGTTTTGCACACGAAGTGCATCCAATTTTTGCCGTAACCCGCTCAACTTTTTAGCACATGCTATGTGGGTAAAATGATGATACAATGCCAACTTTCAACCTTTTCAGAGTTCATTCGTAGTGCTTTTCAATTTCATGGTCATTTAGCTCAAAAAAGAAGTAAATGCATGAAAAATTGCAAATGAAGTTAGAAACTGTTGAAAATTGATGATGTGGCTTTGAATGGTGCATTTTGAAAAATTTTGTGACCTAAAAGCAAAAAGAATCACTGAAAAACAGTAAGTAGGAAAAAAATAAAAAAAATAAAGTAAAAAACAAAACAAAAACATATTTTTTTTACAAAATGCCACCTGTTGGGCCACCACATACTGAATACGACTAGAAATCCAACCAACTGGTTGGGCGAGGATTCATTCCCGCAGAAGGCCCAATATGCTCACACATAGTGAGAGATTAGGTCCGGAAGCGTGCAGTTGAGAGGAACTCGATAGGGTGTGCGCATCAGCGCTTATAAATCACTCGCGAGCTCTCTCGGCTAGCGAGGTGGGACTAAATATTAGGCCCGGGCAGCACCACACTTTGGTCCCGGTTGGTGGCTCCAACCGGGACCAATACCTCCTTTTCGTCCCGGTTGGAGCCACCAACCGGTACTAAAGGTCTCTTGATCCCGCCCTTTTGGGCTGATAAAAATTGATCTGTAGTCCCGGTTGGTGGCTCCAACCGGAACCAAAGCCACCCTTTCGTCCCGGTTGGAGCAACCAACCGGTACTAAAGTTCTCTTCTTCCCACCCTTTTGGGCTGATGAAAATTGACCTTTAGTCTCGGTTGGTGGCTCCATCCGGGACGAAATGGTGGCATTGGTTCCGGTTGGAGCCACCAACCAGAACCAAAGGTGTTCGCATATATGGCGGGAGTTGTCAAAATTTCCACCAACTCCCATTTCCCCCGTTCTCTTCTCTCCTGCAGTTGAGAGGAGCCCGTCGCTGCCGGCCCACACCTCCTCCACGAGCCCGTCATCTCCGTTTCCATCGCCCCCGAGCCCATCGTCGCGCCGAGCCCATCACCGTCGCCGTCGCCCCCCGAGCCCATCGTCATCGTCCTTGCCCCGAGCCCATCACCGTCGCCGTCTCCCCCGAGCCCATCGCCTCGCCGTCTCCCCCGAGCCTGTCGTCGCCGCTCTGAGCGTGTCGCCGCCGGTCCCTGCCTCCTCCCTGAGCCCGTCGTCGTCGTTGCCCACGCCACCCCGAGCTCGTCGTCGTCGTCCATCCCCGCCCGGAGCCCGCGCCACCCCGAGCTCGTCGTTTTCAAATATAGCTAAGACTACATTTAGTACACAGCTCATTTTGCATTGCTAAACTTGTGCACAACTCATTTTGCATTGCTATCATGAAAATTATCTTATAGTACCATCTTGATATCCGAAGCGGTGTCATCACATTGCTTACTTTTCACTAACTCGTAAAATATCAAAAAAGGTATGCAAAATCATACTACACGAATAAATTAATCTAAACTCTTTGGAGTTTCACACGTGACAAATCAAAACTAAATGCCATAAGTGTCCAAGCTAAACTCTTGTATTTTTTTTGTATAGAATCTGTTGTTTGACATTCATGAGAGAGGCGGTCCGGACATCGGACATTCGTATTTGTATATTAATTGCCATGTTGTAATAGTTGCAGAAGCTATGGATCCAAGAAACTTGGAAGAAGAACAGTTGTTGGGTGAGATAATCCATGACGGAGTTGAGATCTCTTATTATCTCAACAACACCGATGGCCTGGAAGGAGAGGATGACGGCTCCGGTGATCGAAAAATGGAGGAGGAAGGACATGATCATTATGGCTCCGGTGACCGAATGTCGGAGGAAGAAGGAGACCATGATGACGGCTCCGGTGACTGAACGGAGGAGGGAGCTCTTGAAAAGTCCGGATCAAGCCAAACTTCGGTTACGAGACGAGGCCCGAAGAGAAGGTTGCGCAAGGATGAAAAGTTCACGATCACAGAACTCCGTGATGATGGCCTACCGGTTCTACCCAAGCGGACCAAGGACGTATTTTCTGCTCAGTGCGGAGCTATTGTTAGGGACATCATCCCGATCAGCATCAAGCAATGGAATAAGCTTAAGTGCGACGACGTCCCTGAAGGTGATTATGTCACCGATAGGAAGAAAGATGATCTTTGGACCGCGCTGAAGGCAAATTTCACCCTATCGCTAGAGGAGGATCTGAATAAGCCAGTTATAGAGCCACCGGTCAAGGCGCGTGCTCTTAAGAAGATGGCAGATTTATTCAGGAGGTGGAAGAAAGAGTTGAAATCCAAGTTTGTTGACAAAGGGAAGACTCTAGAATTCATCGACCTATTTGAGAAGATGATAGATCACTGGCCCACATTTGTGGCCTACAAGACATCGGACAAGAGTAAGAAAATGTCAGAGAGAAACAAGAAAAATGCTGCAAAGAAGCAGCATCAACATCACACGGGGTGAGGTGGCTACCTCAAAGCCCTTCCATTGTGGGACAAATCTGAGAATGACCTGATTGCTAAAGGGGTCGAACCACAAACATTGGACTGGCCAGACCCTTCAAGGACTTGATTCTTCAGGGTTGGGGGAACTTTGGAACCTGAAACAGGGAAGTGCCATTGGAAGAACGAGAAACTTGCAATACCCATCAACAAGCTTCAGTAGTGTATCACCGCAGCACATGAAGGGACGTTCATTCCCGACAGAGAGAAGGACGAGCTGACTGAGGCCCTAGGGAATGTTGAGCACCCTGGACGAACACGAGGGGCACTAGACTCCGTTCTGTGGAAGGTTGGGTTTCCCGACGCAGGCGGTTACATAAGCCAAGACAGAAAGAGAAAAGCGGAGCTGAGCGACATGCACAAGATCAATGCAAGACTACAAAATGTAGAGGAACTTGAGAGACCGCGAGCTACCCTAGAAGCTACCCCTCCATCTCGGCAGAGAAGCAGCGTGGCTTCCACGGAGCTTGTTCAGTCTGACTTCACGACTCCTAGCTACCCCGTGGATACTATCACAGAGGCTCAACATTGCGAGCTTATGACGAAATGTCGGAACCTCACTTTCAAGGCTGCTATCGGCTCTGTTCCACCTCCTCAACCCAATGAAACTTTTCACTCTCTTCCGATTCCATATGGCTTTGCTGTTGTGATGGCGGATGAAGTAATGGAGGGATTTGAGGAGCTCGAGCTTGACCACCCGACAGGTGAAGGGGAGAATAAGCTGGTTCATGCTGTGAGGAGTACATGTCTATGGCAGAAGGAGTACATCAAGCTTTCAAACTGTATGCCTTCGATGAGTCAGGGCACTCCGCCTCCTCCTCCGGCGAGTCAGGGCACTCCGCCTCCTCCTCTGGCAAGTGATCATGGCACTCGTCCTCCTCCTCCGGCGAGTGATTGATACATACATTTTGCATCATGCTTTTATGTTGATATTTATCGCTTTATGGGCTGTTATTACCCATCACGATACAATACTTATGCCTTTTCTCTCTTATTTTATAAGGTTTACATGAAGAGGGAGAATGCCGGCAACTGGAATTCTGGTCTGAAAATGGAGCAAGTTTGAGATACCTATTCTGCGCAACTCCAAAAGCCGTGAAAATCAACGAGGAATTATTTTGGATTTTACGAAAAAGACTGGGCAGAAGAAGTACCAGAGGGGCGCCACCAGGAGGCCACAAGCCTTCCAGGCCCGACCTACCCCCCTGGCCGGGCCTGGGTGGCTTGTGGGCCCACTGCTGCCCCTCCGACGCTCATCTTTTGCTATATGAAGGGTTTCGTTCCTAAAAAAACATAAGGAGGTTTTCGGGAGGAGCCGCCGCCGCCACGAGGCGGAACTTGAGCATAACCAATCTAGAGCTCCAGCAGGGCCGTCCTGCCGGGGAAATTTCCCTCCCGGAGGGGGAAATTGTCGCCATCATCAGCACCAACACTCCTCTCGTCGGAGGTGACCCACCACCATCAACATCTTCATCAGCACCATCTCATGTCCAAACTCTAGTTCATCACTTGTAACCAATCTCCGTCTCGCGACTCCGTTTGGTACTTGTAAAGTTGCTAGTAGTGTTAATCACTCTTTGTAGTTGATGCTAGTTGGATTACTCAGTGGAAGATTATATGTTCAGATCTTTGATGCTATTCAATACCTCTCTGGTCATGAACCTAATTATGCTTTGTGAGTAGTCACTTTTGTTCCTCAGGACATGTTATTAGTCTTGGTATAAGTATGTTGTTTTTTCTCTGGTGGTGTTATGTGAACGTCGACTACATAACACTTTACATTATTTGGGCTTAGAGAAAAGCATTGGGAAGAAATAAGTAGATGATGGGTTGCTAGAGTGACAGAAGCTTAAACCCTAGTTTATGCGTTGCTTCGTAAGGGGCTGATTTGGATCCACTAGTTTAATGCTATGGTTAGACTTTGTCTTAATTCTTCTTTCGTAGTTGCGGATGCTTGCGAGAGGGGTTAATCATAAGTGGGATGTTTGTCCAAGTAAGGGCAGCACCCAAGCACCGGTCCACCCACATACCAAACTATCAAAGTAGCGAACGCGAATCATATGAACTTGATGAAAACTAGCTTGACAGAAATCCCCATGTGTCCCCGGGAGCGCTTTACCTCATATAAGAGTTTGTCCAGGCTTGTCCCTTGCTACAAAAGGGATTGGGCCGTCTTTCTGCACCTTTGTTACTATTGTTACCTGCTACTCGCTGCGAATCATCTTGTCACACAACTATCTCTTACCGATAATTTCAGTGCTTGCTGAGAATACCTTGCTGAAAACCACTTGTCAGTTCCTTCTGCTCCTCGTTGGGTTTGACACTCTTACTTATCGAAAGGACTAGATAGATCCCCTACAATTGTGGGTCATCAAGAATCTTTTCTGGCGCCGTTGCCGGGGTCTGAAGCGCCTTTGGTAAGTGGAATTTGGTAAGGAAACTTTTATATAGTGTGCTGAAATTTATTGTCACTTGTCACTATGGAAACTAATCCTTTGAGGAGCTTATTCGGGGTATCTTCACCTCGAACGGAAGCACAAGGAGTTTCTCCTCAACCTGCTGCACCTACTGAAAATATTTCTTATGAAATTCCTTCGGGTATGCTAGAGAAACTGTTGGCTAATCCTTTTACAGGAGATGGAACATCACATCCAGGCTTGCATCTAATCTATGTAGATGAAGTTTGTGGTTTATTTAAGCTTGCAGGTTTGCCCGAGGATGAGGTCAAGAAGAAGGTATTTCCCTTATCTTTGAGGGATAAATCATTGACATGGTATAGGCTATGTGATGATACTGGATCATGGAACTACAACCGATTGAAATTGGAATTTCATCAAAAGTTTTGTCCTATGCATCTAGTACATCGTGATCAGAATTATATCTATAATTTCTGGCCTTGTTATAGAGAAAGCATCGCTCAAGCTTGGGGGAGGCTTAAGTCTATGTTATATTCATGCCCCAACCATGAGCTCTCGAGAAAAATTATTATTCAGAACTTTTATGCTCGGCTTTCTCATGATAATCGCACCATGCTTGACAATTCTTGTACCGGTTCTTTTATGAAGAGAGATATTGACTTAAAATGGAATTTATTAGAAAGAATTAAATGCAACTCTGAAGATTGGGAGTTTGATGAAGCTAAGGAGTCAGGTATGAATCTTAAGTTCGATTGCGTTAAATCCTTTGTTGAGACAAATACTTTTTGTGATTTTAGCGCTAAATATGGACTTGACTGTGAGATAGTAGCTTCATTGTGTGAATCATTTGCTGCTCATATTGATCTCCCTAAAGAGAAGTGGTTTAAATATCATCCTCCCTTAGAAGTCAATGTAGTTAAACCCAATCCAGTTGAAGAGGAAGTCATTGCTTATAATGATCCTATTGTTCCTAGTGCTTACATTGAGAGACCACCTTTACCTGTTAGGATAAAGGATCATTCTAAAGCTTCAACTGCGATACGTAGGGGCTAAATTAGAACACCTACACCCCCTGAGAAAAGTAGAGTCGAACCTAGCATTGCTATTATCAAAGATCTCCTGTCCGACAATGTTCATGGCCATGATATTCACTTGTGTGAAGATGTTGCTAGAATAGCTAAACCTCATACTAGAGACAAACATAGACTTGTTGTTGGCATGCATGTTGTTTCTGTTAAGATAGAAGATCATTGTTACCATGGTTTATGTGACGTGGGTGCTAGTGTTAGTGCAATATCTCAATCTTTATATGATGAAATTAAAGACGAGATTGCACCTGTCGAGATGGACCCTATTGATGTCACTATTCAGCTTGCCAATAGAGACACTATTTGCCCTTTGGGAATTGTAAGAGATGTTGAAGTCTTGCGTGGTAAAACTAAGTATCCTGCTGATTTTCTCGTTCTTGCTACCACACAAGATAGCTTTTGTCCCATCATATTTAGCAGACCTTTCCTCAATACTGTCAATGCTCATATTGAATGTGAGAAGCAAACTGTCACTGTTGGCTTTGAAGGTGTGTCGCATGAGTTCAATTTCTTCAAGTTTGGTAGACAACCTCATGAAAAAGAATTGTCTAGTAAGGATGCAATTATTGCCCTAATTTCTATTGTTGTGCCTCCTAATGATCCTTTAGAGAAATACTTGCTTGAGCATGAAAATGATATGCATATTGATGAAAGGAACGAGATCGATAGAGTTATCTTTGAACAACATCCAATCCTTAAGAATAAATTGCGTGTTGAGCTGCTTGGAGATCCACCCCGACCAAAGGGTTATCCTGTGTTTGAGCTTAAACAGTTGCCTGATACTCTTAAGTATGCCTATCTTGATGAAAAATAGATATATCCTGTTATTATTAGTGCTAGCCTTTCAGAGCAAGAAGAAAAGAAATTATTGAAAACTCTGAGAAAGCACCGTGCTGCTATTGGATATACTCTTGATGATCTTAAGGGCATTAGTCCCACTCTATGCCAGCACAAAATTAAAACCGATCCTGATTCCAAACGAGTTGCTGATCATCAACGGAGATTAAATCCTAAGATGAAAGAGGTAGTAAGAAAATAAATACTAAAGCTCCTGGAAGCAGTTATTATCTATCTTGTTGCTCATAGTGATTGGGTAAGTCCGGTGCATTGTGTGCCTAAGAAGGGAGGTATTACCATTGTCCCTAATGATAAAGATGAATTGATCCCACAAAAGATTATTACTAGCTATAGGATGGTAATTGAGTTTAGGAAATTGAATAAGGCCACTAGGAAAGATCATTTCCCTTTGCCTTTTATTGACAAAATGCTAGAAAGATTGTCTAAACACACACACCTATGCTTTCTCGATGGTTAGTCTGGTTTCTCCCAAATGCCTGTTGCACAATCTAATCAAGAGAAAACGACTTTCACCTACCCTTTCGGTACCTTTGCTTAAACACGTATGCCTTTTGGCTTATGAAATGCACCTGCTACCTTTCAAAGATGTATGATGCCTATATTCTCTGACTTTTGTGAAAAGATTGTTGAGGTTTTCATGGATGACTTTTCCGTTTACGGGTCTTCTTTTGATGATTGCCTCAGCAACCTTGATCGAGTTTTGCAGAGATGTAAAGATACCAACCTTGTCTTGAATTGGGAGAAGTGCCACTTTAAGGTTAATGAAGGCATCGTCTTAGAACATAAGGCTAAGGTTGATGCGATCGAGAAAATGCCATGCCTGATGACCCACAAGTATAGGGGATCTATCGTAGACCTTTTGATAAGTAAGAGTGTCGAACCCAACGAGGAGCAGAAAGATCTGACAAGTGGTTTTCAGCAAGGTAATCTCTGCAAGCACTGAAATTATCGGTAACAAAAAGTTGTGTGATAAGATGATGCGTAGCAAGTAACAAGTAACAATAGTAACAACGGTGCAGCAAGGTGGCCCAATCCCTTTTGTAGAAAGGGACAAGCCTTGACAAACTCGTATAGGAGGTAAAGCGCTCCCGAGGACACATGGGAATTTCTGTCAAGCTAGTTTTCAACATGTTCATATGATTCGCGTTCGCTACTTTGATAGTTTGATATGTGGTGGACATGTGCTTGGGTGCTGCCCTTACTTGGACAAACCTCCTACTTATGATTAACCCCTCTCACAAGCATCCACAACTATGAAAGAAGAATTAAGACAAAGTCTAACCATAGCATTAAACTAGTGGATCCAAATCAGCCCCATACGAAGCAACACATAAACTAGGGTTTAAGCTTCTGTCACTCTAGCAACCCATCATCTACTTACTACTTCCCAATGCCTTACTCTAGGCCCAAATAACGGTGAAGTGTTATGTATTCGACGTTCACATAACACCACTGGAGGAAAAACAACAAACAACACATCAAAATATCGAACGAATATCAAATTCACATGGCTACTTATAGCATGACTTATCCCATGTCCTCAGGAACAAAAGTGACTACTCACAAAGCATAATAATATTCATGACCAGAGAGGTATTGAATAGAATCAAGGATGTGAACATGTAATCGTCCACCAAGTAATCCAACTAGCATCAACTACAAAGAGTAATTAACACTACTAGCAACCTTACAGGTACCAACCGGAGTCGCGAGACGGAGATTGGTTACAAGAGATGAACTAGGGTTCGGAGATGAGATGGTGCTGATGAATATGTTGATGGTGATGAGTCCCCTCCGATGAGAGGAGCGTTGGTGATGACGATGGCGATGATTTCGCCCTCCGAGACGGAAGTTTCCCCGGCAGGACGACCCTGCCGGAAGTCTAGATTGGTTCTGCTCAAGTTCCGCCTCGTAGCGGCGGCGGCTCCTCCCGAAAACCTCCTCTTGTTTTTTTATAGAATGAAACGCTCCTTATAGCAAAAGAGGGGAGCCAGAGGGGCAGCAGGGGGCCCACAAGCCACCTAGGACCGGCCAGGGGGGTAGGACGGGCCTGGCAGGCTTGTGGCCTCCTGGTGGCGCCCCTCTGGTACTTCTTCCACCCAGTATTTTTCATAAATTCCAAAATAATTCCTCGTTGATTTTCACGGCTTTTGGAGTTGTGCAGAATAGGTATCCCAAACTTGCTCCCTTTTTAGGCCAGAATTCCAGCTGCCGGCATTCTCCCTCTTCATGTAAACCTTGCAAAATAAGAGAGAAAAGGCATAAGTATTGTACCGTGAAGTGTAATAACAGCCCATAAAGCGATAAATATCAACATGAAAGCATGATGCAAAATGGACGTATCAACTCCCCCAAGCTTAGACCTCGCTTGTCCTCAAGCGAAAGCCGAGATCAATAAATATGCCCACATGTTTAGAGAGAGAGGTGTCGACAAAACAAGATACGGACATGCAGGCATCATGATCATATTCATAACAGCAATACCATCATATAAACTCTTATGCTAAAGTGGTAATTCCTTCACAAAGTAAAGTATGGATCAAGAACCTTATTGAGAATTAACAACCAATATCCTATAGTCATTGAAGCAATTGCAATTTATCATAACATCGGAAAGAGTCAAATAAGAGCTTGTAAAGCAAATCCACATACTCAATCATCCTTTCGTCTCCTACAATTGCTAAAACTCACGTGGTACTCGTGAGATCAAAGTTTTAGTTGGACACAGAGAAAGATAGGGGCTCATAGTTTCGCCTCCCAACTACTTACCTCAAGGGTAATGTCAACAATAATAATTCATGAATACTTATTTCCAAGTTGACATATGAATATAGATCTTTCCCTAGCATATGACGTTAGCCAAGATAAAGGCAAAATAAGGAATTGGTGTAGATCACCATGACTCTTTCAAGGGCAAAAAGTAAAGGTACAAGATAGGCCCTTCGCAGAGGGAAGCAGAGGTTGTCATGCGCTTTTGAGGTTTGGATGTGTGTCCTCATAGTGTGAAGGAACATCACTTTATATTGCCTCATGTGAGAAAGAACTTTATTATGCAGTCTGTCGCTTTTATGTCTTCCTCATCACAGGTTCGTACAAAGCTTATTTCCACACACTAATAGATCATACATATTTAGGGAGCAATTTTTATTGCTTGCACAGATGACAACTTACTTAAGGGATCTTATTCAATCCATAGGTAGGTATTGTGGACTCTCATGGCAAAACTGGGGTTGAAGGTTTATGGATGCACAAGTAGTATCTCTACTTAGTGCGGAAGTTTTGGCTGATAAGAGGTGGAAGCAAACGTCACATGCTAAGTATCTCTAGTCATATAATCATTGTTCGGAACCAAGCAAACATAATTCATTATGTTGTGTTCCTTGTCCTACATCTACTTCTAACCATGCAGATGATATATTTATATGTGAACCTCTCCTTCTTTATCACTTCCTATTAATTGCAACAATGACCAAGGTCTATGTTTCTCCACCCTCAATAAGTTTCAATCAACATTATTTTTATATGTGAAGCCATCACTTCCCATAAGATCATTACATGATCTTTCATGTTTTTGTTCTTTTATCGTTCTTTTGATCATGGCATGAGGCAATGCCCTTAACTAAAACACTCTTAATTATATGACTCACGAAATCGAATACATCGGGGTGACACAAAGCAAAACTTAAACCTAAAACACTAAGAACTTTATTCTACTAGAGAAAGATAAAACCAAAAAGGATCAAACTAAGAAAAGGTAAAGGAAAAACATGTGATGGTGATACAATACCGCGGCAACTCCCCCAAGCTTGGCACAAGCCAAGGGGATTGCCCATACCCGTGCTTAGTTGTCTTCCTTCGATGGTGATGGTGGTGGAGTTGTTGCAGAGGTCTTGAACTTGTTTAATTTCCTCTTGAGCATAAAATTCTGCTCCTTCACATCATTAATTTCCTCTTCAAGCCTCAACACCATTTGGCATAATTCTTGCTTACTCTCCTGCAAAAGACGAGAAGGGATAAACAAAATCTTAGGCTTCTTCCTTGAGTCAGGGAGGCTCGACTTCTTGAACTCCACATGTCTGTCTCCAGGTGGGGATAGAGAAGCTTCCTCTTCATCGGAACTTGTTCCTTCCTTCCCCTTGGGATCATAATATTCTCCCTCATCAGTGGTCCAACCATAACGATCCAAGTCCCCATAGACCTTGGGGTTAGCAAGGTAATTGGCCACATAGCTCTCCCCCTCTGAATCTTGAGAAGACATCTTGCCCTAAATCTGCGGCAGAAAACAGGCTCGAAACGAGAATAGAGGAAAATTGCGTGATACGAGAGTCAGACCTTTTGGGAGAATATATAATGATTTTTTTCGACCAGAAGGAGTACTCCGCAAGAAAACAGGGTCCGGGAGGCACACGAGGTGGTCACAAGCCCCCAGGCGCGGCCAAGGGGGTGGCCCGCGCCTGGCAGGCTTGACGCCTCCTCGTGCGCTTTCCGGACTACTTAAAATTTTTCTATTTTTCTAAAAAAATCCAAAACGGGGAAAAATTCATACTGGAAAGGTTTTGGAGTCGGTTTACTTACCGAATCACATACCTCTTCATTTTCGGAGTCTGAAACAGGCTGATAAATATCCCTTATGTACTCCTCCGGAGTTATGGTATTGATAATATTGCTTTCAACATTTATGGGAGTACCTGAGATATAATGCTTGATTCTTTGCCCATTTACCACTCTCGGAAAATTACCTTCCGTGTTGTTGATCTTGATGGCACCAGAACGATATACTTCCTCAACAATGTAGGGACCTTCCCATTTAGAGAGAAGCTTGCCTACAAAAAAATCTTAAACGAGAATTATATAGCAAGACATAATCACCTACATTGAACTCACGTTTTTGTATCCTTTTATCATGCCACCTCTTAACCTTTTCTTTGAACAACTTGGCATTTTCATATGCCTGAGCTCTCCATTCATCAAGTGAGCTAATATCAAATAACATCTTCTCACCAGCAAGATTGAAATCAAAGTTGAGCCCTTCGATTCCCAATAAGCCTTACGCTCTAGCTCAAGAGGTAAATGACCTGCTTTACCATAAACCATTTTGTACGGAGACATGCCCATGGGATTCTTATAAGCAGTTCTATAAGCTCACAGTGCATCATAGAGCTTCTTAGACCAATTCTTTCTAGACCTATTGACAGTCTTTTGTAGAATTAGTTTAATCTCTCTATTACTTAGCTCTACTTGACCACTCGACTGAGGATGATAGGGAGATGCAATTCTATGGTTGACATCGTACTTAGCAAGCGTTTTACGGAAAGCACCATGAATGAAATGTGAACCACCATCAGTCACTAGATATCTAGGGACTCCAAATCTAGGGAAAATAACTTCTTTAAGCATCCTGATAGAGGTGTTGTGATCAACATTACTAGTCGGGATAGCTTCTACCCACTTAGTAATGTAATCAACAGTAACTAGGATATGAGTATACCAGTTGGATTTTGGAAAAGGTCCCATATAATCAGAGCCCCAAACATCAAATGGTTCAATGACAAGTGAACAATTCATAGGCATTTCCCGACGTTTACCGATATTACCTATCCTTTGACATTCGTCACAAGACAAGACAAACTTATGCGCATCCTTGAAGAGAGTGGGCCAATAGAAACCTGATTGCAATACCTTGTGTGCAGTTCTATCTCCCGCATGGTGTCCTCCGTAAGCCTCGGAGTAACACTTCTGTAGGATATGTCCCTGTTCATGTTCAGGTACACAACGTCTAATAACACCATCTACTCCTTCCTTATAAAGGTGAGGATCATCCCAAAAGTAATGTCTCAAATCAAGGAAGAATTTCTTCTTTTGCTGGTATGTGAAACTAGGTGGTATATATTTGGCAACGATATAATTTGCATAATCAGCATACCACGGTGTACTACATGAAGTATTGATAACATTCAATTGCTCATCAGGAAAGCTATCATCAATAGGTTGTGGGTCATCAAGAACATTCTCCAACCTAGACACGTTATCTGCTACGGGGTTCTCAGCACTCTTCCTGTCACCAACATGCGAATCAAATTCTTGTAGCAAGAGAACCTATCTGATAAGTCTAGGTTTAGCGTCTTTCTTTTCCATGAGGTACTTAATAGTAGTGTGATTAGTGTGAATAGTGACTTTGGAATCAACTATGTAAGACCTAAAATTTTCACATGCAAACACGACTACTAAAAATTCCTTTTCCGTAGTAGCATAGTTTCTTTGGGCACTGTCTAGAGTTTTACTAGCATAGTGAATAACATTCAACTTCCTATCAAATCTTTGTCCTAGGACAGCACCAACAGCATAATCACTAGCATCACACATGATTTCAAAAGGTAAGTTCCAATCAGGTGGTTGAACAAGGTGCAGTTATCAAGGCCTACTTAAGTATTTCGAAGGCTTCCTCACAATCATCGTCAAAAACAAGAGGAATATCCTTTTGCAAGAGATTGGTAAGAGGCCTAGAAATCTCAGAGTAGACCTTAATGAACCTTCTATAGAAACCAACATGACCAAGGAAACTTCTTATACCATTGATATATATAGGGCATGGCATTTTCTCAATCGCATCAACCTTAGCCTTATCGATTTCAATACCTCTTTCAGAAATTTTATGTCCTAAGACGATGCCTTCATTAACCATAAAGTGGCACTTCTCCCAATTCAAGACAAGGTTGGTATCTTTACATCTCTGCAAGACTCGATCAAGGTTTCTAAGGCAATCATCAAATGAAGACCCGTAAACGGAGAAGTCATCCATGAAAACCTCAACAATCTTTTCACAAAAGTCAGAGAATATAGCCATCATACATCTTTGAAAGGTGGCAGGTGCATTACATAAGCCAAAAGGCATATGTCTGTAAGCAAAGGTACCGAAAGGGCAGGTGAAAGTATTTTCTCCTGATCATATTGTGCAACAGGTATTTGGGAGAAACCAGAATAAACATCTAGAAAGCAGAAGTGTGTGTGTTTAGACAGTCTTTCTAGCATTTGGTCGATAAAAGGCAAAGGGTAATGATCTTTCCTAGTGGCTTTATTCAGTTTCCTAAAATCGATCACCATCCTATAGCCAGTAATAATCCTCTGTGGGATCAATTCATCTTTATCATTAGGGACAACGGTAATACCTCCCTTCTTAGGGATGCAATGCACCGGACTCACCCAATCACTATGAGAAACAGGATAGATAATACCTGCTTCGAGGAGCTTTAGTATTTCTTTTCTTACTACCTCTTTCATCTTA
This sequence comes from Hordeum vulgare subsp. vulgare, assembly GCF_904849725.1. Lineage (NCBI taxonomy): Eukaryota > Viridiplantae > Streptophyta > Magnoliopsida > Poales > Poaceae > Hordeum > Hordeum vulgare. The sequence goes on along the minus strand of NC_058521.1, from coordinate 243,588,484 downwards.
GGATTTAATCTCCGTTGAGGATCAGCAACTGGTTTGGAATCAGGATCAGTTTTAATCTTGTGCTGGCATAGAGTGGGACTAATGCCCTTAAGATCATCAAGAGTATATCCAATAGCAGCACGATACTTCCAGAGAGTTTTTAATAACTTCTTTTCTTCATGATTTGAGAGGCTAGCACAAATAATAACAGGATATATCTCTTTTTCATCAAGATAAGCATACTTAAGAGTATCAGGCAACTGTTTGAGCTCGAACACAGGATCACCCTTTGGTGGGGGTGGTTCTCCAAGCAGTTCAACAAGCAAATTATTCTTAAGGATATGATATTGTTGAAAGATAACTCTATCTATCTCATCCCGTTCATCCATATGCATATCATTTTCATGCTCAAGCAAATATTGCTGTAAGGGATCAGTTGGAGGCACGGCAATAGAAGCTAGGGCAATAATTTCATCCTTACTAGACAACTCTTTTTCATGAGGTTGCCTACCGAACTTGGAGAAATTGAATCCATGTGACACACCTTCAAAGCCAACAGTGACATTTTGCTTCTCACAGTCAATATGAGCATTGATAGTATTGAGGAAAGGCCTGCCAAATATGATGGGACAAAAGCTATCTTGTGTGGTAGCAAGAACGAGGAAATCCGCATGATACTTTGTTTTACCACACAAGACTTCAGCATCTCTAACAATTCCCAAAGGGCAGATAGTACCTCTATTGGCAAGCTTAATAGTGACATCAATAGGTTCCATCTCAACGGGTGCAATCTCGTCTTTAATTTCATCATATAAGGATTGAGGTATCGCACTAACACTAGCACCCACGTCACATAAACCATGATAACAATGATCTCCTATCTTAACAGAAACAACAGGCGTGCGAACAACAGGCCTATGTTTGTCTCTAGCATGTGGTTTAGCAATTCTAGCAGCATCTTCACATAATTGAATATCATGGCCATCAACATTGTCGGACAGGAGATCTTTGATAATAGCAATGCTAGGTTCAACTCTAATTTTCTCAGGGGGTGTAGGTGTTCTAATGTAGCCTCTACGTATCATAGTTGAAACTTTAGAATGATCCATTATCCTAACAGGGAAAGGTGGTTTCTCAATGTCAGCACTGGGAACAATAGGATCATTATAAGCGATGACTTTCTCTTCAACTGGATTGGGTTTAACTACATTGACTTCTAAGGGATGATTATATTTAAACCACTTCTCTTTAGGGAGATCAATATGAGCAGCAAGTGATTCACACAATGAAGCAACTATCTCAGAGTCAAGTCCATATTTAGCGCTAAAATCACAAAAACTATTGGTTTTGACAAAAGATTTAACGCAATCAAACTTGAAATTCATAGCCGACTCCTTACCTTCATAAACTCCCAATCTTCAGAGTTGCATTTAATTATTTCCAATAAATTCCATTTGAATTCAATATCTCTCTTCATAAAAGAACTGGTACAAGAAGTGTCAAGCATGGTGCGATCATCATGAGAAAGCCGAGCATAGAAGTTCTGAATGATAATTTCTCTCGAGAGCTCATGGTTGGGGCATGAATATAACATTGATTTAAGCCTCCCCAAGCTTGAGCGATGCTTTCTCTATCACGAGGCCAAAAATTATAAATATAATTCCGATCACGATGTACTAGATGCATAGGATAAAACTTTTGATGAAATTCCAATTTCAACCGGTTGTAGTTCCATGATCCCGTATCATCACATAGCCTATACCATGTCAATGCTTTATCCCTCAAAGATAAGGGAAAGACCTTCTTCTTGACTTCATCCTCGGGCAAACCTCCAAGCTTAAATAAACCACAAACTTCATCTACATAGATTAGATGCAAGTCTGGATGTGATGTTCCATCTTGTGTAAAAGGATTAGCCAGCAGTTTCTCAAGCATACCCGAAGGAAATTCATAGCAAATATTTTCAGTAGGTGCAGAAGGTTGAGGAGCAACTCCTTGTGCTTCCGTTTGAGGTGAAGATACCCCGAACAAGCTCCTCAAAGGATTGGTTTCCATAGTAACAACTTAGAATAAATTTCAGCACACTATATAAAAGTTTCCTTACCAAATTCCACTTACCAAAGGCGCTTCACTCCCCGGCAACGGCGCGAGAAAAGAGTCTTGATGACCCACAAGTATAGGGGATCTATCATAGTCCTTTCGATAAGTAAGAGTGTCGAACCCAACGAGGAGCAGAAGGATCTGACAAGTGGTTTTCAGCAAGGTAATCTCTGCAAGCACTGAAATTATCGGTAACAGAAAGTTGTGTGATAAGATGATTCGTAGCAAGTAACAAGTAACAACAGTAACAACGGTGCAGCAAGGTGGCCCAATCCCTTTTGTAGCAAGGGACAAGCCTGGACAAACTCGTATAGGAGGTAAAGCGCTAACGAGGACACATGGTAATTTCTGTCAAGCTAGTTTTCACCATGTTCATATGATTCGCGTTCGCTACTTTGATAGTTTGATATGTGGGTGGACCGGTGCTTGGGTGCTGCCCTTACTTGGACAGACCTCCCACTTATGATTAACCCCTATCGCAAGCATCTGCAACTACGAAAGAAGAATTAAGACAAAGTCTAACCATAGCATTAAACTAGTGGATCCAAATCAACCCCTTACGAAGCAACGCATAAACTAGGGTTTAAGCTTATGTCACTCTAGCAACCCATCATCTACTTATTACTTCCCAACTCCTTCCTCTAGGCCCAAATAATGGTGAAGTATTATGTAGTCGACGTTCACATAACACCACTAGAGGAAAACAACATACAACACATCAAAATATCGAACGAATACCAAATTCACATGGCTACTTATAGCATGACTTATCCCATGTCCCCAGGAACAAATGTGACTACTCACAAGGCATAATAATATTCATGACCAGAGAGGTATTGAATAGCATCAAGGATCTGAACATTTAATCTTCCACCAAGTAATCCAACTAGCATCAACTACAAAGAGTAATTAACACTACTAGCAACATTATAGGTACCAATCGGAGTCGCGAGACGGAGATTGGTTACAAGAGATGAACTAGGGTTTGGAGATGATATGGTGCTGATGAAGATGTTGATGGTGATGAGTCCCCTCCGATGAGAGGAGTGTTGGTGATGACGATGACGACGATTTCCATCTCCGGGAGGGAAGTTTCCCCGGAAGGACGACCCTGCCGGAGCTCTAGATTGGTTCTGCTCAAGTTCCGCCTTGTGGCGGCGGCGATTCCTCCCGAAAGCCTCCTCTTGATTTTTTCTGGAACAAAACCCTCCTTATAGCAAAATAGGGGAGCCAGAGGGCCAACAGGGAGCCCACAAGCCCCCTACGCACGACCAAGGCAGTAGGTCGCGCCTAGCAGGCTTGTGGCCTCCTGCTGGCTCCCCTCTGGTACTTCTTCGGCCCAGTATTTTTTATAAATTCCAAAATAAATCCTCGTTGATTTTCCCGGTTTTGGAGTTGCGCAGAATAGCTATCTCAAACTTGCTCCCTTTTTAGGCCAGAATTCCAGCTGCCGGTATTCTCCCTCTTCATGTAAACCTTGCAAAATAAGAGAGAAAAGGCATAAGTATTGTACCGTGAAGTGTAATAACAGCCCACAAAGCGATAAATATCAACATGAAAGCATGATGCAAAATGGACGTATTAATGCTCTACAGACATTAAAGGTATAAGAAGTTTCCTTGGTCATGCTGGTTTCTATAGAAGGTTCATTAAAGACTTCTCTAAGATTTCTATGCCTCTTACCAATCTCTTGCAAAAGGATATTCCTTTTGTTTTTGACAATGATTGTGAGGAAGCCTTCAAAATACTTAAGAAGGCCTTGATAACTGCACCTATTGTTCAACCACCTGATTGGAACTTACCTTTTGAAATTATGTGTGATGCTAGTGATCATGCTGTTGGTGCTGTTCTAGGACAAAGAGTTGATAAGTAGTTGAATGTTATTCACTATGCTAGTAAAACTCTAGACAATGCCCAAAGAAACTATGCTACTACTGATAAGGAATTTTTAGCAGTCGTGTTTGCATGTGAAAAGTTCAGGTCTTACATTGTTGATTCCAAGATGACTATTCACACTGATCATGCTGCTATCAAGTATCTCATGGAAAAGAAAGATGCTAAACCTAGACTTATCAGTTGGGTTCTCTTGCTATAAGAATTTGATTCGCATGTTGTTGATAGGAAGGGTGCTGAGAACCCCGTAGCAGATAACTTGTCTAGGTTGGAGAATGTTCTTGATGACCCACAACCTATTGATGATAGCTTTCCTGATGAGCAATTGAATGTCATCAATGCTTCACGTAGTACACCGTGGTATGCTGATTATGCAAATTATATCGTTGCCAAATATATACCACCTAGTTTCACATACCAGCAAAATAAGAAATTCTTCTTCGATTTGAGACATTACTTTTGGGATGATCCTCAACTTTATAAGGAAGGAGTAGATGGTGTTATTAGATGTTGTGTACCTACAGAAGTGTCACTCCGAGGCCTACCGAGGACACCATGCGGGAGATATAACTACACACAAGGTATTGCAATCAGGTTTCTATTGCCTACTCTCTTCAAGGATGCCCGTAAGTTTGTCTTGTATTATGACGAATGTCAAAGAATGGTAATATCAGTAAACGTCAGGAAATGCCTATGAATTATTCACTTGTCATTGAACCATTTGACGTTTGGGGTTTTGATTATATGGGACCTTTTCCAAAGTCCAACGGATATACTCATATCCTAGTAGTTGTTGATTATGTTACTAAGTGGGTAGAAGCTATCCCAACTAGTAGTGCTGATCATAACACCTCTATTAGGATGCTTAAAGAAGTTATTTTCCCTAGATTTGGAGTCCCTAGATATTTGATGACTGATGGTGGTTCACATTTCATTCATGGTGCTTTCCGTAAAACGCTTGATAAGTATGATGTCAACCATAGAATTGCATCAACCTATCACCCTCAGTCCAGTGGTCAAGTAGAGCTAAGCAATAGAGAGATTAAACTATTTCTGCAAAAGACTGTTAATAGGTCTAGAAATAATTGGTCTAAGAAGCTTGATGATGCACTGTGGGCTTATAGAACTGCTTATAAGAATCCCATGGGCATGTCTCCGTACAAAATGGTTTACGGTAAAGCATGTCATTTACCTCTTGAGCTAGAGCATATGGCTTATTGGGCAATCAAAGAGCTCAACTTTGATTTCAAACTTGTTGGTGAGAAGAGGTTATTTGACATTAGCTCACTTGATGAACGGAGAACTCAGGCATAGGAAAATGCCAAGCTGTTCAAATAAAAAGTTAAGAGGTGGCATGATAAAAGGATACAGAAATGTGAGTTCAATGTAGGTGATTATGTCTTGTTATATAATTCTCGTTTATGATTTTTTGCAGGCAAGCTTCTCTCTAAATGGGAAGGTCCTTACATTGTTGAGGAAGTATATCGTTCCGGTGCAATAAAGATCAACAACACGGAAGGTAATCTTCCAAGAGTTGTAAATGGGCAAAGAATCAAGCATTATATCTCAGGTACTCCCGTAAATGTTGAAAGCAATATTATTAATACCATAACCCCGGAGGAGTACATAAGGGATATTTATGAGCCTGTTTCACACTCCGAAAATGAAGAGGTATGTGATTCGGTAAGTAAACCGACTCCAAAACTTTTCCAGTAGCAATTTTCCTCCATTTTGGAATTTTAAGAAAATTAGAAAAAATTAAAGTAGTCCGGAAAGCGCACGAGGAGGCGACAAGCCTGCCAGGCCCGACCTACCCCCTGGCCGGGCCTGGCTGGCTTGCGGGCTCCTCGTGTGCCTCCCGGACTCTGTTTTCTTGCGGAGTACTCCTTTTGGTCGGGAAAAATTCATTATATATTCTCCCGAAAGGTCTGACCCTTGTATCACGCAAATCTCCTATGTTTTCGTTTCGAGCTTTTGTGTAGACAGATCTAGATCGCTATGACGTCCCCAAAAGTTCCGAAGGACAAGTTCTTAGAGAAGGTCATCAATCCCTACCTCACGGGAGTGCTGCAACACCCTTAATCTATCGAGATGCATGAGGGGGTGCTGCACATCCGTGATGTTGAGGGGCCTAAGAAGACTGGGAGCATGGAGGCGAGGCTCGAAGCAATGGAGCAGCAAGTCTTCAAGTGCCAAGGGATGGTGGAACGTGGACTCAACGCCAACCACATGATGATCACTGAGTTCACCAACAAGCACAAGATCGATGCCAATGACATCGGGAAGCACCTCTCCCGGCTCTATGACAGAATTGATCACCTCCAAGCCCAGATCTATGACCTGCAGAACCAAAACTGTAAGTATGAGTATAGATTTAAATCAATACGGTTGGCTGCAGATTTGAGGATTCCGGAGGCTCGATCATCTTTTCATGATGGAGCACCTATGCCTTGGAAGATAGAGGATCAAACCCAGGTTGCAACAACTCCACCACCATCACCTTCGAAGGAAGACAACTGAGCACGGGTATGGGCAATCCCCTTGGCTTGCCAAGCTTGGGGAAGTTGCCCAGGTATCGTATTACCATCACATCTTTTGCCTTTACCTTTTTCTTAGTTCGATCCTTTTTGATTTTTTCTTTCTCTTGTAGAGTAAAGCTCTTAGTATGTTCTAGGATTGAGTTTTCCTTTGTGTCACCCCCAATGTAATCGATTTCGTGAGTCATATAATAAAGAGTGTTTTAGTTAAGGTCCTTGCCTCATGCCATGATCTAAAGAAAAGAATAATAAAAGAACAATACCATGAAAGATCATGTAATGATCTTATGGAAGTGATGATTTCACATATAATAAGAATGTTGATTGAAACCTGTTGCGGGTGGACAAACGTAGACCCTGGTCATTGTCGCAATTAATAGGAAGTAATAAAGAAAGAGAGGTTCACATTTAAATATATCATCTTGGGCACCATCTATGATTGTGAACACTCATTAAACTATTACATGCTTAGAAGTAGATGTTGGACAAGGAAGACAACATAATGAATTATGTTTGCTTGGTTCCGAACAATGTTATATGACTAGAGATCCCTTAGCATGCGACGCTTGCTTCCACCTCATATCAGCCAAAACTTCCGCACTAAGTAGAGATACTACTTGTGCATCCGTGAACCTTCAACCCAGTTTTGCCTTGAGAGTCGACCATACCTATCTAGGGATTGAATAAGATCCCTCAAGTAAGTTGTCATCGGTGCAAGCAATAAAAATTGCTCCCTAAATATGTATGATCTATTAGTGTGTGGAAAATAAGCTTTGTACAAACCTGTGATGAGGAAGACATAAAAGCGACAGATTGCATAATAAAGTTCTTTATCACAGGAGGCAATATAAAGTGACGTTCCTCCACACCAAGAGGTCACACATCCAAACCTCAAAAGCGCATGACAACCTCTGCCTCCCTCTGCGAAGGGCCTATATTGTACCTTTAACTTTTATCCTTAAAAGAGTCATGGTGATCGAAACCAATTCCTTATTTCGCCTTTATCTTGGCTAACGTCATGTTCTAGGGAAAGATCTATATTCATATGTCAACTTGGAAGTAAGTACTCATGTATTATTATTGTTGACATTACCCTTGAGGTAAGTAGTTGGGAGGCGAAACTATAAACCCTATCTTTCTCTGTGGCCAACTGAAACTTTGATCTCATGAGTACCACGTGAGTTTTAGCAATTGTAGAAGAGGAAAGGATGATTGAGTATGTGGATTTGCTTTACAAGCTCTTATTTGACTCTTTCCGATGTTATGATAAATTGCAATTGCTTCAATGATTAAAGGCTAACTGTTGATTAATTCTCAATAAGGTTTTTGATCTATACTTTACTTTGTGAAGGAATTGTCACTTTAGCATAAGAGATTATATGACGATATTGCTGTTCTAATTATGATCATCATGCCTGCATGTCCGTACTTTGTTTTTTCGACTCCTCTATCTCTTAACATGTGGGCATATTTATTGATCTCGGCTTCCGCTTGAGGACAAGCGAGGTCTAAGCTTGGGGGAGTTGATACGTCCATTTTGCATCATGCTTTCATGTTGATATTTATCACTTTATGGGCTGTTATTACACTTCACGGTACAATACTTATGCCTTTTCTCTCTTATTTCATAAGGTTTACATGAAGAGGGAGAATGCCGGCAGCTGGAATTCTGGTCTGAATATGGAGCAAGTTTGAGATACCTATTCCCGAGTATTTTACGGACATGACTGCAATGCTCAAGAAGTAAGTTCAGTTAATACCGGGTCCATATCGGCATGCAACTTTCGTTAATTTCCTGATATCAAGTAATCATTTTCTTTGCGTGGCAGGGCTTGCAAGAAGTTCACGAATAAGGTCCCCGGTCTAAAGAAAAGAGTTGCAATTTACGCACCCCAAAGTAAGTAGTACTAGCTAGTTTCCGCACATCTCTAATTGATTCAAATTTTCATCAATATATCATTACCATGCTTGCTTATCAGTTTGATTGAACTCTATTCTCGTAAAGTGCTTGAAGCAGGAAGGTGGGACTGAGTTATGTGCATACTACGTATGCGAGCTAATTCGCCTCTCGACCTCTGAGTGGGGGGGCATATCTGTGATACAATATCAAGTACGTAAATAATATTCACAATTTTATTTCATATATTACCATCAATTGTGTTGAGTTTTATTCATATATATGCATGTATTGACCCCCTTCTTTATATCAGATATAGAAGATGCGGGATGAAGTCCTAACACATGATCACATACGAGCAGTTCAAGAGGAATTGGCAGGATTCTTTCTTGACCACGTCATATCTAAAGACGGAGAATACTATGTGGGTTATTTGTGATTGGATGTTAGGTAGATGATGTTAGGGATTGTAAAAGATGTTATATTGTAAAAGATGTTAGGGATTGTAAATGGTTTCCTTCATTTTCTTATTAGCTAGCGTCAAGTTCTTTCTATATGTATATTAACTAGCGTCGACCAAGCACTGAGAAAAAGAGGACACTTATCTCTATTAGCTAGCTAACACAATATGAAACCACTGAATTAACCCTCCAAAACCCCCACCCCCCATTAAAAAAAACCCAGTTCTGGCCAGATGCTGACGCGTGGATGCCATTTGAGAATATTCTTTGGCTTCCCCTTGAGTCGAATCAATAAATTTGGGTTGAATACTCTACGCTCGAAAACTGTTGCGATCCCCTATACTTGTGGGTTATCAAGACTATTTTCTGGCGCCGTTGCCGGGGAAGCACAACTATATTCTCTGAGTCACTTGGGATTTACGTCTACTGATCACTATGAGGAATCCAAAAGATCCAAGAACTAAAGTCTCGCCCTCAACTACGACGACATGTAAGGAACTGCCATCTAGCTCTGCACTTGATTCACCTTCAGTTATGAGTAAGTTTGCGACACCACCTCCTGCTAGAAATCTTGATATGTCGCTTGTGCTTGATGATGCTACTTCTGCTGCCCATGATGCTTACGATGATGCTATGTTTGATAGTGCTTTGCCACTAGGTGCATTCCTTGATGCACAAATTGCTAGAGTTGCTGGTAGATGTGATGATACTTCTGAAACTGCTCATACTATTGAAGTAGAACCTGCTATTTTGCCTGTTAGAACTAGCTCTCCTAGATATGAATTGCCTGATATGCCTGAGGGTTATGTTATGGAGGGAGAGATAGCTGAGGACTTTCTTGCGTGTAAGAATAGCTATGATGTTGAGAAATTACTGCTCAAGTGGAAAGAAAAATCTTTGAACGCTTGGATGAAATACGACCCGAAGTTTCCTACTTCGCCTATCTTTGTGACCGATAAGGATTATGAATTCTCTATCGAGCCTGAGTTAATCACTCTGGTCGAATCTGATCCTTTTCACGGTTATGAGTCTGAAACGGTTGTAGCCCATCTTACGAAACTGCACGATATAGCCACCCTATTCACGAGAGAGGAAAAGATCCGCCACTACTATATCCTCAAGCTGTTTCCTTTCTCGCTAAAGGATGATGCTAAGACTTGGTTCACTTCTCTTGCTCCTGGTTGCGTTCGTAGCCCCTAGGATATGATCTACTACTTCTTTGAGAAATATTTCCCTGCCCATAAGAAGCAAGCTGCCTTGCAGGAAATATACAACTTTGCGCAAGTTGAAGAAGAGAGTCTCCCACAAGCTTGGGGGAGGCTTGTCCAGCTACTGAATGCTTTGCCTGATCACCCTCTTCAGAAGAATGAAATACTTGATATCTTCTATAATGGACTAACCGATGCTTCTAAGGACCACCTAGATGGTTGTGCCGGTTGTGTTTTTAGGGAACGAACTGTAGAACAAGATGAGATCCTATTGAATAATATCTTGTGCAATGAGAATGCTTGGACTATTCCCGAACCACCTCTGAAGCCAACTCCAAAGAAAAGAGGTATTCTATTCCTTAGTCCTGAAGATATGCAAGAAGCTAAGAAATCTATGGAAGAGAAAGGCATTAAATCTGAAGATGTCAAAAATCTACCACCTATCGAAGAGATCCATGGTCTTGATAACCCGATACAGGTAGTAGAACTAAATTCCCTGCATAGATTCAATGAGAGTAATATTCCTTTTGATAAACCTGCTAGCTGATGCCTGGATGAATTTGATAACTTTGTTGCCAAACAACAAAGTTTCAAGGATTATGTTAGCACACAATTGGAACAGAATGCTCGTATGCTTAGTCATTTAAGTGCTTGTGTGGATAGAAACGTCAATGATCTTAAGCTTCTGAGTAAACATGCCTCTATGGTTACTACTCAAGTAGAGCAACTACTTAAGGCTTAGAATGACTTGCTCAATGAGTTGAATGACAATTCTGTCAGAGTCGTCACTAGAGGCGTTAGAATGACTCAGGAACCTTTGTATCCTGAGGGTCATCCTAAGAGAATTAAACAAGATTCTCGAGGAGTTAGCACTGATGCACCTAGTCATCCTAGAAAGAAGAAGAAAGATGATAGGAACTTGCACGGTAGCAACCCTGTTGCTGCTACTCCTGAGAGCCCAAACAATGTCTTTGTTTCTGATGCTGAAACACAATCTGGTGATGAACATGAGTCTAATGATAATATCAATAATGATGTTCATGTTGATGCTCAACCTTGCGATGATAACGATGTGGAGATTGAACCTGTTGATCTTGATAACCGACGGCTTAAGAATAGAAGATACGATAAGAATGACTTCGCTGCTAGGAAGCATGGTAAAGAAAGGGAACCATGGGTTCAGAAACCCGTGCCCTTTCCTCCCAAACCATCCAAGAAAAAGGATGATGAGGATTTTGAGCGATTTGTTGAAATGATTAGACTTGTCTTTCTGCAAATGTGTTGGACAGATATGCTCAAAATGTCTCCGTATGCTAAGTACATGAAGGATATTGTGACTAATAAGAGGAGGATACCTGAGGTTGAGATTTCCACCATGCTCGCTAATTATACCTTCAAGGGTGGAACTCCTAAGAAACTAGGTGATCCCGGTGTGCCCACTATACTTTGCTCCATTAAAGGCAACTACGTTAGAACTCCTTTATGCGACCTTGGAGCCGGTGTTAGTGTTATGCCTCTCTCTCTTTATCGTAGGCTTGAACTGGATAAGTTGACACCCACTGAAATCTCTCTGCAAATGGCCGACAAATGCACTGCTTTCCCTATCGGCATTTGTGAGGATGTGCCTGTGGTGGTTGCGAATGTTACTATCTTAACACACTTTGTAATTCTGGATATTCCCGAGGACGATGCCATGGCGGTCATCCTCGGAAGACCCTTTTTAAACACTGCAGGGGCTGTTATTGATTGCAACAAAGGCAATGCCACTTTCCTTGTCAACGGTAATGAGCATACGGTGCACTTTCCGAAGAAACAATATCGAGTACATTGAATCAATGCTATTGAAAAAACTTCATCGCTTCTTATTGGGAGCTTTGAATGCCCTATACCTCCTGTGAAGATGAAGTATGATTTGCTTGTTGGGGATATACACATCCCCATTGAGGTAACCTAGTGGCTATTCGAAAATTCTCCGTTTTCTTTTGCGATTCGAAAAAGTTTGTCAAAGAGACTTGATCAACCTCATTGATGGATTTCTTTGGATGACCATGGGATGGATGAATCGAGGAGTCACAAACCTCTGTTCCAAGCTTTCACCTTCGGTTGCTTAGAAGAAAAATGATAGATTTAGTTTAGTTTTCCCTGTTTTCTGCTTTTAGCGTCCCGTAGAAAAGTACCCCGAAAATAAAAGTTCTCCGAATGCCGTGAAAATCAAGCATGATTTTTTCTAGAATTTTTCAAAAATGTTGAGACGAAGAGCTAGTCAGGGGGCTGCACCAGTGGCCCACAAGCCCTGGAGGCGCGGGCACCCCCCTGGCCGTGCCACCCATGCTTGTGGGACCCACGTGCACCCCCTCCACTCATTCTAGCTCCCATCTGTTTCTCCTACCTCCAGAAAAAATCGTTTCGCAGCTTAAACCCGTGTTCTTGCTCTTCTTGCTGGGATTTTCGATCTCCTTGTGCAAAGCACCATTTACCGAACTGTTTTGGGGAAATTACTCCTTGGTAAGTGACTCCTCCATTGGTCCAATTAGTTTTTTCTCTAGTGCCTTATACATCGTGTATTTTTGCTGCCTTGGTGACCCTGTTCTTGAGCTTTGCATGCTAATTTTAGCTGGTCCCAAGTAGTTTTGATGCATAATATGGCCTCTAGGAACTTGTGGGAGTAGTTACTATGAGTTTCGTTGGGCTTATTCACTTTTCCTTAGAGTCAGTGAAAATTTCAGAAAAGGAAGATGTTCAGGAGAAACTATCATGGTGGTTCCTTAAGCAAGAGAGGTCCCCGTCTCGCGATTCGAGAGCCCGATCCTTACCAACCAAGGAACGCACAGGTACAACCATGTGAATGGCCTTCTGATGAATTCATGATTGAGGCAGGTTTCAAAGACGAGTTTGATACACTTGTTCACAGCGTCGGACTCGAAGAATTCATCTCTGATAAATGTGAACAGTATGTCATTCTCACTGCCTCTTTTGTTCGTAGATTCAAATTTTCAGCTGGCCGTGACACATCCGTACTGTTTGATCTCTATGACAAATCGTACACCATGGATTTAGATGATTTCAATACAATTTGCAAGATACCTGTTTGGGGTAGTCTCAACGATCCTCCTAAATCTTCGGTTAGAGATTTTTTTTCTCTGGTATAACTATCGGAGGAACTAGAGATATTACACAGGCTACCATGGGGAGCATTCATTTTTTTGCCTTGCATTACTTTTCCCTCTTCATAGGTAGATGTATTAACGGCAAGATTGAGCATTGTCACCTCTGCACGCCCAACCTTAGTATTCCTAAGAGCGCAGTAACGGGTAATAGAAGTTTAAACATGGGAGCTATAATAGCAAGGAGGCTTAATAATAATGCTAATGAAGGGGATTTCTTTGGTGGGATCTATGCCACTCGCATAGCAAATTTTCTTGGAGTACCCATGCGCGAAGGAGATCCCCCACTCCATTCAGCTTTCCTTGATCGCACCGCTTTGACACGCTACCAGTTCCTTGAGAGGGATGATGAATCCCTCCTATACCGTTTAATATTTAACCGACAGCGTGTTTTCCATATTACCCTTCCTGCTCCTGCCTTCTTTGACTTTCAGGTAAAACGGAGATATTACAGAACCAGAGGAGAGGCAGAGGAGTATGAGAGGGAGGCAAAGGCTGCTCGCCTCCGTGAGGCAGCTATTCAGGCAGTGGCTGCAACACTCCCGTACAACCCCCATTATGATTTTGGGTATCGCCTGGTCCATCCATGGGAGTAGACCAACTTAGGCGAAAAGCCTAACCTTGGGGGAGTACGTGTTTCTCACCGACTTTATAGTCTTGCTTACACTTTCACTTTGTTAGTCGGTGTTCACACTTTGCCACTATATCATCCATGCTAGTTTATTTCTTTCTCTCGCTTTCTTTTCGTGTGTTTGTCTAGTTTGAGAAAACCCAAAAAGATTTCCTTGTTCTTCTTTTGCCTGTTGGGAGCTTTCCCGTGTAAATAGTTTTCTTTTTCTTTGGGTCAAGGTAGAAGACCATGGTTACAATGTTTCGTGGCTCTCACATGCATATATGTTTATTTGTTAAAGAGCCATATTACTTTGTCTTCTCCTTTGTGTTTGCTTGCAGATTCTAGCGTAGTCCAATGCACGAGCACTCTTATTATTGTTCACATCATTCGGTCGTGCAAGTGAAAGGCAATAATGACGATATATGATGAAGTGACTGAGCCTGGAAAAGCTGGTATGAACTCGATCTATTTTGTTTTTGTAAGTATGACTAGCTCATCGTTCCTGATTCAGCTTTTTTGTGAGAGAAACATGTTTGCAATGACAACTTAGAGATCATAATTTCTGATGCCATGCTTAATTAGCTAGGAGCTTATAATGGTTTGCCTTGGGTGCCAATATGAATTTTGAGATGACTATAATGTAGTATGATAGGATGGTATCCTCCTTTGAATGATTCAAGTGGCTTGACTTGGCGCACGTTTACGCATGTAGTTGAAACAAAATCAACGTAGCCTCTATGATATTCATGTTCATGGTGATTTATGTCCTAGCTACTCTTGCTTGCACTCAATGTTGGTTAATCTCAGTGCATTTTGATGACTGTTTTCGCTCTCTAGTTGGTCGCTTCCCAGTCTTTTGCTAGCCTTCACTTGTACTAAGAGGTAATACTGCTTGTGCATCCACTTCCATAAACCCAAAGTTGTTCCATGTGAGTCCACCATACCTACCTATATGCGGTATCTACCTGTCGTTCCAAGTAAATTTGCATGTGCCACTCTCTAAATCTTCAAGAAATAATCTGTTTTGCATGCCCGAACCGCTCATGTGGTGACAGGGGGCTATCAGTATCTTCCATGCTAGGCGTGTTATCCTCGATATGTGTTTATTCACTATCATTCACGAGAAAGGGTCCGGTAATTGGAATGCCCAGTTCCATGCTCAAATCGAAAAGATAATTGCAAACAAAACTCCCCCTGGATTGATGTTGGTATGGACGGCACCCGAGTATTCGGCTAGTCGTGGAGTGTGATTGATCGGTGGTGGGGGAGTCAAAACTTTACTTTTCTGTTTGGGAACCGCCTATAGCATGTGTAGCCTGGAAGATGATGAGAACTCTTGGTCATTGCGTTGACAATGGAAGCATGCCACCCAAAATTATTATTTGTGTTTTCAAAGCTTGAGCTCTGGCACCTCTGCAAATCAATGCTTCCCTCTGCGAAGGGCCTATCTATTTATGTTCCTGTTGAGTCATCCTCTTCTTATAAAAGCACCAATTAGAGAGCACCTCTGTCATTTTTATGCTTTGCTTTTAACTGTGATTGAGTATGACTATGACTGGATCTTCTTTGCCATGAATTACAATGTTTAGTCAGCCCTTGGTCTTTGAAGGTGCTCTGCATTTATGTTTTGCGGTCTCGGAAAGAGCTAGTGAGATACCATCTGTTCGTACTGCTTCATGATTGTTTTGATTGAAGTGTTGATGTTTGAGACTAATTATTATTTGCTCGCTAGTTGATTATGCCATTGATATGAGTTTACCGTGAGAACTAGATGTCATTTGCTTATGTGGTTAGCTTGTGATCTTGCTGAAACTCTGGATATGAGTTAGACATCGTTGCAACAACAAGATCAAACAAAGTTCGTGAAAGTTTTTCTTTTGTCTCTTTCAGTTTGTCAACTGAATTGCTTGAGGACAAGCAAGGTTTTAAGCTTGGGGGAGTTTATATGTCTCTGTCGTATCTACTTTTCCAAACTCTTTTGCCCTTGTTTTGGACTCTAATTTGCATGATTTGAATGGAACTAACCCGGACTAACGCTGTTTTCAGCAGAATTGCCATGGTGTTGTTTTTGAGCAGAAATAAAAGTTTTTTTTTGACCGGCTACTGTAGGGAAAACCCCCCACATCCATTTTTCCTTTATTCCCATATATGAGAGCAATATGTACAAGAGGAAATTAGAATGTACAAAGGGGAAGAGGAGCAAAGATTACAAACCTCAAGGAGGCAAAAAGGAAACCCATTTAAGGAGATCATCCCTGAAACTAGCCTTAATTCTATGAGCTAACAGAGAAATGTCATGAATGAATCCAGATCTCCATTTTCTGAACTTTGGCTGCTCCTGGTTGAAGACCTTTGCATTTCTGATAGTCTAGATGTTCCAACATGCAGTGAAGACCACCTCAGCAAAGAAAGGGTTATGGAAGTCCCTTTTAGCAGCAAGAGCAGCACTCCACATGGATGGACCGTGCCATGTGATCTGCAGGTAATTCCAAACCCTGGTACTGAAAAGACAGTTGAAGAATAAGTGATCTCTGTCTTCCTTGACTCGAGCGTGACATAGAACACAAAGGTTGGAGTCAGAAACATTCCAGTGACGTCGTTCAAGCATATCTTGAGTATTTAGCATGTCCATGATGAGCATCCAGGCAAACATCTTAATCTTCATGGTACAACAGCTTCTCTAGATCCAGTTGAGTAAAGGGTTTGGTATAATACTGCTATGAATATGAGCATAGTAACTCTTGGTTGTGTAAACCTTAGCATCCTTTCCCCATACCCATCTGTCAGAGGCCTGGTGATCAAGAACCAGGTCCTGAAGCAAAGATTGGACCGAAAGCAGTTCCTGATAAGCTTGAGCAAACAGTGGTAAGTGAAACATGGAGAGCATGTTGTCATCATAAAAGGCTGTAAAGACCTCTTGAGCTGTGCAGAAAGGATCAGTCACAAAAGAAAACAGTCTTTGGAATCTGGCAGCCAGTGGCATAATGGAGTTTCCAATCAACCAGGAATCAGACCAAAACAGGAAGGAGTCACCCTTGTTTGGCAGAACATATGTAACTGATCTGAATTTGTCAAGCCGTTTATAGATATCCTTCCACCAAAAAGAACCACAAAGGACAGTTCCCTGAGGTACTGTGTCATGATAGTAAGTGTTCCAAATCAAGTGAACCCAAGGGATATCAGCATGATTGAGGAATTTATCAACATGTTTGAGCAGTAATGCTTCATTCTGGACTGCTAGGTTCATAATCCCTAGCCCCCCTTTATTTTTAGGCCTGCACACGAGAGGCCAAGCAGCAAGAGAGGGTGCATGATCATTCCCATTTCTTCTCCATAGACATTGCCTTTGAATCCTCTCCAGCTGCTTCAGTATGCCTGGTGGGATATCCAGACTACATAGAAAGAAGATAGGCACAGAAGACAGGGCTGAGTTTAAATACTGCAGCCTTCCCCCGTGAGCAAGAAAAGATGAACTAGCACTGAGTCTTCTTTCCATGTTATCAACCAGAGGCATGAGATCAATGTTTCTTGGTTTAGTTGTCCCAACAGGAAGGCCAAGATATGTGAAGGGCAAAGATCCCACCTTGCAACCAATGGAGTCTGCCAGATCCTGTAGATGCTGAGGAGAAGTGTTAACAGGTAGAAGGGCAGATTTGTGGTAGTTCACCTGTAATCCACTGGACTGGGAGAAAAGTAAGAGCATTTTCTTGAACTACAACAACTGGGATTTATTAGCAGGTAGGATGATAAGGGTATCATCAGCATATTGCACTATGGGGAAATCCTTATCATGACAAGGTATGGGCAGCTGTATCAGCCCCTCCACCAGCAGTTGATTAACCAGCGTTTGTAAAAAAATCAGAAGCAATAGCAAAAAGCAGTCGAGACATGGGATCTCCCTGCCTGACACCTTTCTTGCACATGAACTTCTTTCCAGTCACACCATTGATCAAAACTGAAGATGAGCCAGAAGTTAGGAGCTGCTTAACCCAAAGGATCCATGTGTCATTGAAGCCTTTATGCTTAAGAATCTGGAAAATGAACTCATGTGCTTAAGAAGCAGAAATAAAAGTTCTCGGAATAACCCGAAAATTTACGGAGAATTTTTGTGGAATATATAAAAAATACTGGCGCAAGAATCAACAGAGGAAGTGGAGTGTGGAGCCCACAAGCCCACCAGGCGCGGGCCCCCCTGGCCGCGCCTGGCGGGCTTGTGGGGCCTACGAAGCTCCACCGCCTCACATCTCAGGTCTGTTTAGTCCCTTTTGTCCGGAAAAAATCGAGGAGAAGAGTTCATCGCGTTTTACGATACGGAGGCACCGCCACCTCCTGTTCTTCCTCTGGAGGGCAGATCTGCAGTCCGTTCTGGGCTCCGGAGAGGCGAGATCATCGTAATCGTCATCACCAACCTTCCTTCATCGCCAATTCTAGGATGCTCTTCACCGTTCGTGAGTAATCTCATCATAGGCTTGCTGGACTGTGATGGGTTGGATGAGATCTATCATGTAATCGAGTTAGTTTTGACGGGGACTGATTCCTAGTATCCACTATGTTCTGAGATTGATGTTGCTACTACTTTGCCATGCTTAATGCTTGTCACTAGGGCCCGAGTGCCATGATTTCAGATCTGAACCTTTTATGTTGTCGCCAATATATGTGTGTTCTTGATCCTATCTTGCAAGTTGTAGTCACCTACTATGTGTTATGACCCGGCAACCTCGGAGTGACAATAGCCAGAACCACTCCCGGAGATGACCATAGTATGAGGAGTTCATGTATTCACTAAGTGTTAATGCGTTGTCTGGTTCTTTATTAAAAGGAGAACCTTAATATCCCGTAGTTTTCATTAGGACCCCGCTGCCATAGGAGGGATGGACAATAGATGTCATGCAAGTTCTTTTCCCTAAGCACGTATGACTACATACGGAATACATGCCTACATTACATTAACGAACTGGAGCTAGTTACATATCTCTCGGTGTTATAACTGTTCCATGATGAATAGCATCCGGCATAATCATCCATCACCGATCCATTTCCTACGAATCTTTTCTTACTGGTCCTTGCTATGTTACTTTGCTGCTACTGCTATCACTGCTGCTACTGCTGTCACTTCTGCTACTGTTACTCTGTTGCTACTGCTGTTACTTTGCTGCTACTGCTGTCACTTTGCTGCTACTGGTTACTGTTGCTACTACTGCTATCATACTACCTTGCTACTGATACTTTGCCGCAGATACTATATGTAGTGCCCCAGATGTAAACCTTTCCTATTTGGAACCTATTGCAGTGGGTCCACCTTGTCAGAGATTATGATGTTATAATTGGTACCATGATTTCATGTGTGTTCCCTACTACTACCTTCCCATGCATGCATGCATAGCATATCATTGCATGCCTTGTCTTGTGTTGTTGCTATATGATCTTAGCATTTCATGTGGTGTGGTGATCTTGTGGTTAGCTACCTTGTGTTGCATGTGGTCTTGGGTGTGTGTTGAGGGGCTACTATGAGTTCATGTGTTGGTAGTACTAAGGTAGTGGGGCTTGTCATATTTACAAAACCCCTCTCTCTTTCTTTATTCCCTAGTTCAAATATTTATTTGTTCCTTCCCTGTTTTAAAAATGTCTGATGTTTAGGGATTATTGTGAGTGTGAAGTTGTGCTAGCTTGGTGATTTTTAAAAGTGTTTTAAGCAGGTGCAATAAGAACAAAACAGAGGCATTAATTCTGTTTTGTAAAATATTATCTGCTCCTAAAAAATCTTGATCTTATTTTATTTAAATAGGTCATATTTTTATATGATCAGGGGGTATTTTCTTTTGAATTTATCCCAGTAGTTTTTGCCTTGTATTATTTTTCCTTTCTGGCCTTTCTTTTAAATAGAAGCAGCAGGTTTTTCTCTCTGTCTACATAGCGCCAGTGGGCTCCCTCTCCTTGGCCGGCCCACTCCCTCTCCCTCACGCAGCAAGGCCTGTTTTCCTTTCGTTCTTCTTCCTGACGCCATCACCCCAGTGCGCACCTTTCCGTTAGTAGAAGACAGAGAGAGAGAGAGCTGTCGCCGTTGCACTAACGTCGAGGGGCCCTTATAACCTGGGCGTCCGTGCCCCCCCTTGGCCTAGGGCTCCTCTCCTTCCCTCCTGCCGCCGCCACCTCTCTTCTCCCCATCTCCATCTCTCTTCTTCTTCTTTCCCTGGTAAGCTTCTGTAGGAGTGGTATATAGAGAGAGATCATCGCCGCGTCTACCTGCCGTCTCCGTCGAGCAGCGCCGGCGACCATGTCCGGGGGCTCGAGGAAGGTGCCCGCGATCCATTCCCGGCGCTAGGAGCCCCGGGGACCGACTGCACCGACGGCCAGCACCACGTCAACGGCGAGTTCCCGATGTTCTTCCTCCCCTGCTTCGATTCTGTACACCGCGTCTACGGCTTCTTCATCGGCGATCTTCTTCCCCTCCAGCGACTTCTCCATCGATCAGCGCCCTTTATCCTTCCCCTAGGTGAGCAGGAGCTCCTCCCTCCTTCCTCCCTCCTTCTCGCCGCTTAGACCGAGCAGGAGCTCGTCGGAGTAGTTGCTGCGAGGAAGAGATCCGACGCGATGATGTATGTTGGGTGTGTTGATGGCTTGTGTGCGCAAAGGTTGAGGCCTAGAAGGGGCTTCTCCAACCCCCTTGTAGCGATCTGTTCCCCCCCCCCACGGCGCAGCAGCATCAGAGTAGAGGTCCAGCACATCTCTGTGCAGACAGGGCGATCTTGATGATTGCGTATGTTACCTTGGTCTATTCTCCTGTACTGTCCAGTCTTCGTAGCGTAGCGTAGTGGTGCGGTGCCTGGATGTGGATCAGGTGGTCGTGGGATCGATTCCCCATGGCGCCACACATAACCCCCCTTTTTATTTCCCTTTGTTTGCACCATAGCACAGTAGCTACAGGAAGCTACCATACCAAGCAATGTGCCTCTGTTCTGTCGATAAGCTGGCAAGCAGCAGGGTGGATTGGGCCTTGGGGTTGATCCAGGGGATCCTGGGTTCGATCCCCCTCCCCATCAATTTTTATTTTTTGTTGCTCCTAATTTTTCTATTTGATGTGGCTTGCTCTATAGCAAGTGAGGTGACTGTTTTGGCTCAGCAGCAGGTTGTTCTTGATCTTAATGCTTTCAAGGTATAGGAAAGCATGCATATATATTTGAGAGCACATATGTTGTGTGTGTGTGTTAGAAAACAATGTGTATGTGTGTCTATATGTGAGTGTGTAGGTATTTTCAAGGTAGTGTGTGAAGCTTGTGTGTGCAAGTATCATGTTGTGTGTGCACCTTGTGAGTGGTTGGCGCCATGAGATGATGCATATGTAGGTGCATGTGCTAGTATAGCCTTGTGCTTGCAAGCATAATTGAGTGCATGTATGTGTTGTTTCCAAGTTTACTTGTTTAGTAGATTTTACCTTCATGTTATACCTCGGTTCAAGTGATTGTGATGTGTGTGTGATGATGTATGTGGGTGGTAAGCCAGCCCCAGTTGCAATTTGTGCACCTCCTCATGTTAATATGAGAGAGAGCATGATGATGTGCGTGTGTGGGTGATCTAGTGAGAGAAGTGGTTGTGAAGTTGATGTGCATGACACAAACATGGGGTTCAAACCCCCATGTCACTTTGTCATTGTGCACATGAGCTCAATCCTGTAATAGTTGACATAGTGAAACTACATGAAATGATGCACTATCCCGTAGGCATGATTTGGAGTAGTTTCCTCTTCCTTAATTTGTGGTCACATGTTCCAAGTAAGTGCCTACATATTGTATATGATTTTGTGGTAGAATCTCCCAAATAATCCATTGTTGAACTTAGTTTTGCCATTGGAACATTTTCTGGAAAAGTCATATTTGCATTTTCTTCTAAGTTTAGAGCTTGGTTCCATGCATGGTGATGTGCTCTTGTATTTGATTCTTGGTTGTGGTAGTAGAGGGTGACCCGCTCTACCACATGTGGGTTTCAATTAATGATTTTGAATCCATGTGTGCAAGTTGTGCCCATCCAAAGTACACTTGTGGCTGAAATTCCAGCTTAATGAAAATCTGGAATTTTCACTAAGTCTGAGAATCTGGAAATATTTTGTTCTCCTATAGATGAGGTTGTGCTGCTCATTGTGTTGTGATCTAGCCTTAGTTTAGTGCTAGGAATTTGGACCTGATATGTTTGTGAAGCTCCCTGTCAAATTTCATCCCGTTTGGAGTCCTGTAGGTTATGTTTTGTCTGCTGTCAAAAAGCTTCAGAGCAAAGACAGAAAGTCAGGTGCAGGAATTTTCACTAAGGCCCTGAGATCTGATGGTTTTGGGAAAGTTTGCATCCTTGTATCTTCCTGTGCTTAATTCCTTTTGGTGTGATTCTTGCTTGTTCTTGTAGTATTCTTGGTTGGCTACAGTCACATATATTATTTTTCATATTTGGAGGGCTGTAGGTATGTTGCATGTAGCTCACAAAGTGCTAAGATGCAGATTATGGCAGATTGTGTGGTTTTGTCATTTTGGTGTTTGTGAGTGCTTAGTTGGTGATGTGGTGTTACTCCTTGCTCCAATCCATTCATGTTGGATTGTTATATGTCTTGGCAACCTGGAAACACCAGGGTTGTGCCAATTGAGTATGTGGTGATGATTTTGATACGTAGGTCTTTATATCTTGTTTCGTTGATTCCCGTTGATTCGTAGCTCCGTTTGTAGAGTTCTTTATATGCATTTGCATCGTTTTCTCGAGACGCATATGATCATGTAATTCTCATGCATGTCAAAACAGCTTAGGGTACAGTTCTGTCCAGGAACTTGTATTAGCTTCTTTTGCTTGTGCTAGTGATAGAAATAGTGATGCATGCTCATTCTTCATCTCATGTATCATGGGCTTGTTGCATCTTGAGGTGCTGTTGTTCATTGGATGTTATTCTTATGTTGGGTATCACCGGGATCGGAGAACGAGTACGTGGATTCGGGAGAGTACGTGCAGGACGAACAAGAACCATTCCAAGCTGAGGATATCACAGGCAAGATGATATGACCTTGATTCCATCTCTACACTTGTTATGCTAGTTTGCGTTTCCATGTCCTATTTCTCGCTGCCTACCACTGTTTGCCTCTTGATATGCCATGAACCCAAACACTGATTCGTTCCTAGCAAAACTTGAATGGCTAAGTAGGCTTACTCAGCTACTAATGTTAGCGTTGCTAGATGCAGGTGCTTTGTCTCATGTGATAACATGAGCTTGATATCATTATATTAAATTCTGTTATTTAATTAATGCGCCTATATACTTGGTAAATGACGGAAGGCCTAGCCTTTTGTCGGGTGCTTTGTTCCGTTATTGCCGCCTTAATTACCGGTTACCGGTGTTTGATTCCATATTGATCGCTCCTAACACGTTCGGGGTTGTTATGGGGACCCCCTCGATAAATCGCTTAGTGATAAGACTTGTCCGGCAGGGCCCAACATTGGTGTTAATTCGCTAATCACTTAATAAACTGCATAGAGAATGATCACCCCGAGGATCTTTAATCAACAACCCGGGCCAGTGCTCCTCATGAGTGTTGGTCCAAACTAGAGCACCGTGCGGGGCCATCCCGGGGCAACCTGGGAGATTTCTCTGGCCACTATCCGCTTCGCTTATCCGGCGTGTCCTGAGACAGAGATACGCGGCTCTTATCGGGGTCGTCGACACGTCGGGAGGTCCTGCTAGCCTTGCCTTACCTTAGCGATATATCTTGCGTATAGGAATCCCAGTGAAGCTTTGGTTTCCCCTAGAGTTGAGGTTTTCCTCTAAGGAATCCGACGAGATCACGAGATTGGTGATAGAGGATTACTTTGCGGCCCGTGTACATTTGTGATGGACTAGTTGGAGCACCCCTGCAAGGTTTAACCTTTCGGAAAGCCGTGCCCGCGGTTATGTGGCAACTTGGAATATTTTGTTAACATCTGGTATTAGATAACTTAAACAAAAGCTAATAATATTGCGAACTCTGTGCGTAACCGTGACTGTCCCCTCGAAGATCTCTCTTCGATCGGGAACACGGTGGGGTTATGAATGACGTAGGTAGGTGGTCAGGATCACTTAGTGATCAAGTATGCATGACTGCTAGAATAGACCACCTTCATAAAATCTACGTAAGATAGCCACCAAATCAAGCTTAGGATGCTGCAACCTTAAACACTTCACCTTATCCTACCTAATAACTTGACTAGTTCTGGCACCAAGGTCTTAGATTGCTGAGTCCCCATGGCTCACGGATTCCTCCAAAATCCCAACAGGTTCAGGTACCCCAGAGACAGATGATCCCGACAGCACTCAGCTGGCGTGGCAGTACGACGAGGAGACAGACCGCCTTTACGTGAACTATCCAGAAGACTGAGGCGTGGTCGTGATCGTGGGCCTGCAGGCAGGGTAGCATGGCCTTTCTATGTTTTGTAGTCCGTAGCGGAACTACCTTGGTTGTATGTGTGATGTATTCTGAGATATTTATGAGAAGGCAATTGAATCCCTGATTGTCTATCTTTATTATTATGTATGTGTTTTGTTACCTGTTTGCGAGACGCTTAGATGCGCTTCTTTCCAATTCGAGGCCTCTATCCCCAGATTGGAGAGGACCGCATCTTGGTCATTACACTATATCTTTCAGGTGTGGTTGTGACAACTCAACTGCTAATACTTGAGAATATACTTTGGCTTCCCCTTGAGTCGAATCAAAAAATTTGGGTTGAATACTCTACCCTCGAAAACTGTTGCAATCCCCTATACTTGTGGGTTATCAATCACCCTAATAAAAAGAGACTACCGTGCAATCAAAAGGGTGCACCTTCGCAAAGATTTCCACCACCTTGTCGATGCATCATATAATATTGCTATCTCCATAGCCGATAAAGTAAATGCATTACTTAAGGTTGTCACGAAGGTCATTAAAGTGACAATCATATGGCTACAGCAATCATGGCGAATCATGAGACGTAGGTCATGTTAATTTACATTATATAGTCATCTCATACATAATCAAATTGAATATGAGCATTTAATACCACATCTCATGCACATCTTGCAAAACCAAGTTAGACGCCTCTAATCGGTTAACGCAAAATTTGATTTTATGTGGCTTCTAAGGTTTTGACTTAAACCGCAACTACCAACGTTCATCATCAGGTATGATAATTCAAGTTACTAGATTAACTTTCCAGGGTGTATGAAACACGAGATAATAAATTCTCGAGCCCCATATTAAACTTCATCATACGCATTTCCCCTGAGAAGATCATATTTGCATTGCCCGTTCGTCTACGAAACATCCATCTTTCTCAACTATGGCGGAACCCAAAGACACTGAAGCACTTCATTGATTTGTCAATCAGCGTACTCAGGAGCAACATGAAAAGATCACTGATTGCTTGAACTTTGTTAGATTCCACCACGCCATCAGGATCAGGACTACGCAAATTCATGAGAAGCAACAAGAATATTGGGTAATAGATTTCATTTACTACCCTCCCATATAATTTTCAGCAATGGATCTCATCTACTACAAAATTATACTATGTTATACCCATACATATCATGTATTCTAGATCGTAACCTGCATCTATGCATAGCGTGGCTCTTGATGCCACTGTTGGGTAACGCGACAGAAAACAAAAATCTTCGACACTCCGAGCACGCCCAGGATCACTATGGAGACTACATACAAGGTTCAATATTTTCGTTGTTGACTCGTAGTGCAGCGAAATTAGAGTCGATGACGATCGGCTGTGTAGATCCCCGCAACTAGGATTTACAACCTCCCAACCGCGAGGGTGTACTCCCTCTTCTTCCCCTCGGATAGCCCTCTGGGTGGCAGTCGGACAGTCCCTCGGACAGCCCTTCGGGAGGACCATCGAAAACCGACGGTCACTCGGACAGCCCTTGGGGAGGCACTCACGAACTAAGACCAAAACTAAGATCTCTCTATAGAGTTGCACACATACGGTGTCATCTATCTGGAAGGGTTTCGCCGTCCAGAATTAGTTCCTGCCGAAACCCAAACAGCCTTTCAGTTCTACAAAACTATTTCGGTGGGAGGGAGAGAGAAAGCCAGATCATGCATGGCATGTGTATGTGAGAAAGAGTGAGTGTGGAGAGCTCCTCTCCACCTCTATTTATAGGGGAGGAGGAGGTCGCGGTGGCTGAAAATATAAGCCCAAAAAAGGGGGTCTCACCATTCCATGTCATCCCTAGATCTTTTGGGAAGATTCCCTTTAGATATTTTGTGGAAGGTCAACTTCCAACCATAACCATAAATGCATTTTCACTTTTCACGAAACCAAATTTTTATGGCTGATAAATCCAAAAATATTTATATGGATCCTAGAGTAATTCTAGTACCCACTAAAAAAATTTAGACATGTTCCGAAACATTTTCAGATCAGTGATTTTCATGTGTGGAAAGCAACCAAAGCGGTTCCAACAGTCTGGCACATTTCCGTTTTTTGTCTCTGAAAAATCTCAGAAGTTACCACAACAATTTTGGTACCCTCCAATAATTTCCGAGCGTGTGCCACAACCATTTTGACTTAATGGTTTACTCCGAAACCACTTTTCGGTTTTACCGAAACTCTTCGGGTGTTCTTTCTCTCGAACTCTTGTGTTGTCCCCGATACTTTTCCGGTGATTTTCTCTAAGACTCCCTATCTAGTATTCAGCAGATAGATGACTCTTAAGCGTGTGACCATATAGGTTCGGTGAAGTATAGACATGACGGAAATACTTTCTGATCAATGATCAACATCAGAGCCATGGACACCCATATTTACCCCCTATACCCACATGAATAAATATTAGAGCGAACTTCCAGTTGTCGTGATCTATTACTTTTACTTAGTGATATGTTACAAACACCCAAGGTGAGAATTGTCGGCATCCCCGTGAATCAACACTTGTCCACTATGACATTTACCTCATTACCGGTTTTGTTCTCTTTTCTCGTTTCTGTGTTTCAACATCCCTGTGATTAAATCACAATGTGTCTGGCCTGACGATGATGGATACCGTAACACCGGGAGGGCCCAAAGAATATATCTCCATCGTCGGAGGAGCAAGTCCCAATCTCGAGCTACCAAGTTACTTTCCATACTTTTCCGTGAACCCATCAGCAGCCGTAATAGACACCATGTTACAGATGACGTTTAACAAACCCCAAAGTTCACGAAGCAAGTACGACGGAACTCGATACTCTCATGGTCTAAGGAGTCATGCAAACGTTAACTTTCTCTGTGTTATTATCCATTAACTTGTGAAGAATGTATCTTAGAGCATAACATCAATTGTGTCGATTCAACACAAGTGTTCTACTAACATTGTGCCCTCAAAGTTACTGGCATAGTCATGCACATGACCAGGAAAACAACAAAACTTGAGCTAGTCTTAGAGGCCTGACTAGGAATACATTTTACTGTTTATGATTCCACACGTGCATATGAGTCTTCCTCCGAGCCTCGTGGTTATTGTAGACTCGATAACCATAGCAGTTGTAGCATGGAACATAAACATAATTATGAACACGGAGATAAACAATAACATTTATTATTGCCTCTAGGGCATATCTAATTCAAGTATCCCTTTCTGTATTCATGCCCATTGATAGTGTAGTCGCAAGCAGGAGCATCACCACTAGCAAGCCTAAGAAACAAATAAGACCGGTGTAACACATTGATATCATTAAGAGTACCCTGCATACTAGAAAATCAATGCCAAATCCAAAAATCCTCGGATGCTACGGCCTCTAACACAATTGTTACATCACGGGACTTGCCACAATACATTCCCTTCCATGCCTTTGGGCAATTTTTCCAAGTCCAATGCATACAATCTATGCTTCCTAGCATGCCAGGCCAACCTCTTCTATCATTATATGCCATCAATTTTTTTGTGTCTTGCTTGTTCGGTGCCCGAAGATATTCAGGACCAAAGACACGGATGATCACTTTGGCAAACCTACACACTGACTCAATTGTAGTATCTTCACCAATGCAAAGGTACTCATTGGCATAGTGAGCTCGAATGTTGTATGCAATTACCCGCATAAGTGCCGAGATTTTTTGATATGCACTAAATCCCTTCAAGTCTGCAACATTTCTTCTTTGAGTGAAATACCGACAACTGGCCTTGCAAGCTTGAACAATTTTCACAAAGAGGGATCGGTCCATACGGTACCTTCTCCGGAAGAGGTGTGGCGGATATATTGGATTGGCCACGAAGTAGTCTTGCGTCAACATCTCGTTCTCTTGATGGCGATTTCGAGGAATGCAAAGATGGCCGACGGCCGATCCTCGCCGCCTCTTTCGGTTCTCGTATTCGTGCTCCTTCATGACAAGGGCCATCACCAACGTCTCCTCACGAAAGGTGAGAATCATCATCTCAACATTCTAGTTGTCTGAATCGGATGAATCGTCAAGCAAAAACTTCTCGCATGGGCTCAATTCCATCTCCGGCGGTGGCTTTCCCACTGCGGTGGATTGGAAGATCTGGGGAGCCGATGCAGCGTCTCGATGGAAGAGGGCACGGGCGCCCGTGTGGCGCGATTCCGCCCGCAGATTTGGCCAGAATTGCCGCGGACGGGCGGAACCAATGGCGGGCGACAACGGAAGGGCGTGGGGAAAGGGCGGGGCTGAAATGTCCCTCCCGCCAACCGCTTTCCTGGGATACGGGGCACCGTAGGGGCGAGGCGGGCACTTGTGTTTTCGCGGGTAGGGGATGGTATTTTGTCGTGCCCCTAAAAAAAAATTACGGGTCGGACGCGTTTGCGGGGTCTGCGTCGACCCGTATTTTGGTGGTTATTTTGTGTGTCGCGGCTTTATACGGGTCTGCTAGATATGCTCTTAAAATCTCTACTCCTAAAGGCTCACCATATGTTTTCATTGGTTTTGGCTCACTTCACCCAACAAAAGAAGGCCCCACATGTTACTACACAGAAATAAACTAAATTTAATAGGTTGCCGAAGATTGATCAAATAACTTGCGATTTTGCTGGTTAAATGAAAACCATGCTCGGTGAGGGATACTGGCCTTGATTATAGGGAGATCTGAATTTGATTGGTTACTAAAAATAGTTGGTAATATTTATTAGGTTGCAAAAGATTAATCAAATGACTACTGCGGTCGCTAAAGGAGTGAGGGTCGTACAACAAAGAATTTTCACGGACCGACACCTAGACCGCCAAAACCAAATTTTAAAATATATTTTATTTTCTTGCCACCCACTATGCTTATATAAAAATACCTCGCACCACCATATGTGTTCCATATTTCTACATAGGCTCAGTCGTCTCCTCCACGACCATGGTAATCTCATACAGACTAAGGACCTCTAAGAGGGTGATGGTGTCGTCACCGGTTCCTGCCATCCCTCGACCTATCACCCCTCCGTTGAACATATACAAGATAGATGAATTAGCCTGTACGGCAATTTTCCATTACTGATGGAGCATATTTATTAGAATTGCTGGATCATTCATGCCAGGGTCATGTGGAAGGCCCAAATCAAGGAGAATGGAATTAGAAATGTTTACATTCACCTTATACGGATGGATCAGGATATAATGCATTACTCATCACTTCTTATAACATGTTTTTTAATATACACATTTGACAAACAATTTTGTTCCCTGATTATTATTATGGTTCATAAAATATATTAGGGAACAAAAAGGAAGTTGTCGTATACAACAACCAAGGAGTTCGTTTCAACACCATGCTACAAAATGACATGATCTATGACTTCACTCGCGTTGGGTTCAGCCCCACGGAGACACGAGATGAGCATTTTTGGTATCTAGCCATGGAGTTTGTAATCACACTAAATGCTAGGACCGAAGTTGGGATGTCATCGCACATGATAGCATTGACAATTTTATCCACTGTGCTTCCCATAGTTTGGGACCATATTCTTGCTACGGGAAAAAAGTATCACTAGTGCACCATCTTTAACTTTGTTCTTGCATATTACTTCATACAACTCAGTGTCTCACTTTGATTAAATTTTTGCAGATGTTGTTGTTATTCTTGCCTATATTGGTAAGATACAACATCAGTGCGATTCAATATATAAGCGCCACATCCCTTTCCTCGAGATTGGCCTCATGAACTTTCAGTATGAGCCATCTAGAATTTGAGATTTTCATATTTTTTTTAATTTTATTGTTTCAAACATAAACTAACATTTTTTTGTTTGTAGATGACTTGTAATTTTCCTACGTGCATGTGAAGAGAATGTAGGTCGTCACTTCTACCATTTGCAACACACCTAAAATGTGTTCGAGAAGCTTGTTGTTACTTACGTATAATTAAATCAAAAGCATCAATGCTTGGAGACTATGAGGAAGAACACATTCTTCTTCTCTCCTCACATTAATGATGATGATCATCGTCTACAAAGTAGGGGTTGCATACTATTTTAAATTTGTTGTCAATGCATTGTTTTCTACAATATTATGTCATTGCTGACACTGATCTTTATCATAGATATCCATGAAGCCAGCCTCATGACACTTGATGGAAAACATGTGGACGTCAATCATATTGTTCATGCTAGAAATAATGGATGCTAAAATTATCTATGTGTACACAAGTGCACATTTCATTTTTAATATACAAATGTATCAACATTGTGCATGCAACATCTCCTTGCCAAGCGACATGCTTTGAATAATCGGCATATATCTTTTTTGTTTAATGTATTATATTCAACAAAATATGTATGAAAAAGTTACGGCATATTTCATTGCCAAGTATCAATGGAACCTTTTTAGTAGTATATATCAATGTATGATACACGTACTCCTGGACAACCCTTCAGTGTATATATTATTTAATAAAAAAATTAAAATATTTAATTTGGCTAGGATAGAAAGAAAAATAAGATAGGATGCAATCAAGAGATATAATTTTTCTTAGAAAAAGATAATGCTTGTACAATCATAAAATAAATCATTCCCATATGCATCCGATAGAGAGGAAAAGAAAAGAAAGTTCCTTTTAAAATTTAGGATGTCGTCATCAAATATATTTCTTTCTTTTTCTGGTTTATTCACAAGGCGATTTTGATCAAATTTTGGACGTCGTCATCAAATAATCTCTACTCCTAAAGTCCTAGTACGTAGGTCGTTTGCTCGCTTCGTTTGTTTCCATCGAGAGAGAGGTCGACCTCTCGATCCCACTTTCCAATACCCAAAAAACAAACGATATCATCCTTTCCATACGATGGTATTCTTTCCGTCTTGCACCTACGTGCCCAAAAATAAGATTCCATAAACAATAAAAATCAAATCGCATCGCAATCAATTTGTTCGCTCTTTCAATGTCACAGCTCCAATGCCCAACAACAATAATATCACAATCTTCCATATACAACATCAACAATATCAAATATTTCCATCTCACACCTTCCATATACAACGGCAATAATATCGCAATATCACAATCACTAGCAGAATGGCCCGTGCGTTGTCACGGGAGAAAAAAACATAATCTCCAATGATGTTGAACACATTATGTTCACATATCATCGCTTTATTTAGAAATTTTGTGCACAAACCCAAGAAAATGTTTCTTCTTTTAAATTTATTCACAAGTTGAAGCAATCTTTACATTTTCAAAAATCTTGGTAACTCAAAGATTTATTCTGAATTTCAAGATTTTTTTTAGAAAACATACAATAATAATCCGATGCATTCAACAGTTAATTCTTTAAATTTCACACATGTATATTGTCACATAGACTTAGAAGTATTAATGTTTAACTACATACATTAGATCTTTCGTGAACAATTTTACAAATATGGGAACGATTTTAAAATCGAGAACATTTTTTACAATTTACAAACATTTACTAAAAATCATGAATATTTTTTATATTTCAAAAGGGTTTAAATATTTTCTTTTGAATTGGCGACCAATTCAACAAAATACGAACATAATTTTTGATGTTGGAGGATTTTATTTTAAATTCACAAACATTTTTTGAAACGCATGAAGTTTTCTGAATAAACAAACATTTTTATAAATCAGTAATATATTCATTAAATTCATGGACATTGTTTTGGAATTTGCAAAAAAAAAAATCCGGAGCTTTTTTTAATCCTATTTCTAATTCAAAATAAAAATTTGTCAGCATTTTAATCCAAATTCCTATTTTTTAATATGCAAAAGTTTTTGTAATTCTCAATTATTTAAATTATAAATAAACAAAAATGGAACGAAAAATTTTAAATGAAAAAAAGAAACAATCAAAACATACATTAGCTATTTTTAAAATTTTAGGACATATTTTGAATTAGAAAGCATTTTGTTAAATGCATTTAATAGTTTTTAATACATGGAATTGTATTTGAGATCATGGACTATTCTTATTGTACAAACATTTTTATAAAATTGCAAACATTTTATTGTATATGCGAGCATTTTTTACAAAACCTCGAGCAGTTTTTGAAGTCACAAACATTTTAGTTTTTTAAATATGTTGATTTATAATTTTCAGTTTATTAAAATTTGAAAGATTATTTAAAGTTCTAAATTATTTAAAATAAAAAATAAAGCGGAGCTGAAAATAAAAAAATAAACGGAACTAAAAGCAGGCGCCTGTGCATGGCCGGCCCATACGATGTGCTGGATATTTTTTCAGCATGCAGAGCGTAATATAGGATGTTTTTACATGGGCCAGCCCAGTCCAAGATTTTTTGCTTTGTGAAATGTTTTATATTACTTACCGGTGACATGGTGGTTAATTTATGCAAACTTTAGGGATAATTTTCAAGACGGGCGATCAGAAACTGAATTTGCTTTATTATTAGGGAAAGATATCAACAACAAACAACAATAATCGTTTCTTCAGATAGGGGTGGGCGAGGCCTGTTTCTCTACGCTTCCAATTTTGCCATCGGAGCGGGTTGGCGAGGCTTATTTCTTCAAAGTTTGCCTTCCGACCGCGAGCCACGGGTGCCGCTACAGCCGCGAGCCAGAGGTCAGTAACCTGTACACAGTTTGGCCCACGAACAATCAGCAAATTGGAAGAACTAACACGGGAAGAGAAATTCAGGACATAATTTACTATAGCTCCTCCGGTTGGTACATGGCCCCAACTATTAAAAATAAGGAACAAAATGCTATAAGTATACAACCAGCTCGTAGCAAGGCTTGACATAGGTATACATTCAACCCTTTTGTAATCTTATTACGTCACGCCATGTCGCTGATCTCTCCAGCGTGAGTATTTTTTTTATATACAGAAGCTTGAACTGTTGTTACTGGACCACATAGATAAATGATGCACTTGTAAAATTGTTGTACTGGACCATATACAAGTACAACAAAATTTGGAAGAAAAATACAGCAGCCATGGAGGAATTCATGTATAGCAGCAACTACAACAAGAGAAAATATAGTACCTATCACTCCCCTGTAAACGAGCAGTTTAATGCTCGCATAATAGTCTGAATGAATTCAACTGTTGCACGAGTCTGGAGAGGTATCCTAATCATGGCTGCATATTTGTCAGGCCTATAGTTTTTCTCATATTCTACCAAATTTGTAAAACAAGAATTAATTTGCTATATATGTGATTTCTAATCAACAAGCAGAGCTACCCGAGTAATAGCATAACGAATATCCTTGTGCGGTTTCAGATTAGCTCCATAGTGTTCCTTTTTTGAATTATCAAGAGCTTGTTTTTTCATTAAAATTATGAAGAGATTTTATTTGCAATTACTCGTTGCACAAAAGTCTCATTGAAACTATTGGCTACATGGTCATCCCATTTTTACATTTGCTTTTCTGGCTGATTTTTTCTACTGTCTACTTGTAACAGCCCAAGTGCACCCCTTGCCTTATTTGTAATGTATTCCATGTTGAACCATTCAAGCTTGCCCTCATGTGTTGGGTTAATAAAGATTGTGCTTCATGACTCTCATCATTCATCATTGCATCATAACCATCATTTCATAAGTTGCATCATGCCTTGGTTGTCGTGCTTGTGAAGTGCTATGTGAATGATGCGTTGTTTAGTGTGCTTGCAAGTGGTGAGTGGGTCCTATTTCAAATCCTTTTCAAACTATGCAAAACCCCCTTTTCGCAAAAACTTGTCAAAACCCCTTTTATTCCAATTTGAGTTACGTGTGGGTTGTAACTTGCCCAATTCATTTATTAAAAATGTTGCCAAGCTCCCATATATTCAGTGGGGAATTTTAAAATATATTTGGTCATATGTGGTGTTTTTCTTCTGTTGTGGTTTTTGAGAAAAGAGCCCCTTTAGTAATTAATTTGGCAATTTATTTTCCTTATCCTAAAAATGCCCAACCAATTTTAGAAATTATTGCATATTTTTAGGAGTTCAAATATATTTTTGTTTCTTCCCTAAGACCTCTCATTTTCTCTCTGGAATTTTTGTAAGAGGGTGCTTTATTTTAAATTAACAGTTATTCTTTTCAGCTGAGAGAGAGAGGCCCAATAGTGGACTAGTTTCGGGACAAGCCCATTTGACGAGCGCTTCTTCATCCTTGCATTCGTCAGCACTGTATGAACCAGGGGATGGCCATTAATCCTCCCTGGTCGAATCAGACGACCACCTACCGCCATCTCAAGCTATTTATCTTGAAATTAGTAGTGGGCCTTAGGCCCATTCAGAAAATCTCCAAGGGCCCATGTAGGTGGTGGCATGACAAGGTGGTGGTGGGAAGTTTAGTCCGACCCCGCTAGTGGAGGAGAAGTTGGACCCCTTTATAAGGGTCTTTCTTCCACATGCTATTGGAGAGTGAGAAGAGAAAGTGCCCTCGCGCACTCCTCCTCTGCAACACGCCTCGCCACGCCTCGTCACGACGCGCCGCGGGTTGCGGGAATGAGCCGAGCCGAGCTCATACCTATGCGCTTACACGATCCGAGATATCGGATCGTAGGCTGTTACCAACTCGGACGTGGGTTCGGCCCATGTCTCTCCGTCCAGCCGCCTACATAAGCAGCTAGCGCCTACCCTATCCGTCACGAGAATCAGATCACATCTGCCTCACGCGTTCGTTCCTTTTGCTGCTGCTGCCGCCGGCGACTCCGTCCCGTTTACCGCGTAGGTCGACGGGAGAGCAGGCCTCCGAAACCCCGCCATGCGACTGCTCGCCTCCGTCCATCTGCTTCGTCTACATCCTCGTCTTCGCCATGTCTTCACCATCCGAGGCCGATCGTCTCGCCCTTGAAGCTGAGAAGAAGAGGGCAGAGGATGGTGCTGCTGCTGCTACGGCCGCGTCCAACGCCAACGCTTCTGCTACGGCCAACTGGCCTATTGGAGGGTATGACTTGTTTATCCTCATGTTCGTATTTATCCTAGCAGTACTACTTGCATGCATAGATGTATCACCTATATGCATAGTATGTGCTAGGTTAGTTCAAGATCAGTATATCATTAGTCTAGTCAATGCCATGCTAGTTATTATCTCGTGGATTAATACACTTGGAAAATTGCCTATTTGTTCAATAATCCAAAAACCTAATTTGTGTAGGAATTTTTTGAGTAATGGTTTTGCTGCTGCATTGAAACCGGACAAGTTTAGCGGTACTTATTTCAAGCGTTGGCAAACGAGAACCACCATATGGCTCACGGCTATGAACGTGTTCTGGGTAGCCGGTGTCACTCCAACGGGAACGATCTCTCCTGAACAGGAGAAGATGTTCGCGGAGGCCACCGTCCTATTCCTTGGAGCAGTCATAAGCATGATCGGAGATAAGCTGGTTGACGCATACTTACATATGCATGTTGCCAAAGACCTGTGGGAGGCGCTCGAATCTAAATTCGGGGCCACCGACGCTCGGAGTGAGATGTATGTTATGGAGCAGTTCCACGATTACAAGATGGTTGACAACCATTCTGTATTGGAACAGGCTCATGAGATAATATGCATAGCTAAAGAACTTGAGGTTTTAAGTGCAATTTTCCGGGCAAGTTTGTCGCGGGCTGTATAATTGCTAATTTCCCTAATTCCTGGAGGAACTTTGCTACTACTCTGAAACATCAGAGGCGTGAGTTCTCAGTAGAGGACATCATCGGCCATCTGAGTGTTGAGTAGAACTCGAGAGCAAAGGACTCCGATGGAAAAGCGGTGGAAAGCTCTTCTGCTGCCAATATGGTACATCAGAGGAACTTCAATTCCCACAAGCCCAAGGGAAAGAATTCTGTCCAACAAAATACCG
Organism: Hordeum vulgare subsp. vulgare; assembly: GCF_904849725.1. NCBI lineage: Eukaryota > Viridiplantae > Streptophyta > Magnoliopsida > Poales > Poaceae > Hordeum > Hordeum vulgare. Next base: position 243,552,419 of record NC_058521.1, on the reverse strand, counting down.
ACTTCAAGAAGAAGGGAAAGAAGCCCTTCAAGAAGAATAAGAAGGGAGATGGCTGCTATACTTGTGGTTCAGAGGAACATTGGGCGAACAAATGCCCAAACAAGTACAAGAAGCCGACGCAGGACTCCAAGTCTGCCAATATGATTGTGGGCAACAATGAAAGTGGTGCATATGGGTACATTAATTTACTTACTGTATTTACAGTTTGTCAGTCCACCGTTTGGTGGGTGGACACGGGTGCAAATATTCATGTGTGTGCTGACTTATCATTGTTCTCTTCTTATCAGGCCACCGGTCGCGGGTTCGTATTGATGGGGAATGGCGCGAGTGCTTCTGTTCTTGGTGTTGGCACGATCGATCTGAAGTTTACTTCGGGAAGGATCGTGTAGCTGAAGAACGTGTAGCATGTCCCCTCCATCAAGAAGAACCTCGTTAGTGGTTCCCTTCTATGTAGAGAAGGGTTTAAGTTGGTATTCGAGTCTAATAAAGTAGTAGTTACGAAATATGGACTTTTTGTTGGAAAAGGTTATGAGTGCGGAGGTCTGTTCCGCCTTTCCCTCGCAGATTTTTGTAGTAAAGTCATGAACAATATTCGTTCGAGTGTTAAAGAATCTGAAGTTTGGCATTCACGTCTTTGTCACATAAGTTTCGGTGTTATGTCGCGGCTAGCAAAACTGAATTTAATCCCGACTTTCACTTTAGCCAAAGGTTCTAAGTGCCATTCGTGTGTGCAAGCAAAGCAACCTCGCAAGCCTCACAAGGCTGCATAGGAGAGACACTTGGCACCATTAGAACTCATACATTGTGATCTTTGTGAGATGAATGGTGTGTTGACTAAAGGTGGAAAGAAATATTTCATGACATTGATAGATGATTCCACTAGATATTGCTATGTGTATCTGTTAAATACTAAAGATGAGGCTCCACACTACTTTAAAATCTATAAGGCAGAAGTTGAGAATCAACTTGAAAAGAAAATTAAACGAGTCCGGTCTGACCGTGAAGGAGAGTACTTCTCAAACGAGTTTGATTCCTTTTGTGCGGAACACGACATTATTCATGAGAGGACGCCTCCCTATTCACCCCAGTCAAACGGGGTTGCCGAGCGGAAAAACCGTACTCTAACTGATTTGGTTAACGCCATGTTAGATACATCTGGTTTATCCAAGGCATGGTGGGGGGAGGCTATATTGACCGCGTGTCATGTCCTGAATAAGGTTCCTACAAAAGATAATGAAGTCACTCCTTATGAGGAGTGGTCGAAGAGAAGGACGATGCTCTCGTACTTATGTACTTGGGGCTGCTTGGCGAAAGTCAATGTACCGATCCCCAAGAAGCGTAAGCTTGGAGCAAAGACTGTGGACTGCGTTAATTTGGGATACGCTAAGAATAGCGTAGGCTATAGATTTCTAGTAGTGAAATTTGAGGTACCTGACGTGAAGGTCGGTACAATAATGGAGTCGAGGGATGCTACATTCTTTGAGGATATATTTCCCATGAGAGATATGCAAAGCACTTCTAGACAGGAATTTGAGATAACTCCCGAGCCTGCCATTCCTATGGAATACTATGAACAAACACATGATGAAAATCCTGAGGAGGATGACGAGGAAGCCCGTGGTAGGGGCAAGAGACAAAGGACTACAAAGACCTTTGGTGATGATTTCTTCGTATACCTCGTGGATGATAATCCCACTTCTATTTCAGAAGCGTGTGCTTCTCCAGATGCTGATTACTGGAAAGCTGCGGTCCGTAGCGAGATGGATTCCGTCATGGCTAACGGGACATGGGAAATCACTGATCATCCCTATGGTTGTAAACCATTGGGATGCAAGTGGGTGTTCAAAGACAAGCTTAGGCCCGATGGTACGATTGAAAAGTACAAGGCTAGGCTTGTGGCCAAGGGCTATGCCCAGAAAGAAGAAGAAGATTTCTTTGATACTTACTCACCTGTGGCTAGACTGACCACCATTCGAGTACTACTCTCATTGGCGGCCTCTCATGGTCTTCTCGTTCATCAAATGGACGTTAAGACGGCTTTCCTGAATGGAGAGCTAAATGAGGAAATCTATATGCAACGGCCAGATGGCTTTGTGCTAGAAGGTCAGGAAGGAAAGGTGTGTAAGTTGCTGAAATCATTATATGGTCTAAGACAAGCACCTAAGCAATGGCATGAGAAGTTTAATACCACTCTGACATCTGTTGGCTTCGTTGTTAATGAAGCTGACAAATGTGTATACTATCGCCATGGTGGGGGAAAAGGAGTTATATTGTGCCTGTATGTTGATGACATACTGATATTTGGAACCAACCTCAAAGTAATTGAGGAGGTTAAGTCTTTTCTGTCTCAAAACTTTGAGATGAAGGACCTTGGGGTGGCTGATGTTATCTTGAACATCAAGTTGTTGAGAGATGATGAGGGTGGGATTACACTTATGCAATCCCACTATGTTGAGAAGATATTGAGTCGCTTTGGATATTCAGACTGCAAATTTTCTCAAACACCATATGATCCTAGTGTGCTTATTCGAAAGTTTAAACGCACAACTATAGATCAATTGAGATTCTCTCAAATTATCGGTTCGCTTATGTACCTAGCTAGCGCAACGAGGCCTGACATCGCGTTTGCTGTGAGCAAACTTAGCCGGTTTGTTGCAAACCTGGGCGATGTTCATTGGCGTGCTGTTGATAGAATTATGCGCTACTTGAAAGGTACTGTCAACCACGGGCTTCACTATACGGGATACCCATCGGTACTTGAAGGGTATAGTGATGCAAATTGGATCTCTGATGCTGATGAGATGAAGGCCACTACTGGGTATATGTTTACCCTTGGGGGTGGTGCTGTTTCCTGGAAGTATTGCAAGAAAACGATCTTAACGAGATCGACAATGGAAGCAGGATTAACAACGTTAGACACATCTGGTGTCGAAGCAGAATTTCTTCGAGATCTTTTGATGGACTTACCTGTGGTTGAGAAGCCGGTTCCAGCTATCCTTATGAACTGCGATAATCAGACGGTTATTGTCAAAGTGAAGAGTTCAAAGGACAATATGAAGTCCAACAAACATATAAGAATGAGATTGAAATCTGACAAACGTTTGAGAAACTCCGGAGTGATAACGTTGGATTACATCCAAACGGCTAAGAATCTGGCAGATCCCTTTACTAAAGGGCTATCACGTGTTGTGATAGATAGTGCATCGAGGGAGATGGGTATGAGACCCACATGAGTTGCCATGGTAGTAACCCAACCTATATGATCGGAGATCCCGTGAAGTAGGACCTGGGAAAACAAGCCAGTGGTGAACTGAGGAGAGTAACTTTACTAACCCACTCCGTTGGAGATGCAATGCTCTCGGATACTGTATGGTAGGATGACTACTGTCTTAAAGTGTTCTAAAGCTTATGTGTAAGCAAGATGTTGTCCTACAGAGCGATCTTTGGAGGAACACACCTATATGAGCTTGATTGTTGGTCACAGTCTATGAGATTTGGGTGATCTCTAGTAAACTCATGAATAGGCCAGGAGTGTGACTAATATGCTCCACTCGAGGGGTCACCTTCGGCAGCCTAGTACTAGTAAGACTTGTGGTGAAGCTTCTTTACGCCAAACTGATAATTCAAGGCATAGTCCAATGTTCAGTTGTAAAGGAGTGTAGCTGCTTGCTCTAGGTGAAGCTCAACCTTAATAGGTCTTTAATGAAATGCTGGTATGTTAAAACAGTGATTGGAACGAGGGAACACGATGTGCCCTTGAGATCTGGTGGGGGATTGTTGAAATTAGTAGTGGGCCTAGGCCCATAAGAGAATTTCAAAAAATCTCAAAGGGCCCATGTAGGTGGTGGCATGACAAGGTGGTGGTGGGAAGTTTAGTCCCACCCCGCTAGTGGAGGAGAAGTTGGACCCCTTTATAAGGGTCTTTCTTCCACATGCTATTGGAGAGTGAGAAGAGAAGGTGCCCTCGCGCACTCCTCCGCCGCCATGCCACGCCTCGTCACGACGCGACGCGGGTTGCAGGAATGAGTCGGGCCGAGCTCATACCTACGCGCTTATTTTTGTCGGTCAGGAACGGAGAATACGTAATGGACACGGCACGATCCGAGACGTTGGATCATGGGCTGTTACCGACTCGGACGTGGGTTCGGCTCACGTCTCTCCGTCCAGCCGCCTACATAAGCAGCTAACGCCTACCCTACCCGTCACGAGAATCAGATCACACCTGCCTCACGCGTTAGTTCCTTTTGCTGCTGCTGCCGCTGGTGACTCCGTCCCGTTTACCGCGTACACGGTCGACGGGAGAGCAGGCCTTCAAAACCCCGCCTCTCCGGTTCCTGTACGGGAGAGGGGCGATTAGGTTTTTGGGGAGCAATCACGCGACTGCTCGCCTCCATCCGTCTTCTTCGTCTACATCCGCGTCGTCCTCGTCATCGCCATGTCTTCACCATCCGAGGCTGATCGTCTCGCCCTTGAAGCTGAGAAGAAGAGGGCACAGGATGCTGCTGCTGCTGCTACGGCCGCGTCCAACGCCAACGTTGCTGCTACCGCCAACTGGCCTATTTGAGGGTATGACTTGTTTATCCTCATGTTCGTATTTATCCTAGCAGTACTACTTGCATGCATAGATGTATCACCTATATGCGTAGTATGTGCTAGGTTAGTTCAATATCAGTATATCATTAGTCTAGTCAATGCCATGCTAGTTATTATCTCATGGATTAATACACTCGGAAAATTTCTATTTGTTCAACAATTTAGAGCCCCGCCGATGCCCTAACCCTATCCCGCTCCGTTTTCCATCCCCTCCTCCCTCTCGCGTCGTCGGGGCAAGGTCCCCGTCGTCTCGCCGTCGCCATGGCCGGCTCGAACATGAGCTCATCCCCGGCGTAGCTCACACGTCGTCCCCGCCCGGTCCCGAAGCTCCGCCGCACCTCGTCGGTGCCGTTTTCACCAAGTAATCGAGACAAGGTCTCCGCCCCTATCGTCCCCGTTGGGTCGGGCAGGTGGTCGCTGCCGTGCCCACGTCATCATCGCAGCATCGCGCAGCGCCTCGAGCTCCCTCCCGCTGTGAGCCCCGTCGTCCCGCTCCATCTCTTTGTTCCCGCTGCTCGCCGTCGCCCGTACCTCGCTGTGCTTGCAGCCGCACATCGCCTAGTCCGTCCCCGCATGCATCTCCTTCCCGCGAGCAGCCGTACGCACACGCCCTCTCCTGCAGCCCCGTGCAGCCCCCGTGTGCCTGGGATCACCTGTAGCCGCGCCGTCGCTGCCGTTGCGTCCCTGCTGCAGAATAGGGGAAGGCCAGATCTTTTGGGGGTCAAGAGGGCCCGAGTCCCACCTCTGTCAAGTCCCGCAACGTAGCCCAGTTGGTCTGCCCCTCGTGCCCGCACGTTGGAGGTCGTGGGTGTTAGGAAATACTCCCTCCATGCGGAATGACTTGTCATAAAAAAGATAAAAATGGATGTATCTAGAGCTAACATACGTCTATATACATTCATTTCCGTGACAAGTAATTCCGGACAGAGGGAGTATGCATCTTGTATTTTCAGGAGGCCATAGGCCAGTATATATACATGTACATGTGTGTAATATGCAGAAAACCCCTTGTACAACAGGGTAAATATGAAAGTCACGTTCCAAGAAATACGCATCCGACGACCGATAGGATCCCAACAACGATAGCCCTTATGCTCATCACTATGCCTAAGAAGACACACTCAACGGATTGAGCGGATAGTTTGGTGCATTCACGAGGGGCAAGAAGAACATAGAAAACACAACCAAACAAACAAAGCATCGAGTATTCAGGAGAACAATCAAAGAGACGCTTAAAAGGAACGCCACCCTGCAAGGCAGTGGACGACTGAAGGTTGATGAGATACATGGAAGTGGAGACAGCGTGAGCCCAAAATGAGGCAGAAGAGAGGCTACGATCATCATCGCACGAGCTGTCTCAAGAAGGTGACGATGCTTGCGCTCAGCCACACCATTCTGAGAATGAGCACCAGGACAAGAGAACTGAGCAAGTGTACCATGCTTAGCGAGAAATCCACGCAACATCTTGGAGATATACTCTGCAGTAGAGTCAGCACGGAACACAAGAATAGGCGTAGAGAACTGAGTGTGAACCCTGGTAGCAAAACGCTTATAGATAGATAAGACCTCACTACGAGAAGACATGAAATAGAACCACGTGTGTCAAGAGAAATCATCTATAAAGATAATATAGTAGCGATGACCTCACTTCGAGGCAAAGGGAGCTGGATTGGGTCGGGTCGGGACGATCCGATCGGGAGCTGCACGAGTAGAGGACGGCGGCAAGCAGAGTCAACGGCTTCGATTTGAAAACGGGAGCGGCGTCGAGCGGGACCGACGGCTTCGATCTGGAGGGCAGGGATGGCTGGGGAGGAAGACCGGGGCGGCGGAAGACCAGCGAGGGCGCTGGGCGGCGGAGATCCGACAACGGGGCAGCATGGAATGGGTCAGAAGCTGCAAGCGCGAGCGTCGGCAAGAGAGAGAAGAAGCACAACACGGCCGGCGCAAAAACTGGATCAGAAAAGCACGAGTTGCGCGTGCGAAAAAACCCTAGGGCTCTAATACCATGTTAGGAAATATGCAACTTGTATTTCCAAGAGGCCATAGGCCAGTATATATACATGTACGTGTGTGTAATATGCAGAAAACCCCTTATACAATAGGGTAAATACGAAAGATTACATGGCTACATATATAGTACTCTAACAGTGGGTTCGATCCCCCGTGGGAGTGATAATCTCCCCCTTTTTATTTCCTAGCGTAGAGGCACTCGTAGTGGACCCTTGGACCCACATGTCATCACCCTAGGGCCCCAGGTCGGCCTTGGCATTTTTATTTTGTTTGTGGTGTTTTCTTTTGTCATGTTTTAGTTGCATTTAGATACTTTTCAATTCTGGAATATGTCCAAATAGAGTATGGCCAGAATTGGCAGTTGCCAAATTGGGAAAATTCGAACTTATAAGTCATTGGATGAATTTTGTAAATCTGTTTTGTGTGTTTTTGCACATAGGAATATAGCAGTGTGATATATGGATTTGGTGTAGAAAATTCCAGTGAATCCATTGGTGGCATTGTTTCTATCATTTGAGCAACTTTGCAAAAAATGTTATTTTGTGACGAGATGACATTTTGTCTTTTTCACATGATTTAATTCTTGCATGATATGAAAAACTTGTCAACCTGAATGTGATAGTGTTTTGAGGATACTAGACCCTAGTATTTTTCCTTACCATGTTAAGCTTGTAGATTAGTGGGTTTCTTGTTGTAGAGTTGCTAAGAAAATGTTGCTGATTTCACATGCTCAAATATTTCTAAGTGTTGCAATTTGTTATTTTTCTTCCATGGACATGGGTGCGTGGAAGCTTGCTATCCATGTGCCAGAACCATGAGTTGGTCGCGAGATCTTATGAGTTTCACCTCTAGCCTACCCCAACTTGTTTGGGACTAAAGGCTTTGTTGTTGTTGTTGTTGTATTGATAATTTTCATGAATATATTGTTACTTTGTGGTTGGTCCAATGCCTTGAATTGTTGTGCTTGTTAACCTCTGTCAATTGGTGTCTTCACCTTGCCAAATAGGTTTTGCATTTTAGAGATATGTCCTGTCAAAGATTCTATGATGTTATAAACTGCTGCTATTCTCGTAGTGAAATTTGACGAAGTTTGAGAATGTGTAGTTATTTTCATGGCATGTCTAGGGGATGCTACCAAGTGATCTGTGCAGTTTTAGCTCATGATTAGTGCTAGTGTTTTGTAGTAGTTGTTGCCCTTTACAACCCTGTTAAATTCCATGACATGAAACTTGCTATAGAGTAGAATTTTGTTGCTGTCAACATGCCACCAGATTAAAAACTACAAGTGCAAATTGAGATTTTCACCAAGTCCCAGTCTGTAATATTTTTTTACCATGTTGAGAGCTTGATTGTCATTGTTTCACTAACCTATCAACGTTGATGTTGGTTAGGTATTGTTGTGCTCCTTGATAGCTTCATATTCATGTTATGGTTGGACCCATTGAGTGGTTGTAGCTGCTAGCTTTTCTTGTTCAAAGTGTGGTATGTTGCTGTTAATGGACATATTGGTTGCTGTTTTATTTTGAGCTTGATGTGAGTTGTGCTTAGTTGTTTTGCATATATTTTAGGTCTATTGTGCCTGGAATTTCGTGCCTTGTCCAGTGGCATCCTAGGAGTGCCAAGGAAATGCTCATAGCTCCCTCTCAAATGTTGTTTAGTCAGTGTTGCCTTCCGTATCTCGTCCGAGAGATTCGTATCTCGGTTTGCGACATTCTTTATATGTTTTTGCGCCGTTTTCTCATGATGCATCCATTTCTGCCAGGTTCATGCATGTTCAAATTAATAAACTTGAGGTTCTGACCAGAATGCTAACAACTTATTAAATGCATGAGAAGCTTGACTAGTTAGCATTGTCATGCTCCTTTCATACTCACACTCATGCATCAGGTTGTTTGAAGCATTGCACCATGTCGTGCGTTCATTGAATGTGTATTTTCTTTGGGTAGCAACGGGATCTGAGAACGAGTGCGAGGATCACGCTGAGTACGTTCCTAAAGAGCAAGAGTTGCACCCGTCAAAAGAACCAATATGCAAGATGATTGTGACTTTGATACCGTCTCAAATTTGGTTTTTTGACCGGCTACTGTAGGGAAACACCCCACAAATTTGGTTTTTTGACCGGCTACTGTAGGGAAACACCCCACAACTCTGTAAGCTAGAAGGGACATATCATAAATAAAACTAGACCTCCATCTCCTAAAGCTAGGTTGATCATTCGTGAAAACCTTGGCATTCCTGACAGTCCAAATGTTCCAGTAGGCAGTGAAGATTGTCTCTGAGAAAAAAGGGTGGGCAAAGTCCTTCCTTGCAGCAATAGTGGTTGTGTACATGTCAGATCCTTGCCATGAAATCTGTAGATAGTTCCATATCCTAATGCTAAATGAACAACTGAAGAAAAGGTGGTCTCTGTACTCCTTGACCTGAGCATGACAGAGAACACAAAGGTTGGATTCAGAAACTTTCCAATGTCGACGTTCAAGCATGTCCTGTGTATTGAGTCTGTCCATAATAAGCATCCAGGCAAACATTTTATTTTCATGGTACATCAGCTCTTCCAAATCCAACAGTGCAAAGGATTAGGAACAATAGACATGTGTACATGGTTGTAGTATTTCTTAGCACAGTAAGATTTACTATCAGAACTCCAAAGCCAAATTTCCTTCCTGTGTGGGTCTCTATTTAGGTTTTGGACTAGATAGCTGACTGTTTCAAACTCCTGATGAGCTCTTTCAAATAGTGGCAGATGAAAGAGATTGATCATGCTATTAGTGTATGCAGCTTGGAAGACTTCCTCAACAGTACAAAAAGAGTCCACAACAAAAGAGAATAATCTCTGAAACCTTTGGGCCAGAGGCATGATAGAACCATCTACAACCCAGGAATCAGACCAGAACAGGAATGTGTCACCTATGTTGGGCACAACATATGTGACAGCCCTGAAGTTGTCCATTTTTTTGCAGATGTTCTTCCACCAGAAAGAGCCACAGAGAGAAGTCCCCTGATGGACAGTATTGTGGTAGTAAGTATCCCAGATTAACTTCACCCAAGGAACATCAGCTTTGTTGAGATATTTATCTACATGCTTGAGTAGGAGAGCTTCATTCTTAACAGCCAAATTCATAATGCCCAGACCCCCCTTCATTTTAGGCCTGCACACCAGGTCCCATGCAGCAAGAGAGGGTGCATGATCCTGACCATTTTTTCTCCACAGACATTGCCTCTGAATTCTTTCCAACTGCTTAAGTATTCCAGGGGGATATCCAGACTGCACAGAAAGAAAAGTGGAACAGAGGACAGAGCAGAGTTGAGGTATTGAAGCCTTCCCCCTTGAGCTAGAAAAGAGGAGCTGGCAGAGAGTTTCCTCTCCATACTGTCCACCAAGGGCATGAGGTCAATGATTCTGGGTTTAGTTGTACCAACAGGTAGGCCAAGATAAGTGAAGGGAAGAGATCCAGTCTTACAACCTATTGCATCAGCCAGTAGTTGAAGATGGTTTTGATCAATGTTTACTGGTAACAGAGCAGATTTGTGATAATTGACCTGAAGACCTATGGACTGTGAGAAGAGCAAAAGCATTGCTTTGAGCTCCAAAAGTTGTGATTTATCAACATGCATGATGATAAGAGTATCATCAGCATATTGGACAATTGGAAAATACTTGTCATGACAAGGGATTGGGAGCTGCAACAAACCATCTTCTAACAACTTGTTGACCAAGGTCTGAAGAAAATCTGCAGTTATTGCAAAGAGTAGAGGGGACAAAGGATCCCCTTGCTTGACCCCTCTTCTGCACATGATTTTTTTACCAGGAACTCCATTAACAAGGATGGAGGAGGATCCAGTGTTGAGCAACTGTTGAACCCAAAGAAGCCACTTGACAGGAAAACCTTTATGCTGCAGGATATGAAGAATAAACTCATGTTCTATAGAGTCAAAATCCTTTTCAAAATATAGCTTTAGTATGACAATAGGTTTTTTAGACTGATGACATTGATGAAAGTATTCAAGTGTTCAACCCACAGAGTCCTGAATGGTCCTAGACTTAATGAAGCCATACTGGTTCTTATGAATGCAATTCATAATCTGTAGCTTAAGTCTATTAGCAATCATTTTGGACAGGAATTTAAGCCCCATACCAGTGAGAGAGATAGGCCTGAAGTAACCCACTTGCTCAGGAGATCTCTTTTTTGGCACACGGGTGATATAGGAGGAGTTCATGTTTTCCAACTGGGCTGATCCTGCATGAAATGCAGCAACAAGTTGGTAAAACTCAGGGGAGATGATGTGCCAACATTTTTTCAAAAAGAGTCCATTAAAGCCATCAGCACCAGGTGCTTTGTCAATAGTCATTTCTTTGATAGTTCTGTCCATTTCCTCTTTGGAAAAAGGTTCAGTCAGAATTGACAGCCCCTCCACTTTTTGGATGAGAGCTTAGAGATCAAAAACTAAATTAATGCCATGTGAGGTGCCCATCCTATCTTTGAAGGAAGACCAGAAGCAAGCAACAATCTGTTCATGTTCAGTGATGACTGAACCATCAGGCAAGGTGAGAGATGAGATGGAGTTTTTTCTGTATCTCTCAGTGGCCATGGCATGAAAAAAAATTGTATTCTCCTCCCCCACTTTCATATATCTGATTGTGGATCTCTTTTTCCAGTAAAGAAATTGCAAGTGTAACAAGTGCTCCAAGTGAAATTTGACAATTATCCTGAAGTTTGCTTCTGGTCTGTATAATGGCCTCAGCTCCTCAAGATCATCAAGACAGAATATTACATTATTGCATTTGTCAATAATAGCTTTGAGTTTGGACAGGTTGGTTTGCCATTTCCTTAGAGCCTGTCTAAGATGCTTGAACTTGTCCATGATGATAGCAGATATATGCCCCTTTGTGGAAGGAACATTCCATGAGTTTGCAACACATTCCAGGAAACCCACCATTTCTACCCAATAGTTTTCAAACCTAAAAAGGTTACTTTTGGGAATGGTTGTATTAACATAGACTACACACGGAACATGGTCATAAGTAGACTTAGCCAGAGGAATCACTTGGGTCAATGGATATGAAGATATCCAATTAGCAGAAGTGAAGAACCAATCAAGTTGTTCAAGAAGTGGAGAGTCTTGCATGTTGGACCAGGTAAAAGATCTTCTTTTGAAAGGCAGTTCCAAGAGTCCAAGGTGCCCAATAATATCATTGAAGATGAACATATCATTGACATCAGCTCCTGGGAGATTTCTGTTGGAAGGAGAACGAAGGAAATTAAAGTCCCCAACCAGCAACCAGTTATCCATTACTTGTATTTGGAGGTGATACAACTAGCTAACAAATTGGTCCCTGGGCTCACCCTGACAAGGGCCATAAACATTGACAAGAGTCCAGGATTCAGAAGTATGGTTAGAGGTGAAGGACACAATCACCCCAAACGGCTGCACTGTTACCAGAGTACCAGACAACACTGAGGAATTCCATAGAGTAATCAAGCCACCGGAAGCACCCCTCGAGGGGGTATAAGCAAACTGATCAAATCGTTTGGGACAAAATTTTCTGACAGACCGGAAGTCGATATTTTGCATTTTAGTTTCTTGCAAACAGACAATTGTTGCAAGGCTCTCATCAGTTTTGTTGCGCACCGCTCGTTGCCGTGAATCTGAATTCAAGCCCCGCACATTCCAGCATAGGACACGCCAACTTCTAGTAGAACGACTATCCATGGAAAAGTAACATAGTAGCAAAAGCAGAGTTACATAATAACACCCGTAGCCAGGGTTCAGTAAAGTACCACACCAAGCAAAAGAGCCCATAACATGTCTCAGAAAAAAGAGGAAAATAGATACATTAACAACAGTTGTTCAATCATCAAAAGATGTAGGCTTGGAGCTCGCAGGATCCTCCATAAGACGATCCACAGTCAGCTTGTCAGGGGTGATGCCAAGGCTTTGGCCAACAGCCTGGATCACCTGGACATGAGTTGCAGGTGGAATAGCTTCATCTTGAGTCGCCTGATCCACCAGTTCCTCCAATGGCTTGGCCCGAGGCTTCCTCTTCTTTGGCACCGGCAGTGGCAATTTCTGAAACACACGTTGAAACCATCTCTCTTAATTGAACCCCTGGTACAGCGATGCACCGAGGAGTCAACAGTTGGAGTCGACTTCCTGCGGGCAACCTTCTTTGGAGCAACAGGGGAGGCGAAGACCTCACCACCTGTCGGTGCAGCAGCATTGTTGGAGGGTGTTGAAACTGTAGGGGTATCATCCAAGTAAGTGATGGAAGGTTCAGCCCGGACCTCATCAAAAGCGAAGGACCAGGATCGCTTGGGCAAAACAATTGGCCTCACCGTACGCAAATGCAGGTGGTGAGGAACATGCAAGGATGAAATTTCCCCCTAAGCCTGTCGAAAGCACGAGCCCATGCCAGAGCAGGATGAAGAACATGCCCATACATGACGCGTGCCGCACCAACAAACAGAGTGTCGAGACATACCGGTGGCTGTTGGTAGGGGACAATCGCCAAGGGGTTGATCTCCTCCTCGGCTTCTTCAATTGGAGCATCATCAGCAACAACAAAACCTTCATTATGCTGATCCTGATGAACAGCAGGCTGTGCAACAAACCCCTCCAGTGCAGCATTAGTATTGTGAACCTCCAGGTTAGCCTCTGGAACAGCGCCTTCTGCAGCCGCCGGAGCCTCCCCATTCTCCGGTGGAACAAAGAAAACCTCCTGAACAGAGTCAGAGGAGGTGGGTTGATAAATGACCATCGATTCTTGATCCTGCACTGGGCAGCGGGCTCGTCAGCAGGAGCTTCAGGCTGCCACCCCCACCCACCATCGTCAACAGGCGCCTCCGGCATTGGCGGCGGCGGCGGCGGTACTGGTACAACATTGCACCCAAGAGCAGGGAATTGCGGGAGAGCAAACATCAAGTTATCCTGGACCAGCTGCCCAGGGAGGGGGTGGGGGTTGCCATCCAAAGGCATGTGATCCTCATCGTTCGGCATTTTCTCAGCAAATCCAACCCCCGGAATAAACACCGGAGCAGTCCAAGAAACCCTCGCACCCCAAGCAGCATATTCTGAGAAAGTAACACTTCGAGGGACCAGGAAGTCATCAGGAAAAGAGGCAAATACAATCGAACGTGCAAGAAAAGGGTCCTGACCGACCCAATGATGGAATTCTCCAAAAGTATTGACTGCCGCACGAAGATCATTCGTGTTGCGGAAGTCCAGGGGGACCCCCAAGAGCATCACACAGCCTTGACGAAATCCAACAGTTCCCCTAAATCCAACTCCGGCGTTGTGGCGCATGCACCAAACAAAAGAGTCGTTCCCCAATGCCTGAGGAACCATCTGGACCGCGGCGAAGCTTTCACCCGCATCACGGAGCTCAAAAACACCAACCCCCTCAATCCAGGATTGAGCCGAACGAACATGAAAACCCCTATCATTCAAGAGGTCAATAACTTGTTTGCCGTACCTCAGCAATATGGTCCATCAGCGGAGCAGGCATGGCTTGAGCGATAACAAACTGCTCGAAGCGGCGGGCAATGGGCATCGTCGGCGTGATGAAGGTCCGCGGTAGTCGGTCAGGGCCGTCGTCGATGATATGGTGCCCTGCCGGGACAAAGCGAGTAGGATCAAGCTCGAAGTTGGCCATGTCCGGCAGAGAAGCAGGAGGCTCAGGTGTCTGTCGGGACCCCGATCCTAAGCCATAGGAATCCAGCCTGTAACACATCGCATCCCTTTGTGGTCTCACGCACGGTTAACTCCACGGCTGCAGCCTTACCTTAGCCGGGACCGTTTGTGTCTTTTGACTCACATATGTGATAGTGTCGCTAGCAATCCAATGTCAAAGAACCCGGATTGACATGTCTAGTCATAAACCAAAGTGGCAGTACCGCACAAGGACAGGCATACATGACCCAACAAAGCAGGTGTCGGTCATCAATGAACGTAGACGAGTCGTAGCAAGCTAGAAGGACTCCATTACGTTGCGTGACATTTCCCCAAAGGGGACAGACACAACAGCTAAGAAGGACACATGCCGGTCAACCAATGTGTCCGGAGCAGTAGCGAACTACCAAGGCTCGTTGGATCACAAAGGGGCATTTCCTTGTAAGGAGTGCTACTAAAGTTCACGACTAGGTAATCGAACCCCATACATATCAAGTACGACACACGTACGCATGGCATACCGATATGTATAGATACATCGATGGCATCACAACATAACCATAAACATACAACCTTTATTTAAGAGGCTCGGAAGAGCCACACACATAATATTACACATTAAGGGTCTCACGACCCATAATAACAGTCATACAAATACAAGCCAGCGGAAGAGTTATAAACTGTCTGGGTACAGACAGGGCAACTAGTAGGCACATGGCCTGACTATACTACAGAGCCGACGTAGGGCCAGATCGTAGCTGGGACACCAGCTACTCGTCGTCGTCGATGTCTACGAAGAACCCTCCATTAGGGTCATTAGCAACCTCTGCAACATTTATTAAGCAAACATGAGTACGAGGGTACTCAGCAAGACTTTAGGAGAACTAACTACTCATGCAAGGTATCAAAAGGTATTGTGGGGTTTCATGCGGGAAGCCAGCATTTGACTCGTGGCTAGACAACTTGCATTTTGAAATTAGTTTTGACAACTTGATTTCTCGCACACGAGTCGACTAACACCACAACAATACACTATCATGGAATCATTCCGTCTCCATACGGAAATGCCGTCCACGACACTCACGCTTATCTTGTCAATTTTATGAGTAGCCATTGAAGTTATCTATGAACAACATATGTCTCCATGTAGTCCATATCCGCGGACGCGGCTATTCGAATAGATCATAACCCTGCAGGGGTGTACTTCGTCACACACGCTCTCGCCACTTATCCCTATGTGCACGTCATGCACCTCGGCAACCTTCAAGCGGAAGCCCAGCGAGGGAGTCGGCCACGACCGTTAACCACACTAGTACCTAGTCCAGGTTTATCGCCTATCTGAGAGTAACCCGTACGGAAGTCCGGCCGAGGTTTCCGCCACGGCCTCAAACGATGTGCGCAGGGTTCCCAAACCCACCATCCAGGTGCCACTTGGTACACCGTGCCACTGCCTACCGCATCACGGCCCACCTCTCAGGTCAGCACCATGCACAGCCTCCAGCATTACTATAAACACCAGAAACTACTTGCAACTCCTGGACCGGGTACTACGCGATTAATAGGCCGAGCGGGGTCATATTTCAGGGCCAAACATGTGGTAGTATCTAGTCTTGGAATACATACACGGAACTCAGTTCCTAAGGACGGTTCCAATGAAACAAACCCGCCATGTACTCCTACACAACCTTTCACCGGTACCTTTACCAACTCAAGTTCAACACACAACCTTTGCCTACCGAACACATTCCACATTTCTGTTCATCTCCCATATGACAGACCATACACAACTCTAAGCATAGCATGCATAGCAGGATAAGGCACATCATAGCTCAAGCAACTACCAGGTATGCTAGGTTGCAAGGTTCGGCTATTTATTGTGACAAGGTTAAGTCATGCAAAGGAAGTGGGTTCAAGTATCGTGGCAAAAGCAGTTGAAGCATTTGATCTTAAATGCAATAAATAGGTGCAGGAGCAAGAACATGGGAGTTATCGGAATGATCAAAGGGGTTTCTTGCCTTGTTGCTCAGAGGAGGAACGATATCCGTCAGACGGATATTCGGTGGAATCCGGGGGTGCGGAGCCTACCGAAATGAATGGCAACATTCAATAACAATCATATGCACTCAAAATGATGCATGAGCATGGCATGAGAATGCAATGTGATAAGTTATTATTTTCAACATGTATTAGGTTTAGAGTTGATTTGAATCACATTCGAATAGCAATTCAAAGGGGGTATTCTCGGATACCGGTTTAATTGATTCGATCTGATGCTCAGATCAACTTGATGTTAACATGCATGAAATGTCATGTTATGGTACTGAAATGTAATTAGGACAGTGGTGAACATTGTATATATAATGAGATTTGAATATTTTCGCAAATTCCATTTAAAAGGTGATTATAAGAATTGAATTATTCCTTATTCCACAATTTAGGGTTCTGTAACTTTTTTAAACATGGTTGAAAATAGCATAATCAGAATCCTTGAATTTTTCTGATACTTTTTCATATATAAATTATTTTCATTGGAGTTACAGATTAATTTCTATGATTTTTACAATTTTTAGCAATTTCCGGAATTAGTTTTATACTGGAAATTCTATTTATTGCATCAGACTGACGTCAGCAGGTCAGCCGACCTGTTCAGGTCAAACCTGACAGGGGGGCCCCACTGTTCAGCCTCTCTGGGACTAATCCCGCGCTGACCAGCCCTAACCGAGGTTTGGCTTGGCCTTGGGCCCACTTGTCAGCGAGTGATTAGGTGCTGAGCTGCTGGGTTAGCTTTGCCACGTCGGCATCCACCGGCGGCGAGGTCGTCCTTGCCGGCGGGGAGCCTCCGGCGACCACCAGCACGGCGGAGGGGCTCGGAAACGGCGCACAGGGGGCCAAATGCTGCGCGAAGAGCACCAGAGGAACGGCACGTCTCTCGCAGCTTCATTACTGCACCTAGCCGGGGCTGATCTGGCCGGAGATGACGCCGGCGACGAGCTTGGCGGCGGCCAAGGCTCGGGCTGTTGGGGAACGTCACATGGGAAACAAAAATTTTCCTACGCGCACGAAGACCTATCATGGTGATGTCCATCTACGAGAGGGGATGAGTGATCTACATACCCTTGTAGACCGTACAACAGAAGCGTTAGAGAACGTGGTTGATGTAGTGGAACGTCCTCACGTCCCTCGATCCGCCCCTCGAACAATCCCGCGATCAGTCCCACGATCTAGTACCGAACGGACGGCACCTCCGCGTTCAGCACACGTACAGCTCGACGATGATCTCGGCCTTCTTGATCCAGCAAGAGAGACGGAGAGGTAGAAGAGTTCTCCGGTAGCGTGACGGTGCTCCGGAGGTTGGTGATGACCTTGTCTCAGCAGGGCTCCGCCCGAGCTCCGCAGAAACGCGATCTAGAGGAAAAACCGTGGAGGTATGTGGTCGGGCTGCCGTGGAAAAGTCGTCTCAAATCAGCCCTAAAACCTCCGTATATATAGGTGGGAGGGAGGGGGCCTTGCCTTGGGGTCCAAGGACCCTCAAGGGGGTCGGCCGAGCCAAGGGGGAGGACTCTCCCCCCCCAAACCGAGTTGGACTAGGTTTGGTGGGAGGGAGTCCTCCTCCCTTCCCACCTCCTCCTTTTTTTTTCTTTTCCTCTTGATTTTTCTTCTCTTGGCGCATAGACGACTTGTGGGCTGTCCCACCAGCCCACTAAGGGCTGGTGTGTCTCCCCCAAGGCCTACGGGCTTCCCCGGGGTGGGTTGCCCCCCCGGTGAACTCCCGGAACCCATTCGTCATTCCCGGTACATTCCCGGTAACTCCGAAAACCTTCCGGTAATCAAATGAGGTCATCCTATATATCAATCTTCGTTTCCGGACCATTCCAGAAACCCTCGTGACGTCCGTGATCTCATCCGGGACTCCTAACAACATTCGGTAACCAACCATATAACTCAAATACGCATAAAACAACGTCGAACCTTAAGTGTGCAGACCCTGCGGGTTCGAGAACTATGTAGACATGACCCGAGAGACTCCTCGGTCAATATTCAATAGCGGGACCTGGATGCCCAAATTGGATCCTACATATTCTACGAAGATCTTATCGTTTGAACCTCAGTGCCAAGGATTCGTATAATCCCGTATGTCATTCCCTTTGTCGTTCGGTATGTTACTTGCTCGAGATTCGATCGTCAGTATCCGCATACCTATTTCAATCTCGTTTACCGGCAAGTCTCTTTACTCGTTCCGTAATACAAGATCCCGCAACTTACACTAAGTTACATTGCTTGCAAGGCTTGTGTGTGATGTTGTATTACCGAGTGGGCCCCGAGATACCTCTCCGTCACACGGAGTGACAAATCCCAGTCTTGATCCATACTAACTCAACTAACACCTTCGGAGATACCTGTAGAGCATCTTTATAGTCACCCAGTTACGTTGCGACGTTTGATACACACAAAGCATTCCTCCGGTGTCAGTGAGTTATATGATCTCATGGTCATAGGAATAAATACTTGACACGCAGAAAACAGTAGCAACAAAATGACACGATCAACATGCTACGTCTATTAGTTTGGGTCTAGTCCATCACGTGATTCTCCCAATGACGTGATCCAGTTATCAAGCAACAACACCTCGTTCATAATCAGAAGACACTGACTATCATCGATCAACTGGCTAGCCAACTAGAGGCATGCTAGGGACGGTGTTTTGTCTATGTATCCACACATGTAAATGAGTCTTCATTCAATACAATTATAGCATGGATAATAAACTATTATCTTGATACAAGAATTATAATAATAACTATATATTTATTATTGCCTCTAGGGCATAATTCCAACAGTCTCCCACTTGCACTAGAGTCAATAATCTAGCCCTCACATCACCATGTGAATTACATTGTAATAAATCTAACACCCATACAGTTCTGGTGTGGATCATGTTTTGGCCGTGGAAGAGGTTTAGTCAGCGGGTCTGCTACATTCAGATCCGTGTGCACTTTGCATATATTTACGTCCTCTTCCTCGACGTAGTCGCGGATGAGGTTGAAGCGTCATTTGATGTGTCTGGTCTTCTTGTGAAACCGTGGTTCCTTTGCTAAGGCAATGGCACCAGTGTTGTCACAGAACAAGGTTATTGGATTCAGTGCGCTTGGCACCACTCCAAGATCCGTCATGAACTGCTTCATCCAGACACCCTCCTTAGCCGCCTCCGAGGCAGCCATGTACTCTGCTTCACATGTAGAATCTGCTACGACGCTTTGCTTGGAACTGCACCAGCTTACTGCACCCCCATTAAGAATAAATACGTATCCGGTCTGCGACTTAGAGTCGTCCGGATCTGTGTCAAAGCTTGCATCGACGTAACCTTTTACGGCGAGCTCTTCGTCACCTCCATATACGAGAAACATCTCCTTAGTCCTTTTCAGGTACTTCAGGATATTCTTGACTGCTGTCCAGTGATCCACTCCTGGATTACTCTGGAACCTCCCTGCCATACTTATGGCCAGGCTAACATCCGGTCTAGTGCACAGCATCGCATACATGATAGAACCTATGGCTGAAGCATAGGGGACGGAGCGCATATGCTCTCTATCTTCATCAGTTGCTGGGCACTGAGTCTTACTCAATCTTGTACCTTGTAAAACTGGCAAGAACCCTTTCTTGGACTGTTCCATTTTGAACCTTTTCAAAACTTTATCAAGGTATGTGCTTTGTGAAAGTCCTATTAGGCGTTTCGATCTATCCCTATAGATCTTAATGCCTAGAATGTAAGCAGCTTCTCCTAGGTCCTTCATAGAGAAACTTTTATTCAAGTAACCTTTTATGCTCTCCAAAAGCTCTACGCTGTCAGCATTTTTAGGATCGACAAAACCTTCGGGTTGCATCATATACAACTCTTCCTTAAGAAAACCGTTAAGGAACGCCGTTTTGACATCCATCTGCCAGATTTCATAATCGAAAAATGCAGCTATTGCTAACATGATTCTGACGGACTTAAGCATCGCTACGGGTGAGAAAGTCTCATCGTAGCCAACTCCTGGAACTTGTGAAAAACCCTTTGCCACAAGTCCTGCTTTATAAACGGTCACATTACCGTCAGCGTCCGTCTTCTTCTTAAAGATCCATTTGTTCTGAATAGCCTTTCGGCCCTCAGGAAGTATCTCCAAAGTCCACACTTTGTTCTCATACATGGATCCTATCTCGGATTTCATGGCTTCTAGCCATTTGTTGGAATCTGGGCCCACCATTGCTTCTTCATAATTTGCAGGTTCATTGTTGTCTAACAACATGATTGATAAGACGGGATTACCGTACCACTCTGGAGCAGCACGTGATCTCGTCGACCTGCGTGGTTCAACAAAAACTTGAACTGGAGTTTCATGATCATCATCATTAACTTCCTCCTCAACCGGCGTTGCAACGACAGAGGTTTCCCCTTGCCCTGCGCCACCATCCAGAGGGATGAGAGGTTCGACAACCTCGTCAAGTTCTATCTTCCTCCCACTCAATTCTCTCGAGAGAAACTCCTTTTCGAGAAAAGCTCCGTTCTTAGCAACAAACACTTTGCCCTCGGATTTGAGATAGAAGGTGTACCCAACTGTCTCTTTTGGGTAACCTATGAAGACGCATTTTTCCGCTTTGGGTTCCAGCTTTTCAGGCTAAAGCTTTTTGACATAAGCATCACATCCCCAAACTTTAAGAAACGACAACTTTGGCCTTTTGCCATACCACAGTTCGTATGGTGTCGTCTCAACGGATTTTGATGGTGCCCTATTTAAAGTGAATGCAGCTGTTTCTAATGCATAACCCCAAAATGACAACGACAAATCAGTAAGGGACATCATAGATCGCACCATCTCTAACAAAGTATGATTACGACGTTCGGACACACCATTACGCTGTGGTGTTCCAGGCGGTGTCAACTGTGAAACAATTCCACATTTTCTTAAGTGATCACCAAACTCGAAACTCAGATATTCACCCCCACGATCAGACCGTAGGAACTTGATCTTCTTGTTACGATGATTTTCCACTTCACTCTGAAATTGCTTGAACTTTTCAAATGTTTCAGACTTGTGCTTCATCAAGTAGACATAACCATACCTACTTAAATCGTCAGTGAAGGTGAGAAAATAACGATATCCGCCGCGTGCTTCCACGCTCATTGGACCACACACATTGGTATGTATGATTTCCAATAAGTCACTTGCACGCTCCATTGTTCCGGAGAACGGAGTCTTAGTCATCTTGCCCATGAGGCATGGTTCGCACGTGTCAAGTGAATCAAAGTCAAGTGACTCCAAAAGTCCATCAGCATGGAGTTTCTTCATGCGCTTTACACCAATATGACCCAAGCGGCAGTGCCACAAAAATATGGCGCTATCATTGTTTACTCTAACTCTTTTGGTCTCAATGTTATGTATATGCGTATCGCTATCAAGATTCAATATGAACAATCCTCTCACATTCGGTGCATGACCATAAAAGATGTTACTCATAGAAATAGAACAACCATTATTCTCAGACTTAAAAGAGTAACCGTCTCGCAATAAACAAGATCCAGATATAATGTGCATGCTCAACGCAGGCACTAAATAACAATGATTTAAGTTCATCACTGATCCCGATGGTAGCTGAAGTGACACTGTGCCGACGGCGATTGCATCAACCTTGGAACCATTTCCTACGCGCATCATCACTTCGTCTTTCGCCAGCCTTCGTCTATTCCGCAGTTCCTGCTTCGAGTTGCAAATGTGAGCAACAGAACCGGTATCAAATACCCAGGCACTACTACGAGAGCCGGTTAAGTACACATCAATAACATGTATATCAAATATACCTGATTTTTCTTTGCCCGCCTTCTTATCTGCCAGATACTTGGGGCAATTGCGCTTCCAGTGACCCATACCCTTGCAATAGAAGCACTCTGTTTCAGGCTTAGGTCCAGTCTTGGGTTTCTTCGGCGGATTGGCAACAGGCTTGCCGCTCTTCTTCGAATTGCCCTTCTTGCCTTTGCCGTTTCTCTTGAAACTAGTGGTCTTGCTCACCATCAACACTTGATGCTCTTTACGGAGTTCTGACTCTGCGACTTTCAGCATCGCAAACAACTCGCCGGGAGACTTGTTCATCCCTTGCATGTTGTAGTTCAACACAAAGCCTTTGTAGCTTGGCGGCAGTGATTGAAGGATTCTGTCAGTGATAGCTTCTTGCGGGAGTTCAATCCCCAGTTCAGCTAGACGGTTTGAGTACCCAGACATTTTGAGCACATGTTCACTGACAGACGAGTTTTCCTCCATCTTGCAAGCATAGAATTTATCGGAGGTCTCATACCTCTCGATCCGGGCGTTCTTCTGAAAGATAAACTCCAACTCCTGGAACATCTCAAATGCTCCATGACGCTCAAAGCGACGTTGAAGTCCCGGTTCTAAGCCATACAAGACTGCACATTGAATTATTGAGTAGTCCTCCTTACGTGCTAACCAAGCGTTCTTAACATCCTGATCAGCCGTAGCGGGTGGTTCATCTCCTAGCGCAGCATTAAGGACATAATCCTTCTTCCCAGCTTGTAAGATTAGCTTAAGATTACGAGCCCAGTCTACAAAGTTGCTTCCATCATCTTTCAACTTAGCTTTCTCTAGGAACGTATTAAAATTCAGGATGACTGTCGCCGTGAGCCATGATCTACAACACAAATATATTCAAAGTGGACTTAGACTATGTTCAAGATAATTAGAGTTCAACTTAATCAAATTATATGCTAAACTCCCACTCAAAAAGTACATCTCTCTAGTCATTTGAGTGGTTCATGATCCACTTACACTATCCCAAGTCCGATCATCACGTGAGTTGGGTATAGTTTCAGTGGTAAGCATCCCTATGCTAATCATATCAACTATATGATTCACGATCGACCTTTCGGTCTCATGTGTTCCGAGGCCATGTCTGCACATGCTAGGCTCGTCAAGCTTAACTCGAGTGTTCCGCGTGCGCAACTGTTTTGCACCTGTTGTATGTGAACGTTGAGTCTATCACACCCGATCATCACGTGGTGTCTCGAAACGACGAACTGTAGCAACGGTGCACAGTCGGGGAGAACACAATTTTGTCTTGAAATTTTAGTGAGAGATCACCTCATAATGCTACCGTCGTTCTAAGCAAAATAAGGTGCATAAAAGGATTAACATCACATGCAATTCATAAGTGACATGATATGGCCATCATCACGTGCTTCTTGATCTCCATTACCAAAGCACTGGCACGATCTTCTTGTCACCGGCGCCACACCATGATCATCCATCAACGTGTTGCCATCGGGGTTGTCGTGCTACTTATGCTATTACTACTAAAGCTACATCCTAGCAAAATAGTAAACGCATCTGCAAGCACAAACGTTAGTATAAAGACAACCCTATGGCTCCTGCCGGTTGTCGTACCATCGACGTGCAAGTCGATATTTCTATTACAACATGATCATCTCATACATCCAATATATCACATCACATCGTTGGCCATATCACATAACATTCATACCCTCAAAAACAAGTTAGAGGTCCTCTAATTTTGTTGTTGCATGTTTTACGTGGTGACCAAGGGTATCTAGTAGGATCGCATCTTACTTACGCAAACACCACAACGGAGATATATGAGTTGCTATTTAACCTCATCCAAGGACCTCCTCGGTCAAATCCGATTCAACTAAAGTTGGAGAAACCGTCACTTGCCAGTCATCTTTGAGCAAAAAGGGTTACTCGTAACGATGAAACCAGTCTCTCGTAAGCGTACGAGTAATGTCGGTCCAAGCCGCTTCAATCCAACAATACCGCGGAATCAAGAAAAGACTAAGGAGGGCAGCAAAACGCACATCACCGCCCACAAAAACTATTGTGTTCTACTCGAGAAGACATCTACGCATGAACCTAGCTCTGATACCACTGTTGGGGAACGTCGCATGGGAAACAAAAAAATTTCCTACGCGCACGAAGACCTATCATGGTGATGTCCATCTACGAGAGGGGATGAGTGATCTACATACCCTTGTAGACCGTACAGCAGAAGCGTTAGAGAACGCGGTTGATGTAGTGGAACGTCCTCACGTCCCTCGATCCGCCCCGCGAACAATCCCGCGATCAGTCCCACGATCTATTACCGAACGGACGGCACCTCCGCGTTCAGCACACGTACAGCTCGACGATGATCTCGGCCTTCTTGATCCAGCAAGAGAGACGGAGAGGTAGAAGAGTTCTCCGGCAGCGTGACGGCGCTCCGGAGGTTGGTGATGACCTTGTCTCAGCAGGGCTCCGCCCGAGCTCCGCAGAAACGCGATCTAGAGGAAAAACCGTGGAGGTATGTGGTCGGGCTGCCGTGGAAAAGTCGTCTCAAATCAGCCCTAAAACCTCCGTATATATAGGTGGGAGGGAGGGGCCTTGCCTTGGGGTCCAAGGACCCTCAAGGGGGTCGGCCGAGCCAAGGGGGAGGACTCTCCCCCCCCCAAACCGAGTTGGACTAGGTTTGGTGGGAGGGAGTCCTCCTCCCTTCCCACCTCCTCCTTTTTTTTCTTTTCCTCTTGATTTTTCTTCTCTTGGCGCATAGACCACTTGTGGGCTGTCCCACCAGCCCACTAAGGGCTGGTGTGTCTCCCCCAAGGCCTATGGGCTTCCCCGGGGTGGGTTGCCCCCCCGGTGAACTCCCAGAACCCATTCGTCATTCCCGGTACATTCCCGGTAACTCCGAAAACCTTCCGGTAATCAAATGAGGTCATCCTATATATCAATCTTCGTTTCCGGACCATTCCGGAAACCCTCGTGACGCCCGTGATCTCATCCGGGACTCCTAACAACATTCGGTAACCAACCATATAACTCAAATACGCATAAAACAACGTCGAACCTTAAGTGTGCAGACCCTGCGGGTTCGAGAACTATGTAGACATGACCCGAGAGACTCCTCGATCAATATCCAATAGCGGGACCTGGATGCCCATATTGGATCCTACATATTCTACGAAGATCTTATCGTTTGAACCTCAGTGCCAAGGATTCGTATAATCCCTTATGTCATTCCCTTTGTCCTTCGGTATGTTACTTGCTCGAGATTCGATCGTCAGTATCCGCATACCTATTTCAATCTCGTTTACCGGCAAGTCTCTTTACTCGTTCTGTAATACAAGATCCCGCAACTTACACTAAGTTACATTGCTTGCAAGGCTTGTGTGTGATGTTGTATTACCGAGTGGGCCCCGAGATACCTCTCCGTCACACGGAGTGACAAATCCCAGTCTTGATCCATACTAACTCAACTAACACCTTCGGAGATACCTGTAGAGCATCTTTATAGTCACCCAGTTACGTTGCGACGTTTGATACACACAAAGCATTCCTCCGGTGTCAGTGAGTTATATGATCTCATGGTCATAGGAATAAATACTTGACACGCGGAAAACAGTAGCAACAAAATGACACGATCAACATGCTACGTCTATTAGTTTGGGTCTAGTCCATCACGTGATTCTCCCAATGACGTGATCCAGTTATCAAGCAACAACACCTCGTTCATAATCAGAAGACACTGACTATCATCGATCAACTGGCTAGCCAACTAGAGGCATGCTAGGGATGGTGTTTTGTCTATGTATCCACACATGTAAATGAGTCTTCATTCAATACAATTATAGCACGGATAATAAACTATTATCTTGATACAGGAATTATAATAATAACTATATATTTATTATTGTCTCTAGGGCATAATTCCAACACGGGCGTCATCGGGGTCTTTGAATCAGAGGGATCTACGCTCGGTTCTTAGCTGCTACAGCATCTACGCGTCGACCTGGAGCTGCTGGTGCCCTCGGAAGGACGAGCTGATCATCGGAGGGCTACCGGCGACGAGCGGCAGCGGCGGTCCTCGTCGGGCTCCGGTGAAACTAGAGCTAGAGGAGGGGATCGACGGGGGAAACTTAGGGGAAACGACCACATGCTCACGGGGAGTGCAGAGCAGAGCTTAGACGGCTCGGGGAAGGCCTGGGGGCGACGAATCTACGGGAGAGGTCCGGCGGCCGGAGGTGGAAGACGACGGTGTTGCGGGCGTTGCAGGGCTCGAGGAAGCTTCGGCTTCTGCAGAGATGACCAAGGCGACGAGGCGGAGCTAATGGCGTGCTCTGGGAGGGAATTCTATGGCCAGGGGCACGGGCAGCTCGAGCTCGAGCTCGGCTCTAATGGCGGCAGCAAGGAGGAGGAGGAGATCCGGGAGGAGGAAGAGAACCGAGGAGGGGAATGGATAGGAGAGGCCCTGGGGAGCTTATCCCCGTTGTCGCGAGCGCAAGGCGGCGGCCAGGCAGGCACGCAGGTGCGTGGCCGCGCCGGAGGGGGCGGCGGCCACCTCCTACTGCCTACTGGCGCGAGGGAGGGGACGAGCTAGGGATGGGCCGGGCCAGGCTTAGGCGGCAGGTAAGGTTTTTCCATTTTTTTTGTTTTTGTTTTTCTGTTTTGCTAATTATTGTTTTGCTAATTAATTCAGCTCCAAAACAATAAGTAAAAACTATTTTAGACCTCCTGAAATATTTGTTATAATATCCCCAACCATTTCCAAGGTTTTCAACATTTTTGGAAATTTATAGTTTCTGATTTCAAATTTAAAACCTGAAACCAGTAGCCTTTTTCATTTATTCAAAAAGCTTAAAATGTCAAGAAAATAGTTTTCTCCAATGCTCATTTACTTTCATGATTTATCAGAAAGTTTGAACATTTCTTGAGGCCATTTTGGGTTCATTGATTGTGAACTAGTTTGAGATTTCCTTTAATTGAAATGGTGGCTAGGGTTTTGAGTTTTTCCTTTGCCACTTTGTTGTTTTTGTTGAAACTTCTTAGATGCAAATGCAAATAAGACATGAGCACAATGCTATCTTGCTTAAGGGTTAGGGATGTGACAACTCACCCCCACTCAAAAGAATCTCGTCTCGAGATTTAGAAGTCGTCGGGAATAACGCAGGATACTCAAGTCGGAGACGATCCTCTCTTTCCCAAGTTGCCTCCTTTTCAGAATGATTTGACCATTGAACTTTAAGAAACTTGAGGTTCCGACGTCGAGTGGTACGCTCAGCTTGATCAAGAATACGCACGGGGTATTCTCGGTATGAAAGGTTATCTTGTAGATCAAGCGTTTCGTGGTCCACTTCACGGATAGGATCCGAAAAGCAACGCCTGAGTTGCGAGACGTGGAAAACATCATGAACCTTGGAAAGATGCGGAGGAAGTTCCAACTGGTGGGCAACTTCTCCTTGTTTGGCAAGAATGCGAAAAGGACCAATGTAACGAGGAGCCAACTTTCCCTTGATACCGAAACGATGGGTACCCTTCAAAGGTGTAACCCGAAGGTAAGCCTTCTCGTCAACTTCAAAGGTCACAACCTTATGATGACGATCATATTGGCTCTTTTGACGAGACTGGGCTGTTTTCAACTTTTCACGAATAATGCGAACCTGCTCTTCTGCATCCTGGATCATATCCGGGCCAAAGAGTTGCCTCTCTCCGGTTTCTGACAAATTAACAGGGGTTCAACATCTTCGTCCATAGAGAACTTCAAAAGGGGCTTTGCCCAAGCTTGATTGATAACTATTGTTATAAGCGAATTCGGTGAATGGAAGGCACTTCTCCCAATTCATACCGAACGAAATAACACAAGCTCGGAGCATATCTTCTAGGATTTGATTCACTCTTTCTACTTGACCACTTGATTGAGGATGGAAAGTAGTGCTAAAAGATAAGTGAGTCCCCATGGCATTCTGAAAACTTTCCCAGAAGCGAGAAGTAAAGATACTTCCACGGTCCGAGTTAATTTCCAGGGGAACACCATGAAGAGACACTATTCGGGAGATATATAATTCTGCTAGGTGGCTAGCTGTTATACTCTCACGAACAGGAAGAAAATGAGCCACTTTGGAAAGACGGTCAATGACCACAAAGATAGCATTATTTCCTTTCTTGGTCTTGGGAAATCCGGTAATGAAATCCATGCTAACTTTATCCCATTTTCATTCAGGAATAGCTAGAGGCTGAAGGGTGCCAGCAGGCTTTTGATGTTCTGCCTTAACTCGACGACAAACGTCGCAGTTAGCAACGAACTGAGCAATTTCTCTCTTCATCCTAGTCCACCAGAACCTCTGGCGTAGGTCCTGATACATCTTAGTACTACCGGGATGAATGGTGAGAGGAGAATCATGAGCCTCCTTAAGGATTAACTGCCTTAGATGTGGGTTCTTAGGAACCACTAAACGATTCTGGAAGAACACAACACCTTGATCATTCATGGAAAATTCGTTAGCGTTTCCGCTAAAAATATTCCCCTTGATCCGTGATATACCCTTGTCACGCTTTTGGCCAGCTATAATTTGATCCTTAAGAGTAGGCTTCGCCACCAGGGTAGAAAGGAATCCTTGAGGAACAATATGAAGATTCAACTTCCAAAAGTCCTCATGGAGATGTGGTTGACCTTGTTGTAGCATCAAATTGTTACAATAAGATTTACGACTTAGCGCATCGGCCATAACATTGGCCTTCCCCGGGGTGTAAGTTATCCCTAAGTCGTAATCCGAGATCAACTCAACCCACCGTCTTTGCCTGAGATTCAAATCTGGCTGGGTGAAGATATATTTCAGACTTTGGTGATCAGTGAATATTTCGCAACGATTACCCAGAAGGTAATGTCGCCAGGTTTTTAGTGCATGGACCACAGCTGCAAGCTCAAGGTCATGTGTGGGATAATTATCCTCATGTGGACGCAACTGTCGAGATGCGTATACAATCACATGACGATCTTGCATGAGAATGCAACCTAATCCTTGTCGCGAGGCGTTGCAATAGATAACAAAGTCCTTAGAAAAATCTGGTGGTAGCAACACAGGTGCGGAAGTCAGGCGTCTTTTCAGTTCCTGAAAACTATGCTCACACTGTGGTGTCCACTCGAACTTTTTATCCTTCTTGAGGAGTTCAGTTAGAGGCTTTGCAACCTTGGAGAAATTCTCGACGAAGCGGCGAAAATAGCTCGCTAGACCAAGAAAACTCCTAACTTGCTTAACCGATTCAGGTTGAGTCCAATCAAGGACAGCTTGAACTCTCTCGGGATTGACATCAATACCCTTACCAGAGATTACGTGGCCTAGATAAGTCACTTCTGGTAACCAGAATTCACATTTTGAAAATTTGGCATAAAGGCGATGCTCTCGAAGTTTCATCAATACCAGCCTTAGATGCTCGGCATGTTCTTGTTCATTCTTTGAGTAGATGAGAATATCATCGAGGTATACTACGACAAATTTATCCAAATACTCCATAAAGATTGAATTCATCAGTCGAGAGAAGGTGGCTGGGGCATTGGTTAAACCGAAGGACATAACGGTGTACTCATATTGGCCATAACGAGTAACAAAAGCCGTTTTTGGAATGTCCCCGTTCTTAATCTTGATTTGATGGTATCCCAACCTCAAATCCATTTTAGAGAAGACTGAGGATCCAGCGAGCTGATCGTACAGATCGTTGATCCTGGGGAGCGGATACTTGTTCTTTATAGTGACCAGGTTAACTGGTCGGTAATCTACAACCATCTGATCCGTTCCGTCTTTCTTCTTGACGAAGAGGACGGGACAAGCCCAAGGAGAAGAGCTTGGACGAATGAAACCTTTGTTCAAGGCCTCATCTAATTGCTTCTTAAGTTCGGCTAACTCTAGGGGTGCCATCTTATAAGGTCTTCTGGCTATTGGGACAGTTCCCGGAACAAGATCTATCACAAACTCTACATCTGTGTCAGGTGGAATTCCTGGCAGTTCCTCTAGAAAAACATCCGGGAAGTCACGGACTACCGGAATGTCTTCAAGTTCCGGAAGAGGGTTGGCATTTAGGGAATAGAGCTGGCATTTGGCAACTCGAGTGGAGACATTTACTATCTCACCCGAGGGATGGGTAAGTTGGACATTTCTAGAATGAGTATCAATCTTGGCATAGTGAGCTGACATCCAGTCCATGCCCAAGATGATATTAAGATCCGAAGATTTCAATGCTATCAATGAGGCTAGAAAAACTAGCCTGTCTACTAGAATTTCATTGTCATAGGTTATCCTAGAGGTTTGCCATTTACTACCAGGGGTTTGGACAACCAATGGGATTGGCATATCACAAAATGACATGTTATGCAACTGTGCATAACTTTCTGAAATGAAGGAATGAGAAGACCCAGTGTCAAAGAGAACGGACGCTGGGTGATGATTAACAAGAAGCGTACCCAGCATGACGTCGGGATCCTCTGCAGCTTCTTCTGCTGACACATAGTTCACACGGCCACGTGCAGGAGTTGGCTTCACATAATAAGCTTTGCCCGACTTGGCCTGCCCGACGGACTCTCCGGGTTGCTTGGCACCCACATTCTGAGGACACTCACGGGAATAATGCCCTCGTTCTCCACACTTGTAGCATATCACCTGGTTGGCACGTGGTGCAGCATTGCTAGCTGGACCACCATAAGCTTTTGCTGGAGGGTTGGCCTAATTCGTCTGAGGCGCCACGTAGGATGGCCTCGGAGTCTATCTTGGCGGCAGAGAACTGTTTGGAACCCACAGGCTGCGTTTTGGAAACGCGGAACCAGAAGATGAG
Organism: Hordeum vulgare subsp. vulgare; assembly: GCF_904849725.1. Lineage (NCBI taxonomy): Eukaryota > Viridiplantae > Streptophyta > Magnoliopsida > Poales > Poaceae > Hordeum > Hordeum vulgare. The sequence goes on along the minus strand of NC_058521.1, from coordinate 243,521,511 downwards.
CCAAAGTCACGGGAGTGCTTCCTTGTGGCTTCGAAGTCAGTATGACCAGTCTCCGCACTGATCGCTTTGTTGACCAAGGCTTGAAAACTTGCACACTCATGGAGGCGCAGGTCTCGACGGAGCTCAGGGCTCAGACCCTTACGGAATCTTGCTTGCTTCTTGGCGTCAGTAGACACCTCCTCTGTTGCATAGCGGGCGAGGTTACCGAACTCGCGGCTATAGGTATCCACAGACAACTTGCCCTGAGTGAAGGCACAGAACTCCTCTCTCTTTCTGTCCATCAGGCCCTCTGGAATATGGTGCAGACGAAAAGCTGCACTGAAGTCTGCCCACGTGGCCACTGGTTCAGCGGGACGCATAGCTTCAAAATTCTCCCACCATAGATTGGCGGGTCCCTCCAGGAAATACGCCGCAAAGGTCACCTTGTCGGCCTCAGACACATTCGCCGAGCGAATCTTGCGTGAGATGCTGCACAGCCAGTCATCAACGTCGAGGGGATCGACGGAATGATGAAACTTTGGAGGATTCAGCTTCACAAAGTCATTGAGGGACACTGCAACATTCCTAGGCTGTCGAGCCGTATTCTGCTCAATACGCTCTAGCAGTCGGTTGGTGTCCCTTTTGTTTCTTTCTGCCTCAAGCATCACTTCTACCAGAGAAGGTGGGTGAGGCAGGTCTTCCTGCGACGCTTGACTACCCTCACCTTGCTCATGAGCAGGGGCACGGTTCAACCTGGTGAACACCATCCTGACAAACAAACTCATAGCTTAGACCAATATCATATCAATACTAACTATGGATTAAGAATGTACTGAACACACGGAATGCGGAAATGAATATCCGAACAACATGGTAACAAGCAACTGCTATATATACACCATGGTTCATACACACCCTTACATAGTTCAGTACAAACTTAACCAAAGAGCAAACTACTGGCATTATGAAACTACTCATCAGAGGCTTACAAGCTTCCTATACATTATTTATCTAGGCCTCCGGAATTCATTTCACATTACATGCATACTTCACAAGTCATGCAGGACTGTGAACGTACGGCTACTACCATACTATCCTTCCGCTCACAGCTCAGGCATCCGCATAGAACATCTCATAGTTATTACCTCCATGACCTGGAAGCTGAACCCGCGGATCAGGAAACACTGTAGCCTGAGATCCCTGGGATCCATAAGGACACGGATGTGGCCTTGGTCCCCTGACTGGTGGTAAGAGGGGTCCCCGAAGAGGTGTGACTCCTCCTATAGCTAGCCAGTCAACGTGGGCTGGAATATGGGTCCTAACAGGGTTCAGCATCTCCATCTCTCCATACCCTGTCTGGACTACCGGTGCCAGTTGCGTCAAAGCTGTCCACAGACGGGCACGGGTAGCATAAAGCTCCATGCGGAGAGCACGAGAATCCCTGTCTCTGTTCTCTAGCATCTCAACAGTGGACTGCAGAAGTGGATCCTCCATAGAAGAATCAAAATAGACTCCACTGAGGTATCCCTCTTCACCAGACTGAGAGGCTGGAACATAGCAGAACTCTGAATTCTGCAGCAGTGCATGTCTCGCTCTCATAATAGTCAGCATTGAATAGGCAGCATCCTGTACTGCCATGTAAACGGTGACCCCCAACCCATAGGACCAATGGATTGGCTTCTCAGCTCCAGGGTAGTCTGGAAATACCCTAACAGTGCAGATGTACTGACTCTGGTTGAAGTCTCGGTACTGTTCCTCCACTGTGTATTCGGGGTACCAGCGGTAACCGCACACCGACATCACCCTGACCAGCATGGCCGTATGACCCGGTACATCAATGCACCTGGTCAGACGTACCACCTGACGAGAAGGACGGCCAGGCATCTGTAAATAGAGAGTAATGCAAAAGCATTAGAGCTCTGAATGCAAAATTGGGCAGCATAACGGCTGTAAATGCTCAAAACAAATTTGAGACAACCCAACATGGAATAGCGTAACCACTCAACTATCAAGTTCAACTCTATGATCATCAAACTTACTTCCTGCTTCCTAGGAATAAAAGAAACCCAATATCTCTCGACCCGTAGTCCTATAATCTACCGATCAGAAACACAAGCCTAGGAGAAGATGAGTAACCTAGTCCTTAATTCCCGCAGAAAGGACGAGGATGACCAGAATAGAATATCTTGAGAAGAGAACAAGAGTGTTACGTTCCCTTCCACAAACAATTCCCTTATATATAACTAAGAAATTCTAGACTCAACTTCCACCAGTTTGGCTTAGTAATCCTACAGTTAGTCAGGCTCTGATACCAACGCTGTCGGGACCCCGATCCTAAGCCATAGGAATCCAGCCTGTAACACATCGCATCCCTTTATGGTCTCACGCACGGTTAACTCCACGGCTGCAGCCTTACCTTAGCCGGGACCGTTTGCGTCTTTTGACTCACGTATGTGATAGTGTCGCTAGCAATCCAATGTCAAAGAACACGGATCGACATGTCTAGTCATAAACCAAAGTGGCAGTACCGCACAAGGACAGGCATACATGACCCAACAAAGCAGGTGTCGGTCATCAACGAACGTAGACGAGTCGTAGCAAGCTACAAGGACTCCATTACGTTGCGTGACGTTTCCCCAAAGGGGACAGACACAGCAGCTAAGAAGGACACATGCCGGTCAACCAATGTGTCCGGAGCAGTAGCGAACTACCAAGGCTCGTTGGATCACAAAGGGGCATTTCCTTGTAAGGAGTGCTACTAAAGTTCACGACTAGGTAATCGAACCCCATACATATCAAGTACGACACACGTACGCATGGCATACCGATATGTATAGATACATCGATGGCATCACAACATAACCATAAACATACAACCTTTATTTAAGAGGCTCGGAAGAGCCACACACATAATATTACACATTAAGGGTCTCACGACCCATAATAACAGTCATACAAATACAAGCCAGCGGAAGAGTTATAAACTGTCTGGGTACAGACAGGGCAACTAGTAGGCACATGGCCTGACTATACTACAGAGCCGACGTAGGGCCAGATCGTAGCTGGGACACCAGCTACTCGTCGTCGTCGATGTCTATGAAGAACCCTCCATTAGGGTCATTAGCAACCTCTGCAACATTTATTAAGCAAACATGAGTACGAGGGTACTCAGCAAGACTTTAGGAGAACTAACTACTCATGCAAGGTATCAAAAGGTATTGTGGGGTTTCATGCGGGAAGCCAGCATTTGACTCGTGGCTAGACAACTTGCATTTTGAAATTAGTTTTGACAACTTGATTTCTCGCACACGAGTCGACTAACACCACAACAATACACTATCGTGGAATCATTCCATCTCCATACGGAAATGCCGTCCACGACACTCACGCTTATCTTGTCAATTTTATGAGTAGCCATTGAAGTTATCTATGAACAACATATGTCTCCAAGTAGTCCATATCCGCGGACGCGGCTATTCGAATAGATCATAACCCTGCAGGGGTGTACTTCGTCACACACGCTCTCGCCACTTATCCCTATGTGCACGTCATGCACCTCGGCAACCTTCAAGCGGAAGCCCAGCGAGGGAGTCGGCCACGACCGTTAACCAGACTAGTACCTAGTCTAGGTTTATCGCCTATCTGAGAGTAACCCGTACGGAAGTCCGGCCGAGGTTTCCGCCACGGCCTCAAACGATGTGCGCAGGGTTCCCAAACCCACCATCCGGGTGCCACTTGGTACACCGTGCCACTGCCTACCGCATCACAGCCCACCTCTCAGGTCAGCACCATGCACAGCCTCCAGCATTACTATAAACACCAGAAACTACTTGCAACTCCTGGACCGGGTACTACACGATTAATAGGCCGAGCGGGGTCATATTTCAGGGCCCAGCATGTGGTAGTATCTAGTCTTGGAATACATACACGGAACTCAGTTCCTAAGGACGGTTCCAATGAAACAAACCCGCCATGTACTCCTACACAGCCTTTCACCGGTACCTTTACCAACTCAAGTTCAACACACAACCTTTGCCTACCGAACACATTCCACATTTCTGTTCATCTCCCAAATGACAGACCATACACAACTCTAATCATAGCATGCATAGCAGGATAAGGCACATCATAGCTCAAGCAACTACCAGGTATGCTAGGTTGCAAGGTTCGGCTATTTACTGTGACAAGGTTAAGTCATGCAAAGGAAGTGGGTTCAACTATCGTGGCAAAAGCAGTTGAAGCATTTGATCTTAAATGCAATAAATAGGTGCAGGAGCAAGAACATGGGAGTTATCGGAATGATCAAAGGGGTTTCTTGCCTTGTTGCTCAGAGGAGGAACGATATCCGTCAGACGGATATTCGGTGGAATCCGGGGGTGCGGAGCCTACCGAAATGAATGGCAACATTCAATAACAATCATATGCACTCAAAATGATGCATGAGCATGGCATGAGAATGCAAGGTGATAAGTTATTATTTTCAACATGTATTAGGTTTAGAGTTGATTTGAATCACATTCGAATAGCAATTCAAAGGGGGTATTCTTGGATACCGGTTTAATTGATTCGATCTGATGCTCAGATCAACTTGATGTTAACATGCATGAAATGTCATGTTATGGTACTGAAATGTAATTAGGACAGTGGTGAACATTGTATATATAATGAAATTTGAATATTTTTGCAAATTCCATTTAAAAGGTGATTATAAGAATTGAATTATTCCTTATTCCACAATTTAGGGTTCTGTAACTTTTTTAAACATGGTTGAAAATAGCATAATCAGAATCCTTGAATTTTTCTGATACTTTTTCATATATAAATTATTTTCATTGGAGTTACAGATTAAGTTCTATGATTTTTACAATTTTTAGCAATTTCCTGAATTAGTTTTATACTGGAAATTCTATTTATTAAATCAGACTGACGTCAGCAGGTCAGCCGACCTGCTCAGGTCAAACCTGACTGGGGGGCCCCACTGGTCAGCCTCTCTGGGACTAATGCCGCGCTGACCAGCCCTAACTGAGGTTTGACTTGGCCTTGGGCCCACTTGTCAGCGAGTGATTAGGTGCTGAGCTGCTGGGTTAGCTTTGCCACGTCGGCATCCACCGGCGGCGAGGTCGTCCTTTCCGGCGGGGAACCTCCGGTGACCACCAGCACGGCGGAGGGGCTCGGAAACGGCGCACAGGGGGCCAAATGCTGCGCGGCGAGCACCAGAGGAACGACACGTCTCCCGCAGCTTCATTACTGCACCTAGCCGGGGCTGATCTGGCCGGAGATGACGCCGGCGACGAGCTTGGCGGCGGCCAAGGCTCGGGCGTCATCGGGGTCTTTGAATCAGAGGGATCTACGCTCGGTTCTTAGCTGCTACAGCGTCTACGTGTCGACCTGGAGCTGCTGGTGCCCTCGGAAGGACGAGCTGATCATCGGAGGGCTACCGGCGACGAGCGGCAGCGGCGGTCCTCGTCGGGCTCCGGTGAAACTAGAGCTAGAGGAGGGGATCGACGGGGGAAACTTAGGGGAAACGACCGCATGCTCACGGGGAGTGCAGAGCAGAGCTTAGACGGCTCGAGGAAGGCCTGGGGGCGACGAATCGACGGGAGAGGTCCGACGGCCGGAGGTGGAAGACGACGGCGTTGCGGGCGTTGCAGGGCTCGAGGAAGCTTCGGCTTCTGCAGAGATGACCAGGGCGACGAGGTGGAGCTAATGGCGTGCTCTGGGAGGGAATCCTATAGCCAGGGGCACGGGCAGCTCGAGCTCGAGCTCGGCTCTAATGGCGGCAGCAAGGAGGAGGAGGAGATCCGGGAGGAGGAAGAGAACCGAGGCGGGGAATGGATAGGGGAGGCCCTGGGGAGCTTATCCCCGTCGTCGCCAGCGCGAGGCGGCGGCCAGGCAGGCACGCAGGTGCGTGGCCGCGCCGGAGGGGGCGGCGGCCACGTCCTGCTGCCTACTGGCGCGGGGGAGGGGACGAGCCAGGGATGGGCCGGGCCAGGCTTAGGCGAGAGGTAAGGTTTTTCCATTTCTTTTCTATTTTTGTTTTTCTGTTTTGCTAATTATTGTTTTGCTAATTAATTCAGCTCCAAAACAATAAGTAAAAACTATTTTAGACCTCCTGAAATATTTGTTATAATATCCCCAACCATTTCCAAGGTTTTCAACATTTTAGGAAATTTATAGTTTCTGATTTCAAATTTGAAACTTGAAACCAGTAGCCTTTTTCATTTATTCAAAAAGCTTAAAGTGTCAAGAAAATAGTTTTCTCCAATGCTCATTTACTTTCATGATTTATCAGAAAGTTTGAACATTTCTTGAGGCCATTTTGGATTCATTGATTTTGAACTAGTTTGAGATTTCCTTTAATTGAAATGGTGGCTAGGGTTTTGAGTTTTTCCTTTGCCACTTTGTTGTTTTTGTTGAAACTTCTTAGATGCAAATGCAAAGAAGACATGAGCACAATGCTATCTTGCTTAAGGGTTAGGGATGTGACAGTGTCAATGGTGGGGGCTCCAATGGCGTCCTGGGAGATGATGGAAGTGATGGGGGTGATGAGACAGGGATGAACTGCTCGGTAAGCTTCGTGGTTTCCCCAAAATTAGCAACAGTTCCTGAGAAATCGGCGGCATGGGAGGTGGTGGGGCTCTTGCGTTTCCAAGTGAGACAATTATCACGCCTAAAAGCATCGCACCTAGATTTGGTATGGCCCACAATGCCGCAAGAGGAGCATATCGACGTGAGCGAGTTCGGGCAGGCCGAAGCAAAATGGCCACGTTCAGAACCGTTTGAGAAGGATAAAATTTCATCCACCATCTCATTAATAAAGTCGTCAAACTGTCACTTGGCCTCTTGGGAAGAGGGCAGGATACCAGTATCATTCGAATTCTCTGGCCCAGTAGAGAAAAAAGGCTCAGGTGCGCTAAGTAAATCAACTGGTGTTGTTTCAAATGGATCCTTAGACCTGCCTAAGCCGGAGGGATATACTCGATCAACCGTTAAAATCCCGGTAATATCGCTATTTGAATTTGAAGTGCCAGGAATTACGGAATGCAAAACCGACGGATTGACCGTTCCAAAAGAGATGTGGGGCGTCGCCGAGGTCCACCAGAGCTCCGCCGGCGGTGGAGCACTGATGATAACACGCTCACGAGGAGGCAACGAATATCCAACATCTTGTAGAGTAAGAAGCTCATCATGTGTGACAGGACAACGATACCCTTTGCAAACCTCGCATTGCTGGAGGGTTGGAAAAGACAACTTCTTGCGAACCGAGGAACTCGATTTAAAACATGATTTCCTAGGTCTGGAATGCACTGCCATCAGACCTAAAGAAGCCCGTCTCTTAGAAGGACTAACAAAAATCCATTCTGCATCACATTGTTTCTTCCAGAGAGAAAACTCACGGTGCCAATTAGGTCCACCATTGCCCCATAGACGAAAAAAGCAGTTGAAACTGGAGCACTTAAAAGAACGTAGATCAAGAATATGAAAGCCAACTTGCTTCGAGGAAACCATGAAAGAGAAGACCGAATCAGTGATTTTTAAGACCATAAGCTCAACGGCAGAACCACCAATGGCCGCCTCTAGTGCCGCCGCAACTGAATCCTCCGAGAGCGTGAATGCATAGAGACCAAACGAGACCACCATGATGGACGGCCGATGTCGAGGGAGAGGATGTACCGGGTGCCCATAGTGATAAAACACCTCATCCGCAAAAGAAGCCCCATAGGAAAAATCCAGATCCAACGTGGGGCCACCCATGCAAGCCATAAAAACACACCAGCGTGGTCGGGAGAGTGCACCTGTGGTGTTGACCGGAGTGGAAAAGGTTCTGTCTCAAATTTTTTCATGCTTAGATGACTCATTTCCATCATTATCTTATCGCTGCCTACCACCTGAGTAAATAGCCTGCAAACATTACCATGATAAGCCTCTAACCGCTCCATAACCTAGCAAATATTGATTGGCCAAGTTAGCACTTGCTCAACCCTCTTATAGCATTGGTAGTTGCAGGTGCACGCTCATCCATGTGTTAACATGGGCTTTTGAATATCATCTTATTACTGCTATTTAATTTAATGCACCTATATACTTGGTAAAAGGCGGAAGGCTTGGCCTTTTGCTGCATGTTTTGTTCCGCTTTTGCCGCCTTAGTTTCGGCCATGGGTGTTAAGTTCCATATCGAGCCCTCCTAACACACTTGACTTTGTTATGGGACCCCCTTGATAACTCGTTTAGGTTAAGACTTGTCTTGCAAGACCCAACTTTGGTACTCAATTTGCTAAACAACTTAATAATAAAAAGCATAGGGAATAGCTACTCCCAGGATAATTTGATCAATCCTGGGCCATTACTCCTCATAAGTGTTGGTCCAAACAGAGTCACTAGCGGGCCACCCGGAGCAACTCGGGGGATTTCTATCCGGCCACTGTACATAGTGCTCATCCGTCATGTCCTGAGGCTGAGATATGTGGTTCTTATCGGGTTCGTCGACACGTCGGGTGGTATTGCTGGATTTGTCTTCACCTCCTCGAGGTTTCTTGTGCATCGGGATTCCAGCGATACATTGGGCTATCTCAAGGTTGAGGTTTTCCACTAACAAATCAGAGGAGATCACGAATTTTCTATGGTCGAGGCTTCCTATGCAACAAAAACAACAACAACAAAGCCTTTAGTCCCAAACAAGTTGGGGTAGGCTAGAGGTGAAACTAATAAGCAACCAACGCATGGTTTTGGCACATGGATAGCAAGCTTCCACGCATCCATGTCCATGGCTAGTTCTTTGGTGATGCTCCAATTCTTCAGATCTCTTTTTATGCACTCTTCCCATGTCAAGTTCGGTCTACCCCGGCCTCTTTTGACATTATCCACATGCTTTAGCCGTCCGCTATGCACTGGGGCTTCTGGAGGCCTCCGTTGAATATGCCCAAACCATCTCAGACGATGTTGGACAAGCTTCTCTTCAATTTGCAGTACCCCAACTCTATCTTGTATATCATCATTCCAGATTCGGTCCTTCCTTGTCTGGCCACACATCCATCTCAACATGCGCATCTCCGTCATACCTAACTGTTGCACATGTCGCCTTTTAGTTAGACAACACTCAACGCCATACAACATTACGGGTCAAACCGCCGTTCTATAGAACTTGCCTTTTAGCTTTTGTGGCACCCTCCTGTCACAAAAAATGCCAGAAGCTTGGCACCACTTCAGCCATCCGGCTTTAATTCTATGGTTCACATCTTCATCGATGTCCCCATCCTTCCGCAACGTTGACCCCAAATATCGGAAGGTAACCTTCTGAGGCACTACCAGACCATCAAGGCTTACATCCTCCTCCTCCTCGTGCATTGTAGTACTGAAAGCGCACCTCATGTACTCTATTTTAGTCCTACTAAGTCTAAAACCTTTCAATTCCAAGGTTTGCCTTCATAACTCCAACTTCCTGTTGATCCCTGTTCGACTATCATTGACTAGCATCGCATCGTCCGCAAAGAGCATACACCATGGGATATCTCCTTGTGATCTCATCCATCACCGAGGCAAAAAGATAAGGGCTCAAAGCTGACCCCCGATGCAGTCCTATCTTAATCGGGAACACTAGTCACAACATTATCGTACATGTCATTGATGAGGGTTACATACTTTGCTGGGACTTTGTGTTTCTCCAAGGCCCACCACATAACATTCCGCGGTATCTTGTCGTAGGCCTTCTCCAAGTCAATGAACACCATATGCAGGTCCTTATTTTGCTCCCTATCTCTCCATAAGTTGTCCTACCAAGAAAATGGCTTCCATGGTCGACCTTCCAGGCATGAAACCAAACTGATTTTTGGTCACACTTGTCATTCTTCTTAAGCGGTGCTCAATGACTCTCTCCCATAGCTTCATTGTATGGCTCATCAGTTTCATTCAACGATAATTAGTACAACTCTGAACTTCCCTCTTGTTCTTGAAGATTGGTACTAATATACTCCGTCTCCATTCTTCTGGCGTCTTGCTTGCCCGAAAAATGAGATTGAAAAGTTTGGTTAGCCATACTATCGCTATGTGCTCGAGGCCTCTCCACACCTCAATGGGGATACAATCATGGCCCATCGCCTTGCCTCCTTTCATCCTCTTTAAAGACTCCTTGACCTCTGCCTCCTGGATTCGCCGCATAAAACGCGTGCTAGTATCATCAAAGGAGTCGTCTAGATCAATGGTAGAAAACTCACTCTCCCCATTGAACAACTTGTCAAAGTACTCCCGCCATCTATGCTTAATCTCCTCATTCTTCACCAAGAATTTGTCTGCTCCATCCTTGATGCACTTGATTTGGTTAACATCCCTCGTCTCCCTCTCTCGGATCTTCGCCATCTTATAGATGTCCCTTTCGCCTTCCTTCGTGTCTAACTATTGGTAGAGGTACTCATACGCCCGACCCCTTGCTTCACTCACAGCTCGCTTTGCAGCCTTCTTTGCCATCTTGTACTTCTCTATGTTGTCTGCGCTCCTATCCAAATATAGGTGTCTTAAACAATCTTTCTTCTCCTTAATTGCCTTCTGCACATCATCGTTCCACCACCAGGTATCTTTAGCTTCTCTTCTACTTCCCCTGGACACTCCAAACTCCTCTGAGGCCACCTTATGAATGCAAGTCGCCATCTTCATCCACATGTTGTCTACATCACCTCCTTCCTCCCAAGGGTCCTCCTTAACGACCCTCTCCTTGAAAGCCTGAGCTACCTTCCCCTTGAGCTTCCACCACTTTGTTCTAGCAACTTTGGCACGCTTGTCCCGCTGGACACGAATCCGAAAGCGGAAGTCAGCAACCACAAGCTTATGTTGAGGGACAACACTCTCTCCACAAGCTTACAGTCTAGGCATGCACGCCTGTCTTCTCTTCTCGAGAGGATGAAATCAACCTGGCTATAGTGTTGTCCAATATTGTATGTCACTAGATGTGATTCTCCCTTCTTAAAGAGGGTGTTAGCTACGATCATGTCGTAGGCTAGCGCAAAGCTTAAGACATCTTCTCCTTCTTGATTCATGATGCCATAGCCAAATCCCCCATGCACCCATTTAAAACATGTGTTAGATGTGCCCACGTGGCCATTGAGGTCTCCTCCTATGAAGAGCCTCTCGCCAATCGGTACACTCCTAGCCATGTCCTCCAGGCCTTCCCAGAACTCCCTCTTGGTGTTTTCATTGTGGTCTACTTGCGCTGATAACGTTGAGAACCAAGTCCCCAACTACCAGCTTCACCAGGATAATCCGGTCCCCCATCTCTTGATGTCTACCACTCCATACTTGAGGCTCTTGCTGATCAAGATGCCTACTCCATTTCTTTTCGCAACCGCCCCCGTGTACCACAGCTTGAAGCCGGTACCCTCTACCTCCTTCGCCTTCTGTCCCCTCCATGTGGTATCTTGAACGCAAAGGATATCAACGCCTCTCCTCACCGCTATATCAACTATCTCCCCAAGCTTACCCTTTCAGAGACCCTACGTTCCAACTACCTAAGAGAATCTTCCTAGGCTCTCGCAGCTTGTGGTAATTTGTGATGGATTAGTTGGAGCACCCCTGCAGGGTTAACATCTTTCGGAAAGCCGTGCCCGCGGTTATGTGACAACTTGAAAACTTTGTTTAACATCCGGTTCTAAATAACTTGAAATAAACTTAACTAAAATATGTCAATTGTATGCGTAACTGTGATTGTCTCTTTCACGAGCTCCTTCTTCGATTGAGGACACGGTGGGGTTATGACTGACGTGAGAAGGTGTTCAGGATCACTTAGTCATCATTATTAGTTCACGACCGTCATGCGTAGACCACTCACTTTATTTCATGTTATCGTAAGTTAGCCACCATATATGCTTAGTGCTGCTGCAACCAAAACACTAAACCTTCCATACCCAATAACTTGATTAGTTCCGGTATCATGGTCGCAAGATTGTTGAATCCCTGTGGCTCATAGATTACTACAACATCACAGCTCCAAGTAACGCAGATCCTGAGGCTTTAGATGCTATGCAGTTGCAGTGGGAGTTCGATAAAGGCAGTGGGCGTATGTACGTGACGTACCGAGATGATTAGAGGCCATTGGTCGTCTCTTGGGGTAGCGAGACAGATCATTGCAATTTTATTGTTTATCTTGTCCGTAAGGGGATCCTGTCTTATGGGTGTTTTGAAATAAGTTTTTGAATGACTTGTAACTTAATTTGTGGCGAGTGTAAGCCATTCCATATACTCATCTCTTCATTGTATGTATTGCGATCAAAACACTAAGATGCGTCTCTTTCCCTATTAAGCCCTCGTCCCCAAATATGGAAAGTGTCGCATCTTAAACATTACACTATTACTCCCTCTCTTCCTAAATATAAGACTTTTTTAAAATTCCACTATGCACTACATACAGATGTATATAGACAAATTTTAGACTATAGATTCACACATTTTGTTCCGTATGTAGTGAAAAGTATAGAATCTCTAAAAAGTCTTATATTTAGGAATGGAGGGAGTATGTTTTTTTTGCTTTTCTTAATCGAACCTAGCCGAGGAAGATGAAAACTTGAATCAAAGTAGTTAACCCATTGCAGAACTCAATCCATTTCAAATTGTTCTGTTTCCTCCACAAAAATCGTGTAGATATAAAGATAATACAAGAAGGAAAGTTACTTTCCTTTGGGCAGAACAAGAGGCTAGCCAACGCCACCTTGGTGCCTTGGCTACTCGTCCCGCGGGCTTGGGCTCAACGACGGGATCTCGTACAGCCAGCAAATGTACAAGGTGGCGCAGGCACCGTCATGCTGGGGCTGCTCGAGTAGGCAGTAGTTCTCAAATTATGTTTCCAATAAAATCACACACTATATGCATAATATGAATATCTCTAACCGCTGCCATACGGAACCTGTAGCAAGCAATGCATTAGATGACAATGTTGGTTATTGGACAGAAAAACTGTTCAGAAGCATTATTGTATCAAACATGCCGAGAGATTACATCCTTCACATCATCATCCCCATCCCTCTTCCTTTTTTATCCCTTTGTACAAATGTTACATTACCGCATCGAATTCAGGACATACTTTACTTCCGTTCATTGTTGATTGAAGTAGTTTAAATATAGACGTAGACCGTACTTGTTGATCTGTTTTCCTATGACAATTGTCTGTGACAGTGATGTCCTCAAACGACCTGACCCCGATTGGTTCTCGTTGGGAAATGGTGAATATTGCTAAGCAACACCGATAACGACAAATGGATGCGACAAATGGGCTGCGACACCCTCTTGGTGATATCAGCAATATTGATAGACTCCCCAAAGATGGTCCAGGTATATGGAATTTGATAAATAATTGGCTTTGGTAATTTGGCTTCAATATTGCTTTTTACTAATTTGAATAATCCCTTTTGCAAGCCATGGATTTGGGCCACAACCATCGAGCGGCTTGTTTATTCGTGAAGCAACAATCACATCTCCCTCGACCATGGAACTCCCCAAAGGGAGTCTAGGTATAACTCATCAGCAATATTTAAATGCCTTCGATATTGGTTTTTATTAATTTTTAATCCCTTTTGCAAGCCATTGCATCTGACCCACAACCATCAAGCATCACCGGTAGCCGAAACTAAGGGGGCAAAGGTGGAACAAAACACCAGGCTAGAAGGGCCGAGTCTTCCACCTTTTACCCAATATATAGGTGCATTAAATTATTTAGCAATAATATGGTGATATAACAAGGAACCCATGTTATGACATGGAAGCAACTTAAGAAAGCGGTAATATAGCCAATCAGTGGTTTGCTAGGTTGTGAACAGGTTGAAGGTTTTCATGGCAATGTTGGGAGGCTGATATTTAACAGGTGATAGGCAGTGAGACATAACGATAGAATCGAAAACAACTAGCATCGCAATGATAGTAATGGTATCTAGGGAAATGGTCATCTTGCCCTGAGATCCTGCTTGGAAGAAGAATGACTCCGTGAAGCAGATGAACCGACGTAGTCGAATGGATCCTCATTTTCCGACACGCTTGCGGAACTCTATTGAGACGAAGCAAACTAGAAACAAGAATCAAGACATGATATTCACCACGCGATGCACAACACAAATGATGCTTGAGCGGTTACATTTATGCATGGTATGACATGCAATTCACTCCAATCAAACACTACACATTAAGTGAAGTTCAATATGCAATGAGTTGCATATTGACGAAACTCCACATACGGATTATTTAGTTATATCCCGATTAGGTACATGTCAATATTAATTGTGGTTAAACATGGCAAGAGGTGAAGCCTAATTAATCTACCTATTTAGGCATTTTAAATGAGGTCGAAAACGACTTATAGCATCTCCGAACTGACCTCATTAGTTAATTTATAATTCTGTCCAGATCTGAACTAACACGTTTTAATATTTGTTAAACAGCAAAATAAATAGGTTCTAGTCCATTTACATATATGGAACATCTCCAACGGAGCTACGGTTCAAAAGATATGATCACCGCAAGATATGATGGCATGAATGCAATATGTGTGCAATGACAGTCACAAGCATTCCAAACATACAAGCACCAAGATAATATGAACCTACGCGAAATTCTAAGAAAGTTTCACATAGGACACGATCAAAACGGAGCAACGGTTCAACAAATACAAGCTACACAAGAAATAGTCCTAATCTGCCAAAAACAGCAACATGGCATTTTCTACACCCCAAAACAACCAGCTACATAAATCTAAAATGCTCAAACAAGATATGACGCAGTAGTGGTCAAGATGCACAACAACACCCTACTAAATACAACTAGCATGGAAGCATGGATCACTAGGAAAAGAATTCACAAAATGGCATCTCACACACAGTTTCAGACTTAGTGAAAAATATCTGTTTTGACAATGCAGTTTTCGATCTCAAGGCATATTGACAACAGAAAAACTATATGCTATGGAGCACCGAATGACATTAAAATTTACAGCATACTAGAGAATCTTAAGGACTACAAATAACTCCATTGCACCAACCTCAAAAGAGCTATAGATCACTAGCAAAACTAATGGCAAGACAGCAACAAAATATAACAGATTTCAGACTTAGAAATATTTCAGCATCTCCAAATCAGCACTATTTTCTAGCATGTTGAGAACAAGGAGACGACACCTAAACATGGATTTCTGTTGCAACCAAAATTACCAGGGGCTAGCATACACATCCAAGAGCATATCTCTAGTTCACAAATAATGCATATCATGCATGGAATAAATCCCACAAAATAGACAAGAGGGCAACATGGCAGAAATATCATGCACGCAAACTTACCCGGAAGGCAAAACTAAATGCGTAGATAAATTCTATGGATTTTTCTACCCCAAAAAAAATATATAATATGTGGGGTTGAAAAATAAAACTAACGTCACACATATATGCGAGAATATGTCCTAAACACAACACAACAAACTAGCGACGAACCTACATGCAAAAATGCAAACAACTACTCTAAAATACATGGCAAAGGGTCCCGAACAACATGAACATTTTATCTACGGGATTTGAACAATCCGGACACACACAAAAATAACTAGGAGATATATAACATATTAGGACAGCATGCAAAACTAGGTAAACATCGGGTCAAACCACTCCAAACATAAATGCAAGTTGCAAAATATGATTCTACGTGAAAAACCACACAAGTTACATATTTTACTCACTGCGATCCGATGCACGGTTAAAAAGTTACGGGCGTTTTAAATATACTCTATAATTCCTGAAGTTACTAAATGGGCCGAATCAGACCACGGGCGCAACATATCAAAAGACGCCTCGGGCGTTAGATAAGTGGCCTCGGGGTGTCTCACCTTGGGCCTGAGACCGGCCTGTGGAGGAGTTGGGTTGGGGGAGCAAGCGTGGAGCTGGGCCGACCCTGGCGCTGAGGAGGCCGGTTGGGGTGGAGTTGGGCCGAGGCGAAGTGGGAGGAGCTGGGCCGGCTCACGCGGCCCACGGGCGCGAGGCGCTGGCGTAGCCCGCGTGGCACGGGTCAACGACGAGCGGGAGGAGTCGATCTTCTCGAGCTCCCACGCCGGCGGTGGGTTGCAGGCGGCGGCGTTGGGCTCCTTGGTGGCCGGAACGACACGGAGACGACGGGAAACGACGGATCCAGGCTCGGGGATCTAGATCCGGCGACGAGAGAAGCTGCGGGTGGCCATGGCAGGGGTATGCGCGGGGCGGCGGCACGAAGCAGCTGTGGCCAGCGGGATCTGGGGCGCGGGGCCGGCTGGTGGCGACTGGACACGACGGCCCGAGGCAGGTCCATGGCGGCGGGGGCGGTGCGATCCGGCGACGCGGGATGCGCGCGAGCGGCGAGCTGCTCGCGGCGGCTTACAAGAGGTAGATGGTGACGGCTGGTGCTGGCCTTCGGGGACCCTCTCGTCCCGGGGCGGCTCCGATCTAGGCCTGGCAGGGACAACGGCTGGAGGAGGGAGACACGGGACGCCAAGTGGCGGCTAGGGTTAGAAGGGGCGCGGAAATCAAGGGAGAGAGGATTTGGTGCCTATTTATAGGAAACACACTAGTGTTGTCCGAATCTGGCTCCGTTTTTGACCACGGGATCATGATCGGATGACCACACACGCAGGAATGGGTTAGATGGGCTAGGCGGCTGTGTAGAGTGTCTTAGGCAGAGATGAGAGGGAAGTTTGGGAGCCTGGCATCGAAATTTTATAACACCGAAAAACGTCAGACGATAAGCCGAATATGGTGCCGCTACTGTCGACCGCTCGGGTGCCAAACGGACTCCCATGGCGACAAAAAATGGCAGGCAGCCTACCTATATAAAAATAAGACCACACGCCAAGTTACAACCCAATCCAAGAATATTTTAAACGCACTTTTAGAAACAATATTTTGACGATGCCGCGGGCGCGTGCGAGTGTGGTTTGACTCAAACGGTCAACGACGAACACGGAAGAACTGACAACTAATAGAGGATGCAAGTTTTGAAAACTGGCGGCAACGGAGTGCCGATGCAATGCGGATGATGGGCATGATGTGATGATGATGCAACAAATAAAAATAAACACACGCCAGCAACGGAAAAGAGGGGAATCTTCTGGAGCATCGGTCCCGGGCTGTCACAACGGCATTCCTGCTGGCCTGGCCGAAAGGGAAGGCGCGCCGTGCATCGTCGCCGCTACACGATCTGCCCGAACGCCGGCGTGGAATATTGAACAAGGTTTCTGGCGTAAGGAAGAAGGTTCCTATGAAGAAACCTCCGACAACTCCATACGCCCCGACGAGCCGTTCCTCGATGATGCCTTCCTATGGCGCTGCTTCCACCGCAGGCGAGGTGTTCGATGAAAGGGTCGTAAGGTATGCATCTTCTCTCACTTATTTTTTTCTTCGATTATTCGCCCATCTTGATGTGCTTTTCACTCGATGGAGCCGTGGTTCGAACAATGCCATTGCCGAGTTCGTGCACTTCTTGGCCACCAACGCAGTCGACATCGATCAAGCCCCGATCAGTGGTTTCGATTGCAATGAATTAGAGGGTGGCTTTGATGACAACATTGGCGAAGACGAGGTGGAGGACATAGATGAGGATGCTTGCGTGTTATGGTGGCGATGATTTGTCCTCTGGAATGGGAACCGATGATTTCGGTGTCGGGGTAGGGACAAGTGTTAGAGTAGGAACAAGTGAAGGCGATGGATTCGGGGGAGTTGATGGATTCGGTGGCGGCGATGACCTCGATGCTGCAGAATGAAGAACCACGAGGATGCATGAAGTCCTTTTGTGTTTGTCTTTCAAACTATGCTCTCATTTCGCGTGCAAACTATGCTTTATTTTTTAAATTCGAACTCATTTGCAGGAATCGCTGTCAAATTCCAACTATGTTTTATTGCGTGGTTTTCCGGTTTGTAGGTCGCCACGGTGGCGCCCGAACAGACCCCGCATTAAAGACCCGTATAACAACATCTTCTGCGAATATGCTTTTATACGGGTCCGTTTTGGGGAGTCTGCATCTGTCTGCATCCGCGTCGGCCCGGAAAACATGTTTTTCGCGAACTGTAAACGGCTTTTGCGGATCGGAATTATACGGTGGCTTTTAGAGATGCTCTAACTCCCAAATGGCTCATTTTTTCATGGGGCATTTGGGAGGTCAACATAAGTACCACTTAGCGCATTGGGGGTTTGTAACGACTAAGATGCGACCCTTTCCTATTTTGGGGGCGATGCCTCAAAAGGGAAAGGGGCGCATCTAAACGTTTCGCAAGCGAGATAATCATAACATTACATAACTGAAAGAGTGACAAGTAGGGCATACACTTGCCATCTGATAAGAGTATAGCATTAAGCTTACAGGCACACATTATTCATAGCATAATTTAGTCCCGCTACGGACAATATGAAACAAGTAAAATTATGACATCTCGCATGCTGGCCCACGATCACGACCACGACCTCAGTCCTCCGGATAGTTCACGTACAGTCGACCAGAGTCCTCATCGAACTCCCACTTCAGCTGGTTGTCATCAGGATCTCCTGCGTCGGGCGTACATGTACCTGTTGGGGTTTGTAGTAATTTGTGAACCACGGGGACTCGACAATCGTATGACCTTGGTATCAAATCTAGCCAAGTTATTGGGTGAGGAAGGTTAAGTGTTTGGGTTTGCAGCAACCTAAGCATATATGGTGGCTACCTTACGATGATGAGAGTAATCATATGGTGGTCTACGCGAGCGATCGAAGACTAGGTTGATCACTAAGTGATCCTGAACACCTACTTACGTCAAACATAACCCCACCGTGTTCTCGGTCGGAGAACGATCTCCGAAGGAGACAGTCACGGTTACACACACAGTTCGCAGTTTTATTAGAGTTACTTTAAGTTGTCTAGAACCGGATGTTAACAAAATATCCACATTTGCCACATAACCGCAGGCACGGCTTTCCGAAAGATTAAACCCTGCAGGGGTGCTTCAACTAGTCCATCACAAACTGCCACGGGCTGCAAAGTAATCCTCTACCACGAAACTCATGATATCCCTAGCATTGTCGGATTCCTTAGAGGAAAACCTCAACATTGAGGAGACCCAAAGTTTCACCGGAATCCCTATACGCAAGATATATTGGTAAGGTAAGGCAAATCTAGCAGGACCTTCCAACGTGTCAACGAACCCGATAGGAGCCGTGTATCTCGTTCTCAGGACACGACGGATGAGCATAGTGTACAGTGGCCTGATAGACATCTCCCGAGTTGCCTCGGATTGGCCCCGCACACGACTCTAGTTTGGACCAACACTCATGAGGAGCACTGGCCCGGGTTGTTGATTAAATCCTCGGGGTAGCTATTCCCTATGCAAATTATTATTAGGTTATTAGCAGATTAAAACCAATGTCGGGTCCTGCCAGATAGCCTTAACACTACACGATTTATCAAGGGGGTCCCCATAACAACCCCGAAAGTGTTAGGAGCGATCAGTTATGGAATCAAACACCAGTAACCGAAACTAAGGCGGCAACAATGGAACAAATCACCCGACAAAAGGCTAGGCCTTACGTTATTTACCAAGTATATAGGCGCATTAATTAAATAGCAGTTAACTCATAATGATATCAAAATACCCATGTTATCACATGGAACAGCTGGCACCTGCAACTAGCAAACCTATTCATTAGAGGTTGAGCAAGCCTACTTAGCCAAACAATATTTGCTAGGACAGGTAGGTGTTTGGGGTTCATGGCAAAGACAGATGGCGTTTATATCAAGTGGTAGGCAGCGAGCATGTAACGAAGGAAACGTGATTCTAAGCATAATAAAGCTAGATACGGTGTCAAGGTCACGATCATCTTGCCTCTAATGTCTTCAGCTTGGAACTGCTCTTGTTCTTCGTGCACGTACTCTCCAAAATCCACGTACGCGCTCTCCATTCCCGATGCTACCCAAGGTAAGAAAACATCCAATGAACACCGACAAAACATAATGCAACAATCAATATGATGCATGTGTGAAGAAGGAAGCATGCATCAGTATTCTAGTCACTTCCACATGCATTAGTTGAGTTTTTCAAATCCTGGACAGGACCTCGTATTAAGTTATCTTGACATGCATGAATATGGCATGAACATGTGCATCAAGATAAAACGATGCAAAAGCATATAAAGAACGTAGAGAACGGAGTCACGGATCAACCGAAAACTATAAAACAAGTTACAAAGGCCTACGGGTTAAAACCACCACATGCACACACTAATGGGCACTCACTGGTGTATCCAGGTTGCCACATGATCAAGCAACACCAAACAAGTGGGTGGTGCATGGGAACACACCACACCATCAACAATGCCCACACAAGCTTGAAAACAATACAAACATACAATCTGTTTTCAACAGCAACATAGCAGTTTGTCTACAAGATTTAAAGTAGCTACAACCTTCTAAAGAAATCACACAAGGCATGAAACTGATGCCATCCAAAAGCTCTACAACCCTGGACAAGAAGCTAATGCAAAGGAATCACCCATCAGCAGATCTATAGACACTAACTTGGACAAAATATCACAGTTTCTGGGACTTAGTGAAAATCACAGATTTTCACCAGCTGCTTATGCTCTGAAGCATTTTGACAGCCTCCAAAATAATATCTATAGGAAGTGTATAAGCATGAAATTTAACAGGGAGCTACACAAACCTAAAAGCTCACAAACATTAGTTTGTTGCATGGGCTAATTCCCAACACAGGAGCTAATTCACACAAGACAACAGGGGAAGAAAATAACTCCAGTTTCCCAGACTTCGTGAAAATCACAGGGTTTCACAAGTCTAATAGTTTCACCCAAGTGTCCACTTTGACAGGGCACAATAGGTGCATACAAATCCCTAAGAACAAAATAAAGGCCACATGCTGTAGAGGGGTTCACCCACTACCATTCCATCAAGGAATCATCCACAAAGGGCCAAAGCACCACCTAATGTAAAGCTCTAAACATGGCATCACATCAGAAAATAACAGTTTTATGAAGTTGTTCTAAAGTGAAATCGGACTACACCATTGGATTCCTCGGATGATTCTACCCCAAATCCATATATCATACATGGGTACTTGCATGTAACAACAATGCACAAGGCTAGCTCAAAAAATCACAAAGAATCCAATAAGCTACAAATGACTATCATCACAATGGCATCATCTACACATGCACATACACTAGGACAAGAACAACCTATTTAGGCATAGCATGGACTCTCTAACATGGTCACACTAACATAGAGGAATGTGGTCATCCACACCCACACACACATGTGCACACACATACACATGCACATGTATATGTGGACTCACACCACACCATCAACACCTACACACACACAAGGGATTACTCACCCACATGCACACATAGAAGAATCACCCAACACATATATGTGGAGGTGCACACATGCATATGTTGTGCACACTAGCACAAGTGTGTGTGTGCAAACACATACACACACATCTCCACCTACACACTAACTACACACACAAGCACTACACTCTAGTGCAACATGGGAAAAGAAAAGAAACCATCAAGCACATGCCCTGGCAGTAAAATGAAGCAACACAAAACAAATAAAAACAAAGGAAAAAAATCAAAAACAAAAGGGGAGGATGTGGGTATCGAACCCGCAACTCCCTGGTACACCCACCAGAGGCACACCACTGGGCTAGGCCATCGTGGCTTACCAGAGAGAGGGCTTCAGGCTAGGTAAGCCCTCTCTGGCGCTGCACTTGCACTAGGTGAAAATAAAAGAAAAAGGGCGCTTGGGGATTCGAATCGGCAACGCACGCGCAGGCGCCCGGCTCTGTTGCCACTGCGCTACGCTCGCTGATCTTAACAGAGAGGGGGGGGGTGGTGCTCTTTTGAGCAGCCCCCTCGACTCTACCTGCATCTAATGCGGCCGAAACAGGGGAGAACGCTGGCGGCTCTCCAGTGACTAATCCCTATGGCGACTACCACGCGGAGGAGGGAACCCTAGGGGTTCCATTCCCGGGGCTAGCTCCCTGGGAGGAGCCCCGCTATGATGGCAAGACGGTGCGGCTATCCTACCGTGACAGCGGCGACGGCAGAGACCTACCGCGAAGCTAAGCGCATCAGGAGGCTCTACGCACGGGAAAGAAGAAGAAGGAGGTGCTGGCGCTCACCCTAGCACGACGAGGAGGAGGAATGGCCCAACGAAGAGGAAGAAGAGGCGAGGCGACGGCGATGACTCTGCTCCGCTCCGTCCGTGACGAAGACGGTGAGGAGGGGCCGACAAAGGAGGCAATTCACCCTCCTAGCGCCGGGAATGGATCGAGGGAGGATCCAGCATCCTCCCTGCGCGCTTGGACTTGACGGGGAAGCACCGGCGACGAGGGGAGGGACGACGGCAAGGCGACGACGCTCTCTCTGAACCCCTCCCTCTCTGTGAAACCTTACGTGCAGAGGGGGAATAAGGAAGGAGAAGGAGGTGGCGGCGGGGAGAGGGAGCCCGAGAGGGGCACGCACGACGAGGGGCTAAATAGGTGACGGGGCTGACGGTCTCGACGTCCGTGATGCCACGGTGGCAAGCTCTCTCTCACCGCCCGACTCTCTCTGACGGAAAGAAGGGGAAAAGGGGCGAACGGCGTCTGAAGGAAGAAGGGATGGGGAAGTGGCCACGCTAGCGAATAAAAGAGGAGAGGCCCAGGTGGAGAAGGAGTGAACCAGCCCACCTGGGCTTCTGTGGCGCCTGGGTAATATAGGGAAAAGAAAAAAAGCTTTTTCCCTTTTAAATTAAAAGCCACAACCAAAAACTCTCAGAGGCAAGTAAAGCGGTTTTTCAAAAAAATAAAAATAGAAAGGGGCTGAGGGATTTATGCCCTATTTAAATAAAATATAAACCAGAATTTTAGAACACAATTATTTACAACAAATCAGGAATTGATATGTTGTTTTTAATAAAAAAAACCATGGACCTAAAGTCTAATATTGCAAAGAGAGTTACCCCCTCAACCATAATTAAATCCTCTAAATAAATAACATTTTAAATCAGGGCCAAGCAAGGTCCAACACACAAGTTGAAATAAACAAGGGAGAAGGGGTTTTAGCATTGTTTGAAAGCACCAAAGTTTGGTAGCATTGTTTGAAAACATTGGTTTGAAAACACCACAACATCTCACCACTCACAAGCAAGCTAGCACCACCATGATGGTTCAACTAGCAACACAAGAATGAAAGCAATGCAATTGATGAGGATGCCATGATGCAAGATGATGACATGAAATGATAAACTTTATAACATCCAAAACATGGTTCCACAAAATAGGAAAGGATCCAATTATGGAAAGGATTACATCTGGGCTGTTACAGGGTTGGTCTCAAGGAAGAAAAAAAATTGGTGGACTTGGTGTACCCGATTTGAGGGAATTTAATATGGCCCTCCTGTATTCGTGGGGAAGGCGGTTCTTTGACAATAACAATAATGACTGAAAAAACTGATCGCTTATAAATATAATGTGCATGCCCCCAAATATTCCGTGGTCTAGACAACAGGTAGGCTCTCCCTTCTAGAAGAGTGTATCCTGGGCTTTGCAAGCTGCCAAAAATTTCTATTCCTGGAAAATTGTTAATGGCAATAATATTAGCTTTTGGCATGATACGTGGGTCGGGGATTGTTCCCTTAAAGTTAGGTTTTGGGAGCTGTTCGATATCTGCAACCAGCAGGAGTGCTCGGTGTTCCAGGTTTGGGATGGGATAACTCTTAAACTTTCCTTTAGGTGATGTGTTGAACACAAGGGTTTGGTGAGATGGGAACAACTTATCGAACATATAAAAGGTTTTCCTTTGTCGGAATCCGAGGACTTGCCTGTTTGGCTTTTAGAACCTAATGGAAAGTATTTGGTGAAATCATTTTACAATTACATCAACTTTGGTGGTGTGGTTTCTCCTTTTGGATATACTCTTTGGAAAACTTTGTGTTCTCAGAGTAGTCACGTCTTCCTGTGGTTGTGTTTAAACAATAAAATACTAACTAGAGATAATGTTGCTAAAAGGAAGATAGTTGATGACCTATTCTGTTTGTTTTGTAGTGAAGTTGAATCTGTTCAACATCTCTTATATGGTCGTTAACAAAAAAAGACATGTGCTTAACCTGGTAATTGTTGCCTCATTATGGAGCATATGGAGATTGAGGAATGAATTTTGTTTCCAGGGATGCACATGGAGGTCTCGGCTGCGGCCTTGCCAAGCTAAAAGTGATCTTGCAAGAATGTATGGTTCTTTGCCACGTTGCACAGGCGGACACCCCACGGCGATTCATTCTCCTCTTGAACAAACACTTGGGGAACTCATGCGGATCGCGTGGACCTGAACATCTGATCATGTTCCTTGGTGGTGTAATAAAAGGATAGACTATGTTCTCGTGTTCGCCCATGTTGTTTGGGTTCGTTTTAATTCTGCCGTTTGGCTGCCGTTTTAGCCTCTCCACCAGACATTACCTGAGTGTTGTGCCTGGGCTAGATGTTTTTAGATGGTGGTAAACGCTTGATTTGTAGCTCGGTTTGCTTTGCTCCTTCATTAATAAAACGGGGCAAGGAGTAACCCCTTCCTTTAAAAAAAGAGTTGGACGCGGTGCATTTGCTAAAAAACAGTTTTTTAAGAAAATAACTATGAGACCACAAGAATATGTATCTAATACATTGATCGTACAAATAAAGTTTGTTTTCATAGTGATAAATTTAGTCAGAATATCATACAAATAAACATAGTTTTGAAAAGAGAAACAAAATATACTTTAATCGATTCAACTCCATCTTCAAACCAGGCATTGTAAATTCGCCATACAAATGATTTCGTATGTTGGACTGCTTGCAATTGTTGAGATGTGTGGAACAAATTCTCTATGCCTATATATAAATAACTTTTAAGCATTCAAGAAATTATGAAGAACTGACTATTTATTATAGAAAAGGAATTCATGTTTTCTCCTAGAGAAATGTTGAAATATACCATATACCCTAAATAGTAGAGATTCCTGAGAATAATCATCAACAAATGATTTAAAGGTGAGCCTACAATTTATTAAAGTGGGGATGCCACTCACTCTACTACAAAGCACTATGCATCGCTCTCGGTTAAAAACGAGACCGCTCAATTCTAACATTTGACTAATGAATATATATTTTACATACCATCATATTAGAGAAAATCTAATTTATATTTATTATTTTCACCTTTATAGGTCACATAAAACCGGATGGATTTGGATGTCGCTTCAAAAATGTTTGACTGACATAATAGAGATAGATGTACCAACGATGGACCGGGCTAAAAATTGAACGAGTATTACACGGCCGAAAGAGTTTTACACGTGAGTTTTAGTTGGATCATCTATATATACATAGTAAAATTATCTTTTTGATCAACTTACATTGCAAGTGAAGTGGATTTCTATTATTACCCGATTGTTATCTTTTCTACACAAGTGAAAGTTTAGCATGCATTATGTTTATATATAACTCCAACAGAATATTTCAAAAGCCCATGCCAATGCACGAGCATTGTATTAGTTTATACTTGGAATCAAACAATGACTTTAATAAGATGGAGGTCATTGTTTGGAAGGCAATATTAAATCTCCAAATATGTCAAACATGACGAAATGTTAAATATATAAACTCCGTTGACCTCCTATTTCACTACCCACCCGAGTTCACATATATTCCATCACCATTGAAACAATAATTATTTATTTTTTATATGAATAATTAGATAATATATTGTCTTCTACTCTCTCTATACCACAATATTTGTTGTTGGAGAGAATTAGTCTAGTTCTCCCGAACAACAAGTATTTCAGAACAAAGGGAGTATATACGTAGAAACCTTATGGTGTTTTTCTATTATTGAACTTCAGTTTTGCTACTATGTTTTTGGGGAACGTTGCATGGGAAACAAAAATTTTCCTACGCACACGAAGACCTATCATGGTGATGTCCATCTACGAGAGGAGATTAGATCTGCGTACCCTTGTAGATCGCTCAGCGGGAAGCGTTAAGAAACATGGTTGATGTAGTGGAATGTCTTCAAGATCCGTCCCTCGAACCGTCCCACGATCCATCCCAGGAACCGTCTCGCGATCCGTCCCACGATCCATCCTGATCTAGCGCTGAACGGACGACACCTCCGCGTTCAGCACACGTACAGCTCGACGATGATCTCGGCCTTCTTGATCCAGCAAGCAAGACGGAGAAGTAGATGAGTTCTTCGGCAGTGTGATGGCGCTCCGGTGGTGGTGATGATCTACTCCTGCAGGGGTCCGCCCGAGCTCCGCAAAAATCCGATCTAGAGGTAAAACTATGTGGAATAGGCTATAGTTGCACGTGGCAAAGTTGTGTCTCAAAAAGCCCTAAACCACCAATATATATAGGAGGAGGGGAGAGGCTACCCTTGTGGCTCAAGGAGCCCATTGGTGCGCCGGCGGCCAGGGAGGAGGAGGACTCCTCCTCCAATTCGGTTTGGGAAGGAGGAGTCCTCCTCTTCCTTCCCACCTCCCTCTTTCCTTTTTTTTTCTTCCTTTCCTTTGGTATTTTAAATGTGTTGCCATAGCCCTCTTGGGCTGACTTCACGAGCACAATAAGGACTTGGTCCACCACCCTAGGGACTTGGGCTCACTCCCGGGTGGTTGGGCCCCTCCCGTAAACATCCGGAATCCATTCGTCACTAACGGTACACTGCCGGTAATGCCCGAAAGTTTCCGGTGACCAAATTAAACCATCCTATATATCAATCTTTGTTTCCGGACCATTCCGGAATGCCTCGTGACGCCCGTGATCTCATCTGGGACTCCGAACAACATTCGGTAACCACACATATAACTTAACTATACTAAAACATCATCGACTCTTAAGTGTGCAGACCCTGCGAGTTCGAGAACTATGTAGACATGACCCGAGACACTCCTCGGTCAATATCCAATAGCAGGACCTGGATGCCCATATTGGATCCTACATATTCTCCGAAGATCTTATCGGGTGAACCTCAGTATCAAGGATTCATATAATCCGTATGTCATTCCCTTTGTCCTTCGGTATGTTACTTGCCCGAGATTCGACCGTCGGTATCCGCATACCTATTTCAACCTCGTTACCGGCGAGTCTCTTTACTCGTTCTATAATACAAGATCCCTTGACTTACACTTAGTCACATTGCTTGTAGGGCTTGTGTGTGATGTTGTATTACCTAGTGGGCCCCGAGATACCTCTCCGTCACACGGAGTGACAAATCCCAGCCTCGATCCATACTAACTCAACGGACACCTTCACAGATACCTGTAGAGCACCTTTATAGTCACCTAGTTACGTTGCGACGTTTGATACACACAAGGTATTCCTCCGGTGCTAGTGAGTTATATGATCTCATGGTCATAGGAATAAATACTTGACACATAGAAAACAATAACAATAAAATGACACGATCAATAAGCTACGTTCATAGTTTGGGTCTTGTCCATTACATGGTTCTCCTAATGATGTGATCCAGTTATCATGTGACAACACTTGCACATAGCCAGGAAACCTTGACTATCCTTGGTCAACTGGCTAGCCAACTAGAGGTTTGCTAGGGACACTGTTTTGTCTATGTATCCACACATGTATCTATGTTTCCATTCAATACAATTATAGCATGGATAATAAACGATTATCTTGTAACAGGAAATATAATAATAACTATTTATCATTGCCTCTAGGGCATATTTCCAACAGCTGTTGGATTATTAATTGATTTTTTTGAAGTGTCATTAATAAATTTTTTGTTTGTCTTCCACGAATGAAGAGTGAGGCCCATTTGAAAACTGGTACGAGGCTAACATATAGGCATCTATATTTTTTTTACGGGGCGCGATGCAAGATGATATGAGTCGCTGTGGTTTATTGTTTCTCCTAATATAGGCAAACGTCTCTGCGTGCAACAAATATTTACATTCTTTGGCGGCATTATTGTATCTTTCTACCATTGTAAACCATTATTACTCCTGTTCCTCCACCTACTGTTATTACCTCTCTTATATACATATTGAAGTTTGTCACATCTATGAGTGCCGCATCCAGCTCGAAATGCCTAGAATCACTTCGAGTGCCATTTTATTTTATGGGTTGTTTTGTTTTGAGCAACAAGTTGACAAGAGAAATAATTTATGTTTACCACACACTAGGAATCTATCTGGATGGTAGACAATTATTTGGCTTGCCAATGCTCCATCCACGCTTCCAGTTCATTTTTACGGCAATCGTTGGCAAAGGCTATGGCGACCAAAATGCTCGCCCATTTTTTGGCTTGTCCACGAGTTGGCGTGGCTGCCATGTGTAAGATCCAAACAACCTCTTAGACACGCTACCATCATTATACCATTCAAAAAAATAAATAAAACTATGGGCAAATACATTAATAGATTATACTTGTAGAAATCGTAGAACTTCCACATGAACTCTGAAGCAGCCCGAAGTTTTATTATATATTGGTTTAAATGTAACAACCCTTATTAAACAATAAAATCCTAGCTCGTTCATCATTTTCAAGTTGTCTCTCTTAATGTGATGTACATTCGATTTTTTTAACATAGATGTATATTCTTTAATGGCAAGAGTATGTGAAGAGTACATCCTCGTGCTTGCCTTACTTGATCTCAACTATTTTCATGGGAGCTTTACAAATCCTACATACTATATCAAATATGTCTTTCTGGTCAAAGGTTTTAAGTTGACAAAACAAGATATTATGCAATTTCTTATCACCCCCTCTGGTGGGTCTATGAGAGACCACACAATTGGATACGTGTTCCAAGTTCATAAACAAAACGACCCTTCCAGGAACAACTATGCGAGGGCATTTCATGCGGGGATGAAAAGTTAGTAGCATGTTTAAACACTTATCAATTATGACAAAAAAGGAGAGTGTGAATTCTGAAATGATAATTAATCTGGTGCCACATAATTGTACTATACAGTAAGAACAAAAAATCATGTTGGAGAGAAATAATCGCCAGACACATTAAATAAGCATGCAATCAGGAGTTATGATTTTCCTAAGAAAAAGATAATGGAAATGCGTCCATGGAATCAAGGACTGCCATATGCATCAGCCAGAGGATTATGTTGAGGATGAAAAGGAAAGAAAATTCTCTGATGTATCGTATTAATTAATGGGCACGACAATTATATAAAAAAGAAGATCAATTATTGGAGATATACTTAATGCCTCGAGACTTGAAAATAAGATGAAATCAATAGTTGGTTTACTATTTGGAATACACTTTAATCACAAAAACTTAGCTCTCAATCAGGATCCCAACCCTTCATATTAACTTCGTCCAGTATTGTGAAATGGTAAAGACCTGGCGAACCCGGTTTGTGCGATGAGAAATATAACCCTACACATGTTTTTAGACCTTTCATGTGAGGTATTCATGTTTACTACATTTATTCCTTTTGCAGGATAGGTATGAATTGAGGAAGCAGTTTTTACTATACTTGCTCAAACATCGTCGAATGAAGTTAAAGACAACTTTTCAGTTATTGTGCGAGAATTTCTTAAGCGCATCAAGTAGATCTCAATAATTTATAATATAGTTTTAGTTGGATCATCACTTCATATGTATGCATTGTCAATTTGCCATTTTATTATCATATGTGAAGACTTCAATTGTTATGCAATAATGACGATGTTTTTTTTCTTTACCTAAAAAATTTAATATGCATTAATTTTATGCATTAATTTTAATATGACAATTTCAGAATCTCATGGCAACACACGGGCATTGTACTAGTCTTAGGATTTGTGGAGCACCTGTTCGGTCCCTCAAAAAAAATTAACTACAACCTAGTCCGCTCCGAGAGCAGAGTCATGGAGTAGAGGGACACCAAATGCGCCCTAAATTACACAAACCTTCGTCAAGGTTTGTGTGCCCTATGTTTTATTGGGAGCTCCTATTCGACGTTGTAGGCGTCCATTTGGATAAGGGCGTCTATAGCCACCAACAGTGGATCGCGCAAAATAAGGATTGTATTTGTGATTTCCAATATGTTCTTGAAATAAAATAAATCATGGGTTTATTAAGAAATATTTGTGGGTATAAAATGTTCACAAAACGCCAAAAAAGAAACCAAATAAAAAGTACTGCGAATTCCCAAAAACAATAATCCAATTATAAAATTTTCATTGAATTTTAAAAAAAGTTCATTAAATTTAATGGAAAAGGTTCACGGATCTTTAAAAAGTTCATTGATTTTAGCAAAGGTACATCGATTTTCGTAGAAAAGTTCATTAGTTTT
This sequence comes from Hordeum vulgare subsp. vulgare, assembly GCF_904849725.1. Classification (NCBI taxonomy): domain Eukaryota; kingdom Viridiplantae; phylum Streptophyta; class Magnoliopsida; order Poales; family Poaceae; genus Hordeum; species Hordeum vulgare. Next base: position 243,491,227 of record NC_058521.1, on the reverse strand, counting down.
TAAAAATGTTCAGAAAAATTTGAAGTTCATTGAACTACAAATCACAAGCCTTTTATAAGTTCACCGATTTTAGTAAAGGTTCATCAATTTTCACAGAAAGTTTCATCAATTTTAGAGAATGTTCATCAAAATTTTCAAAAAAGTTCGTCGACATTCACAAAAGTTCATAGAATTTTGAAAAACAATTCGTCAAAAATTGAAAAAAGGCCATTGATTTGGAAAAAATATTGTTTGAAAAAAGGTTCATCCAAATTGAAAAAAGTTGTGTTTTTCCGAAAAATGAAAAAGGAAATGGAAAATAAAGAAAAAAATAAAAGAAAAAAAACTAGCAGAGAAAGAACGAAGAAAAGCTAGTCCTGAAAAAAACTAAATGAAAAAATAGCTAGAAAGCTTGGAGAAGCCTCACAAAACCGGAGAAAGCTACCTCCCACTGGAACCTAGATGGGTCGGCCAATTTAGGAACGCCGTTGGCGAGAGTTAACAATATGCATATGAAAGGATCGATATGGTTGACTAGGGGGTGGATAGGAAACTTTTTTTTAAATATTTTCTTTTAACAAATTAAGTCTAGCATCAAATAGGTTGTCTAGATATGCAACTAAGAGAGCAACCTATATGATGCTACCAATAATAATAGTAAGCAAGAAGTAAATACAAGTAAAGGTAAGAAATAACCACAAGTGGAACCAATGAAGATGAGGATGTGTTCCCGAAATTCCTTCCCTTTGAGGGAAACTATGTCTTCATTGGAGCGGTGTGGAGGCACAATGCTCCCCAAGATGCCACTAAGGCCACCGTATTCTCCTCACGCCCTCACACGATGTGAGGTGCCATGATTCCACTAAGTGGTGCCCTTGAAGGCAGCGACCGAACCTTTACAAACAAGGTTGGGGGCAATTGCTACGGCAACTAAAGTCCTTCCCCATAAATGGTGCCAGAAATCCTTCTGTCGTCTCTTGAGCTTGCGTTAGTTTTTCCCTTGAAGAGGAAAGGGCGATGCAGCACAGGAGCAGTAAGTATTTCCCTCAGTTTGAGAACCAATGTATCAATCCAGCAGGAGAATCTCGTCAAGTCCAGAGTACCTGCACAAACACAAAGAGCTTGCACCCAACGCTACAAAGGGGTTGTCAATCTCTTCAAGATTGATTGCAAAGTGAGATCTGAAGGCGGAAAGTGCAACGAAGTAAAAGTGTAAGGCTGAAAATATGGTGTGGAGTAGACCCGGGGGCCATAGTGTTCACTAGAGGCTTCTTTCAAAATAGCAAGTATTACGGTGGGTGAACAAATTACTGTCGAGCAATTGATAGAACCACGCAAAGTCATGACGATATCTAAGGCAATGATCATACATGTAGGCATCACGTCCGATACAAGTAGAACAATACTTTCTGCATCTACTACTATTACTCCACACATCGACCGCTATCCAACATGCATCTAGTGTATTGAGTTCATGACGAACAGAGTAACGCCTTAAGCAAGATGCCATGATGTAGAGTTATAATCTCAAACCAATGATGAAAACCCCATCTTTCTACCATTGATGGCAACAACACGATGCGTGCCTCGCTACCCCTTCTGTCACTGGGCAAGGTTACTGCACGGTATGAACCCCAAACCAAGCATTTCTCCCATTGCAAGAATCATAGATCTAGTTGGCCAAACAAAACCAACAAATCGAAGAGAATTACAAGGATATGAAATCATGAATAAGAGAGATGAGAAGAATCTCAAATAAGCATGGGTAATCTGATCATAAATCCACAATTCATCGGATCTCGACAAACACACCGCAAAAGAAGATTACATCGGATAGATCACCATGAAGATCATGGAGAACTTTGTATTGAAGATCCAAGAGAGAGAAGAAGCCATCTAGCTACTGGCTATGGACCCGTAGGTCTATGGTGAACTACTCACGCATCATCGGAGAGGTCATGGTGTTCATGAAGAAGCCCTCCGTATCCGAATCCCCCCTCCGGCAGGGCACCAGAACGTGCCCCAAATGGGATCTTGCGGAGACAGAAGCTTGCGGCGGCAGAAAAGTACTTTTGATGATCTCTTGATTTTTTCTGGGATTCTAGGGAATATATAGACGCAAAACCTAGGGCAGAGGAGGTCCAGGGGGCCCACAAGCCAGGGAGGCCCGGCCTCCCCCTTGGCCGGGGCTAGGGGGCTTGTGGGGTCCCTGGGGACCCCCTGCCTTGGTTCTCAAGTCTCCCGATCTTCTTCTGTTTCGGAAAAAAATCTTTTCGGGGATTTTATTCCGTTTGGACTCCGTTTCAAATCTTCTCTGAAAAGGGTCAAAAACACGGAAAAAATAGGAACTGGCACTTGGCACTGAGTTAATAAGTTAGTCCCAAAAATGATATAAAAGGCATACAAAACATCCAAAGTTTGACAAGATAATAGCATGAAACCATAAAAAATTATAGATACGTTGGAGACGTATCAGCAATCTCCACAACTTAATTGGTGGCTCCCAACGAGACCACGAAGCTTGACCACAATGGAATATGGCTTCGAGGTGACCTCAACCGTGTAGGGTGCTCAAACACCCAAGAGTAACAAGATCCGCGAGGGATTAGTGGGGGGAATCAAATTTCTCTTGGTGGAAGTGTAGATCAAGGACCTATGAACCAAACCCTAGAGTATCAACAAGTTTTGTTGTCTAGGAAGAGAGATCGAGCGAAAATGGAGCTTTGAGCAACAATGGAGCTTAGGGATGGACGAGGTAAAGTTACCAGGGAAGAAGAACCCCTTTTATATAGTGGGGGAAAGATTCTGCCCATTACCCACCTCATCTGCCCGATGATAAGAGGTAGTACCGCTCCAGAGCGAGTGGTACTACGGCTCACGCAGATGGTAGCCAATCCGAGTGGGGGCAGGGACCGGTAGTACCGCTGAAGCGGTACTACCGCTGCCAGGAGTGGTACTACCGTTAATAAGAGGTAGTAACTCCTCCTACCATCGCTTGGGGATCAACATTGAACCCATCCCAAAAAAACCAAGGACTCCCGATGTACTAGTAACAGGCAGTACTACCGCCTAGTACTACCGCAAAGTCCGACAGCAAAAGTTTCAAAACTTATGGGCATCGGTACTTGCGAGTGGTACAAGCTAGACCACTACCGCCCTGGAGCGGTACTACCGCCGGCCCAGGCGGTACTATTTCCCAAGAGCGGTACTACCGCTTGAGTCCTTCTGGGCAGAGAAGGGAAAGGACAGAGGCTCCATTGAGGAGAAAATGTGGGTGCAAGGAAAAGTGTATGTGATGATTCCATCCTGACTTTTCCGATGCGTACCCCCTCTTAATAGTACGACTTTTCTATGACTCAAGTCCACCGACAATGAAACATAAGAGAGAAAGTCATGATCATATCAATACACCAAGGGGCATGAATCGTCTTAGTGCAGACAGAGGAAGAACATGAAAGGTTAATGCACATGATTAGTCCGCAAAAAGTATTATCATCAATCACCAAAACTACCCAGGTAGAAATATGCCCTTATAGCATGTTAAACAGTGAGGGAGTTTGGGATTAGCGGGTCCTTGGGCCGCCTACCTATTCTCATGGGATGGACTCTCTAGCTGTTCGACCGTGAGCAGAAGTACTAGATTCCACATGGACTCTTCCGAAAGACTTGGCGTGCAATCCAAGGAGATGTAGTAATCGACGTATTCCTTCTCCATTGTAACTGACCTTGTGTAACCCTAGTACCCTTGGCATCTATATAAACCAGATGACAATAGTTCGTAGGACATATCTGTCGGATTTCGGGCTCCGCAAAACCCTAAGGATTCTAACACAGGGGCGTGTACGGCGATCTCTCTCGGCCCGACCTAACCTGGCCCGCTACTCGATGGAAACGACGAAGAACTCACACGAAGGTGAGGGGAACACAATACACACCAGTTTACCCAGGTTTGGGTTCCTGCGAAGCGTAAAACCATACTCCTGCTTTTGATGGATTGCCTCTCATGAAGGTTGATGGATGAAATAGTACAGTGTTATCGGGCCTCCGGAGGCCAAGTTGTTAGGTGTGTTGTTCTAGGGTTTCGATAATCTCCCCTTTCCAAGTATCCTAACATCTCTATTTATAGTGTAGGCCCGGGTTCTCTTCCCTTGTTGTTGGAGGGAAGAGATCCCAGAACGGCCAGTTTTGGTGGGGGACAAGGGAACATGCTTCCTGTGTCAAAAGCGGTCTTCGCCTCCAAAGCCGCTGCCAGCGCCACAGAGGTGAGCACACGGATGATGCCCGTCCTGCCAGTGGGCGGACATGGTCTTGTTGCACCGGAAGGGAAACCTTTAGGAGATGCCTTTGGGGTCCTTATTCACTCACACCTTCTTTGCACCAAAGGGGGAACTATCATGTCCTGCCATCTTCTGATCACGTGTCCTTCCATGGCGTCATCCTTGACTCCTGAGGACCGATCTTGCCTTGAAATATCCGCCACTCCGGAGGGGTCATGAGGAGGCCCCCCCTTGCGGGTCTTGACGACGCTCTTCTTCGTGAGGCTTGGCCCCTCACGAGGACCTTGTTCAGGATGATGTTGTTCCTTGCCGTTCTTATGTTGACTGAGTGGGCCTGCCCTGGGCCGCACGCAGGCAGGTCTGGTACCCCCATTCCCAGAACACCGATAGTAGCCCCCGGGCCCAAGGCGTGCGTGGGTTGGCTTCTCGGCGAAGTCTCGAAGATGGACCATAACGTCACGGGCCCCATTTGCTTGCGGGTCAGGCGAACCACATATCTCGAAGCTGCGCGGTGACGATACCGCTCCTCGAGGCGCCCCGGCGGCGCCAGGCCTCGATGATGTGATTCCCAAGAGTCGCGCAAGCCATCATGTTGCTCATTGAATGTGACCACACCCAACGGCTTTCACGGATGTGAACGATTGATGACAGGTGAGGCGATGTGGGCGGCATCGGCCCACCTCGCGGATCTCGGGAGTCGTGTGACGCCCACAGTCCCGCATCGGTTTGTGGCTAGGGTTCGCCTATAAATTCGCCCAGCCCCCTACGGGGGAAGGCACCGCAACCTTGAGCTCCTTCTCTGCCTGACCCATCCGTTGCGAGGAGACTTCTTCCCCTCCTTTGTTCTTCATCTTCATGGCATCCCCTGGAGATGGCTCTGGCCGGGGAAAGCATGCGGCGTCTCCTACGCCTTTGTCCGCCCTCGAGGCAGTGGCGGAGGGCCTTCAGGGCCTGCTGCTTCCACCCCTGCTGGGTAATGGCTGACGAGTAAGTCCTTCGTTGTGTTTCCTTTGTTTATTGCTCCATCTGTTGTCCTTGTGTTCATCTTCCTTCTTCTTCAGCACGCCCTCCTCCAAGAAGCCGAAGCTCGGCGAGTTCCAAGAGGAGGTGGAAGAGCTTTGGGCCCGGCTTGAGAGTATCCGGGCCGCCCTCGACGCCGCTCAACAAGGCGAGGTGGAGGCCAAGGAGGAGCTAGCATCGCTGCAGCAGCAGGTCCGGGAGGCGGCGGGCGCCGTGCAGGTTGCTCAGGACGAGGCGTCGTACGCCAGGCTGATGGCATCCCAGCATGCCCTATAGTTCACCGGCATCGCCGACCGGGCGACCGCCGTGATGCGTCGGTTTGCGGGAAGGGCCTCGACGCTGCCTAACGTGAGGAGTGACGGGGGCTACCTCATCTTCTTCGAGGAGGTCATGGAGGCGTTGGAGGCTGACGTCCACCGCGTGGAGGAGGACATCGCGTCCAGGGCGTGCGAGCTTCTGGGCCTCGCCCTCACGCTTGTTTTCTCCAACTTGCGCCGCCTCGCTCTGGCGCGTCGTTGAACCGGCACCCGTTGAGTCCCGCCATCTTCTCCGAGACGAGGTCCTCCCGCAACGTGGACGCCCTGGTGAGGCGGCACGTCCAGGTGCCCGCCTCAAGCAAGGAGGGTGGTCCCGACGCTGGGCCACCCCGCGCCATGGGGGACGCTGGCAGCCCCTCCACTTAGTACCCCAAGCTCCCGTTTGCCTGCTCCTGTAATGGTGAATCAAAAACTCTGCCCCACTGGGCGTTAAGATTTTGTTGCTATTACCTTTGGTGCTCTCCTCTTTTCTTTTGCGCTTGAGGCGATGGCTTGCGTGCTAGTGCTTCTTGTAGTGGGGCTGCAAAGCTTAGGGTCCGTCGCTGCAGCTGCCGTAGCTTGGGGGTGACGAGGGAGGCACGACCTTCCGGGAGTTCTGCCTTCCCGAGGCACCTCTCGTGCTGCTGCGTGCTTAGGTGTCGGACTCACTCCTTGTTGCTGTCGAATCCCTAAGCCCTGCATCCTTCTTTAGTGCGCATGTGAGGCACTTAGCTTGTGGATTTGCATCGGCCCCTCGCGCAGTTCTTCCGGCGCAGCTCCTGTCTTGTAAGCGGGACGAGGTGAAGACCCTTTCGGCACTGTATGTCTGCAGGTCCTGGTCCCGCACATTTCCTCGCCGTTGTGAGGTTCAACCCGTTACCAAGGCTGTCCCTCACGGGGCAAAGCCCTGGCACCCTAGGGGGCGAGTGGCTTTGCGACCAGAAAGGCTCCTGAGAAGCGCTGCTTAGGAGCCCCCCTTGACACTAAAGCCGCTCTGCGTCATCAAGACCAGGCCTTAATGGCCGGTAAGGCTCCTGAGGTACGCCCAGGAACCCCCTTTCTAGCGCCCGAGCGATTCCGCACCTTGTCCCTTTGGTCATTGCCCCGGGGAAGCGATGGGGCCTCCCAAGACTCTTTGTGGTGGTATCAAATTTTGGTCCGGACCCCCTAGCGGGGTTTGACCACTGAAAAACATTGCCCCTGAGGTGGTCAGTCCTTGCATTCATGCTCCTTGACTCCTTGGGGTGGCACAAAGCGATTGTCTCCAAATACGTCCTCCGGACGGGAGGTTTCAAAGCCAGTGAAATAAGAAATGCTAGAGAAGGTTTTCCCCCTTTTTATTTTTCAAACGTCGGACATTAAGATTGGAAAAAACCAACTTTAGAAATCAGCCAGTTTAAACTCAGTGGAAAGTAGTTTGAATCCAAGAGAAAGCAAGCAAGTGTCGCGTCCGACATTTAAAGCTGGCATATGCATTGGCGGACTATATTGGTTTCCTTGCCAGCTACGAGCATGGTCATTGGAAGGCCATGCTGATTGCCTTCGTCTTTGTACCTAGCGCGGAGCTAAGGTCTTCCACTAGGCGTGCGGTGCACCCCTTCCGCGTCCTCGAGGGCCCTGACCGTATACAACCTCGACTCGTTATTACGTGAGAGTGTCACGATGGGGGCGTGAAACGTCTCCATCGTATCTACTTTTCCAAACTCTTTTGCCCTTGTTTTGGACTCTAATTTGCATGATTTGAAAGGAACTAACCCGGACTAACGCTGTTTTCAGCAGAATTGCCATGGTGTTGTTTTTGGGCAGAAATAAAAGTTCTCGGAATGACCGGAAATTTACGGAGAATTTTTGTGGAATATATAAAAAGTACCGGCGCAAGAATCAACGGAGGAAGTGGAGCGTGGAGCCCACAAGCCCACCAAGGGCGGCCTCCTCTGGCCACGCTTGGCATGCTTGTGGGGCCCACATTGCTCCAGCGCCTCCAATCTCAGGTTTATTTAGTCCCTTTCGTCCAGAAAAAAATCAAGCAGAAGAGTTCATCGCGTTTTAAGATACGGAGGCGCTGCCACCTCCTGTTCTTCCTCTGAAGGGCAGATCTGGAGTCCGTTCTGGGTTCCGGAGAGGGGAGATCGTCGCCATCGTCATCACCAACCTTCCTTCATCGCCAATTCCATGATGCTCTTCACCGTTCGTGAGTAATCTCATCGTAGGCTTGCTGGACGGTGATGGGTTGGACGAGATCTATCATGTAATCGAGTTAGTTTTGACGGGGATTGATCCCTAGTATCCACTATGTTCTGGGATTGACGTGGCTACTACTTTGCCATGCTTAATGCTTGTCACTAGGGCCCGAGTGCCATGATTTCAGAACCGAACCTATTATGTTGTCGCCAATATATGTGTGTCGTTGATCCTATCTTGCAAGTTGTAGTCACCTACTATGTGTTATGACCCAGCAACCCCGGAGTGACAATAGCCGGAACCACTCCCGGAGATGACCATAGTATGAGGAGTTCATGTATTCACCAAGTTTTAATGCGTTGGTCCGGTTCTTTATTAAAAGGAGAACCTTAATATCCCGTAGTTCCCATTAGGACCGCCCTGCCATGGGAGGGATGGACAATAGATGTCATGCAAGTTCTTTTCCCTAAGCACGTATGACTACATACGGAATACATGCCTACATTACATTGACGAACTGGAGCAAGTTACATATCTCTCCGTGTTATAACTGTTGCATGATGAATAGCATCCGGCATAATCATCCATCACCGATCCAATACCTACGAGTTTTTCCTACTGGTCCTTTCTACGTTACTTTGCCGCTACTGTTGTCACTGCTACTACTGTTACTCTGTTGCTACTGTTGTTTCTTTGCTGCTACCGCTGTCACTTTGCTGCTACTGGTTACTGTTGCTACTGCTGCTATCACACTACTTTGCTACTGATACTTTTCTGTAGATACTAAGTCTTTCAGGTGTGGTTGAATTGACAACTCAACTTCTAATACTTGAGAATATTTTTTGGCTTCTCCTTGAGTGGAATCAATAAATTTTGGTTTAATACTCTACCCTCGAAAACTGTTTCGATCCCGTATACTTGTGGGTTATCAAGACCTTTTTCTGGCTCCGTTGCCGGGGAATCTTAGCACTATTCTCCGAGTCACTTGGGATTTATGTTTGCTGATCACTATGAGGAATCTGAACGATCCAAGAACTAAAGTCTTGCCCTCAACTACGAGGACAGGTAAGGAACTGCCATCTAGCTCTGCACTTGATTCACCTTCAATTATGAGTAAGTTTGCGACACCACCTCCTGCTAGAAATCTTGATATGTCGCTTGTGCTTGATGATGCTACTTCTGCTGCCCATGATGCTTATGATGATGCTATGCTGATACTGCTTTGCCACTAGGTGCATTCCTTGATGCACAAATTGCTAGAGTTGCTGCTAGATGTGATGATACTTCTGAAACTGTTGATACTATTGAAGTAGAACGTGCTATTTTGCCTTTTAGAACTAGCTCTCCTAGATATGAATTGCCTGATATGCTTGAGTGTTATGTTATGGAGGGAGAGATAGCTAAGCACTTTCTTGCTTGTAAGGATAGCTATGATGTTGAGAAATTACTGCACAAGTGGAAAGAAAAATCTTCGAACGCTAGGATGAAATACGACCCGAAGTTTGCTACTTCGCCTATCTTTGTGACCGATAAGGATTATGAATTCTTTGTCGACCCTGAGTTAATCACTCTGGTCGAATCTGATCCTTTTCACGGTTATGAGTCTGAAACGGTTGTAGCCCATCTTACCAAACTGCATGATATAGCCACCCTATTCACGAGTGAGGAAAAGATCCACCACTACTATATCCTCTAGCTGTTTCCTTTCTCGCTAAAGGATGATGCTAAGACTTGGTTCACTTCTCTTTCTCCTGGTCGTGTGCGTAGCCCCCAGGATATGATCTGCCTTGCAGGAAATATACAACTTTGCGCAAGTTGAAGAAGAGAGTCTCCCACAAGCTTGGGGGAGGCTCGTCCAGCTACCGAATGCTTTGCCTGATCACCCTCTTAAGAAGAATGAAATACTTGATATCTTCTATAATGGACTTACCGATGCTTCTACAGACCACCTAGATAGTTGTGCTAGTTGTGTTTTTAGGGAACGAGCCGTAGAACAAGCTGAGATCCTATTGCATAACATCTTGTGCAATGAGAATGCTTGGACTATTCCCGAACCACCTCCAAAGCCAATGATACGTCTCCATCGTATCTACTTTTCCAAACTCTTTTGCCCTTGTTTTGGACTCTAATTTGCATGATTTGAATGGAACTAACCCGGACTGACGCTGTTTTCAGCAGAATTTCCATGGTGTTATTTTTGTGCAGAAATGAAAGTTCTCGGAACGTCCTGAAAATTTACGGAGAATTTTTCTGGAAAATATGAAAAATACCTGCGCAAAGATCCACCGGAGGGGATGGGCCAGTGGGCCTCAAGCCGCGTAGCCGCGGCCACCCCCCTGGCCGCGGCAACCAAGCTTGTGGGGCCCACGTGGCTATGCCGCCCCCAATCTCAGCTCTATAAATTCACTTTCGCCCGAAAAAATCAGAAGAGAAGATTTCGTCGCGTTTGCGATACGGAGGCGCCGCCACATCCTGTTCTTCATCTGGAGGACAGATCTGGAGTCCGTTTTGGGCTCCGGAGAGGGGAAATCATCGCCATCATCATCATCAACCTTCTCCCCTCTCCAATTCCATGAAGCTCTTCATCGTTCGTGTGTAATCTATTCGTAGGCTCGCTGGGCGGTGATGAGTAGGATGAGATCTATCATGTAATCGAGTTAGTTTTGACAGGGATTGATCCCTAGTATCCACTATGTTCTGAGATTGATGTTGCTACTACTTTGCCATGCTTAATGCTGGTCACTAGGGCCCGAGTGCCATGATTTCAGATCTGAAATTATTATGTTGTCACCAATATATGTGTGTTTTAGATCCGATCTTGCAAGTTGTAGTTACCTACTATGTGTTATGACCCGGCAACCCCGGAGTGACAATAACCGGAACCACTCCCGGTGATGACCATAGTTTGAGGAGTTCATGTGTTCACCAAGTGCTAATGCGTTGTTCCGTTCTTTATTAAAAGGAGAACCTTAATATCCCATAGTATCCTTTTGGACCCCGCTGCCACGGGAGGGATGGACAATAGATGTCATGCAAGTTATTTTCCCTAAGCACGTATGACCACACACGGAATGCATGCCTACATCACATTGACGAACGGGAGCTAGCCACATATCTCTCCGTGTTATAACTGTTGCATGATGAATATCATCCAATCGAATCACCGACCCATTGCCTACGAGTTTGTCCCACTGCTGTTGTCACTTGTCTTGCTCTGTTGCTGCTGCTGTTACTACTGTTGCTACTTGCTACTGCTGTTACTTACTACTGCTGTTACTTGCTACTACTGTCGCTTGGTACTGTTGCTACTTGCTACTGCTGTCACTACTGCTGTTACTCGTTACACTGCTACTACCTGCTACAATTCTGATTCGCTCGTCGTTGATGGGAAAAGACAATTTCCGTCAACGGGCAACTTCTGGTGCCGTTGATACGACAATTAGGAATAGTCTGCCATCAACAGATTGTTTCTGTCACCGTTGTTATCATATTACTTTGCTTCTACTACTTTGCTTGCAAATACTAATCTTTCAGGTGTGGTTGAATCTGATACATTCAGCTGCTAATACTCGAGAGTATCCTCTCACCTGCTGCTTGGCGAATCAACAAATTTGGGTCGAATACTCTACCCTCGAAAACTGCCGCGAACCCATGCGCTGGTGGGCCGTCAACAACATTCTTCTAGTTTCGCTGCCGGGGAGTGCTAGCAGCATTCTTCTGGTGCTTTTGCAGGGGAAGGTCTGTTGTCATGGAAGCAACATTTTTCTGGCGCCGTTGCCGGGGAGGTATTGCTATATTCTCTGAGTCACTTGGGATTTAAATCTGCTGATCACTATGAAGAATTTTAAGGATCCAAAAACCAAAGTCTTGCCCTCAACTACGAGGGGAGGTAAGGAACTGCCATCTAGCTCTGCACTTGATTCATCGTCAGTTATGAGTAAGTTTGCGACATCACCTCCTGCTAGAAATCTTGATATGTTGCCTGTGCTTGATGATGCTTATGATGCTACTTTGCCTTATACTGCTAGAGATGCTATGCCTGATACTGCTAGAGATGCTATGCCTGATACTGCTAGAGATGCTATGCCTGATACTGCTAAGAGATGCTATGCTTGATACTGCTAGAGATGCTATGCCTGATACTGCTAGAGATGCTATTTTTCCTGATGATGCTATGCCTGATACTGCTAGAGATACTACTCTGCCTGATATGCCACTAGGGGTATTCCTTGATGGTCATATTGCTAGAGTTACTGCCAATGCTCGTGATGCTTCTGAAACTGCCGATACTATTGAGATAGAACCTCCTTTTGCTCCTCCTAGATCTAGCTCTCATAGATATGAATTGCCTGATATACTTGAGGGTTACGTTATGGAGGGAGAGATACCTGAGTATTTTCTTGCATGTAAGGATGCCTATGACGCTGAGAAATTACTTCTCAAGTGGAAGGAAAAATCTCTGAAAGCTAGGATGAAATACGACCCGAAGTTTGCCACTTCACCTATCTTTATCACCGATAAGGATTATGAATTCTCTGTCAATCCTGAGATAGTCTCTCTAGTCGAATCTGATCCTTTTCACGGTTATGAGTCTGAGACGGTCGTAGCCCATCTTACCAAACTACATTATATAGCCACCCTTTTCATGAGTGAGGAGAAGATCCACCACTACTATATCCTTAAGCTGTTTCCTTTCTCTCTAAAGGATGACACTAAAGCCTGGTTCATTTCTCTTGCTCCTGGATGTGTGGGTAGTCCCCAGGATATGATCTATTACTTCTGTGAGAAAATATTTCCCGGCCCATAAGAAGCAAGCTGCCTTGCAGGAAATATACAACTTTGCTCAACTCAAAGAAGAGAGTCTCCCACAAGCTTGGGGGAGGTTCGTCCAGCTACAGAATGCTCTTCCTGATCACCCTCTTAAGGAAAACGAGATACTTGATATCTTCTATAATAGACTTACCGATGCTTCTAAAGACCACCTAGATAGTTGTGCCGGTTGTGTTTTTAGGGAACGAACTGTAGAACAAGCTGAGACTCTCCTGAATAACATCTTGATCAACGATAATGCTTGGACTATTCCCGAACCACCTCCTAAGCCCACTCCAAAGAAAAGAGGTATTCTATTCCTCAGTCCCGAAGATATGCAAGAAGCCAAGAAATCTATGCAAGAGAAAGGCATTAGATCTGAGGATGTCAAAAATCTACCACCTATCAAAGAGATCCATGGTCTCGATAACCCGATACAGGTAGTGGAAGTAAATTCTCTACGTAGGTTTGATGAGAGTGATATTCCTTTTGATAAACCTGCTAGCCTATGCTTTGATGAATTTGACAAGTTTGTTGCGAAACAATAGAGTTTCAATGATTATGTTAGCAGACATTTGGAGCAAAGTACTCGTATGCTTAGCCATTTAAGTGCTTGTGTAGATAGAAATGTCAACGATCTGAAGCTTCTGAGTAAACATGCTTCTCTATGATTACTACTCAGATAGAACAAGTACTTAAAGCTCAGAATGACTTGCTCAATGAATTAAATGACAACTCTGTCAGAGTCATTACTAGAGGAGGCAAAATGACTCAGGAACCTTTGTATCCTGAAGGTCATCCTAAGAGAATTGATCAAGATTCTCAAGGAATTAATGCAGATGCACCCAGTCATCCTAAGGAGAAGAAGAAGGATGATAGAAACCTGCATGTTGGTTCACCAAATACTGTCACACCTGAAGAATCAAATGATATTTCTGCGTCTGATGCAGAAACACAATCTGGTGATGAACATGAACCTGGTGACAATGTGGACAACGATGTTCATAATGATGCTCAACCTAGCAATGATAAGGATGGGGAGATTGAACCTACGGTTAATCCTGATAATCCACAACCTAAGAGATATGATAAGAATGACTTCACCGCTAGAAAGCATGGTAAAGAAAGAGAGCCATGGGTTTAGAGACCTATGCCCTTTCCTCCTAAGCTATCCAAGAAAAAGTATGATGAGGATTTTGAGCGCTTTATTGAAATGATAAGACCCGTCTTTCTGCAGATGCGGTTAATTGATATGCTCAAAATGTCTCCGTATGCCAAGTACATGAAAGATATCGTGACCAATAAATGGAAGATACCAGATCTTGAGATCTCCACCATGCTTGCCAATTACACTTTCAAAGGTGGAACTCCTAAGGAACTTGGTGATCCCTGAGTGCCCACTATACCTTGCTCCATTAAAGGAAACTACGTAAGAACTGCCTTATGTGACCTTGGAGACAGTGTTAGTGTTATGCCTCTCTCTCTTTATCGTAGACTTGAACTGGATAAGTTGACACCTACTGAAATCTCTCTGCAAATGGCTGACAAATCAACTGCTTTCCCTGTTGGCATTTGCGAGGATGTGCCTATTGTGGTTGCTAACACCACGATCTTAACAGACTTTGTTATCTTGGATATTCCCGAGGACGATGCCATGGCATTCATCCTCGGAAGACCCTTTTTAAACACTTGAGGGGCTGTTATAGATTGCAACAAAGGCAATGTCACTTTCCATGTCAACGGTAATGCGCATACCATGCACTTTCAGAAGAAACGATATCAAGTACGTTGCATTAATGCTATCGAAAAAACTTCATCGATTCTTATTGGGAGCTTTGAATGCCCTATTCCTCGTGTCAAGATGAAGTATGATTTGCTTGTTGGGGAGATTCATATCCCCATTAAGGTGACTTAGTGGCTATTCGAAAATTCTCCGTTCTCTCTTGCGATTCGAAAAAGTTTTGTCATAAGGATTTGATCAACCCCATTGACGGATTTCTTTCGATGACCATGAAACGGATGAATCAAAGAGTCACATACCTCTTTTTTAAGCTTTCATTTTCTTTTCCTTAGAAGAAAAATGATAGGTTTAGTTTAGTTTTTCCCTATTTCCTGTTTTAGCGTCCCGGAGAAAAATACCCCGAAAATAAAAGTTCTTCGATGGTCTTGAAAATCTAGTATGATTTTTTCTGGAATATTTGAAAAATACTGGGATAGAGAGATGGCCTGGGGGCAACCCAAGTGGGCCACAAGCCCTATCACCGCGGGTTACCCCCTGGCCGCGGGGAGCAAGCTTGTGGGGCCCACAGGCCCCCCCTCCACTCACTCCAGCTCCCATCCTCTTCTTCTTCCTCCAGAAAAAATTGTTTCGCAGCTCAAACCCGTGTTCTTGCTCATTTGGCTGTGATTTTTGATCTCCTTTCTCAAAGCATCATTCTCCGAACCGTTTTGGGGAAATTACTCCTTGGTAAGTGACTCCTCCATTGTTCCAATTAGTTTTTGCTCTAGTGCTTTATCCTTCGCGTATTCTTGCTACCTTGGTGACCGTGTTCTTGAGTTTGAAATGTTGATTTTAGCTGGTCCCAAGTAGTTATAGAGCGTAATACGATCTCTAGGCACTAGTAGGAGTAGTTGCTATGAGTTGGGGTAATCTTTACTCACTTTTCTTTCGAAGTCTCTAAAAATTTCAGAATTTTTCAGAGCTAGAAAAGGAAAAAGATGAGGAGGTTCTTGAGAGGATCTTCAAGCCGTAACCCCAAGGAGGATGAGAAGAACCTCCCCAAGTACGTGGTCCCTTGAGTCACGGAAGTTCGAGCTTGCGAGTGGCCAAGTGATGAGTTTTTACGCGCCGCTGGGCTTTATGAAGACTTTTATCACTTGGTGGAGAACGCAGGTCTTACCGCGTTCGTTGAAGATAAGTGCTCACAATACCTCCTCCTCACCAATATTTTCGTTCAAAGCTTCAACTTTTATCCGAGGAAGAATCCTCCCATGGTTGAGTTCATGTTGTACGATATTCCCCAGTGCATGACACTACAGGATTTTTGCAATGCATGCAAATTACCTTATGTTGGGGATATTCATGATCCTCGTCCACGGGACTTGGAGGATTTCATAGGTACTATTGTTGTTGGAGAGGAGAGAGGAGTGTCTCGCGCTATAATTGCTAGCATAAATTTTCCTGTGCTTCGGTACTTCTCATTATTTGTGGGAAAATGTTTGATTGGCCGTGTTGAGGCTGGATCACTTAGTTCTCCAGACCTTGCGGTTTTGCACGAAGGCCTTTATAGCACTAAGACTTATAGCCTAGGTGCTATAGTAGCTCAGCGGTTGAACACAAACCGTTCCAAAGGTGTCGTCTATGGAGGTATCTATGCTACTCGTCTCGCTAGACACTTTGAGATAACCATTAGACTTCGCGAGGAAGAATAGATGCTTCTTCATGAGAAATATCTGGATTATGACAGCATGGTTCGCCATGATTTTCTTGATAGAGATGCTAGTAGACGGATGATTTATAACCTGGTATCTAGTTAGGGTACTCGAGAGACTATTACTTTGCCTGCTCCTTCTTTGTTCGATCTTCATGCAGGCAGGTACAATATTATGCCCTCAAACATCTATGCATATTGTTGCTTAGCCCAACCACAGGTGCCCATGCCCGAGCCACCAGTCGAGTACCAGACGCCAGTTTATCAGTGGGAGCCAGAGGAGCTCACACAGGAGTGGCATCCACAGTCCGCTCCGGAGTATCCCGGAGCTGGTTATTTCCCGCCTTGGGAGTATACCAAGCTAGGCCAAAATCCTAAGCTTGGGAGAGTACGTGTTCTCACCGACCTTACAATCATGCTTATGCTTTCACTTTGTTCGTCGGTGTTCACACTTTGCCACTCTATTATCTATGCTAGTTTATTTTCGTTTTCTTGTTTTCCTGTTTTGTGTCCTTTTGAGAAAACCCAAAAATATTTTCCTTTCTTATTTTGCTTGTTGGGAGCTTTCCCGTGTATATAGTTATCCTTTTCTTTGGGTCAAGGTAGAAGATATTGGTTACAATGTTTAGTGGCTCTTGCATGCATACCTGTTTAGCTTTCAAAGAGCCATATTACTTTGTCTTCTCCTTTGTGTTTGCATGCAGATTCAGCTTAGTCCATTGCACGAGCATGCTTATTATTATTCACATCGTTCGATCGTGCAACTGAAAGGCAATAATGATGATATATGATGAAGTGACTGAGACTGGAAAAGCTGGCATGAACTCTATCTATTTTGTTTTTGTAAATATGACTAGCTTATCGTCCCAGATTCAGCTTTGTTGTGAGAAAACCATGTTTGCAATGACAACTTAGAGATCATAGTTTCTGATGCCATGCTTATTTAGCTAGGAGCTTATAATGGTTTGTCTTGAATGCCAACATAGATTTTGAGATGACTATGATGTAGTATGATAGGATGGTATTCTCCTTTGAATGATTCAAGTGGCTTGACTTGGCGCATGTTCATGCATGTAGTTGAAACAAAATCAACATAGCCTCTATGATGTTCGTGTTCATGGTGATTTATATCATGTTCATGTTTGCACTCCATGTTAGTCAAACTCATTGCATCTTGATGAGTGTTGTTGCTCTCTAGTTGGTCGCTTCCCCGTCTTTTGCTAGCCTTCATCTGTACTAAGCGGAATACTGATTGTGCATCCACTTCCATAAACCCAAAAGTTTTTCCATGAGAGTCCACCATACCTATCTATTTGCGGTATTTACCTGCCGCCCCAAGTAAATTTGCATGTGCCATTCTCTAAACCTTCAAGAAATAATCTGTTTTGCATGCCCGAACCGCTCATGTGGTGACAAGGGGCTGTTGGTATCTTCCATGTTAGGCATGTTATCCTCGACATGTGTTTATTCACTGTCATTCACGAGAAATGGGCCGGTAATTGGAATGCCCAATTCCACGCTTAAATCGAAAACATAACTATAAAACAAGACTCCCCCCGGATTGATGTTAGTATGGACGGTACCCGAGGATTCGGCTAGCCGTGCAGTGTGATCGATTGGTGGTGGGGGAGTTAAAACTTTACTTTTCTGTTTGGGAACCGCCTATATCATGAGTAGCATGGAAGATATTGAGAACTCTTGGTCATTGCGTTGACAATGAAAGCATGCCACCCAAAATTATTATCTCTGTTTTCAAAGCTTGAGCTCTGGCACCTCTGCAAATCAATGCTTCCCTCTGCGAAGGGCCTGTCTATTTATTTTCCTGTTGAGTCATCCTCTTCTTATAAGCACCAATTAGAGAACACCTCTGTCATTTTTATGCTTTGCTTTTGATTGATATTGAGTATGACTATGACTCGATCTTCGTTGCTATGAATTACAATGTTTAGTTAGCCCTTGATCTTTGAAAGTGCTCTGCATTTATGTTTTGCAGTCTCAGAAAGAGCTAGCGAGATACCACCTATTCAAATTGGTTCATGCTTTTTTTGATTGAATTGTTGGTATCTGAAACTCATTATTATTTGCTCGTTAGCTGATTATGCCATTGATATTAGTTTACCGTGAGACCTTTGTGTCACTTGCTTATGTGGTTAACTTGTGATCTTGCTGAAATTCTAGTTATGAGTTAGACATAGTTGCAACAACAAGATCAAACAGAGTTTGTCAAAGTTTTTTTCTTTCTCTCTCAGTTTGTCAACTGAGTTGCTTGAGGACAAGCAAGGTTTTAAGCTTGGGGGAGTTTGATACGTTTCCATCGTATCTACTTTTCCAAACTCTTTTGCCCTTGTTTTGGACTCTAATTTGCATGATTTGAATGGAACTAACCCAGACTGACGCTGTTCTCAGCAGAATTGCCATGGTGTTGTTTTTGTGCAGAAATGGAAGTTCTCGGAACGTCCTGAAAATTTACGAAGAATTTTTCTGGAAAATATGAAAAATACTTGCGCAAAGACCCACCAGAGGGGATGGGCCAGTGGGCCACAACCCCTGTTGCCGCAGCCACCCCCTGGCCACGACAACCAAGCTTGTGGGGCCCACGTGGCTCTGCCGCCCCCAATCTCAGCTCTATAAATTCACTTTCGCCGAGAAAAAAAATTAGCAGAGAAGATTTCGTCGCGTTTGCGATACGGAGGCGCCGCCACATCCTGTTCTTCATCTCGAGGACAGATCTAGAGTCCGTTTTGGGCTCCGGAGAAAGCAAATCGTCGCCATCGTCATCATCAACCTTCTTCCCTCTCCAATTCCATGAAGCTCTTCATCGTTCGTGAGTAATCTATTCGTAGGCTCGCTGGGCGGTGATCAGTAGGATGAGATCTATCATGTAATCGAGTTAGTTTTGACGGGGATTCATCCCTAGTATCCACTATGTTCTGAGATTGATGTTGCTACTACTTTGCCATGCTTAATGCTTGTCACTAGGGCCCGAGTGCCATGATTTCAGATCTGAAATTATTATGTTGTCACCAATATATGTGTGTTTTAGATCCGATCTTGCAAGTTGTAGTTACCTACTATGTGTTATGACCCGGCAACCCCGGAGTGACAATAACCTGAACCACTCCCGGTGATGACCATAGTTTGAGGAGTTCATGTGTTCACCAAGTGCTAATGCATTGTTCCGGTTCTTTATTAAAAGGAGAACCGTAATATCCTGTAGTATCCTTTTGGACCCTGCTGCCACGGGAGGGATGGACAATAGATGTCATGCAAGTTCTTTTCCCTAAGCACGTATGACTACACACGTAATGCATGCCTACATCATATTGACGAACGGGAGCTAGCCACATATCACTCCGTGTTATAACTGTTGCATGATGAATATCATCCAAACGAATCACCGACCCATTGCCTACGAGTTTGTCCCACTGCTGCTGTCACTTGTCTTGCTCTGTTGCTGCTGCTGTTACTAATGTTGCTACTTGCTACTGCTGTTCGTAGCTCAAACCCGTGTTCTTGCTCTTCTTGCTGGGATTTTCGATCTCCTTGTGCAAAGCACCATTCACCAAGCTGCTGTGGAGAAATTGCTCCTTGGTAAGTGACTCCTCCATTGGTCCAATTAGTTTTTGCTCTAATGCCTTATACATCGCCTATTTTTGCTGCCTTGGTGACCCTGTTCTTGAGCTTTGCATGCTAATTATAGCTGGTCCCAAGTAGTTTTGATGCGTAATATGGCTTCTAGGCACTTGTGGGAGTAGTTGCTACGAGTTTCGTTGGGCCTTGTTCACTTTTCCTTAGAGTCACTGAAAATTTCGGAAAAGGAAGATGTTCAGGAGAAACTATCGTGGTGGTTCCTCAAGCAAGAGAGGTCCCCGTGTCATGATTCGGGAGCCCGGTCCTTACCAACCAAGGAACGCACAGGTACAACCATGTGAATGGCCTTCTGATGAATTTATTATTGAGGCGGGTTTCAAAGACGAGTTTGATACATGTGTTCACAACATCGGACTTGAAGAATTCATCTCTGATAAATGTGAACAGTATGTTACACTCACTATCTCTTTTGTTCGTAGATTCAAATTTTCAGCTGGCCGTGACACATCCGTATTGTTTGATCTCTATGAATTTTCAGCTGGCCGTGACACATCCGTATACCATGGATTTAGAGGATTTCAATAGAATTTGCAAGATACCTATTTGGGGTAGTCTCAATGATCCTCCTAAATCTTCGATTACAGATTTTTTTTTCTCTGGTATAACTGTCGGAGAAACTAGAGATATTACACAGGCTACCACGGGGAGCATTCATTTTCCTGCCTTGTATTACTTTGCCCTCTTCATAGGCAGATGCATTAATGGCAAGATTGAGCATTGTCACCTCTACGCACCCGACCTTAGTATTCTTAAGAGCGCAGTTACGGGTGATAGAAGTTTCAACATGGGAGCTATAATAGCAAGGAGGCTGAATAATAATGCTAATGAACGGGATTTCTTTGGTGAGATCTATGCTACTCGCATAGCAAATTTTCTTAGAGTACCCATCCGCGAAGGAGATCCCCCACTCCATACAGCTTTCCTTGATCGCACCGCTTTGACACGCTTTCAGTTCCTTGAGAGGGATGATGAATCCCTCCTATACCATTTAATATTTAACCGGCAACGCGTTTTCCATATTACCCTTCCTGCTCCTGCCTTCTTTGACTTTCAGGTAAAATAGAGATATTACATAACCAGAGATGAGGCAGAGGAGTATAAGAGGGAGGCAGAGGTTGCTCATTTCCGTGAGGCAGCTATTCAGGCAGTGGCTGCAGCGCTCCCGTACAACCCCCATTATGATTTTGGGTATCGCCCGGACCATCCTTGGGAGTAGATCAACTTAGGACAAAAGCGTAAGCTTGGGGGAGTACGTGTTTCTCACCGACTTTATATTCATGCTCACACTTTCACTTTGTTAGTCGGTGTTCACACTTTGCCACTGTATCATCCATGCTAGTTTATTTCTTTTTCTCGTTTTCTTCGTGTGTGTGTCTAGTTTGAGAAAACCCAAAAATATTTTCTTTTCTTATTTTTGCTTGTTGAGAGCTTTCCTGTGTAAATAGTTTTATTTTTCTGTGGGTCAAGGTAGAAGACCATGGTTACAATGCTTAGTGGCTCTCGCATGCATATCTGTTTATCTGGCAAAGAGCCATATTACTTTGTCTTCTCCTTTTTGTTTGCCTGCATATTCCATCTTAGTCCAATGCACGAGCACTCTTATTATTGTTCACATCATTCGGCCGTGCAAGTGAAAGGCAATAATGACGATATATGATGAAGTGACTGAGCCTGGAAAAGCTGGTCTGAACTCGATCTATTTTGTTTTTGGAAATATGACTAGCTCATCGTTCCTGATTCAGATTTGTTGTGAGAGAAACATGTTTGCAATGACAACTTAGAGATCATAGTTTATGATGCCATGCTTAATTAGCTAGGAGCTTATGATGGTTTGTCTTGGATGCCAACATGAATCTTGAGATGACTATGATGTAGTATGATAGGATGGTATCCTCCTTTGAATGATTCAAGTGGCTTGACTTGGCGCATGTTTACGCATGTATTTGAAACAAAATCAACATAGCCTTTATGATATTCGTGTTCATGCTTGCACTCATTGTTGGTTAATCTCATGCTTGCACTCATTGTTGGTTAATCTCAATGCATTTTGATGACTGTTGTCGTTCTCTAGTTGGTCGCTTCCCAGTCTTTTGCTAGCCTTCACTTGTACTAAGCGGGAATACTGCTTGTGCAGCCACTTCGATAAACCCAAAGTTGTTCCATTTGAGTCCATCATACCTACTTATACGCGGTATCTACCTGCCGTTCCAAGTAAATTTGCATGTCCCACTCTCTAAACCTTCAAGAAATAATCTATTTTGCATGCCCGAACCGCTCATGTGGTGACAAGGGGCTTTCAGTATCTTCCATGCTAGGCGTGTTATCCTCGATATGTGTTTATTCACTATCATTCACGAGAAAGGGGCCGGTAATTGGAATGCCCAGTTCCATGCTAACATTGAAAAGATAATTGAAAACAAAACTCCCCCTGGATTGATGTTGGTATGGACGGCACCCGAGGATTCGGCTAGTCGTGGTGTGTGATTGATCGGTGGTGGGGGAGTCAAAAGTTTACTTTTCTATTTGGGAACCGCCTATAGCATGTGTAGCGTGGAAGATGGTGAGAACTCTTGGTCATTGCATTGACAATGAAAGCATGCCACCCAAAATTATTATCTCTGTTTTCAAAGCCTGAGCTCTGGCTCCTCTGCAAATCAATGCTTCCCTCTGCGAAGGGCCTGTCTATTTATGTTCCTATTGCGTCATCCTCTTCTTTTAAAAGCAGCAATTAGAGAGCACCTCTGTCATTTTTATGCTTTTCTTTTGAATTATATTGAGTATGGCTGTGACTGGATCTTCTTTGCCATGAATTACAATGTTTAGTCAGCCCTTGGTCTTTGAAGGTCCTTTGCATTTCTGTTTTGCGGTCCCACAAAGAGCTAGCGAGATACCATCTGTTTGTACTGCTTCATGATTGTTTTTATTGAAGTGTTGACGTTTGAAACTCATTATTATTTGCTCGCTAGTTTATTATGCCATTGATATGAGTTTGAGACCTAGATGTCATTTGCTTATGTGGTTAGCTTGTGATCTTGCTGAAACTTTGGATATGAGTTAGACATAGTTGCAACAACAAGATCAAACAGAGTTTGTAAACATTTTTCTTTTGTCTCTTTTAGTTTGTTAACTGAATTGCTTGAGGACAAGCAAGGTATTAAGCTTGGGGGAGTTGATACGTCTCAATCGTATCTACTTTTCCAAACTCTTTTGCCCTTGTTTTGGACTCTAATTTGCATGATTTGAATGGAACTAACCCGGACTAACACTGTTTTGAGCAGAATTGCCATGGTGTTGTTTTTGCGCAGAAATAAAAGTTCTCGGAATGACATAGAAATTTACGGAGAATTTTTGTAAAATATATAAATAATACTAGTGCAAGAATCAACGGAGGAAGTGGAGCATGGATCCCACAAGCCCACCAGGCGCGGCCTCCCGTGGCCGCGCGTGGCATGCTTGTGTGGCCCACGTTGCTCCACCGCCTCCAATCTCAGGTCTATTTTGTCCCTTTCATCTGGAAAAAATCAAGGAGAAGAGTTCATCGCGTTTTACGATACGGAGGCGCTCCCCACCTCCTGTTCTTCCTCTGGAGGGCAGATCTAGAGTCCGTTTTGGCTCCGGAGAGGGGAGATCGTCGCCATCGTCACCACCAACCTTCCTTCATCGCCAATTCCATGATGCTCTTCACTGTTCGTGAGTAATCTCATCGTAGGCTTGCTGGACGGTGATGGGTTGGATGAGATCTATCATGTAATCGAGTTAGTTTTGACGGGGATTGATCCCTAGAATCCACTATGTTCTAAAATTGATGTTGCTACTACTTTGCCATGCTTAATGCTTGTCACTACGGCCCGAGTGCCACGATTTCAGATCTGAACCTATTATGTTGTCACCAATATATGTGTGTTCTTGATCCTATCTTGCAAGTTGTAGTCACCTACTATGTGTTATCACCCGGCAACCCCGGAGTGACAATAGCCGGAACCACTCCTGAAGATGACCATAGTATGAGGAGTTCATGTATTCACCAAGTGTTAATGCGTTGGTCCGGTTCTTTATTAAAAGGAGAACCTTAATATCCCATAATTTCCATTAGGACCCCGCTGCCACGGGAGGGATGGACAATAGATGTCATGCAAGTTCTTTTCCCTAAGCACGTATGACTACATACGGAATGCATGCCTACATTACATTGACGAACTGGAGCTAGTTACATATCTCTCCGTGTTATAACTGTTGCATGATGAATAACATCCGGCATAATCATCCATCACCGATTCAATGCCTACGAGTTTTTCCTACTGGTCCTTGCTACGTTACTTTGCCGCTACTGCTGTCACTGCTGCTACTGTTACTCTGTTGCTACTACTATTACTTTGCTGCTACTGCTGTCACTTTGCTGCTACTGGTTACTGTTGCTACTGCTGCTATCACACTACTTTGCTACTGATACTTTTCTGCAGATACTAAGTCTTTCAGGTGTGGTTGAATTGACAACTCAACTGCTAATACTTGAGAAATTTCTTTGGCTTCCCCTTGAGTCGAATCAATAAATTTGGGTTGAATAATCTACCCTCGAAACTGTTGTGATCCCCTATACTTGTGGGTTATCAGGGCATATATGGGAGGCCGCGAGGAACCGTTGGCGTCGCGAGTGTACCTACCCCCAAGGCATTGGGGCCTGAGCTTCTAGAGTCATTGGGGAACAATGTTGTAGCCAGCGCGGAGCATAGGTCTTGCACTAGGCATGAGGTGGACCCCTTCCGTGTCCTCGGGGGGGGCCTGGGCGTATATAGCCTCGACTCATTATTATGTGAGTGTGTCACGGGATGAAGTATGTTTCAGAAGGATTGAAGGACGATGCAAAGGTGCGCCGGGTTGATGCAGGTCTTGCGTGCTCATGCTCCTTCACGGGAGGCCTATTAAGGGCTTTTTATGACTTTACGTTGACATGTCCCAGTCTCGCACATTTCCCTACAGTCGTGAGGCGCCTCACGAGGCAAGGCCCCGACATCCCCCGATACCGACCAAGCCTGGACGGCACCAGGGTGGTCAAGTGGCTTTGTGACCGGTAAGGCTCCTGAGGTGCGATGCTCAGGAGCCCCTTTAACGTTCGAGCGGCTCTGCGTCGCTAAGATCCGGTCATGAACATTTCTCAACCACCGTTGCGTGTGACCGAATGAACAGATGTAGCTACGGGGCCAGGCCCTGCCTCCCATGATAACGGCCGAATGTCCGTGGACAATATCAATGGTGGCAGGTGGCCTTATGACCGGTAAGGCCCATGAGGCATGATGCTCAGGAGCCCCTTTTTGACGCTCAAGCAACTCTGCGTCGCCAGGACCCGGTCCCGCACATTTCCAACCGCCGCTGCTTGCGACCGAATGGATGATCTCAGCTGCGGGGTCAAGCCCTGCCACCCCTGATAATGACCAAGTGTGCGTGGACGATATCAAGGATGGTAGGTGGCCTTGTGTCTGGTAAGGCTCCTAGAGCGCCATGCGCTGGAGCCCCCTTGGACGCTCCAGCGACTCTAATTTTATCCCGTCGATCATGGTCCTGAGGGGCCGTCGGGCTCCTCATTTCCCGCATTCAGGAGATACGTTGTGGCTGGTTCCCCCGAACGGGAAAAGGTGGATCGCCGAAGGATGCAAGCAAAGTAGCGTGTCAGGTTGCCAAGTGGATGCAATGGAAATTGTAAAAGATACAACTTGTAGGAGTATGCCTCGAGTAGTTGAAGTCCCTGCGGTCAGCAGACACTCCTTAAGGCAGTAGATCTAAAAAATTACCTCGCCGAATGGTTGAAGCCCCCTTGCGTCTGAGGAGCGCCTCGCGAGACCAGGCCCCGACGCCCACGCCTGCATCGTGGTCGTCGCGGGTGATCCGTGTCTTCTCGTGCCTCGCCGTGGCATTCAACTCATCCTTCTGAGGCCCATGGGTTTGGCCCTATCTTGTCCTTCTGTGGGGAAAGGCGGCTAGGCGAAGCCATGTGGCTTGAGGGCGTCTCCCTGCCCGCGCCTTTCAGGCCCGGCTCAAGGAGGATCCCCGAGACGTTCCTCACTCCTGAGGTGGATAGACGCCCCGAGGGGACGCCCGAAGCACTTCTTCATCGGGAGGATCAGGTAGTGCCACATACTCTGGCACATATGGCTCCATGTAGTTGCTTGCCCATCCCCCGCGGCCGGTCATCAGTGCGACAGTGGCGGTCCATCTTGGTGGTGGAGGGGGATCCCCCTGTCGTACTGCTCGGAGATCTTCCTACGATAAGCCTCCGCGCGAAGTCGCTTGTTCCTGTTGCCACCGTCGGCTAGTCGTGGCACCGCCCGATGTTGATTACCTCCTTGGTGTCCTGTCATGTCTCCGTTGTCGTAGTTCGTCTGCGCCATCCCCTCCGCCCTCTGCTCGCTTTGACGAAGGGAGCATTCCTGTCTAGAAGCCCCGGGTTGTTGAGGGCCAACCTGGTCTCAATGATGCACGCCACCGTGTGCGTCAGTCTCCCCGCCGTTCTCCTCGCGTTCCTGGTGGTTGTTGGCACGATGCACTTCATGGCTGGTTGTTGGTGTCTGGAGAAGGTGGAGCGCAACATGAAACACGTCTCTCTCGGGCCTGCCCAGGGCAGGCAGGGCCCCGAAGATTGCAGGCTTAGGAGCTGGCACGCGGTGCGAACCCCCGGCGCCCGACGCCTGTGGCCTTGAGGATGCACTAGGTTGTACGGTCTTCTGGGCGATGGCGATTAGCTCCATGATGTGGTCCCCCTAGACGTCTAAGCCTCCTGGCGTCAGTCGTTGGCGGAACATCTCTCTTTCCATACGCAATGCGTCGTGCGTGTTGAGGTCTCCCAAGTTGATGCGGCGCACTACGGGTGCCTGGGCTGCCGCAAAGCGACCATGTGCCTGGGTGACATGGGTGGCCGTCACGATGGAGGCGATGTTGACGGCATGCTATGTACCGCCTGGTCTCGCGACGCCAGCATGCGCGCTTCCGGTCGCTGTGACATGGTGGTCGGAGACCAGCTCGGCGAGGCTCGGAGAGGCTGGTTGGTCACAGGCCATCGGTGCAGCGACCTGGGAAGGAGGAAGCTAGGAGAAAGACTGCACACGCCCCCTACCTCGCGCGCCAAATGTCGGATTTCGGGCTTGATACGTCCAAAACGTATCTATAATTTTTGATGATTTCATGCTAATTTTATGCTTTTGATAATTGTTTTTATATTAAGTTTATGATTTATTTGGACTAACCTATTAATAGTTGTAAAAGTGCACAATGTTCTTGTTTTACACTTTTATGTGTACGAACTACCAAAAATAGAAGAGGAAACCTTGTTGGAGTCGAATTGGGACTTTCCTGAAATCTGTCTGAAAACTCTTTTTAAAGATTGCCACGTTACGACCCATTTGTAGTTCGGACGCTCCAAGATTGCCACGTTACCATCCTAGAACGCCGACAATATCAAGATCATTACAATTACGGTTTAGACCACAATATTCGATCTGACAGTAGATCAACTCTAGACTCTGTACTATTCAATCAATAATAACAAAAGCAGTATGTATGGGTTTACCTCCATCAAGAGGGCCCGAACCTGGGTAAAACATTATCTTCATTGTCTCTTGTTACCCATAGACCTTAGATCTGCAGTTCGGACCCCCTACTCGAGATCAGTCGGTTTTGACACTGACATTTGTGCTTCCATTGAGAGCTCCGATGTGAGGTTGCAAAAAGGCTCGATGGCTCGCGGATGACCGACAAGTATAGGGGATCAATCGTAGTCCTTTCGATAAGTAAGAGTGTCGAACCCAACGAGGAGCAGAAGGCTCGGATAAACAGTTTTCAGCAAGGTAATAACTGCAAGCACTGAAAGTAGCGATAACAAGTGATGGTGTAGTGAGGTGAAACGTAGCAGGTGAAAAGTAACAAGTAACAAGTAACAACTAATAGCAACGGTGCAACAAAGTGGCCAATCCCTTTTGTATCAACGGACAAGCCTGAACAAAGTCTTTTAGGAAGTAAAGCGGTCCCGAGGACACATGGGAAACCTGTCAAGCTAATTGTCATCATGTTCACATGGTTCGCGTTTGTTACTTTGATAGTTTGATATGTGGGTTGACCGGCGCTTGGGTACTGCCCTCACTTGGACAAGCATCCCACTTATGATTAACCCCTCTCGCAAGCATCCGCAACTACAAAAGAAGAATTAAGACAACGTCTAACAATAACATTAAATTAGTGGATCCAAATCAGCCCCTTACGAAGCAACGCATCGACTGGGGTTTAAG
Source organism: Hordeum vulgare subsp. vulgare (assembly GCF_904849725.1). Taxonomy (NCBI): domain Eukaryota; kingdom Viridiplantae; phylum Streptophyta; class Magnoliopsida; order Poales; family Poaceae; genus Hordeum; species Hordeum vulgare. The sequence goes on along the minus strand of NC_058521.1, from coordinate 243,463,310 downwards.
CTTCTGTCACTCTAGCAACCTATCATCTACTTGCTACTCCTCAATGCCTTCCACTAGGCCCAAATATGGTGAAGTGTTATTTAGTCGACGTTCACATAACACCACTAGAGGAAAAGACAACATACAACGTATCAAAATACCGAACGAATACCAAATTCACATGACTATTAATAGCAAGACTTATCCCATGTCCTCAGGAACAAAAGTAACTACTCACAAAGCATGGATATATTCATGACTAGAGAAGTAATGAATATCATAATGGATCTGAACATATAATCTTCCACCAAGTAAACCAATTAGCATCAACTACAAAGAGTAATCAACACTACTAGCAACCTTACGGGTACCAATCGGCGTCACGAGATGGCGATTGGTTACAAGAGATAGACTAGGGTTTGGATAGGAGATGGTACTGATGAAGATGTTGATGGAGATGACTCCCCTCCAACGGGAGGAGTGTTGGTGATGACGATGGCGACGATTTCCCCCTCCTGGAGGGAAGTTTCCCCGGCAGGATCGTCCTGCCGAAGCTCTAGATTGGTTCTGCTCAAGTTCCGCCTCTTGGCCGCGGAGCCTCCTCGTAAAAGCTCCGCCCTAATTTTTTTCTGGACGAAACCCTTCATATAGCAGAAGAGCGGGGCTAGTGGGCCACCAGGGTGCCCACAAGCCCTGTAGCCGCGGCTAGGGGGGCAGGCCGCGGCTACCATGCTTGTGGGCCCCTGGCAGCTCCCCTATGGCACTTCTTTTGCCCAATATTTTTTATATATTCCCAAAAAATTCCTCGTTGATTTTCAGGGCATTTGGAGTTGCGCAGAATAGAGGACTCAGACTTGCTCATTTTCCAATCCAGTATTCCAGCTGCCGGTATTCTCCCTCTTAAAATAAATCTTGCAAAATAATAGAGAAAAGGCATAAGTATGGTACCACAAAGTATAATAACAGTCCATAAAGCGATAAATATCAACATGAAAGCTTAATGCAAAATGGATGTATCAACTCCCCCAAGCTTAGACCTCTCTTGACCTCAAGCGAAAACCAAGATCCATAAACATGTCCACATGTTTAGGGATGAAGGTGTCGATAAAACATAATACGGACATGAGGGCATCATAATCACACATAGAACAACAATACATCATAAAGATTCTTATGGGAAAGTAACAATTCCTTCACAAAGCAAAGTGTGAATCAAAAACCTTACCGAGAAGTAGCCAACAACAGTCCATAGTCATTGAGGCAATTGCAATTTACCAAAACATCAGAAAGAGTCAAATAAGAGCTTGCAAAGCAAATCCACATACTCAATCATCTCTTTTATTTTCCACAATTGTTACAACTCACGTGGTACTCATGGTATCAAAGTTTCAGTTAGACACAGAGAAAGATAGGGGCTGATAGTTTTCCCTTCCAACCATTTACCTCAAGGGTAAAGTCAACAATAATAAAGCAAGAGTACTCATCTCCAAGTTGATATATGAATATAGATCTTTCCCTAGCATATGACGTTCACCAAGATGAAGACGAAATAGGGAATTGGTGTTGATCACCATGACTTCCACAAGGACAAAAGTAAACGTACAAGATAGGCCCTTCGCAGAGGGAAGCAGAGGTTGTCATGCGCTTTTAGGGTTTGGATATACGACCTCTTAGTATAAAGGAACGTCACTTTATATTGCCTCCTGTGATAAAGAAATTTGTTATGCAGTCTGTCGCTTTTATGTCTTCCTCATCACAGGTTCGTACAAAGCTTATTTTCCACACACTAATAAATCATACATACTTTAGGTAGCATCTTTTTATTGCTTGCACCGATGAGAACTTACTTGAAGGATCTTACTCAATCCATAGGTAGGTATGGTGGACTCTCATGGCAAAAGTGGGTTGAAGGTTTATGGATTGACAAGTAGTATATCTACTTAGCACGGAAGTTTTGGCTAATATGAGGTGGAAGAAATCATCACATGCTAAGGGATCTCTAGACATATAACATAGTTTGGAATCAAGCAAACACAATTCATTATGTTGTCTTCCTTGTCCAACATCTACTTCTAAGCATGTAATAGTTTGGTGAGTGCTCACAATTGTAAAAGGTGTTTAAGATGATATATTTATATGTGAACCTCTCTTTCCTTATTACTTCTTATTAATTGCAACAATTTCCGGGGTCTATGTTGGTCTATTCTCAACAAGTTTCAACCATCATACTTGTTATATGTGAAGCTATCACTTTCCATAAGATCATCTCATGATCTTTCATGCTATCGTTCTTTTCATACTTTTGATCATGGCACAAAACAAAGCCCTTGACTAAGATACTCTTTATTATATAGCTCGCAAGCTCGAATACCTCGGTGGAGACACAAGGCAAAAGACTCAAACTAAACACTAAAGACTTATTCCACTAAGAGAAGAAATAAAAGCTGAAAAGGAAAGAACTAAAACAAAGGTAAAAGCAAAAGATATAAAGGTGATACGATACCAGGGAAGCTCCCCCAAGCTTGACACAAGCCAAGGGATTTGCCCATACCAGTGCTTAGTTGTCTTCCTTTGGTGGATATGGTGGTGTAGTCTTTGCAACCTGGGTTTGGTCCTCCGTCTTCCAAGGCATAGGTGCTCTATCATGGAAAGATGAGTGAGTCTCCGGGATTCTCAAATCTGCAGCCAACCTTATTGATTTAAATCTATACTCATACTCACAATTTTGATTCTGCAGGTCATAGATCTGGGCTTGGAGATGATCAACTCTGTCATAGAGCAGAGAAGGGTGCTTCTCGATATTGTTGACATCGATCTTGTGCTTGTTGGTGAACTCTGTGATCATCATGTGGTTAGCATTGAGTCCACGCTCCACCATCCCTTGGACTTGAAGACTTGTTCTCCATTGCTTCAAGCCTCATCTCCACGCTCCCGGTCTTCTTAGGCCCCTCAACATCACGGATGTGCAACATCCCCTCACTCATCTTGATAGATTGAGGGTGCTGCAACACTTCCGCGAGTTAAGGATTGATAACCTTCTCAAAGACCTTGTCCTTCGGAGCTTTTGGGGAAGCCATACCAGTCTAGATGTGCAGCAGAAACAGGCTCGAAATGAAAACAAAGGAAAACTGCGTGATACGGAGATCAAAACCCTCGAGCGTATATATAATGATTTTTTCGGGACCAGAAGGAGTGCTCCGCAAGAAAACGGAGTCCGGGAGGCACACGAGGTGCCCACAAGCCCTGTAGACCCGGCCAGGGGGAGGCCACGACTACCAAGCTTGTGGCCTCCTCGTGCGCTCTCGGGACTGCTTTTTATTTTTCTATTTTTCCATAAATTCCAACACGGAGAAAATTTCCTACTGGAAAAGTTTTGGAGTCCAATTGCTTACCGAAACACATACCTCTTCGTTTTCAGAGTCTGAAACAGGCTGATAAACATCCCTTATGTACTTCTCTGGAGTTATGATATTGATGATATCGCTCTCAATATTTATGGGAGTACTAGAGATATAATGATTGATTCTTTGCCCATTTACCACTCTAGGAAAATTACCTTCCGTGTTATTGATTTTGATGGCACCGGAACGATATACTTCCTCGACAACGTAGGGACCTTCCCATTTAGAGAGAAGCTTGCATGCGAAGAATCTTAAGCGAGAATTGTAAAGAAGGACATAATCACCTACAGTGAACTCACATTTTTGTATTCTTTTATCGTGCCATCTCTTAACCTTTTCCTTTAACAACTTGCATTCTCATATGCCCGGCCCCTCCATTCATCTAATGAGCTGATATCAAACAACCGCTTCTCACCGGCAAGTTTGAAATCAAAGTTGAGCTCTTTTATTGCCCAATAAGCTTTGTGTTCTAGCTCAAGAGGTAAATGACAGACCTTACCGTAAACCATTTTATACGGCGACATGCCCATGGGATTCTTATAAGCAGTCCTATAATCCCATAGTGCATCGTCAAGTTTGCTAGACCAATTCTTTCGAGATCTATTGACAGTCTTTTGTAAGATCAATTTGATCTCCCTATTACTCAACTCCACTTGATCACTAGACTGAGGATGATAAGGAGATGCAACTCTATGGTTGACATCATACTTAGCGAGCCTCTTGGGGAAAACACCATCAATGAATGAAGTTTAATAGATATCTAGGGACTCCAAATCTTGGGAAAATGACTTCTTTAAGCATCTTAATAGAGGTGTGGTGATCAACATTTCTAGTGCGGATAGCTTCTACCCACTTAGTGACGTAATCAACAGCAACTAAGATGTGAGTATACCCATTGGAACTCGGGAAGGGTCCCATATAATCAAAGCCCCGGACATCAAATGGTTCAATGACAAGTGAATAGTTCATAGGCATTTCCTGACGTTTACTGATGTTCCCTATTCTTTGGCATTTGTCACAAGACAAGACAAACTTACGGGCATCCTTTAAGAGAGTGGGCCAATAGAAACCTGATTGCAATACCTTATGAGCAGTTCTATCTTCAGCATGGTGTCCTCCGTAGGCTTCGGAATGACACTTCTGCAGGATCTGTCCCTGTTCATGTTCAGGCACACAACATCTAATAACACCATCTACTCCTTCCTTATAAAGGTGAGGATCATCCCAAAAGTAGTGTCTCAAATCAAAGAAGAATTTCTTCTTTTGCTGGTAGGTGAAACTGGGTGGTATGTATTTGGCTATGATATAGTTTGCGTAATCAGCATACCACGGTGCACTATGTGAAGTACGGATGACATTCAATTGCTCATCAGGGAAGCTGTCATCAATAGGTCGTGGGTCATCAAGGACATTCTCTACCATGGACAAGTTATCTGCTACAAGGTTATCAGCACCCTTTCGGTCAACAACGTGCAGATCAAATTCCTGTAGTCGGAGAACCCATCTGATTAGCCTATGTTTAGCGTCCTTCTTCTCCATAAGGTACTTAATAGCAGCATGATCAGAGTGAATAATGACTTTGGAGTCAACTATAAAAGATCTAAACTTTTCACATGCAAACACGACTACTAAAAATTCCTTCTCCGTAGTGGCATAGTTTCTTTGGGCACTGTCTAGAGTTTTACTAGCGTAGTGAATGACATTCAACTTCTTGTCAATCCTTTGTCCTGGAACAGCACCAATAGCATAATCACTAGCATCGCACATGATTTCAAAGGGCAAGTTCCAATCAGGTGGTTGAACAATAGGTGCGGTTATCAAGGCCTTCTTAAGTATTTTGAAAGCTTCCTCACAATCCTCATCAAAAACAAAAGGAACATCCTTCTGCAAGAGGTTGGTAAGAGGCCTAGAAATCTTAGAGAAGTCTTTAATGAACCTTCTATAGAAACCAGCATGACCTAGGAAACTTCATATACCTCTAATATCTGTGGGGCAAGGCATTTTCTCAAGTGCATGAACCTTAGCCTTATCAACTTCAATTCCTTTCTCAGAGATTTTGTGTCCTAAGACGATGCCTTCATTAACCATGAAGTGGCACTTCTCCCAGTTCAAAACGAGGTTGGTATCTTTGCATCTCTGTAAGACCCGATCAAGGTTGCTGAGGCAATCGTCAAAGGAAGAACTATAAACATAGAAATCATCCATGAAAACCTCAACAATCTTTTCACAAAAGTTAGAGAATATAGCCATCATACATCTTTGAAAGGTGGCAGGTGCATTGCATAAGCCAAAAGGCATACGTCTATAAGCAAAGGTGCGGAAATGGTAGGTGAAAGTGGTTTTCTCCTGATCAGATTGTGCAACAGGTATTTGGGAAAAACCAGAATAACCGTCTAGAAAGCAGAAGTGTGTGTGTTTAGATAGCCTTTCTAGCATTTGGTCGATAAACGACAAAGGGTAATGGTCTTTCCTAGTTGCCTTGTTTAGTTTCTGGAAGTCGATCACCATCCTCGAGCTAGTAATAATCCTCTGGGGATTAGTTCATTCTTATCATTAGGAACGATGGTGATACCTCCCTTCTTAGGGACGCAATGTACTAGACTTACTTAATCACTATGAGCAACATGATAAATGATTCCTGCTTCCAAAATCTTTAATATTTCTTTTCTCACGACCTCCTTCATCCTAGGATTTAATCTCCATTGATGATCAGCAACTGGCTTAGAATTAGGATCGGTTTTAATCTTGTGCTGACATAGAGTGGGACTAATACCCTTAAGATCATCAAGAGTATATCCAATAGCAGCATGGTGCTTCCTCGAAGTTTTTAATAACTTCTTCTCTTCGTGATTCAAGAGATGAGCAGTAATAATAACAGGATATATCTCCTTCGCATCAAGATAGGCATACTTAAGAGTATCTGGTAACTGTTTAAGCTCGAACACAGGATCACCCTTTGGTGGGGGAGGATCCCCAAACAGTTCAACAGGCAGATTATTCTTAAGAATAGGATATTGTTCTAAAACAATTTTATCTATCTCATCTCTTTCATCCATATGCATATCATTTTCATGCTCAAGCAGATATTGCTCTAAAGGATCCGTAGGAGGTACGACAATAGAGGCAAGAGCAATGATTTCATCCCTACCAGACGACTCTTTTTCATAGGGTTGTCTTCCAAACTTGGAGAGGTTAAATTCATGAGACGCACCCTCGAAACTAACAGTGACAGTCTGTTTAACGCAATCAATATGAGCATTGACAGTGTTGAGAAAGGGTCTACTAAATATGATGGGACAAAAGCTATCTTGTGTAGTAGCAAGGACGAGGAAATCTGTAGGATACTTCATCTTACCACACATGACTTCTACGTCTCTCACAATTCCCACAGGGCAGATAGTGTCTCTATTATCTAGCGTAATAGTGACATCAATGGGTTCTAACTCAGCAGGTGCAATCTCATCTTTGATTTCATCATATAGGGACCATGGTATTGCACTAACACTAGCACCCATATCACATAAACCATGATAACAGTGATCTCCTATCTTGACAGAAACAACGGGCAGGCCAACTACAGGTCCATATTTGTCTTTCGCGTGAGGTTTAGCAATTCTAGCGGAGTCCTCACAGAATTTGATAACATGCCCGTCTATGTCTTCGGCTAAGAGATCTTTGATAATAGCAACACTAAGTTCAACTCTAATTTCCTCAGGGGGTGCAAGTGGTCTAATGTAACCCCTACGTATCACAGTTGGAGCTTTAGAATAATCCTTTTTCCTAGTAGGGTAATGTGGTTTCTCAGTGTAGGCACAAGGAACAATAGGATCATTATAGGCAATGACTTTCTCTTCAACTAGGTTGGGTTTAACTATGTTGACTTCTACAGGAGGATGATACTTAAACCACTTCTCTTTGTGAAGATCAATATGAGCAGCAAAAGATTCACATAGAGAAGCTACTATCTCAGAGTCAAGTCCATACTTAGCGCTAAAATCTCTAGAAGTGTTTGTTTCAACAAAAGATTTAATGCAATCAAACTGGAAATTCATACCTGACTCCTTACCTTCTTCAAGCTCCCAATCTTCAGAGTTACGTTTGATTCTTTCCAATAAATTCCACTTGTGGTGAATATCCTTCTTCATAAAAGAACCGGTACAAGAAGTGTCAAGCATGGTACAATCTTCATGAGAAAGTGGAGCATAAAAGTTTTGAGTGATAATTTCTCTCGAGAGCTCATGATTGGGGCATGAATATAGCATTGATTTAAGCCTCCCCCAAGCTTGAGCTATGATTTCCCTGCCACGAGGCCAAAAGTTATAAATATAATTCCGATCACGATGTACTAAATGCATAGGATAAAACTTTTGATGAAATTCCAATTTCAACCGATTGTAACCCCATGATCCAGTATCATCACATAGCCTATACCATGTCAACGCTTTATCCTTCAAAGATAAAGTAAAGACTTTCTTATTTACCTCATCCTCGGGCAAACCTGCAAGCTTAAATAAACCACAAACTTTATCTACATAGATTAGATGCAAGTCTGGATGTGATGATCCATCTCGTGTAAAAGGATTAGCCAACAGTTTCTCAAGCATACCCGAAGGAATTTCATAAAAGATATTTTCAGTAGGTACCTTAGGTTGAGGAGCAATTCCTTGTGCTTCCCTTCGTTGTGAAGATACCCCGAACAAATTCCTCAAAGGAACAGTTTCCATAGTGACAAGTGACAATAAATTTCAGCACAACATATAAATGTTTCCTTACCAAATTCCACTTGCCAAAGGCGCTTCACTCCCCGGCAACGGCGCCAGAAAAGAGTCTTCATGACCCACAAGTATAGGGGATCAATCATAGTTGTTTTGATAAGTAAGAGTGTAGAACCCAACGAGGAGTAGAAGGCTCTGATAAACGGTTTTCAGCAAGGTAATAAATGCAAACACTGAAAGTAGCGGTAACAAGTGATGGTGTAGTGAGGTGAAACGTAGCAGGTGAAAAGTAACAAGTAACAAGTAATAGAAATGGTGCAGCAAAGTGGCCCAATCCCTTCTGTAGCAAGGGACAAGGCTGAACAAAGTCTTATAGGAAGTAACGCGCTCCTGAGGACACATGGGAAACCTGTCAAGCTAATTTTCATCATGTTCACATGGTTCGCGTTCGTTACTTTGATAGTTTGATATGTGGGTGGACCGGCGCTTGGGTACTGCCCTTATTTGGACAAGCATCCCACTTATGGTTAACCCCTCTCACAAGCATCCGCAACTACAAAAGAAGAATTAAGACAACGTCTAACCATAGCATTAAACTAGTGGATCCAAATCAGCCAATTACGAAGCAACACATAGACTAGGGTTTAAGCTTCTGTCACTCTAGCAACCCATCATCTACTTACTACTCCCCAATGCCTTTCTCTAGGCCCAAATATGGTGAAGTGTTATGTAGTCGACATTCAGATAACACCACTAGAGGAAAAGACAACATACATCATATCAAAATACCGAACGAATACCAAATTCACATGACTATTAATAGCAAGACTTATCCCATGTCCTCAGGAATAAAAGTAACTACTCACAAAGCATGGATATATTCATGACCAAAGAAGTAATGAATATCATAATGGATCTGCATATATAATCTTCCACCAAGTAAACCAATTAGCATCAACTACAAAGAGTAATCAACACTACTAGCAACCTTACGGGTACCAATTGGCGTCGCGAGACGGCGATTGGTTACAAGAGATAGACTAGGGTTTGGATAGGAGATGGTGGTGATGAAGATGTTGATGGAGATGACTCCCCTCCGACGAGAGGAGTGTTGGTGATGACGATGGAGATGATTTCCCCCTCCGGGAGGAAAGTTTCCCCGGCAGGATCGTCCTGCCGGAGCTCTAGATTGGTTCTGCTCAAGTTCCGCCTCGTGGCGGCGACGCCTCCTCGAAAAAGCTCCGCCCTAATTTTTTTCTGGACGAAACCCTTCATATAGCAGAAGAGGGGGGCCAATGGGCAACCAGGGTGCCCACAAGCCCTGTAGCCGCGTCCAGGGGGGCAGGCCGCGGCTACCAGGCTTGTGGGCCCCTAGCAGCTCCCCTCCGGCACTTCTTTCGCCCAGTATTTTTTATATATTCCCAAAAAATTCCACGTTTATTTTTAGGGCATTTGGAGTTGCGTAGAATAGAGGACTCAGACTTTCTCCTTTTTCGGTCCAGAATTCCAGCTGCCGGTATTCTCCCTCTTCAAATAAACCTTGCAAAATAAGAGAGAAAAGGCATAAGTATGGTACCGCAAAGTATAATAACAGTCCATAAAGCGATAAATATCAACATGAAAGCGTGATGCAAAATGAACATATCACTCGCTTGGTCACGAGCGACAGCGTCAAGTCCGGAGATATCTTCATCTCTGGCCAATCCTCTGCTTTTAGTAATCCCCTTCGCACTTCAAGGCGGCTCATCATGAGATCGGCAGGGTTACCCCGATCCCGGTGAGTTGGAATTCATCGACAACACACACTGCGACCTAATCCTCTCCTAGGTTCCGGCGGTGGCCGGGAACCTCGAAAGTTCCGAAGCTTTAACTTTGGGTCCTATTCTAGGCTTCGAGTCTGGAATAGATTTTAACCTTGATTCGGCCTCGAGCCATGATCGAGCTATGGAATTTGGAGGCACGAGGGATATCCCGCCCGAACACATGTCCTGCCCGAAGCCTCGAAATGCAGTTCCTTTAGGACTCTGTGTGTGAGTCCAGCAAATCTCTCATTGTCTAATGAGGCAAAGACTCAAGCCCAAACCGATGACTATTCGGACAAATGGGATTCGATCGAGGACCTTTCCTTCCCTGGAACCAGGTGCGGGGAACATTATTCCCCACCCACCACCCACTTCATCGCCACCATCGAAGATCTAACTGATGTGTTAGACATCTCTTCTAAAGAGGCCAAAGATATGGACACAAATATTCAATCACTGGACCCTCCCATAACGGGATGATGGACCGCCACCTCCACGTACGATGTCTACATGGTGGACACCCCCAAGGACGAAGGTGATATGGGGAAAGAGGCGATGACACCCTAGTCAAAAACAACGGTGATGAACCCGTCAATCGCCAGCGCCAGCGCAAAGTGCCTAAAGCTTGTAAAGGCAAGGAAAGCAATGCACGCGTAGGGGAAAACCTATATCCTCAGGATACAAAAAATCTTGCCAAACCCCAAAACCTTCAGACCGGCCTGAAGATCTGAGCGACTCAGAAGACAACTACTACATCCCTTCGATTGAGGAGGATGAAAACTTGGGAGCCGAAGATTTTATTGACCTCGAAGACCCATTGGATTAGGAAATGTTTACGCAATAGCTCATTGCCACTGCTCGGAGCGTTAAGCTAAAGCAGAGATAGCTGAGAGACAAACAAGACTTCATCAATGAAAGATGGACCAAAGTCCTGGCTGCTGAAGAAGGGTACGAACAAGAGCGACAGGGGCAAACCAAGAGTTACCCGCGACTACGCGTGTTACCAGAATTCGAAGATGAAGCGTTGGAGCCTGCACCACCCAGATTCACACAAGATGATCAACCAGACTTTCCTCCTCGAGGACATGACAAGCAAAAGAAACTGGTTCATCCCAAGGGCCGATATGATTTGCAGCATAAAATTAAGTCTAAAGCAGAAAAAACCAGATCCATTTACGGATCCGGAAGTCGCACTCCTGCAAGGAAAAATAGATACCACGCTCATCCCAACTAGAACAATGGAGTTCGGTATACGCAACACTGTAGAACCTCGACCGATCTCGAGCATGACACAACTCGGATAAGGGGAGCTGCTCACCCAATGTGCTTCATAGATGAGGTAATGTGGCATCAATTCCCTAAAGGGTTTAAACGGGATGACAGATTCAGTTGTCTAGATCGAGGATTTGCTCCTTCATATTCACATGTCTTGCACAGATTATCGCCACACCATCAAATACCTACTGTTACAACATATTTCTCCATATGTGGTTTTGGTAATTGATGACAATCCCCATGAACTAATGGTTGCATTGATTTATATTCGATGGATTTGTCCATAGACACTTCTTGAAGTCCATATGTTGGTTTCAAGGAGTTTATATGATGACCAAGGTGGTATTCAAGGTATTATCCAAAGAATGGTCATACATACACAAGGTTGATCAATACTAAGACAAAGAGTAAATCAAGATGATCAACACACAAAGCGTACAAGATGTACCGAGAGGGATCAAGTGATCCCATGGTATGGTAATAATTGTCCATAATGCTTTTGTATACTAACCCATGGTCTTCGTGAGAGTTCTATGTGGGGTTAGGTGTGTTTCCATGGGTTTGCGTCAAGTGAAGGATCTCATTTAACCCATGACGGATGACATCAAGTGGTGATCTTCATCAAGATTACAGTGTGCAAGTTCAAGTGGAGCATCACGAAGATATCATGCTTGAAGCTTGCCATCCATTTTGGTGGCAATGGACTTGTGAAGATGTAATGAAGAGTGGCTCACCCATAGTGAGTATGCGGGAGCAATCAACTTGTATTCATCAAGCTAACGAAATCAAGAAAGGCGGTCCATCTTGAGGAAGTCAAGATCTTCATATTCTAGCTCAAGTGGAGTATGTGCAAGGTATAGGTTTGCCCTTGATAGGTTTTCTATTTTTGGATAGATTGTCGTACTCTCAAGGGGGGCTCTCAAGTGAGTAGCTTGATCGTATCATTCATTGAGATCTCAAACCATTTGCATCCTTGCATCATCTTTCCTGGTTCTTGTCTGGTGGTTCTCTTTGCGAGTTTTAGAGCTTATGGTCATGTTTATGACAAGCTCGAGTTCATCAAAAATGGAGTTTATGTGGATCTTCTATGACGTTTTTGATGTTGGAGTTTTCGTCGGTTCTTCATTCATAGAGGTCTCATATCTCTATATCATTGGCATTTTCATAACTACATGTTCTTAAGATTACCAATGTGTTGTTTGATAGCTCTTGTCGTCCTGAATCTAACAAGCTTGAGTTTGCTGAATACGGAGCTTGTTTGCATAATTTATGGTAGTTATGGTCTTTCCTGTTTTCTTCGAGTGGTTGTACCACTTTCGCGGGCGGTTGTACCGCCCACACCCTGGGTCGTTGAACCGGCCCAACACCAGGGTTCAACCGGACACGGTTCCGTTGAGCTCCGGTTGTTGGGCGGTAGTGGACCGGTTGTACCGCTATATTACATAGCCCGGTACAACCGGTGTTCCAGGCGGTTGTACCATGTGGGACCTTGCTGTGACCAACGTTTGAGTTGGGCGGTGGTTGGGTGGTTGTACCGCTTGAACGATTGTATCGCCCACGTCACTAGTTGTACCGCTCTTGTGTATTTCTGCACATAACGGGCAGATTCCTGGGGACCTATTTAAGGGGGTCTTCTTCCCCAATGGTTCCCCATCTCTTGAGCTCGTTTTTGCCCCCCATTGCTGACCCTCTTAGAGCTTTCTAGCTCTCAATCCCTCCAATGATTCTTGTTAGTTCTTGAGGGAAAAGAGAGAGGAGATCTAGATCCACATTTCCACCAATCACTTTCTCCTCTTTGCGAGGGGAACCGCTTGTTGGAAATATACCCTAGAGGCAATAATAAAATATTTAATATTATATTTCTTGTTTCAAGATAATCGTTTATCCATGCTAGAATTGTATTGAATGGAAACACAAATACATGTGTGGATATATAGACAAAACAATGTCCCTAATGATCCTCTAGTTGACTAGCTCGTTGATCAAAGATGATTAAGGTTTCCTAGCCATAGACAAGTGTTGTAACTTGATAACGGGATCACATCATTAGGATAATGCTGTGATGGACAAGACCCAAAATATAAACATAGCATGTGATCGTGTCATTTTGTTGCTATTGTTTTCTCCATGTCAAGTATATGTTCCTATGACGCTGAGATCATCTAACTCACTGACACCGGAGGAATGCCTTGTGTGTATCAAATACCACAACGTAACTGGGTGACTATAAAGGTGCTCTACATCTATCTCTGAAGGTGTCCATTGAGTTAGCATGGACCGAGACTGGGATTTGTCACTCCGTATGACGGAGAGGTATCTTGGGGCCCACTCGGTAATACAACATCATAAACAAGCCTCGCAAGCAATGTGACTAAAGAGTGAGCCACATGATCTTGTATTACGGAACGAGTAAAGAGACTTGCCTGTAACGAGATTGAAATAGGTATGGAGATGCCGACGATTGAATCTCGAGCAAGTAACATACCGAAGGACAAAGCGAATGGCATACATGATTAACTGAATCCTTGACACAGAGGTTCAACCGACAAGATCTGCGTAGAATATGTAGGATCCAATATGGGCATGCAAGTCACACTATTGGATATTGACCAAAGAGTTTCTCGGTCATGCCTACATAGTTCTCGAACCCACAGGGTCTGCACACTTAAGGTTCGGTGATGTTTTAGTATAGTTGAATTATTGAACTATGTAACAAAATGTTGTTAGGAGTCCCAGATGAGATCTCGGACGTCACGAGGGTTTCTAGAATGGTCTGGAGACGAAGATTGATATATAGGAAGTATCCATTTGGCTTCCGGAAGTTTTTCGGGCATTACCGGTAAAGTACCGGGAGTGACGAATATTGGATATTGACCAGATAGTGTATAGGTCATGTCTACATAGTTGTCGAACCCACACGGTCTGCACACTTAAGGTTCGGTGATGTTTCGGTATAGTTGAATTATTGAACTATGTAACTGAATGTTGTTAGGAGTCCCGGATGAGATCTCACACGTCACGAGGGTTTTTGGAATGGTCCGGAGACGAAGATTGATATATAGGAAGTATCCATTTGGCTTTCGGAAGGTTTTCGGGCATTAACGGTAAAGTACCGAGAGTGACGAATGGGTTTCGGAGTTCCACCGGGAGGGGCCACCCACCCGGGATAGAACCAAAGAGGCACAAGGGTCGCACACCAACCCTTAGTGGGTTGGTGGACAACCCAAGACGGCTACTTCGGCCGAAAGAAGGAGAAAGGAAAGGAGAGGAGGCCAAACCGAATAGGGGAAGGAGGACTCCTCCTTCCAAGTTGTGTTGGAGGAGGACTCCTCCCTCTCCTCTTGCGCTGTCCGACCCTAGGGTTTTTTCCCTAGGGCGCCACACCTCCCTCCCATCTATATATAGTGGAGGTGAGAGAGACTTTTGGCACCTCAAGCCATAGTGCAGCCCTCTCTCCCTCCACCACTTCGTGTCACCCCGTAGCATGTTCGGTACGGCACGGCGAAGCCGTGTCGGAGTAGCTCGACCACCATCACCGCCACACCGTCGTGCTGCCCGGAGAATTCAGCTACCTCTTCGTCTCTCTTGCTGGATCAAGAAGGCGGAGATCGTCATCGAGCTGTACGTGTGCTGAACATGGAGGTGCCGTCCGTTCGGTACTAGATCAGGACGGAGTACGTGGGATGCTTGCAATTCGGATCGCAAAGACGTTTGACTACATCAATCGCGTTTCTTAACGCTTCTCGCTTAGCGATCTACAAGGGTATGTAGATCTGATCTCCCCTCTCATACATGATCATCACCATGATAGGTTTTGCGTGTGCGTAGGAAATTTTTTATTTACCATGCGATGTTCCCCAATAGTGGCATCATGAGCTAGGTTCATGCATAGATGATATCTCGAGTAGAACACAAAAGAGTATGTGGGCGTTGATGTTCAATTTGCTGCCCTCCTTAGTCTTTTCTTGATTCGGTGGTATTGCTGGATTGCAGCGGCCCGGACCAACATTACTCGTACGCTTACGAGAGACTTCATCGACTAACATGCAACTTGTTGCATAAAGATGACTGGCAGGTGTTTGTTTCTTCAACTTTAGTTGAATTGGATTTGACCGAGGCGGTCCTTGGAGAAGGTTAAATAGCAATTTGCATATCACTGTTGTGGCTTGCGTACGTAAGATGCGATCATACTAGATACCTATAGCAGCCACGTAAAATTTGCAACAACAAATTAGAGGACGGCTAACTTGTTTTTGGAGGGTATGCATGTGATGTGATATGGCCAATGAGATGATATGATATATTGGATGTATGAGATGATCATGATGTAGTAGTTAAATATCGACTTGCACATCGATGCTACGACAACTGGCAGGAGCCATAGGGTTGTCTTTAATTATTTTGTGCTTGGTGATGCTTTGCTTTATTGCTAGTAGTAGCTTTAGTAGTAACAACATAGTTAGCACGACAACGTCGATGGCAACACGATGATGGAGATCATGGTGTGGCGCCACTGGCGATGGGGATCATGCCGGTGCTTCGGTGATGGAGATCAAGAAGCACAAGTTCATGGCCATATCATGTCACTTATGATTTGCATGTGATGTTAATCATTTTATCCACCTTATTTTTCTTAGGACGACGGTATAATTATAAGGTGATCCCTCATTAAAATTTCAAGATAAAATTGTGTTCTCCCCGATTGTGCACCATTGCGACGGTTCGTCGTTTCGAGACACCACGTGAGGATCGGGTGTGATAGACTGTACATTCACATACAACGGGTGCAAAACAGTTGCACACGCGGAACACTCGGGTTAAACATGACGAGCCTAGCATGTACAGACATGGCCTCAGAACACAAGACCGAAAGGTCGAGCATGAACCATAAAGTTTATATGATCAACATAGAGATGTTCACCATTGACACTATACTCAACTCACGTGATGATCGGACTTGGACTTCAGTTAGTGAATTTGGATCATGTGCCAGTAGAATGACTAGAGGGATGTCAATTTGAGTGGGAGTTTATTAGTAATATGATTAGCTAAACTCAATTATATTGAACATAGTCTAAGTAATCTTTGCAAAATTTTATGTTGTACATCAATGGCTCGCGCAGGAGCAACCCTAAATTTTAATGCATTCCTAGAGAAAGCTAAGCTCAAAGATGACTGAAAGATGATGGAAGCAACTTTGTTGACTCGGCCCGTAATCTGAAGCTTATGCTCACGACTGCCCAAAATGCAATATGTCCTTGATGTAGCGCTAGGTGATGCACCACCCAAAACGGTGACCCAAGAAGTTATGAACACTTGGCAGTCGCGTAAGGATGACTACTCATTAGTTCAATGTGAAGTTTTGTATGGCTTAGAAACGGGACTTCAAAGACATTTTGAATGTCATGGAGAATATGAGATGTTCGAGGAGTTGAAGTTTATCTTTGAGAAGAATGCCTGGATCGAGAGGTATGAAACCTCCGATAAATTTTATGCTTGCAAAATGGAGGAGAACAGGTCTGTCAGTGAACACATACTCAGAATGTCTGGGTACTCTAACCATCTAGCTGAGCTGGGGATTGCTCTCCCGCAAGAGGCTATCACTGACAGAGTTGTTCAGTCACTGCCACCTAGCTATAAGAGCTTCATGTTGAACTACAGCATGCAAGGGATGAATAAGTCAGTCGCCGAGCTGTTTGCGTTGGTGAAAGTCAAAGAGTCAGAAATCCATAAAGAGCATCAAGTGTTGATGGTCAATAAGACCACCAATTTCAAGAAAAACGGCAACGAAAAGAAGTGTAACCCCGAAAAGAGTGGCAAAGTTGTTGCCCCTCCGACGAAGAAACCCAAGGCTGGACTTAAGCCAGAAACTGAGTGTTATTATTGCAAGGGGACTGGTCACTGGAAGCGAAACTGCCCCAAGTATCGGGCCGATAAGAAGGCAGCCAACGCAAAACAAGGTATATTTTATATACATGTTATTGATCTCTACCTCACGAGCTCTCGTAGTAGTGCCTAGGTATTTGATACCGGTTCTGTTGCTCACATTTGCAACTTGAAATAGGAACTGCGAAATAAACGAAGGCTGGCGAAGGTTGAAGTGACGATGCGCATGGGAAATGGTTCCAAGGTTGATGCTATCACTGTCGGGATGGTCTCACTTCAGTTACCATCGGGATTAGTGATGAATATAAATAAATGTTATTTAGTGCATGCGTTAAGCATGAACATTATATCTGGATCTTGTTTATGGCGAGACAGTTACTCATTTAAGTCAGAGAATAATGTTTGTTCTATTTATGTGAGTAATATCTTTCATGATCATGCACCCAATGTCAGGGGTTTATTCATGTTGAATCTCGATGGTGATGATACACATATACATAACACTGAGACCAAAAGATATAGAGTTGATAATAATAGCGCCACTTTTTTGTGGCACTGCATCTTAGGTCATATTGGTGTAAAAGGCATGAAGAAACTCCATGGTGATGGACTTTTGGAGTCACTTGATTTTGAATCACTTGACACATGCGAACCATGTCTCATGGGCAAGATGACTAAGACTCCATTTTCCGGAACAATGGAGCGTGCAAGTGACTTGTTCGAGATCGTACATACTGATATGTGAAGACCGCTGAGCATAGAGGCGCGCGGTAGATATCATTATTTTCTCACCTTCACCAATGATTTGAGTAGATATAGTTATATTTACTTAATGAAGCACAAGTCTGAAATGTTTGACAAGTCCAAGCGATTTCGGAGTGAAGTTGAAAATCATCGTAACAAGAAGATCAAATTCCTACAATCTGATCGAGGAGGTGAGTATCTAAGTTATGAATTTGGTGCTCACTTAAGACAGTGTGTAATTGTTTCATAATTGACACCTCCTGGAACACCACAACGTAATGGTATGTCTGAATGTCGTAATCATACTTTATTAGATATGGTGCGTTCTATGATGCCTCTTACCGATTTGCCGATATTGTTTTGGGGCTATGCATTGGAGACAGCTCGATTCACTTTAAACAGGGCACCATCAAAATCCGTTGAGACGACACCATATGAACTGTGGTACGGCAAGAAGTCAAAGTTGTCGTTTCTTAAAGTTCGGGATGTGATGCTTATGTCAAATAGCTTCAGGTTGAAAAGCTGGAACGCAAAGCGGAAAAGTGCGTCTTCATAGGTTACCCAAAAGGGACAGTTGGGTATACCTTCTATCTCAAATCTGAGGGCAAAGTGTTTGTCGCTAAGAATGGAGATTTTCTTAAGAAAGAGTTTCTCTCGAAAGAATTGAGTGGGAGGAAGATAAAACTTGATGAGGTTGTAGAACCTTTGCTTCAACCAGATGGTGGCGCAGGACAAACAAAAGTTGTTGTCGAGGCTGCACCAGTTGAAGAGGAAGCTAATGATGATGATCATGAAACTTCACATCAAGTTTCTATCGGACCTCATAGGTCCACAGGGGCACATACTGCTCCTGAGTGGTACGGGAATCCTGTCTTATCAATCATGTTGTTAGACAACAATGAACGTGCGAGCTATGGAGAAGCAATGTTGGGCCCGGATTCCAACAAATGGTTAGAGTCCATAAATCTGATATAGGATCTATGTATGAAAACAAAGTATGGACTTTGGAAGTATTACCTGAAGGACAAAAGGCTATTTAGAACAAATGGATCTTTAAGAAGAAGACGAACGCGGATGGTAATCTGACTGTCTATAAAGCTCGACTTGTGGCAAAGGGTTCTTCACAAGTTCAAGGAGTTGACTACAATGAGACCTTCTCACCAGTAACGATGCTTAAGTTCGTCAGAATCATGTTAGCAATAGCTGCATTTTCCAATTATGAAATTTGTCAGATGGATGTCAAAACAACGTTCCTTAATGGGTTTCTTAAGGAAGAGTTGTATATGATGCAACCGGAACGTTTTGCCGATCCAGAGAATGCTGACAAAGTGTGCAAGCTCGAGCGATCCATTTATGGACTAGTGCAAGTATCTCGGAGTTGGAATCAATGCTTTGATGAGATGATCAAAGCGTTCGGGTTTATACAAGTTTTTGGAGAAGCTTGTATTTACAAGAAAGTGAGTGGGAGATCTATGGCGTTTCTAATATTATATGTGTATGACATATTGCTGATTGGAAACAATATAGGTCTTTTGGGAAGAGTAAAGGATTACTTGAATAAAAGTTTTTCAATGAAGGACCTCGGAGAAGCTGCTTACATATTAGGCATTAAGATCTATAGAGATAGATCAAGACGCCTAATAGGACATTCACAAAGCACATACCTTGATAAGGTTTTGAAGAATTTCAAAATGGAACAATCCAAGAAGGGGTTCTTGCGTGTGTTACAAGGTATAAAGTTGATTAAGGCTCAATGCTCAGCGACTGCAAAAGATAGAGAAACGATGAGTCTTGTCCCCTATGCTTCAGCCATAGCGTCTATCATGTATGCAATGTTGTGCACTAGACCGGATATCAGCCTTGCCATAAGTATAGCAGGCAGGTTTCAAAGTAATCCAGGAATGGAGCACTTGACAGCGGTCAAGAATATTCTGAAGTACGTGGAAAGGACTAAGGAAATGTTTCTTGTTTATGGAGGTGACGAAGATCTCGTCATGAAGGGTTACGTCTATGCAAGCTTCGACACTCATCTGGATGACTCTAAGTCACAAACCGGATACGTATTTATTCTCAATGGGGTTGCGGTAAGCTAGTGCAGTTCCAAGCAGAGCATCGTAGATGATACTATATGCGAAGCGGAGTACATATGTGGCAGCCCGAGACGGACGATCGAGAAGATTCCCCTTTTATTCCGTTTTTGTCGTGTGGCTTATTTGTTTGTCGCACTCATCATTGCATCATTCGCATCATCAGCATTGCATCGGCATCCCGTTGCCGCCAGTTTTTGAAACCAGCATCCGTTTTTGAAACCAGCATCAAGTTGTCTTTTCAATTCTTCTCAACCGGAGTTGTTGTGTCAATTCTTTTTCAACCGGTGCGCTTCTCTTCAAGTTATTCTACCCTCTCCAATTTTGCAAGATCAATCTCTCATTTCTTTCTGGAGGTCTTCTCATGTGTCCCAAGTGGTCTTTGTTTTCCCCACCCTCCCACCCTTTTCCTCATTGATTCAATTTTCATCCAAGTGTCTTCCGCTATCTTTTCTTCCGTGTCCTATCCCGTGACCCATTGTGAAGATTCTCAGGGGTTCTAGTTATTCATTCTTCATTATTCGTTTTTTCTCCGGTGGATCCAATTCAAGTTCTCATTGTTCATCATATCCTTTCCTTTTGATCAATGATTCCTGTGTTGGAAATTCATATCAAGTCTTCTTGTTTTTCATCTCTCCTTACTCTATCCGGAGTGTTGAAGTTATCGCAGAGGTTTCTTGTTTTAATTTCCTTCAATTATTTTGAGGTTCTCACCTCATCGAGTTTTTCTTTATACTGGTGCAATCTCTCTTTCTAATCAATTGTTTCAACGATGGTTTCTTTGAGTGGGCCCATAACCCACAGGTTTTTCTCCCAAGATCTTATTTGTCTCTTCTAATCTTTTCCGGAGATCTCTAATTCTTTTCAACTATGACGTAAGTATGAATTTCATCAGTCATATTCCTTCTTCAAGATCAATTTGAATTAATTCTCATATTTATCTCAACCTTGCATATTCTTTATTCCAGAGTGTCTTAGTTATTCTTGGTGGTGTCCTCATCATTTTCAGCTTCGAAGACCGAAGGAGTGTTTCTCTCAAATTTTGGTCCATTCTCTTGAAGATTCGTCATTTCAGCTTTGTGGCATCATCTTGAATTGTTCCCAATCATGAAAATCCATTTGTTGCTATCCGGTGCATTTTTGAGTTGTTTTCATTTCTTGATCCTCCGAAGTCCATCATTTCAGAAGATTTGTTCATTCTCAGCTTTCAGCTTTCGTTCTAAAATTCTTCTCAATTGTTGTCTCTTCGTTCGTCTCTCAATTTTTCTGGTGCCTTGTTCAATTTTCTGTTAGGCGGCTTAAGATCTCTTTATTCTCACGGTGTTCTTCAAGATTCTGGTGGTAGCAGTTCTCTTTTTCCTCTTCGTTCTTTTCTTGCAAGATCTAGTTTCTATTCTTTCTAACGGAGGCTTTGTGATGTTGCTCTCTTCAATCTATCATTTTGTCTTTTCAAGATCATATTGTTCCCTTGTTCAATTTAGTTAGTTTGTTGTGTGTGTCGAATTTTCCCCCCTTTTCCTACAGAAGTGCTGCCAAAATTTTGTGTGAATTCTTGTTGTTTCTCATATCATTCTTCAACCCCTTTGCAACCTTCAAGATCCATTGGTTTCACTCATTGTCAAAGAAGCAACTAAGTTTTACCTCTTGCTCTTTCGCTTGCTCTCCCCCTTCCATTCTTGGATCTCGGGTCGAGATCCTCTTTTAGTGTAGGAGAGTTGTGACAGCCCGAGACCGACGCTCCAGAAGATTCCCCTTTTATTCTGTTTTCGTCGTGTGGCTTATTTGTTTGTCTCACTCATCATCGCATCATTCGCATCATTAACATTGCGTCGGCATCCCGTTGCCGCCAGTTTACGAAACCTGCATCCGTTATTAGTTGTCGGTTCTCTCCGTGTTCGTCGTTGACCGTTTTGAGATCTGACCACACACGCACGCGCCCGCGGCATCGTCAAACCTTGTTTTTAAAGTGTGTATAAAATATTCTTGGATTGAGATGAAACTTGGCGTGCGGTCTTATTTTATTGTAGGCAGGCCGCCTGCCAAATTTCATCGCAATCGGAGTCTGTTTGATACCCAAATGATTGACTGTAGCGGCACCGTCATCGCCTATTTATCGAACGTTTTTGGTGTTTAAAATCTTGTCACGAGCTGCCTTTTCTTTTTCTCTCCTCTAAAGCCTATGGACATCTATCACAGCCTCTAAGCCCACCTAGCCATTCCCGCGATCGGTGCTGTCCAATCACGATCGGAAGGTCCAGATGCCCCTAAAGCTAACCCACTTGTTGTATTTATTCTTCCCTTAGTCCATTTTGGACAAACCCTAACCTAGTCAGACAAACTCCCTCCGTTTCCGACAAGCCGCCGCCAACCACCTCGTTTTCTTCGCCAAGCCAACCGCAGCAAAATCCCCCGCTACAAGCAGGAGTAACAGCTGCCACTACACCTGCCGCAGCCCAGCTTCACCTCGTCGTCGCCTCAACCAAGCAGCTCGCGGGCCAGCAAGCACTGCTGCTCGTCCGCGCCCTGCTCCTCCTCCAGCAAGGGCCCGATTCTAGGCCCCTATCCTCCCTCTCTCCTTCTTCTTCCCTGCTGCTATTTTCCCTCTTTCTGAATTCTTTCTTCTCCTGTTTTCTTCAGGCATCTGCAACGCCATGAACGTCCCCTGCAGCCCCCGTTTGCCGCAGTTCCCCGTCGCCCCGCTCCCGATCCGGAGATCTACAGCCGGATCGGGTAGGCCTCGTCCCGATCTGCCCGTTCCCGGCCGGACCTCGCACGCAGGGCCCCGTCCCCGTCGTGCCTTCGCCGTTCACCGCTGGCCTGCCTTCGTACCTCCACGGACGGTCGATCTGGCCCGAGGTGAGCCTCCGCCCCGCGTCATCTGTTCTTCAGTTAAAGCCGCATCTAGGCAAAACCCGCCTCCTATTCCGACCGGCAGCCGAGCCAGCTCCTCATCCACGCGGTCTGGGTTCGAATCCTAGTAGCGCCATATTTATTTTGCCAGTTTCATTAACCTTTTTCGTCAGATTCGCTGTAGGGTGTCCTTCACCTAGCGCAACACTGCTTGTGTTAGCATAATTCCTGTGTAGCCAACTGGGTAGCCTGTTGAATTGCAACTCAGGGGTCCTGGATTCGATACCTTGCCCATGTAGTGTTTTTTATGCCCGAGCAAATGTTGCAACTGTTCAAATCATCCCTAAGTGCAGGATGTCATCTTATTGTAATGTCTATAACTAGATAACCGTTCATTGGTTTAAAATGGTTTAAATATGCAACTTGACTAGAATTTTGCGTAGGTTAATATTTTTCAAGTCTCATGCATGATTAAAACTTTTAACCTTGTTGTTTACCTCGTTTTGCGTATCGTGTCGTGTTTAGACGGTTTAGGTCGTAACTATTTGTCCGTAGCTCTGTTGAAGATGTGCCATATATGTATATGGACCAGAACGACGAGTAGAATCACGTGAACAACTTCATTTTTTCGTTTAACAAACATAAAATGTGATTAGGGCAGATCTAAACAGATTTTGAATTTAACACATGGGGTCATTTCCGAGATGCTATATGTCGTTTCCGACCTCATTTAAAATGCCTAGCTAGGTAAATTAACTACGCTTCACCTCTTGCCATGTTTAACCACATTTAATATTGCCGTGTAAATAATCAGAAGCGAACTAAATAATTAAAGGTGGAGTTTCGTCAATATGCAACTCAATGCATATTGAACTTCACTTAATGTGTAGAGTTTGATTGTTGGGTGTTGTCGTGCCATGCCTTGCATATTTGAAACCGAGCATGCATCATATGCGTTGTGCATCATGTCGTGCATGTGCCGTGGTGAATATTGTGTGTTGATTCTTGTTTCCAGTTTTCTTTGTCTCGATAGAGTTCCGCAAGCGTGTCGGAATGTGAGGACCCGTTCGACTACGTCGGTTCGTCTGCTTCACAGAGTTTATTCTTCTTCCAAGCAGGATCTCACGCAAGATGACCATTTCCCTAGATACCATTACTATCATTGTTGTGCTAGTTGTTTTGATTCTATCGCTATGTCTCGTTGCCTACCACCTGTTAAATATCAGTCTCTCAACATTGCCATGAAAACATTCAACCTGTTCACAACCTAGCAAATCACTGATTGGCTATGTTACCGCTTGCTTAACCATGTGTTACCTTCAACCTTTCTCCCGGTGTTTTGTTCCACCTTTTCCCCTTTAGTTTCGGCTACCGGTGTTATGTTCCGTAAATGAGCGCTTCTAACATGATTGGGGTTGTTATGGGGACAACTAGATTCTCGTTTTAGGATAAAGCTCGTCTGGCAAGGCCCAACATTGGTACTATATTTGCCCAACATAATAATTCTGTTAATACTGAAAAACATAGGGCGTCAAGAACCCGAGGAGTAATTCTACATAATACAGGGAGGGCTAGTGCTGATGATGCTGCTCCAAAACAGAGCCACTCGCGGGGCCACCCGGGACAACTCGGGGGATGTTTATCGGGCCACCGAATGTAATGCTCATTCGTCGTGTCCTGAGAACGAGATACGCGGCTCCTATTGGGATCGTCGACACGCGGGGCGACCTTGCTGGACTTGTTTTACCTTTCTCGAGCATCTTGTGCGAGGGATTCCAAGGATGCTTTGGGTAATCTCGAGGTTGAGGTTTTTCAATAGGAACCCGAGGAGATCACGGGTTATCCCTGATCGAGGTCATTCCGTCGCAGCGTGTGGTAGTTTGTGATGGACTACTTGGAGCACCCCTGCAGGGTTAAATCTTTGGGAAACCGTGCCCGTGGTTATGTGGCAACATAGAAAGTTTGTTTAACATCCGGTCCTAGATAACTAAAAGTTAACTTAATTAAAACTGGCCACCTGAGCTCGTAACCGTGATTGTCTGTTTCGTGAGGTTCTTCTCCGATCGATGACACGGTGGGGTTATGTCTGACGTAAGTAGGTGTTCAGGATCATTCACTTGATCATCAGTAGTTCACATCTGCTTTGCGTAGATCGTCCCCCTCTTTATTCTTGTACTCGTAAGTTAGCCACTAAATATATGCTTAGTCCCTTGCTCAAGCCTCACCACTTAACCTTACCTCAGCCATTAAGCTTTGCTAGTCTTGGTACCTTTGGAAATGAGATTGTCGAGTCCCCTGTGGCTCACAAATTACTACAACACCAGTTGCAGGTACATGTAAAGGGTTACTTGACGCGAGCGTGTTGATTGTTCATTTGGAGTTTCTTCTTCTTCCTCTTTGTCGATCTAGGATGGGTTCCAGGCCGGCAGCCTGGGATAGCAAGGATGGACGTCGATTTCTTTTCTCGTTTGTTTTTTTTCCATAGTCAAACCCTGCTCTTCTTCGTGATATTTATGTATGGTAATGTGACTCTGATGTAGCTTGTGGCGAGTGTAAGCCAATTCCATATACTCTTCTCTTCAGTACATGTACTTCTACCGATATCCATTCTTGCGAAACGACGAGATGTGCTTCTATCCCTGTCAAGGCCCTCGTGCCAAAATAAGGATAGGATCGCATCTTGGGCGTTACGACATAGCTACCTCGGAAGCAGATAAAGACGGTGTCTGGATGAAGGAGTTCATGATAGATCTTGGAGTTGTGCCAAGTGCACTGGATCCAATAAATCCGTTCTGTGAGAACACTAGTGCTATTGCTCTAGCCAAGGAACCAAGGTTTCACAAGAGGACAAAATACATAAAAAGTGACACTTCAATTCCATACGCGATTACATCAAGGTGAAGGACATAAATATTTTCAAAGAGCACACAGATCTGAATGTTGCAGATCTGCTGACCAAGCCTCTTCCACGAGCAAAACATGATCAACACCAGAACTGTATGGGTGTTAGATTTGTTACATTGTAGATCACATAGAGACGTGAAGATAGATTATTGACTCTAGTGCAAGTGGGGGACTGTTGGAAATATGCCCTAGAGGCAATAATAAAATAGTTATTATTGTATTTCATGTTTCAAGGTAAACGTTTATTATCCATTCTAGAATTGTATCGAATGAAACGCAAATACATGTGTGGATATATAGACAAAACAATGTCCCTAGTGAGCCTCTAGTTGACTAGCTCGTTGATCAAAGATGGTTAAGGTTTCCTAGCCATAGACAAGTGTTGTGACTTGATAATGGGATCACATCATTAGGAGAATAATGTGATGGACAAGACCTAAACTATAAACATAGCATGTGACCGTGTCATTCCTATGACTATGAGATCATGTAACTCACTGACACTAGAGGAATGCCTTGTGTGTATCAACCGTCGCAACGTAACTGGGTGACTATAAAGGTACTCTACACGTATGTACGAAGGTGTCCGTTGAGTTAGCATGGATCAAGACTGGGATTTGTCACACCGTATGATGGAGAGGTATCTCAGGGGCCACTCGATAATACAACATCATAAACAAGCCTTGCAAGCAATGTGACCACACAATTAGCCATAGGATCTTGTATCACGAAACGAGTAAAGAGACTTGCTGGTAATGAGATTGAAATGGGTATGGAGATACCGACGATTGAATCTCGGGCAAGTAACATACCGAAGGACAAAGGGAATGATATACGGGATTAACTGAATCCTTGACTTAGAGGTTCAACCGATAAGGTCTTCGAAGAATATGTAGGATCCAATATGGGCATCTAGGTACCGGTATTGGATATTGACCGGAGAGTGTCTCGGTCATGTCTACATAGTTCTCGAAGCCGCGGGGTCTGCACACTTAAGGTACGACGACGTTTCTGTATAGTTGAATTATTGATGTTGGTAACCAAATCTTGTTCGTAGTCCCGGATGAGTTCCCGGACATCACCAGGGTTCCTGGAATGGTCCGGAGACGAAGATTGATATATATGACGTATGCATTTGGCTTCCGGAAGGCTTTCGCGCATTAGCGGTAGAGTGCCGGGAGTGACGAATGGGTTCCGGAATTCCACCTGGAGGGGCCACCCACCCGGGAGAGAACCAAAGAGGCCCAAAGGTGGCGCACCAGCCCTTGGCCAGCCCAAGAAGTCCACTTCGGCCAAAAGAAGGAGAAAGGAAAGGAGAGGAGGCCAAACCGAATTGGGGAAGGAGGACTCCTCCTTCCAAGTTGTTTTGGAGGAGGACTCCTGCCTCTCCTCTTGCGTCGGCCGACCCTAGGTTTTTTCCCTAGGGCGCCACCCCTCCCTCCCCCTATATATAGTGGAGGTGAGAGAGACTTTCGGCACCTCAAGCCATAGGGCAACCCTCTTTCCCTTCACCACTCGGTGTCACCCCGTAGCTAGTTCGGTACGGCACGGTGAAGCCATACCGGAGTAGCTCCACCACCATCACCGCCACACCATCTTGTTGCCGGAGAATTCAGCTACCTCTTTGTCTCTTTTGCTGGATCAAGAAGACGAAGATCGTCATCGAGATGTATGTGTGTTGAACGCGGAGGTGCCGTCCGTTCGGTACTAGATCGGGACGGAGTTCGTGGGACGCTAGCGATTCGAGTCGCAAAGACGTTCTACTACATCAACCGCGTTTCTTAACACTTCCCGCCTAGCGATCTATAAGGGTATGTGGATCCGATATCCCCTCTCATAGATGATCATCACCATGATAGGTTTTGCGTGTGCGTAGGATTTTTTTTGTTTCCAATGCGATGTTCCCCAACACCTCTTGGATCTAGAACGTGAAATTCTTCATGTTCTTCTTCATTCTTCCTCTCATTTTCTTCCATAGCATTAGTTGTTTTGGATGGATTTTGGAGAGAAGGACTGGGGCACTCTGTGTGCCCTTGCCATTGCATTTTGTACATAGGTTTGAGTTCTCCACGGTGATACGTGGAAGTGAAGTTTGAGAAGCTTATTACCCTTGGGTACTTGGTACCTCATACGTCTCCAACGTATCTATAATGTTTTATTGTTCCATGATATTATATTATATGTTTTGGATGTTTTATATGCATTAATATGTTGTTTTATATTATTTTTGGGACTAACCTATCAACCTAGAGCCTAGTGCCAGTTTTTGTTTTTTCTACGTTTTTGAATATTGCAAATAAGGAATATTAAGAGAGTCCAAACGGAATAAAATCTCTGGAAATATTTTTCTTGGACCAGAAGACACGCACCAGACTTGGAGTAGGGGCAAGGCAGTTGTCGGGAGTCCACAAGCCTACAGGGCGTGCCCTGGGGGTGGTCGCGCCCCCTCGCTTGTGGGCCCCCTACAAGTCTCCTAACCCTTATTCTTGGCCTATAAAATCCAAAATATTACAGAAACACAGAATGAAAATACTTTTACTCCACCAGTAACCTGCCGGAGAGGGAATTGATCACGGAGGGTATCTACATCAACTCCACTGCCCCTTCGAAGATGTGTGAGTAGTTCACCACAGACCTACGGGTCCATAGCTAGTAGCTAGATGGCTTCTTCTCTCGCTTTGATCTTCAATACCATGTTCTTCATGATCTTCATGGAGATCTATCTCGTGTAATACTCTTTTGCGGTGTGTTTGTCGAGATTCGTTGAATTGTGAGTTTATGTTCAGATTATTCATCAATATTATTTGAGTCTCTTCTGAATTCTTATATGCATGATTTCATATCTTTGCAAGTCTCTTCGAATTATTCGTTTGGTTTGGCCAATTAGATTGGTAATTTTTGCAATGGGAGAAGTGCTTAGTTTTGGGTTCAATCTTGCGGTGTCCTCACCCAGTGACAGTAGGGGTAGCAAGGCACGTATTATTGTTGCCATCAAGGGTAAAAAGATGGGGTTTTCATCATATTGCTTGAGTTTATCCCTCTACATCATGTCATCTTACTTAATACGTTACTCTGTTCTTGATGAACTTAATACTCTAGATGCAGGCAAGAGTCGGACGACGTGTGGAGTAATTGTAGTAGATGCAGAATCGTTTCGGTCTACTTGATACAGACGTGATGCCTATATGCATAATCATTTCCTTGGATATCTTCATAATTATTTGCTTTTCTATCAATTGCTTGACAGTAATTTGTTCATCCACTGTATTATTTTCCTTTATGAGAGAAGCCTCTAGTGAAACCTATGGCCCCAGGGTCTATTTCCCATATCATATTTTCAGATCTATAAACCAAAAATACCAAAAATACTTTGCTGCAATTTATTTACTTTAGTTTAGTTTCAGATCTATCAATATTTTATATCTATCTCTATCAGATCTCATCCATGCAAATAACTATAAAGGGATTAACAACCCCTTTATAGCATTGGGTGCAAGTGTTTGATTATTTGTGTAGGTACTACTATTGGAGTGTCTCTTGTTCCTCCTACTGGATTGACCGTGGTTCTCAACAAAATGAGGGAAATACTTATCTACTTCGCTTTATCACCCTTTCCTCTGCAAGGGAAAACCAACTTCGTGGATGCTTTGGCGTCCTAGAAGCTTGGTGATGCCTTGGAGCTCAATCATTATGGTGTAAAGCTTCGGGCAAGTGTCGGGGTTTCCAATTAAGTTGTGGAGATTTCCCCGAGCATTTGAGGTCACCTCGAAGCCATATGCCATTGTGGTGAAGCTTTGTGGTGTTGTTGGGACCTCCAATTAAGTTGTGGAGATTGCCCCAACCTTGTTTGTACAATTCAGGAACCGTCCTCAATGGTCCCTTAGTGGAATCATGGTATCTTGCATTGTGCAAGGGCGTGAGGAGATAACAACGGCCTTAGTGTCATCTTGGGGAGCATTGGGCCTTCACACCACTCCAAATGGAGATTAGCATTCGCAAGGGTGTGAACTTTGGGATACATCATCATATCCGCGTTCCTCGATTATCTCTTACCTCAGCCTTTTACTTATGCACTTTACTTTGTGATAGCCATATTGTTTCTTGTTATATATCTTGCTATCACTTAGTTGTTTATCTTGTTTAGCATAAGTTATTGGTGCACATAGGTGAGCCTAGTTGTTTTAGGTTTTGTGCTTTACTAATTGAACGTTAGTTTTATTCTGCATTTGTTCAAGCCTAAACCATAATTATTTTAAAGCGCCTGTCCACCCTCCTCTAGACGATATCCATGTCCTTTCACCTACCACTTAAGCTCAAAGGCCCCACTAGGAACTGGCTGAAAAATCTCCCAGAAAACTCCATCGGGAGTTGGGAGGATCTTGAAGACTCCTTTCAAGTTAACTTTCAAGGAACTTATGTTCGGCCACCTCGGTCCATTGACTTCAGCCACATAATCCAGCAGCCCGATGGGTCATCTGAGCAATTCTGGAACAGATTCCTAACC
Organism: Hordeum vulgare subsp. vulgare; assembly: GCF_904849725.1. Classification (NCBI taxonomy): domain Eukaryota; kingdom Viridiplantae; phylum Streptophyta; class Magnoliopsida; order Poales; family Poaceae; genus Hordeum; species Hordeum vulgare. The sequence goes on along the minus strand of NC_058521.1, from coordinate 243,433,163 downwards.
AAGAAAAATCACATTGTTGACTGTTCGGACGCTGAGGCATTATCTTCCTTCTGCAACAATATACGGGGTGAATGGGTCGCCCGAACACTTGGACAACAAAGGCCGAGGACAATGGCCGCCTCACCTCCCTCATGTCCCACCATTGTGCGGGTGAGGTTACTTGGGTGGCTCGGCGGAATAACCCTCTCTCAAACCCTAACACTTCTACAGTTTGCGACAGTAATGGGAAGCCACGAAGGAACAAAAATAAGCCTCAACACAATAGAGGTGAGGCCGATGACACGGCGGTCAATGCCGGATTCAGTAACTCCATAACTGGACCCAAGAAGAAACCGTTCAAGGGAAATCGGACAGACCGACCGCATTGGACAAAATACTCGAGAGGACGTGTTAGATACATGGCACTGAGAATAAGCCCGCAACTCTCACCAATCGTAACTGTTGGGTTATCAAAGCGGCAAGCAAGAGCATGGCCAAAGGTCAGGCTAGGAGCCCGCACTACGAGAAGAACGAAGAACCTCGTCACCCGAACAATTGGGGCCAAAAGAAATTTCCCCTGAAGTAAAAATGGTGAACCTGATCTATGTCACCCACTTGCCCAAAGAGGAGACGAAGCATGCGCTTTGGGGCGTATATGCCACAGAGCGAGTAGCCCCGAAGTACAGTCCATGGTCGGCATGCCCGATCACCTATGATCGCATGAACCACCCAGCCAATATTCGGCACGGAGAGCCAGGAGCCTTGGTACTCGATCCCATCACTGACTGGTAACACTCACTCCCCGCTGATATGCGTTGGTTTCCCTCCAAGCTTAAAGGGTGATATAGCATAGTGACAACAAGTATTTCGCACAATTATGAAACCAAGGTATCAATCCAGTAGGAAGATCCACAAGACTATGTAAGTAGTACCTGTACACAAATAACAAATCCTCGCAACCCAACACATGTAGGGTCCTCAATCCCTCGTGGGTAAAGTAAAATGATAGATTGATAGATGCAAATAAAGGGTGATGTAGCACAGTGACAACAAGTATTTACCACAATTATGAAACCAAGGTATCAATCTAGTAGGAAGATCCACAAGACTATGTAAGCAGTACCTGCACACAAATAACAAATCCTCACAACCCAACACGTGTAGGGGTTGTCAATCCATTCTGGGTAAAGTAAAATGATAGATTGATAGATGCAAATAAAGTGATGGAAAATAAAATGCAGCAAGGTGTTTTTGGGTTTTTGATAATATAGATCTAAAAATAAAATAGCAAATAAAATGAAAACGCGAATAGCAAAATAGATATTGCAAATAGATGATGTGAAATAGACCCGGGGGCCGTAGGTTTCAATAGTGGCTTCTGTGTCGAAAATAGCAAATGGTGTATAGACAAATTACTATTGGGCAATTGATAGAAGAGCAAAGAATTATGACGATATCGAAGACAATGATCATCTATCTAGGTATCACGTCCAAGACAAGTAGACCGCCTTCTACTTGCATCTACTTCTATTAGTCCACACATCAACCGCTATCAACCATGCATCTAGTGTATTAAGTTCACGGAGAAATAGTGTGATGCTTTATGAACGATGACATGATGTAGACAAGATCTATTCATGTAGGAATAGGCCCCATTGTTTTATCCTTAATAGCAACAATACATCCATGTCATGTCTCCTTCTGTCACTGAGATTGAGCACTGCAAGATCGAACCCATCACAAAGCTCCTCTTCCCATTGCAAGATAAAAGATGAAGTTTTTCACACAAAAACCAAATATCGGAGAAGAAATACAAGGCTATAATAATCAAGAATGGATATAATTTCATAGATCTGATCATAAACTCACAATTCATCGGATCCCAACAAACACACCGCAAAAGAACGAGTTACATCATATGGATCTCCAAGAGACCATTGTATTGAGAAGAAAAACAAGAGGGAATTCCATCTAGCTACTACCTACAGACCCGTAGGTCTCATATGAACTACTCACGTATCATCGAAGGAGCACCAACAAGGATGATGAACCTCTCCGTGATCATGTTCCTCTCCGGAACGGTTTCTAGATTGGATTTTGTGGCTTCTTGAACTTGCAAGGGCTGTAACAATTTTTCGTCGACTCCTCTAGGGTTTCTAGAATATTGGGGTATTATAGAGCTCAGAGGCGGCGGAGGAGGTGCCCGAGGCTCCCGCTACCCAAGAGGCCACGCCAGGCGCCCAAGGCGCGTTGTGATGCCTAGTGGGCCGCCTAGGCATCGTCTCGTGATCATCCTTTGTCCCCAAGTTTTCTTCTGGTCCAAACAAATCTCCAAAAAGTTTCTTGGTATTTGGACTTCATCTCGCATTGGTTTGTTGTGAAGGAAAAAAACAACTCACACTGGGCATTATGTAGATAAGTTAGGCCCAAAAACTGATATAAAGTTGTTATAAAATATCATAAAACATCCAAGAATGATAATATAACAACATGGAACAATAAAAAATTGTAGATACATTGGAGACGTATCAGCATCCCCAAGATTAATTCCTGCTCGTCCTCGAGTAGGTAAATGATAAAAATAGAATCTTTTATGTGGAATGTTGCCAAACATGTTCATCATATTCTTTTTTTTAGCATGTACATATGTACTTGTAGATGATTCAAAGCAATAGTCTATAATTTGACACGGAAACTTCAATACTGAAGCATATCAACTAGTAACCAAGTCTTTCAAAATATCAATGCTAAAGAACACCATCCCTAGCCCATCATGCTCCATCATTGATCCATCCATCTAACACACCCAAATATTAACTACAACCAATGCTCAAGTATGATAATAGTGTTTCTTAGTTGGTGCTTTATGAGCGAAGATGGAGACTCAAATTCAAAACAAAAATTGCATAAAGTAAATAAATAGGCCCTTCGCAGAGGGAAGCATGGATTTGTAGAGGTGCCTAATCTCAAAGTGAAATATTTTGATATAAAATATTTTTTGTGGTATGCTTTGTCAACGAAAATGACAAAGAGTTTCCAATATCTCCCATGCTAAACAAATCATAGTTGGTCCCCAAACTGAAATAAAGTTTATTACATTGAGATAAAATATATTTTGTGGTATGCTTTGTCAACGAAAATGACTAAGAGTTTCCAATATCTCCCATGCTAAAGAAATCATGGGCGGTCCCCAAACTTAAATAAAGTTTATTACATTCCTCGGCTAGCCGCATCCACGGGTACCGTCCATACCAACACTTTCCAAGGAATTTATTATTTGACAACATAAAGTAAATTTTCTTTGCATTTTTGGGCTCGACATCCCTATTACCGCCATACTCTCATGCAATGACAAGTGAATAAACACTCATCTTGAGAATAAGATATTTAACATGGAGGATATCGGCCACCCCTCGCCGCTTCATGAGTGGTACAGGCACACAAAACTGAAATTTATTTCGAACATTAGAGTTGGAACTTGCAAATTTACTTAGAACGACATTAAAATACCACATATAGGTAGGTATGGTGGACTCATTGGAACAACTTTGGGTTTAGGATTTGGATGCACAAGCAGTATTCCCGCTTAGTATAAGTGAAGGCTAGCAAGTAGATCGAGAAGCGCCCATCCAAGTAATGAAAATCATCATAAGCGAACAATAAAAATAAATAACATCGAATAATGCAACACAAGTAGGATGTAATTGCATAGGGAATCACAAACCTTAATACCAATATTCGTACTAAAGCATAATTACTGATCAACATAACTCGTGTATCACTATCTTCATATCAAAAAACTATTGCAAAGAATGAAGTTTAATATCAAAGATCTTCATGAAAGTTTTTATTATATCCTTCCTATATATCTATAACTTTGGTACTAATTTCATTTAAAGAAAATTTCCATTGCAAATAAAGAGCTCTCAAACAAATATAAGTGATTCACGAGAGCACAAGTTTCTTTGAAAGTTTCAATTCTCAAAATAATATAAGTGAAGCAAGAGAGGATTTGTTCAAAATTTATAGTAACTCTCAAAATAATCTAAGTGAAGCATGAGAGAAAAATTCTTCAAAATAACAACACCACCGTGCTCAAAAGGATATAAGTGAACTACTAGAGGAATTCCATGGCTCTAAAAAATTTAAGTGAACCATAAAGAGCGATTCTAACGAATCATAACATAATTTGGCTCTCTCAAATAGATGTGTTCAACAAGGTTTATTATGACAGACTAAACAACAAAGAAAGCAAAGACTCATATAATACAAGATGCTCCAAGCAAAACTCATGATATGTTACAAATAAAAATATAGCTCGAAGTAAAATTACCGATGATTGTTAGAAGAAAGAGGGGATGCCTTCCGAGGCATCCCCAATCTTAATTGCTTGGTACTCTTTGGATATTACCTTGGAGTTCCATGGGGCACCCCCAAGCTTAGGATGTTATCACTCCTTATTCCTTCATCCATCATGATCTCACCCAAAACTTGAAAACTTCAATCACACAAAAGTCAACAAAACATTCATGAGATCCATTAGTATAAGAAAACCAAACTTTACCATAGCTATTGTTCAAAACCTATTCCAATTTTTTTTTGCATTATACCTAATGTATTCTAACATTACCATGGTTTATACCCCCCGATAGAAACCATAGAATCATCAAAATAAGCACACAATTCAAAGAAAACAGAATCTGTCAAAAACAGAACAATCTGTAAAGATTCAAATTTTAGCCATACTTTTCTAACTCCAAAAATTCTGAAAATTAGGATTACGTAGAGAATTTGTATATCACTATTGTGGAAAAGATTGAGACACTTCCGCGACTTCTATGATTTTTTGAGTTTTTTCTATTGAACGCAAAAGTTTTTGTTTTTCAACAGGATTAAAGAAACGGACACCCCACATGATTCTAAAGGCTTTACTTGGAAAAAATACTAATTAAAACATAAAAAATATCATAAAAATTGTTCAAAGACTAAGGAACAGAAAGCAAAAGCTAAAAATAAATCTTATTCATTGGGTTGCCTCCCAACAAGCGCTATCGTTTAACGCCCCTAGTTAAGCATAACGCATAGATTCAAGTATTGCCAATTTTAGTTTCCAGCTCCTCAGTCACACATCCACAATTTCGTAGCGATGTAGCATGCATATTCTAAACAATTACACTACTAGGAATAAAGTTAAAGAATTCATTCATATGAGGAAGTTCATTCAAGTCGAACTGATCCCTAATCATCATAAGATCTACGTTGTTGCTAGAAGAGGCACCCTTGTTCTTGGGGGTTTGGGTAGTTTTCTTGCCAAGAGGAGTCTTATCAATAGTTTCAATGGAAGAAAAAGCCGTGCTCAAATTACTAAAAATTTCCTCTAATTTATCAATTTGAGCGAGACTCTCTACTACCCTTTCATTAGTTATGGGTTGTTTCTCTTTCAGCATTTTAATAGCTTCTTCCATCTTTGAACAAATACGATTAACAAGATATTGCACCCTTTTATCCAAATTTTCAACATGCTCTTTGGTAAGAATTTCCTTTTCAATAACATATAACCTTTGCATAACATGCTCAAGAGTTCAAAATGTTTCATTTATAATGATAGGTGGAGACCCCAATAAACTTCCCATGGCACTGAGAGCATTGCAAGGTGCACAACTTAAGAAATTTCCCCTGGTGATAGTGTCAAGAACAAATATATAGCAACAGATAAAATTTCAAAGAAGAACGATAGTGGATTTCTTGTGGATAGACCTATCATGAGCATTCCAAATCCTATACCAAACCCTCTCCTTAAAGTTGAGAATCTCAATCTCAGGGGTGCTCATAGCGAAGGGAGGAGTTTGCCATAGCGATAAGTAAACAAGAGATCCGGCAAGAAAATGGTAAACAGAATGAAGGCAAATAAAAAGGCAAAGTTTTGTGCAGTGGGAGAGAGGAAAATGTGAGGAAAATGGAAAATAATGTAATTTCAAGGAGATGAGAGTTTATGTGTACGAACCTGATAGATCTTGACTTGATCTTCCCCGACAACGACGCTAGAAATCTTGACTCCCCGCTGATTTGCGTTGGTTTCCCTCCAAGCTTAATGGGTGATGTAGCACAAGGACGATAAGTATTTGCCTCGGTTATGAAACGAAGGTATCAATCTAGTAGGAAGATCCACAAGACTATGTAAGCGTTACCTGCACACAAATAACAAATCCTGGCAACCCAACGCGTGGAGGGCTTGTCAATCCCTCATGGTTAAAGTAAAATGATAGATTGATAGATGCAAATAAAGTGATGGTAAATAAAAATCAGCAAGGTATGTTTGGGTTTTTGATAATATATATCTAAAAATAAAAGATCAAATAAAATGGAAACATGAATAGGAAAATAGAGATTGCAACTAGATGATGTGAAATAGACCCGGGGGTCATAGGTTTCACTAGTGGCTTCTCTCGAGAAAATAGCAAACTGCTAGTAGACAAATTACTATTGGGCAATTGATAGAAAAGCAAATAATTATGACGATATCCAAGGTAATGATCATGTATACCGGCTTCATGTCCAAGACAAGTAGACCGACTTCTCCGTGCATCTACTTCTATTACTCCACACATCGACCACTACCCGGCATGCCTCTAGTGTATTAAGTTCGTGGAGAAATGGAGTGATGCTTTAAGGACGATAACATGATCTAGATAATATCTATTCATGTAGGAATAGACCCCAGCATTTTATCCTTAATAGCAACGATACATGCGTGTCATGTCTCCTTCTGTCACTGAGATTGAGCACCACAAGATCGAACCCATCACAAAGTACCTCTTGCCATTGCAAGATAAAAGATCAAGTTGGCGAGACAAAAAAATATTGAGAAGAAATACGAGGCTATAATGATCAAGAATGGATATAATTTCATAGATCTGATCATAAACTCACAACTCCTTGGATCCCAACAAACACACAACAAAAGAATGAGTTACATCATATGGATCTCCAAGAGACCATTGTATTGAGAAGCAAAACCAGAGAGAAATCCATCTAGCTATTGCTACGAACCCTTAGGTGTGATATGAACTACTCACGCATCATCGAAGGAGCACCAATGAGGATGATGAACCCTTTATGATCGTGTTCCTCTCGGGAACGGGCTCTAGATTGGAATTCGTGGCTTCTCGAACTTGCGGCGGCTGAAATGATTTTTCCTCGACTCCTCTATGGTTTCTGGAATATTGGGGTATTTATAGAGCTTAAAAGCGGCGGAGGAGGTGCCCGAGGCCCCCACTGCCCACCAGACCACACCAGGGGCCCTGGACGCGCCATGGTGCCTAGTGGGCCGCCTGAGCCTCCTCTCATGATTATCCTTGGTCCCCAAGTTTCCTTCTAGTTCAAAAAAATCTCCAAAAAGTTTCGTGGCATTTAGACTTCATCTCATATTGATTTTATGCGAATAAAAAAACAACAACAAACATTAACTGACATTAGGCACTATGTCAATAGGTTACTCCCAAAAACTGATATAAAGTTGCTATAAAATGATCATAAAACATCCAATAATGATAATATAACATGATGTAACAATAAAAAATTACAGATACATTGGAGACGTATCAACCACCTCACATGAGTCCTCATGGATGGGGCAGGTTCCTTAATCTTATTTACGAGGATATGGTGCTGAAAATGGGTATTGATCCATCACGAATCAAACTGAGCAAGACCACAGTAAAAGGAGTAATTCCTGGCGTCGGAGCTCGTTGTTCACGCACGATAACCCTAGAGGTAGTGTTGTGCTCGCCCGACAACTTTCACAACAAAGATTTTCTCTTCGACATTGTCCCTTTCCGTAGTGGGTACCATGCACTCGTCGGTCGTACGACATTCGCTCACTTTAATGCGGTCCCCCATTATACATACCTCAAGCTAGAGATGCCAGGACATAAAGGTGTTATTAAAGTCAATGGTAACACCGAGCGATCCATTTGGACCGAGGAACACACTGCGGCTATAGCGGCCAAAGTACTGGCTAGTGACATGATTCCCAAGCCAAAGGTATCCATTAAGGAGTATAAACGGGCTCGTGCCCCGCCATAGTCATATACCACGACAGGTAAATAGGGATACACTCCTCATATCAACACCTTGCCTCCAACAAAGTATGTACCTCGAAGACACAACTTTGCGCTCAAGAAACCATGGGCAGCTTTGAGGATTAATAATGTAAGGCTTACGGTTCAGATAATCAAATCATGGACAGTACAGTCTTCCCACATATACAAGTACCATTAAGGACCGATCTCTACATCAAGCACACATAATCGGTGGCTTCTCAAGACCGCCATTGACCACAAGAGTTGTTCATTGATGTTCTCTCTTCTTCAAGGAGTATTCTCCGACGAGTGAAGGCGCAGATGTGCACCAGTGTGCTTACAGGAACACCAAGCTAGTCATATCCAACCTTATGTAAACCTCCACTTGATAACCCACAAGTATAAGGTATCGCAATAGTTTTCGCGGGTAGAGTATTCAACCCAAATTTATAGATTCAACGCAAGGGGAGTGATGACGAGTTAATGGATATATTTCTCGCCCCTTGTTGGTTACCCCAAGTGGAAGATGGAGATGTAGTCAGTAGAAAATTTCCCTTACACGGGGACTGTAAGGTTTATCAAACCAGGAGGACTCCGAGGATCAACAAGTAGGTGTCCGCTGCTCTCGCGCTAGCAGAAGACGTGGACCTTCACACACAACAAATGACTTTGCTCCAAACGAGTACAGAGAGGTTTTCAATCTCTTTGGCCTTGTAGTTTGCATAGGATCAAAACACAAGTGGGAATAGTGATAGTGATTGCAACGGAAAAGTAAATAAAAACTGTAAATGGTGGAGGTGTAAGCAATGGTGGTAATATGGACCCGAGTCACATGATGTTCACTAGTGATGTCTCTCTCCCAAAAAAGATAAACAACTATGAATGGGTAAACAAATTACAGCTGGGCAATTGACAGAATTATAAACGCACCGCAATGCTAATTATGTTACATGAAAGTTAGAGGCTCAATAATAATGTGGCAGTACGCCAAAACAAGTAGACCGTTTATTCATCAGCATGTACTTACTAATCATCCACCTTGAGATATCTATCTAGAACATCTCGCTCGTATTAAGTTGTGAGCCACACCCAAAGTGTAAACTCAAAGCAATGGACAACTGCATTAATGAAGTTTGCGTAAGGTAAACAATCCTTGCAACCCCGGTCACAAGCACCAATGTTTTCTCCCTAGTGGCAACAACACATCCCCTAGTATCATGTTTATGTCAGTCAAGCTAGACATCAGGGGACATGAACCCACAATCATGCATAACGCTCCCACTTGGAGTTACAATCTACTACTCGGGCAAAGCAATAAAGAGCAATGGAGAACATGCATGAATCACTAAAGAACATAATATGAAAGGATAATCAAATATATAACTCATCACAATCTGAACATAATCTCATAATCCATCGGATCCCAACAAACGAAGCATAGCAATAGTAGGAAAATTACATAGATGCCTTGATTATGTAGGGCAGCTCACAAGGGCTAATTATTGAAGCACAAGATTGGAGAGAAGACATCACATAGCTATTGGTCATGGACACATGGTCCAAGGAGGACTACTCACGGCACGTCCGGGAAGCGTTCATGGCGGTGGACAAGCTCCCGGAGGTTAATCCTCGTTCCTGCAGGGTGCCGGAAAGAGGTCTCTTGACGCTCCCGATCTCGGAAGCGCTGCGGCGGCAGAACAATGGATAAATTCACAATTCTGGATATCATGGAAGGGTTTCCGACCGGAGGGATAAATATAGGCCAAAGGAGGGCGTCAGAGGAGGTGGGCCCCACCCAGGCGACCTGTGGGCGTGGCCAGGGGCCAGGCGAGGCCGCCTCGGCAGCCCCTAGCTCCCCTCTGGCCCATCTTCGGTGCTCTGGAAGCTTTCATAACGCTGATTTTTATATATTTTTCTCGGGATTTTTGGGGCTCTGAAAATTTGGGTAAAAGTCCCTGCAGAAGAGACATCAGCAGACATAAACTGGCACTGGGTGCACTGAGTTAATATGTTAGTGCAAATATGTGTAAAAAGATATTAAAGTGTAGGAAAACATGTAACAATGTCACCTAAAAGATCATGGAAAAGCAAAAATTATAGATACGTTTCGGACGCATCAGGGTGCCAAAGAATATTTGCAGGTATTAGAAGCCGAGTTGTCAATTCAACCACACTTGGATATTTAGTATCTGCAGCACAGTGATCAGTAGCATAGTAATATGATAGCTTTGATAGAAGTGGTAACAATAGGAACAGTAACGGTAGCAGTAGCAACATCAACGGTAACAATCATTGCAGTTTTGTAGTAGTTGTAACAGTAGTAGCAACAGTAGTAACTTAGCAAGCATAATATGTGGAAAACTTGTAGGCACTGTATCAGTGATATTGCTGGACAATATTAATCATATAACAATCACAACATAGGCCGACACAAAACTAGCTCCCGTTCATGGAAATAACGTAAGCATGTATTTAGTAAATAGTTATACGTGCTTATGGAAAAGAACTTGGATGACATGTTTTGTCCTACCCTCCCGTGGCAGCGAGGTCGATAAGGAAACTAAGGTATATTAAGGCCTCCTTTTAATAGAGAACCGGAACAAAGCATTAACACATAGTGAATACATGAACTCCTCATACTACGGTAACCACGGGAAAGAATCACAATTATTGTCACTTTGGGGTATGCGGATCCTAACACGTAGTAGGTGCATATAACTTGCAAGATCGCATTAGGAACATAGATATAATTCTGGAAACATAAATGGTTTAGATCTGAAATCATGGCAGTTGGGCCCTAGTGACAAGCATTAAGCATAGCAAAGTCATAGCAACATCTATCTCCGAACATAGTGGATACTAGGGATCAAGCCCTAACAAAGCTAACTCGATTACACGATGAATCTCATCCAGCTCTTCACTGACCAACAAGCCTATGAAGGAATTACTCACTCATGATGGAGAGCGTCATGGAATAGGTGATGGAGGAGGGTTGGTGATGATGAAGACCAAAGATTCCCTTCTTCGGAGCCCCAAACGGACTCCAGATAAGGCCTCCCAATGAAGACCAGGAGGTAGCGGCGGCTCCGTATCGTTAAACACGATGAAACTTCCTCTCTGATTTTTTCTCCGAAAATAGGATTTTATATCGCTCGAATTAGGGTCAGCGAATCCACGTGGGCCCCACTAGACACCAAAAAATGGCGCGCCTTGATATCTAGTGGGCGCGTGTGGCCTCCCCTCGGTGGGTCTTGGTTCCAGTATTTTTTATTTATTCCAGAAAAAATGTCCAAAAAGTTTCATTCCATTCCAAGAACTTTTATTTCTGCACAAAAACAACACAATGGTAGTTCTGCTGAAACATCGTCAATCCGGGTTAGTTTCATTCAAATCATGCAAATTAGAGTCCAAAACAAGACCAAACACGTTAGGAAAAGTAGATACGATGGAGACGTATCAAGTCTTCCAAGCTTAACCCATAGCTTGTCCTCAAGCAATTCAGTTGACAAACTAAAAATGATAAAGAAAAACTTTTACGAACTCTTTTGTTCTTGTCTACATATACTTGCTTAGAGAGGACCTAGGTTTTTAGCATAAATCATAACTAATCAAATCGATTATAACCCTTAGAAACTATATTAGCTCACATCAATGGGATAATCAACTAGCGAGCAATAATAAGATAGCTCAAACATCAACACTTTGTAAAAATAATCAAGATACAATATGACAATAATGGTATCTCGCTAGCCCTTTTAGAGGCCACAAAACATAAATACAGAGCTCCTCCAATGTTTAAGTAGTGACTATACATTGTAGTTCATGGTAAAAGAGAACCAGTTATGCTGCAAGCAACGACTAACTAGACACAAAGAATGAGGATGGCAATAGTGCTCTCAGGTCTGGTGCTTATTTGAGAAGGTGATGACTCAAAGTAAAAATAAAATAACATGTAAGTAAATAGAAGTCTCTTCGTAGAGGGAAGCAGGGATTTGCAGTGGTGCCGGAGCTCACAACGAAAATAAGAGATAAATTATTTTGGGAGGTGCGCCCTTCCTGTCAATGTTACGACCAAGAGTTATCGACATCTTCCATTCTAAACAAATTAGTGGCGGTTCCCAAGCGGTAAGAAGTAAAGGTTTACTCCCCCTCCACCAACCAACACACTCCACAGCTAGCCGAATCCATGGGTGCCGTTCATACCAACAATAATCCACGGGGAGTTTTGTTTAATTATTTGTGATTTATGATTCGGGATTGGGAGTCCCTTTTTACGAGCCCCTCTCGTGCAAGGACGAGTGAATAAACACTCATCATGAGAATAACCCGTTTAGCATGGAAGATACTGACCACCCTCTATCGCTCCATGAGTGGTCCAGGCACCCAAAACGGAATTTCATTTGAAATATTAGAGGTGGCACATGCATATTTACTTGGAACGACAGCATAATAGTGCATATAGTTAGGTATAGTGGACTCATTTGGAATAACATTGTTTCAAGGATTTTGATGCACAAGTAGTATTCCTACTTAGTACATGCGAAGGCTAGCAAATAGGTTGGGAAGCGACCAGCTAGAGAGTGAAGACGGTCATGAATAATCATCGTTGCATGCTAGCATGAGTAGGAGTAAAACCATGAACATAAATATTGTGGAGGCTATGTTGGTCTTGATTCAACTACATGCGTGAACATGTGCCAAGTCAAGCCACTGGAACATTCAGAGGAGGATACCAAATTATCATACTACATCACAACCATTTTAATGCATCTTGACATCTAAGATAAATCATTATACATTCCTAGCTACTTAAGCATAACATGCACAACTATAATCTCTAACTGTTATCTCAAACATGTTTTTTCATAATATGCTGAATCATGGATACTATCTAAACATATTTACAAAATCAAAAACAAGTTGAGTTCATACCCGCTTTTCTCTACCACACTCACTTCATCAAATATCGTCCTTATTGCCTTTCACTTGTGCGACCGAACGATATGGAAATAATAATAGTGCATGAGTGCCATGGACTAAGCTGGAATCTACAACATATCATTCAAAAGTAGAAGACAAAGTAATATCCACTATTTATTACATCAATAACAATGCATATGAGAGCCACTCAATATTTCATCGTGGTGTTCCCGTTGGGTATAACTCAAAGAAGAAAAATAAATTCAGAGAAACACACTAAAATATTGTTGGAGTTTTTAGCTTTTCAAGAAGAAAGTAAATTAAAGAAGGGAAAACTAAAACGAGAAAAACTATTTACACAGGAAAGCTCCCAACAAGTAAAAGAAGAAGAGAGAAATCCTTTTGGGTTTTCTTTTAATACTACAATTAAATATGATAGAAAGAAAAACCAAAAAGAAGTGAGAAATATTTCTAGATTTCTGCAAGTTTTTCAAGCAAACAAGAAGAAGGCAAGAAAATAGAATCTATCATGGATGATACATTGCAAGAGTGCGAACACCAACAAGTGGAATATGCAAGCATGAATGTAAAGTTGGTGGAAACACGTACACCCCCACGCTTAGGCTATTTGCCTAGCTTGGTAATCACCACCCGTAGTAGCCGTCCAACCTCATTTAGAAGTGTTTGGGCGACGACACCAGAAAGTCCCACTCGTGGGGCTCCTGCTCCGCCGCTGCCTGGGCGTTCTGGTAGGCAATAATGTTCTCAGGCATGATAACGCATCCATTCCTGGCAATAGAATCAAACAAAGAAGGTGCAGGCAACGGGATAATATCTCGGGTAACCTCACTAAAAACTAAGTTATACAGAAGGTTATCAAAGGAAACATCATTGTTAATAAATTGATGATCAACCATAGACCGACGATCTAGATAAGCTTGTGGTAAAAGATAGTCATCATGAAGAAAATGGATGTTAAAGCGTTTTGCTAAGTGAGTGGCATAAATACCATCGTGGATTTTACCCTTAGATCTTTTATTGTGTAAACATCGAGCAATCATTGCACCCAAATTAAAGGTGTGATCATTATGGAGTGCTTGGCGCAAAATGGCAAGGTCAAGAGCTCTAAGGATATTACCCTTCCCCCTAGCGGTTAGATGATTCATGACAAATAAAGCAAAGTAGTGTACTGAAGGAAAAATACATGCTCGGGGTTGTGGATTCCGACTGTTAAGGTGAGCAGGAAATCCTCAAACTCAACCGGTTTGTATTCTGTTAACTCCCCGTGAGAGGGAATTAAATATATCTCACAAAATTCGGTAAGCCGTATTTGGCGGGTTTCAGCATTTAGTTTAAACCGCACTGAAGGTGGATCGTGCCTATTTAGAAAATAGAAATTTTGAACAAAGGAATGAGTGAGGGTATGGTATTGGTCACATTCATCTGCGATGAAGCTGGTCAACCCAGCATTTTCCACGAATTGCACAAACTCATGGTGGAATCCGGCTTGTTCCATGAAGGGAGTGTGGCCATTCACACGACCGGACCTCCGTCAATCGCGGGGTGGTGATTCCATCTATAGACGACCGGAACCCCTTGGCATTCTTCTTGGATGAATTCCTCGTGAAGAGATTCATTTTCCCAAGAACAAAATTCTAAAAAAATTTGGGTCAAAAATTGAAGTTAACAAAACTTCACAAGGATGGTAGCACTACTCACACGGATGCCTAGAGCCTAAAACAATCATTCAAACTACTTGGAGATTCAAGAATTCAACATGCAATCTCATCTACAACAACACCTAGAGTAGATAATTACTTCTAAAATAAACCACTAAAGCAAAAAAACTAATTGTAGTAGTGGGGGAGTTACATACCAAGGAGTAATCCCACAAAACAGTTTCAGAAATGGAGTTTCGAGCAAAGAGACCGAAATCCAAGGTTTTTAGAGCAAGAACACGAGCGAGAGAGGGACATGGATAATTTTTCTAGTGGTAGGTGACGAAGTGAGCTGAAGAAATAAGTGAGGGGACCCCGAGGGGCCAACCAGACACCTGGCCATGCTAGGGGGGGGCTGCCACGCCCTCTTGTCTAGTGGCCACCTGGGACACCCCCTAGAGTGTTTTTAGTGCCAGATATTCTCAAATATTCAGAAAAAATCGTGTAAAAATTTCAGGTGATTTGGAGAAATTTTACTTTTGGGCACTTTTTATTGCACGGAAAAATCAGAAAACAAGATAATCATGACTTTTTATTATAATTAAATAAAAATAACAAGAAAAATAAAATGGATACACATAGTTGTGCCTACTGAATTCATTGACCTCATGCTTCTTTAAAATGATTCATTAACAAGGTTGATCAAGTCTTATTGACAACCACTTCCGATTAGCATGATCCCGAAGAATTTCGTAAAAAACTAAGTTGCCTCAATGGGGATGTGCATATCCCCAACAATAAGTATCTCATATTTATTTTTGGTTGTAGGTAGAGGTAGTTAAAAACTTTCATTGATGGTAGTCGGAGATTTTTCAATAACATTAACACCATTCACTTGAAATTGTTTCTTCAGAAAATGCATTGTATGTTCTTTACCATTGATATGAAAAGTGATCTTGCTTTTGTTGCAACCAATAATAGCCCCTGCAGCATTCAGGAAATGTCTACCAAGGATAATTGACATGTTGTCATCCTCGGGCATATCAAGTATAACAAAGTGTGACAAGATAGTAACATTTGCAATAACAATAGGCACATCCTCGCAAATACCAATAGGTAAGGTTGTGACTTGTCAGCCATTTGCAATGCAATTTGAGTAGGTGTGCGTTTATTCAAGTCAAGTCTTTTGTATAAAGATAAAGGCATAACACTAACACCAGCTCCCAGATCACACAAAGTAGTTTTATTTTTTATGTAACATGTTCTAGTTGGTATTCCTGGATCTACTAGGTTTTTAGGTACTCCATCCATAAAAGTATAATTAGCAAGCATGGTAGAGATTTCAGCTTCAGGTACTTTCTTTATTTAGTAACGATGTATTTCATGTACTTAACATAAGGGGCCATCTTTAAAAGACTAGTTAAACGAGTACACAAAAAGACTGGCCTAAGCATTTCAGAAAAGCTTTCAAATTTATCAGCATCTTTTTTCTTAGTTGGTTTTGGTGGATAAGGCATGGGTTTTTGAACCCATGGCTCTCTTTATTTTTCATGCTTTCTAGCAACAAAATATCTTCTATCATAACGTTTATTCTTAGGTTGTGGGTTATCAAGATCAATAGCAGGTTCTATCTCAACATCATTATCTGGTTCTTTATCATTGTCAGGCTGAGCATCTACATGACCATCATCATTCTCATTCTCATTATCACTAGGTGAATGCTCACTACCAGATTGAGTTTCAGCATGAGAGATAGAGATATCATTAGCATTAGCAGAAGGTTTTTCTACTTCAGGTTCACTATAACTATGCAAGGTCCTATAATTTTTCTTTTTCTTTTTCTTCCTAGAAGGACTAGGTGCATCAATATTAATTCTTTGTGAATCTTGTTCAGTTCTTTTAGGATGGCCTTCTGGATAAAGTGGATCTTGACTCATTGTTCCTCCTCTAGTCATTACCCTAACAACATGATCATTCATATTATTAGTCATTTAATGAAGTAGCTAACTTTGGGATTTAGCAACCTGTTTTAGCTGGGTTTGAATCATAGAAGCATGTTTTCCTACACCTCTTACATCACTGCTTATTCTAAATAGCAAGTCACTTAAGCGAGCAATCATATCAGAGTTTTGTTTCAATTGTTTCATAACATATGAGTTGAAATGATCTTGCTTTATAATATAATTATTAAACTCAAATAAGCATTGACTAGGATGTTTATTGTAAGGGATGTCACCTTCATAAAACTTCAGAAGAGAATTTACCTCCACCACATGTGGTGGTGTTTTGAGACCATGGATTTCTTTGATAGGTGGTAGATTCTTAACATATTCACCTTTAATGTCTTTTTCCTTCATACATTTCTTTGCCTCTTGCATAGTTTCAGGACTAAGGAATAAGATACCCCTCTTCTTTGGAGCGGGTTTAGGCGGTGGTTCAGGAAGTGTCCATTCATCATAATTCTTCAATATGTTAGTCAATAATTCCTCACCTTGTTCGACAGTTTGTTCCCTGAAAACACAACCAGCACAACTATCTAGGTGGTCCCTAGAAGCATTGGTTAGTCCATTATAAAATATATCAAGTATTTCATTTTTCTTAAGAGGATGATCAGGCAAAGAATCAAGTAATTGGAGAATCCTCCCCCAAGCTTGTGGGAGACTCTCTTCTTAAATCTGCACAAAGTTAAATATTTCCTGTAAGGCAGCTTGTTTCTTATGAGCAGGAGAATATTTTTCAGAGAAGTAGTAAATCATATCCTGGGGACTACTCACACAACCACGAGCAAGAGTATTGTACCAAACCTTAGCATCACCCTTTAATGAGAAGGGAAATAATTTGAGAATATAGTAGTAGCGAATTTTCTCATCATTAGTAAATAAGGGTGGCTATATCATTTAGCTTAGTGAGATGTGCCACAGTAGTTTCATATTCGTAGCCGTGAAAAGGATCAGATTCAACCAAAGTATTTATATATGGGTTGACGGAGAATTCATAATCCTTATGGGTAACAATGATAGGTGAAGTAGCAAAATTAGGATCATATTTCATTCTAGCATTCAAGTAATTTTCTTTCAATTTGCATAGTAGTTTCTTAAGATCTTCTCTATGCTTACAAACAATAAAGCCTAGCAATTTCTTCATCCATAACATAACCTTCACGTATTTCAGGCATTTTAGTCCTAGGATAGTCCGGGCTAAAAGGTATTTCAATATTTTCAGTTGCAAAGACTTCATTAGTATCAATAGTATCATCATTTTCAGCATGCTCAATTTCTTTAGGTGTAGGAAGTTGTTCATCAAGAAATTCACCTAGTGGCACAGTATAATCAAGCAATCTACTAGAATTATCATAAGAATCATCCATAGCAGAGGTAGCATGATCAATAACTTGTGACATATCAGGATTAATAACATGTGTTGGTGGTGTTGCAAGCCTATTCAAAATAGAGTGTGAATCAAGTGCAGAGCTAGATGGCAGTTCCTTACCTCCCTTCTCTTAGAGGGAACGATCTTGATTTTTCATAGTGATCAATAAATAGATATCCCAAGTGACTCAGCAAATATAGATATGCTCCCCCACAACGGTGCCACGAAACGTTCTTGATAACCCACAAGTATGTCAGATCACAATAGTTTTCGAGGGTAGAGTATTCAACCCAAATTTATAGATACGACACAAGGGGAGCCAAAGTTTATTTGCACGTATTAGCAGCTGAGTTTTCAATTCAACCACAATTGGAGATGCAGTATCTGCACCATAGTGATCAGTAGAACAATAATATTATAGTTTGGACAGCGGTGGTAGCAGTAGCAGTAGTAATGGTAACAGTAGCGGCATTAACGGTAACAGTGATAGTAGTTTTGTAGCAGTTGTAGCAGCAGTAGAAAATGTGGTAACTTAGCATGCACAACATGTGAAAAACTCGTAGGCACTTGATCGGTAATTTTGCTGGATAATACTGATCATATACTAGTCACAACATAGGGAGGCACAGAACTATCTCCCATTCATCGAAAATATGTAGGCATGTATTTTGTAAACATACATGCTTATGGAAAAGAACTTGCATGACATCTCTTATCCTCCCCTCCCATGGCAGTAGGGTCCATAAGGAAACTAAAGGATATCAAGGCCTCCTTTTAATAGAGAACCAGAATAAAGCATTAACAAATAGTGAATACATGAACTCCTCATACTACGGTAATCAGTAGAAAGAATCCCAATTATTGTCACTTGGGGGTATGCGGATCCTAACACGTAGTAGGTGCATATAACTTGCAAGATCGGATCAGGAACATCGATATAATGGTAAAACCGTAAATGGTTCAGATCTGTAATCATGTCACTCAGGCCCTAGTGACAAGCATTTAGCATAGCAAAGTCACAACAACATCTATCTCCGAACATAGTAGATACTAGGGATCAAGCCCTAACAAAACTAATTAGATTACATGATGAATATCATCCAGCTCTTCACCGACCAACAAGCCTATGAAGGAATTACTCACTCTCGGTGAAGAGCATCATGGAATTGGTGATAGAGGAGGGTTGGTGATGATGAAGATCAAATATTCCTCTCTTGAGAGTCCCAAATGAACTCTAGATTAGGCCTCCTGATGAAGACCAGGAGGCGGCGGTGGCTCCGTATCGTGAAATGTGATGAAACTTCCTCTCTGATTTTTTCCTCTAAAAATAGGATTTTAAAGCGCTGGAATTAGGGTCAGGGGAGCCACGTGGACCCCACTAGACACCAGGCCACGCGAGGGGGCCTAGTGCGCCATGTTCTCTAGTGGGCGCCTATGGCCTCCCCTTTGGTGGTTCTTGGTTCTAGTATTTTTCATTTATTCTAGAAAAAATCCCCAAAAAGTTTCATTCCTTTCCGAGAACTTTTATTTCTACACAAAAAGAACACCATGGTAGTTCTACTGAAAACAACGTCAGTCCGAGTTAGTTTCATTCAAATCATGCAAATTAGAGTCCAAAACAAGAGCAAAAGCATTAGGAAAACTAGATACAATGGAGACATTTCACCATTGTCTATTCTTTTATTCATCTATACATATACAACTGCTTGTGATGTTTGAATTGTACAATTCATAATTTTTCGGTAGTATGGAATATTCTTTGTTATTTAGGAGCTTTGTAATGGTTTTTTGCTTCCTACTTTTTCCCGAAGTGTTTCTCGAACACTTAGATAAGTTTGTTTTTACGCACATATTGGCTGAATTAACGGGGGGCTTGGTGGTCACAACCAGTCCTTTCAAACCTTTACATTACTATTTAGCATTTCCCAAGTGTGGCGTCTTGGATTTGCGTTATATCCATGAGTTCCAAATTATGTCTTTGGTCAAATGTCGGGTTGCCCCGCTCCTATGTTTACCCATTTAAGTTCCGATAGTTCGGATAAAAGGGTAAAGGGAGAACCACGTCGATTGTATTTCCAGCTAGTCTAGTTAAGTACCTCAGTGGAGAGAGCCGAAATGTGATCGGCATGATGAGCGGGAACGGGTCCACGATCCGAGACAAGTGTTAAACTAAAAGAACTATTAGGGGTTCATCACGTTCTTCGAAAGGTTTGAAGTCATTCACACCAAGTTATTACATGTTCTTACACCACGACATCAACCAAATATCATAGTTTTTGAAAGGGTTGTACTTATCACCCATGGTCGAGCTCTTAGGGTTAAATGAAAACATTAGAGCCAAATAGTGTGCTTGCCTTGTTTTCTCCCACATTACTGCCTTAGGGCGCCCAGACGTTGGCTAAGGGTAACTATGCGGAAGCCGGAAACACCCCCGCTAGGATCTAGTGGGGGCGGGGGTGGGGGGTGAAGCCGATGACTGGAAACTTTCAGTATAAAAATAACCAAAACAAGAATTGCAATTAAAAAGATGTGGTCTGAGATGCAAAAATTAGAAGGCATTGTATTTTACAACCACTTTTACACGATAGTATTTTTAATCAAAGACTATGTCCTTAAAGCATAGTGCCTCTATAGCTCGGGCACCTTCCATAGCAGTGGAGAAATATAGTTCGGGGTGTGTGTGTTCCTTCCCACGTGGCGGAGGTGCGGTGGCCATCTTCGAGGGATCTAACTTTTGCAAGTGCGTCATTGTTTTCGCAAAGGCCATATGAGGTCCTTCAATGCAGACCGAAGACTTTAGTAAGTAGATTCAAGGCGAAGCATTAATGAGCTTTTGAACCAAGCCGAAGTAGCTACTGGGTAATGGTTCGACAGGCCGCATCTTGATGCACAAGTATTTCATGGAAGGCTCTGATGACCCACAAGTGCAGGGGATCTATCGTAGTCCTTTCGAGAAGTAAGAGTGTCGAACCCAACGAGGAGCAGAAGGAACTGACAAGTGGTTTTCAACAAGGTATTCTCTACAAGCACTGAAATTATCAGTAACAGATAGTTGTGTCGTACGATGATTCGTAGCAAGTAGCAAGTAACAAAGGTGCAGAAAGATGGCCCAATCCCTTTTGTAGCAAGGGATAATCCTGGACAAACTCTTATATGAGTAAAAGCGCTCCCGAGGACACATGGAAATTTCTGTCAAGCTAGTTTTCATCATGTTCATATGATTCGCGTTCGCTACTTTGATAGTTTGATATGAGGGTGGAGCGGTGCTTGGGTTTTGCCCTTACTTGGACAAACATCCCACTTATGATTAACCCCTCTCGCAAGCATCTGCAACTATGAAAGAAGAATTAAGACAAAGTCTAACCATAGCATTAAACTAGTGGATCCAAATCAGCCCCTTACGAAGCAACGCATAAACCAGGGTTTAAGCTTATGTCACTCTAGCAACCCATCATCTACTTATTACTTCCCAATGCCTTCCACTAGGCCCAAATAATGGTGAAGTGTTATGTAGTCGACGTTCACATAAAACCACTAGAGGAGATACAATATACAACGCATCAAAATATCGAATGAATAGCAAATTCACATGACTACTTATAGAAAGACTTATCCCATGTCCTCAGGAACAAAAGTGACTACTCACAAAGCATAATTATGTTCATGACCAGAGAGGTATTGAATAGTGTCAAGGAACTGAACATATAATCTTCCACCGAGTAATCCAACTAGCATCAACTACAAAGAGTAATTAACACTACTAGCAACCTTAGAAGTACCAATCGGAGTCGCGAGACGGAGATTGGTTACAAGAGATGAACTAGGGTTTGGAGATGAGATGGTGCTGATGAAGATGTTGATGGTGATGAGTCCCCTCCGATGAGAGGAGTGTTGGTGATGATGATGGCGACGATTTCCCCCACCGGGAGGGAAGTTTCCCCGGCAGGACGACCCTGCCGGAGCTCTAGATTGGTTCTGCTCAAGTTTCGCCTCGTGGCATCGGCGATTCATCCCAAAAGCCTCCTCTTGGTTTTTTCTGGAACGAAACCCTCCTTATAGCAAAAGATGGGAGCCAGAGGGTCAACAGGGGGCCCACAAGCCGCCTCAGATCAGAATTCCAGCTACCAGCATTCTCCCTCTTCATGTAAACCTTATAAAATAAGAGAGAAAAGGCATAAGTATTACACAGTGAAGTGTAATAACAGCCCATAAAGCGATAAATATCAACATAAAAGCATGATGCAAAATGGACGAATCAATTCCCCCAAGCTTAGACCTCGCTTGTCCTCAAGCGGAAACCGAGATCAAGAAATATGCCCACATGTTTAGAGATAGAGGTGTCGACAAAACAAGATACGGACATGCAGACATCATGATCATAATTAGAACAACAATATCATCGTATGATCGCTTATGCTAAAGTAATAATTCCTTCACAAAGTAAAGTATGGATCAAGAACCTTATTGAGAATTAACAACCGATAGCCTTTAGTCATTGAAGCAATTGCAATTTATCATAACGTCGGAAAGAGTCAAATAAGAGCTTGTAAAGCAAATCCACATATTCAATCATCCTTTCGTCTTCTACAATTGCTAAAACTCACGTGGTACTCATGAAATCAAAGTTTCAGTTGGACACAGAGAAAGATAGGGGCTTATAGTTTCGCCTCCCAACTACTTACCTCAAGGGTAATGTAAACAATAATAATTCATGAATATTTACTTCCAAGTTGACATATGAATATAGATCTTTCCCTAGCATATGACGTTAGCCAAGATAAAGGCGAAATAAGGAATTGGTGTCAATCACCATGACACTTTTAAGGACAAAAAGTAAAGGTACAAGATAGGCCCTTCGCAGAGGGAAGCAGAGGTTGTCATGCGCTTTTGAGGTTTGGATGTGTGACCCCTTAGTGTGAAGGAACGTCACTTTATATTGCCTCCTGTGATAAAGAACTTTATTATGCAGTCCGTCGCTTTTATGTCTTCCTCATCACAGGTACGTACAAAGCTTATTTTCCACACACTAATAGATCATACATATTTAGGGAGAAATTTTTATTGCTTGCACCGATGACAACTTACTTGAGGGATCATCTTCAATCCGTAGGTAGGTATGGTGGACTCTCATGGCAAAACTGGGTTGAAGATTTATGGATGCACAAGTAGTATCTCTACTTAGTGCGGAAGTTTTGGCTGATATGAGGTGGAAGCAATCATCGCATGCTAAGGGATCTCTAGTCATATAACATTGTTCGGAACCAAGCAAACATAATTCATTATGTTGTCTTCCTTGTCCAACATCTACTTCTAAGCATGTAATAGTTTAACGAGTGCTCACAATCATAGATGGTGCCCAAGATGATATATTTATATGTGCACCTCTCCTTCTTTATTACTTCCTATTAATTGCAGCAATGACCAAGGTCTACGTTTGTCCACCCCCAACAAGTTTCAATCAACATTCTTTTTATATGTGAAGCCATCACTTCCCATAAGATCATTACATGATCTTTCATGCTTTTGTTCTTTTATTATTCTTTTCTTTAGATCGTGGCATGAAGCAAGGCCCTTAACTAAAACACTCTTTATTATATGACTCACGAGCTCGAATTCATTGGGGGTGATACAAAGCAAAACTCAAGCCTAGAACGCTAAGAACTTTATTCTACTAGAGAAAGATAAAACCAAAAAGGATTGAACTAAAAAAAGGTAAAGGCAAAAGATGTGATGGTGATACGATACCAGGGCAACTCCCCCAAGCTTGTGACAAGCCAAGGGGATTGCCCATACCTATGCTTAATTGTCTTCCTTCGAAGGTGATGGTGGTGGAGTTGTGGTGTCTTTTGATTCCAAGAAGGCCATCAATCTTTGATTTATACCTTGGAGTTCTATGATATGTTTCTCCAGCAAAACAACTTGATGGGTGAGGTAAGTATTACGAACACGAGTTATTTCACATAACCTCAAGAGTTCGATCAAGGATGGAGGTAAAAGGTGGAGATAGGGTTGAAGAAAATCCTCTTCCTCAGCTTCTTCCTTGTTGAGCACAGATTGCCCTTCGTTCAACGCCAAATTCTCATCCTTAGTTTTGCATTTAGTTTCTTCAAGCAGCCTTTCCTTGGCCTCCATGACCTCCATTCTTTTCAGATCATCATTTACTTCTTCATAGACTTGAGGGAGATCGTTCTCCCTAACAGATTCCCGAGACGACCTCCTTGCCCTAAATCTGCGGCAAAAACAGGCTCAAAACGAAAACAGAGGATATTTGCGTGATACGAGGGTCAGACATTTCGGGAGAATATATAATGAATTTTTTCCTACCAAAAGGAGTAGTCCGCAAGAAAATGGAGTACGAGAGGCACACGAGGTGCCCACAAGCCACCCAGGCGAGGCCAGGGGAGGTAGGCCGCGCCTGGTAGGCTTGTCGCCTCCTCGTGCGCTTTCCGGACTACTTAAAATTTTTCTATTTTTCTAAAAATTCCAAAACTGAGAAAATTTGCTACTGGAAAAGTTTTGGAGTCGGTTTACTTAACGAATCACATACCTCTTCGTTTTTGGAGTCTGAAACAGGCTGATAAATATCCCTTATGTACTCCTCCAGAGTTATGGTATTAATAATAGTGCTGTCAACATTTATGGGAGTACCTGAGATATAATGCTTGCTTCTTTGCCCATTTACCACTCTCGTAAAATTACCTTCCGTGTTGTTGACCTTGATGGCACCGTAACGATACACTTCTTCGACAATGTAAGGACCTTCCCATTTAGAGAGAAGCTTGCCTGCAAAAAAAACTTAAACGAGAATTGTATAGCAAGACATAATCACCTACATTGAACTCACGTTTTTGTATCCTTTTATCGTGCCACCTCTTAACTTTTTCTTTAACCAACTTGGCATTTTCATATGCCTGAGCTCTCCATTCATCAAGTGAGCTAATATCAAATAACCTCTTCTCACCAGCAAGTTTGAAATCAAAGTTGAGCTCTTTGATTGCCCAATAAGCCTTATGCTCTAGCTCAAGAGGTAAATGACATGCTTTACCGTAAACCATTTTGTACGGAGACATGCCCATGGGATTCTTATAAGCAGTTCTATAAGCCCAAAGTGCATCATCAAGCTTCTTAGACCAATTCTTTCTAGACCTATTAACAGCAGAATTAGTTTAATCTCTCTATTACTTAGCTCTACTTGACCACTGGACTGAGGATGATAGGGAGATGCAACTCTATGGTTGACATCATACTTAGCAAGCGTTTTAGGGAAAGCACCATGAATGAAATGTGAACCACCATCAATCATTAGATATCTAGGGACTCCAAATCTAGGGAAAATAACTTCTTTAAGCATACTAATAGAGGTGTTGTGAACAACACTACTAGTTGGGATAGCTTCTACCCACTTAGTAACGTAATCAACAACAACTAGGATATGAGTATACCCGTTGGACTTTGGAAAAGGTCTCATATAATGAAAACCCCAAACATCAAATGGTTCAATGACAAGTGAATAATTCGTAGGCATTTCCTGACGTTTACTGATATTACCTATTTTTTAACATTCATCACAAGACAAGACAAACTTACGGGCATTCTTGAAGAGAGTAGGCCAATAGAAACCTGATTGCAATACCTTGTGTATAGTTCTATCTCCCGCATGGTGTCCTCCATAAGCCTTGGAGTGACACTTCTATAGGATATGTCCCTATTCATGCTCAGGTACACAACGTCTAATAACACCATCTACTCCTTCCTTATAAAGGTGAGGATCATCCCAGAAGTAATGTCTCAAATCAAAGAAGAATTTCTTCTTTTGCTGGTATGTGAAACTAGGTGGTATATATTTGGCAACGATATAATTTGCATAATCAGCATACCACGGTGTACTACGTGAATCATGGATGACATTCAATTGCTCATCAGGAAATCTATCATCAATAGGTTGTGGGTCATCAAGAACATTCTCCAACCAAGACAAGTTATCTGCTACGGGGTTCTCAGCACCCTTCCTATCAACAACATGCAAATCAAATTCTTGTAGCAAGAGAACCCATCTGATAAGTCTAGGTTTAGCATCTTTCTTTTCCATGAGGTACTTAATAGCAGCATGATCACTGTGATTAGTAACCTTGGAATCAACAATGTAAGATCTGAACTTTTCACATGCAAACACGACTGCTGAAAATTCCTTTTCAATAGTTGCATACTTTCTTTGGGCACTGTCTAGAGTTTTACTAGCATAGTGAATAACATTCAACTTCTTATCAACTCTTTGTCCTAGAACAGCACCAACAGCATAGTCACTAGCATCACACATAATCTCAAAGGTAAGTTCCAATCAGGTGGTTGAACAATAGGTGCAGTTATCAAGGCCTTCTTAAGTATTTCAAAGGCTTCCTCACAATCATCGTCAAGAACAAAAGGAATATTCTTTTGCAAGAGATTGGTTAGAGGCCTAGAAATCTTAGAAAAGTCCTTAATGAACCTTCTATAGAAACCAGCATGACCAAGGAAACTTCTTATACCTTTAATGTCTGTAGGGCATGGCATTTTCTCGATCGCATCAACCTTAGCCTTATTGACTTGAATACCTCTTTCAGAAATTTTATGTCCTAAGACAATGCCTTCATTAACCATAAAGTGGCACTTCTCCCAATTCAATACAAGCTTGGTATCTTTACATCTCTGCAAAACTCGATCAAGGTTGCCGAGGCAATCATCAAAAGAAGACCCGTAAACGGAGAAGTCATCCATGAAAACCTCAACAATCTTTTCACAGAAGTCACAGAATATAGCCATCATACATCTTTGAAAGGTAGCGGGTGCATTACATAAGCCAAAAGGCATACGTCTGTAAGCAAAGGTACCTAAATGGCAAGTAAAAGTGGTTTTCTCCTGATCAGATTGTGCAACAGGTATTTGGGAGAAACCAGAATAACCATCTAGAAAGCAGAAGTGTGTGTGTTTGGACAATCTTTGTAGCATTTGGTCAATAAAAGGCAAGAGGTAATGATCTTTCCTGGTGGCTTTATTGAATTTCCTAAAATCAATTACCATACTATAGCCAGTAATAATCCTCTGTGGGATCAATTCATCTTTATCATTAGGGACAACGGTAATGCCTCCTTTCTTGGGGACGCAATGCACCGGACTTACCCAATCACTATGAGCAACATGATAGATAATACCTGCTTCTAGGATCTCTAGTATTTCTTTTCTTACTACCTCTTTCATCTTAGGATTTAATCTCCGTTGATGATCAGCAACTGGTTTGGAATCAGGATCGGTTTTAATTTTGTGCTGGCATAGAGTGGGACTAATGCCCTTAAGATCATCAAGAGTATATCCAATAGCAGCACGGTGCTTCCTTAGAGTTTTCAATAATTTATTTTGTTCATGCTCTAAAATGCTAGCACTAATAATAACAGGATATATCTCTTTTTCATCAAGATAAGCATACTTAAGAGTATCAGGTAACTGTTTAAGCTCGAAAACAGGATCACCCTTTGGTGGGGGTGGATCTCCAAGCACTTCAACAGGCAAATTATTCTTAAGGATAGGATGTTGTTCAAAGATAACTCTATCCATCTCATTCCTTTCATCGATATGCATATCATTTTCATGCTCAAGCAAATATTGCTCTAAAGGATCAGTAGGAGGTACATCAATAGAAGCTAGAGCAATAATTTCATCCTTACTGGACAACTCTTTCTCATGAGGTTGTCTACCAAACTTGGAGAAATTGAACTCATGTGACACACCTTCAAAGCCAACAGTGACATTTTGCTTCTCATAGTCAATATGAGCATTGACAGTATTAAGGAAAGGTCTGCCAAATATGATGGGACAAAAGCTATCTTGTGTGGTAGCAAGAACGAGAAAATTAGCATGATACTTAGTTTTACCACACACGACTTCAACATCTCTATCAATTCCCAAAGGGCAGATAGTATATCTATTGCCAAGCTAAATAGTGACATCAATAGGTTCCATCTCGACAGGTGCAATCTCGTCTTTAATTTCATCATATAAAGATTGAGGTATTTCACTAACACTAGCACCCATGTCACATAAACCATGATAACAATGATCTCCTATCTTAACAGAAACAACATGCGTGCCAACAACAGGCCTATGTTTGTCTCTAGCATGAGGTTTAGCAATTCTAGCAGCATCTTCAGAGAAGTGAATATCATGGCCATCAACATTGTCGAACAGGAGATCTTTGATAATAGAAATGCTAGGTTCAACTCTAATTTGCTCAGGGGGTGTACGTGTTCTAATGTAGCCCCTATGTATCACAATTGAAGCTTTAGAATGATCCTTTACTCTAACAGGGAAAGGTGGTTTCTCAATGTAAGCACTAGGAACAATAGGATCATTATAAGCAATGAATTTCTCTTCAACTGGATTGGTTTTAGCTACATTGACTTCTAAGGGAGGATGATATTTAAACCAATTCTATTTAGGGAGATCAATATAAGCAGCAAATGATTCACACAATGAAGCTACTATCTCAGAGTCAAGTCCATATTTAGCGCTAAAATCACAAAAAGTATTTGTTTCAACAAATGATTTAACACAATCGAACTTAAGATTCATACCTGACTCCTTACCTTCATCAAACTCCCAATCTTCAGAGTTGCATTTAATTCTTTCCAATAAATTACATTTGAAGTCAATATCTCTCTTCATAAAAGAACCGGTACAAGAAGTGTCAAGCATGGTGAGATTATCATGAGAAAGCCTAGCATAAAAGTTCTGAATAATAATTTATCTCGAGAGCTCATGGTTGGGGCATGAATATAATATTGATTTAAGCCTCCCTCAAGCTTGAGCGATACTTTCTCTATCACGAGGCCAATAATTATAGATATAATTCCGATCACGATGTACCAAATGCATAGTCTAAAACTTTGGATGAAATTCCAATTTCAATCGGTTGTAGTTCCATGATCCAGTATCATCACATAGCCTATACCATGTCAATGCTTTATCCCCCAAAGATAAGGGAAATACCTTCTTCTTGACCCCATCCTCGGGAAAACCTGCAAGCTTAAATAAACCACAAACTTCGTCTACATAGATTATATGCAAGTCGGGATGTGATGTTCCATCTCCTGTAAAAGGATTAACAACAGTTTCTCAAGCTTTCCCGAAGGAATTTCATAACAAATATTTTCAGTGGGTGCAGGAGGTTGAGGAGAAACTCCTTGTGCTTCCGTTCGATGTGAAGATACCCCGAACAAGCTCCTCAAAGGATTAGTTTCCATAGTGACAAGTGACAATAAATTTCAGCACACTATATAAATGTTTCCTTACCAAATTCCACTTACCAAAGGCGCTTCACTCCCCAGCAACGACGCTAGAAAAGAGTCTTGATGACCCACAAGTGTAGGGGATCTATCGTAGTCCTTTCGATAAGTAAGAGTGTCGAACCCAACGAGGAGCAGATGGAACTCACAAGTGGTTTTGAGCAAGGTATTCTCTGCAAGCACTGAAATTATCGGTAACAGATAGTTGTGTGGTAAGATGATTCGTAGCAAGTAGCAAGTAACAAAGTTGAAGCAAGATGGACCAATCCATTTTCTAGCAAGGGACAAGCCTGGACAAACTCTTATATGAGGTAAAGCGCTCCCGAGGACACATGGGAATTTCTGTCAAACTAGTTTTCATCATGTTCATATGATTCGCGTTGGCTACTTTGATAGTTTGATATGTGGGTGGACCGGTGCTTGGGTGCTGCCCTTACTAGGACAAACATCCCACTTATGATTAACCCCTCTCGCAAGCATCCGCAACTACCAAAGAAGAATTAAGACAAAGTCTAACCATAGCATTAAACTAGTGGATGCAAATCAGCCCCTTACGAAGCAACGCATAAACTAGGGTTTAAGCTTCTGTCACTCTAGCAACCCATCATCTACTTATTACTTCCCAATGCCTTCCTCTAGGCCCAAATAATGGTGAATTGTTATGTAGTCTACGTTCACATAACACCACTAGAGGAGAGACAACATACAACGCATCAAAATATCGAACGAATACCAAATTCACATGACTACTTATAGAAAGACTTATCCCATGTCCTCAGAAACAAAAGTGACTACACACAAAGCATAATTATGTTCATGACCAAAGAGGTATTGAATAGCATCAAGGATCTGAACATATAATCTTCCACCAAGTAATCCAACTAGCATCAACTACAAAGAGTAATTAACACTACTAGCAACCTTACAAGTACCAACCGGAGTCGCGAGATGGAGATTGGTTACAAGCGATGAACTAGGGTTTGGAGATGAGATGGTGCTGATGAAGATCCCCTCCAATGAGAGGAGTGTTGGTGATGACGATGGCGACGATTTCCCCACCGGGAGGGAAGTTTCCCCGGCAGGACGACCCTGCCGGAGCTCTAGATTGGTTCTGCTCAAGTTCCGCCTCGTGGCGGCGGCGATTCCTCACGAAAGCCTCCTCTTGATTTTTTTTTCTGGAAAGAAACCCTCCTTATAGCAAAAGATGGGAGCCAGAGGGGCCACATGGGGCCCAAAAGCCACTTAGGCGCGACAAGGGGGGTAGGCCGCGCCTGGCAGGCTTGGGGACTCCTGGTGGCTCCCCTCCGGTACTTCTTCCGCCCAGTATTTCCTATAAATTCCAAAATAATTCCTCGTTGATTTTCACGGCTTTTGGAGTTGCGCAGAATAGGTATATCAAACTTGCTCCTTTTTCAGACCAGAATTCCAGCTGCCGGCATTCTCCCTCTTCATGTAAACCTTATAAAATAAGAGAGAAAAGGCATAAGTATTGTATCGTGAAGTGTAATAACAGCCCATAAAGATATAAATATCAACATAAAAGCATGATGCAAAATGGACGTATCAGGCTCGGTCATTTTGTGCAGCTCCATCACCTGCTTCAACTGATCAGGCGCTAGGTGAGGATGCTCCGGATTTTGGAACTTTGCCCAGAAGAGCCTTTGTTGCATTGCGCCCTCCTGAGAAGCATAATACTTCTCAGCTTCTACCGTGTTCTTCGGAAGATCGGAAATTGTTGTTGGAAATATGCCCTAGAGGAAATAATAAAGTGGTTATTATTACATTTCCTAGTTCATGACAATTGTCTATTATTGATGCTATGATTGTATTAACCGGAAACCGTAATACACGTGTGAATACATAGACCACAATGTGTCCTTAGTGAGCCTCTAGTTGGCTAGCTCGTTGATCACTACATCATGGTTTCCTGATCATGGACATTAGATGTCATTGATAACGGGATCATATCATTAGGAGAATGATGTGATGGACAAGACCCAATCCTAAGCATAGCAAAAGATCGTGTAGTTCGTCTGCTAGAGCTTTTATAATGTCAAGTATCATTTCCTTAGACCATGATATTGTGCAACTCCCGGATACCGTAGGAGGGCTTTGGGTATATCAAACTTCACAACGTAACTGGGTGATTATAAAGGTGCACTACAGGTATCTCCGAAAGTGTCTGTTGGGTTGGTACGAATCAAGACTGGGATTTGTCGCTCCGTGTGACGGAGAGGTATCTCTAGGGCCAATCGGGAATACATTGTCATACTAAGCTCAATGTGACTAAAGGAGTTATCCACGGGGTGATGTGGTACAGAACGAGTAAAGAGACTTGCCGGTAACGAGATTGAACAAGGTATGTGGATACCGACGATCGAATCTCGGGCAAGTGTCATACCGGTAGACGAAGGGAATTGGAGACGGGATTGATTGAATCCCCGACATCGTGGTTCGTCCGATTGGATCATCGTGGAACATGTGGGAGCCAACATGGATATACAGACCCCATTGTTGGTTATTGACCGGAGAGGTGTCTCGGTCATGTCTGCATGGTTCCCGAACCCGTAGGGTCTACACACTTAAGGTTCGATGATGCTAGAGTTGTAATGGGAATAGTATGTGGTTACTGAAGGTTGTTCGGAGTCCCGGATGAGATCCTGGACATCACGAGGACCTCTGGAATGGTCCGGAGGTAAAGAATCCTATATAGGAAGTGGAGATTTGATTGCCGGAAATGTTTCGGGTATCATTTGTATTGTACCAGAAACTCGGAAGGGTTCCGGGGGTCCACCGGGAAGGACCACCGGGCCCAAAGGGCCACATGGGACAAAAGTGGATGGGAACCAGCCACTAGATGGGCTGGTGCGCCACCTACCAAGGCCCGAGGTGCCTAGGGCAGCAAACCCTAAGGCGTGGTGGCTGCCTTTGGTGGCAAGCCACCCACTAGGGCGCAGCCCCCTCCTCCTCTTGGCCGTTGCACCACCTAGGGGAAACCCTAGGGTACTCGGATCTCCTTCTCCTTGTCCTATATATATGCAAGGGTTTGGGGATGCAAGATACAAGTTTCTTCCTCCCTCGGTGCAACCCTGCTCTTCCTCCTCCTCCCCCATAGCGCTTGGCGAAGCCCTGCCGGAGTACCACGTAGCTCCACCGTCACCACGCCGTCGTGGTGCTGGAGCTCTCCCTCAACCTCTCCTCTCTCCTTGCTGGATCAAGGTGAAGGATACGTCACCGGGCTGCACATGTGTTGAATGCGGAGGCGCCGTTGTTTGCGCTTAGATCGGAATCTTCCGCGATCTAAATCGCCGCGAGTACGACTCCATCAAACGCGTTCATTGTAACGCTTCCACTTAGCGATCTTCAAAGGTACGAAATGCTCTACCCCTTGCTCGTTGCTAGTTTCTCCTAGATGGATCTTGGTGAAGCGTAGGAATTTTTTTGAATTACTATACTTCCCCAACAGTGGCATCTGATCCAGGTTCTAGCATAGATTCTATGCATGAGTAGAACACAAAAGTTGTGGGCGATGATTTTGTCGATTGCTTGCCGTTACTAGTCCAATCTTATTTCGGCGGTATTGTGGGATGAAGCGGCCCGGACCGAGTGTACACATACGCTTATGTGAGACTGGTTCCACCGCCTGACATGCACTTGTTGCATAAGGTGTCTAGCAGGTGTCTGTCTCTCCAGCTTCAGTCGAATTGGATTCGATGAAAAGGGTCCTTATAAAGGGTAAATAGCATTGGCATATCAACGTTGTCGCTGTCACGCAGGTAAGAAGTGTTCTTGCTAGAAACCCAAATCAGCCACGTAAAACTTGCAACAACAATTAGAGGACGTCTAACTTGTTTTTGCAGGGTATGCTATGTGATGTATGAGATTGATCATGTTCTTGTAATAGGATTCATGACTTGCATGTCGATGAGTATGACAACCGGCAGGAGCCATAGGAGTTGTCTTCATTTACTGTATGAGATGCAACGCCATGTGATTACTTTACTTTATTGCTAACCGTTAGCTATAGTCGTAGAAGTAATAGTTGGTGAGACGACTTCGCGAAGACACAATGATGGAGATCATGGTGTCATGTCGGTGACAATGATGATCATGTCGTCCCCCGAAGATGGAGATCAAAGGAGCACGATGATATTGGCCATATCATGTCACTATATGATTTGCATGTGATGTTTATCATGTTTTTCATCTTATTTCTTAGAACAATGGTAGCAAAGGTAAGATGATCCCTCATTAAATTTTGAGATAATTATTCCCCTAAGTGTGCACCTTTGCGAAGGATCATTGTTTTGAAGCACCACGTGATGATCGGGTGTGATAGATTCTAACGGTCGCATACAACGGGTGTAAGCCAGATTCACAAACGCAAAACACTTAGGTTAACTCGATGAGCCTAGCATGTACAGACATGGCCTCGGAATACGAGAGACCGAAAAGTCGAACATGAGTCGTATGGATGATACGATCAGCATGGAGATGCTCACCATTGATGACTAGTCCGTCTCACGTGATGATCGGACACGGGCTTGTCGACGTGGATCATGTATCACATGGATGACTAGAGGGATGTCTATCTGAGTGGGAGTTCATTAAATAATTTGATTAGATGAACTTAATTTTCATGAACTTAGTCTAAAATTGTCTCTACAAAATATTGTAGATCCAATGGCCAATGCACATGTCCGAGTGAACTTCAACGCGTTCCTAGAGAAAACCAAGCTAAAAGATGATGGATGCAACTATGCGGACAGGGTCCGTAATTTAAAGTTTATCCTCATTGCTTCCAAGAAGGCATATGTCCTTGATGTGCCGCTAGGTGACCCTCCCGTTCCCGTCGCAGCCCAGGACGTTATGAATGCGTGGCAGTCACGTAGTGATGACTACTCTCTGGGTCAGTGCGGCATGCTTTATAGTTTAGAACTGGGGCTTCAAAGGCGTTTTGAGCAACATGGAGCATATGAGATGTTCCAAGAGGTGAAACTAGTTTTTCAAGCTCATGCCCGTGTTGAGAGATATGAGGTCTCCGACATGTTCTTCAGTTGTAAGATGGAGGAGAATGGGTCTGTCAGCAAGCACATACTCAGAATGTCTGGGTTGCACGACCGCTTATCTCAGCTGGGAGTTGAACTTCCGGATGACACGATTATTGACAGAATCCTCCAGTCGCTTCCACCTAGCTATAAGAGCTTTGTGATGAACTACAACATCCAAAGGATGGATAAGACCATTCCTGAGTTGTATTCAATGCTGAAATCAGTGGAGGTGGAAATCAAGAAAGAACATCAAGTGTTGATGGTAAATAAGACCACCAGTTTAAAGAAAGGCAAGGGTAAAAAGAACTTGAAGAAGGACGGCAAAGCAGTTGCCGCTCCCGGTAAACCAGCTGCCGGGACGAAGCCAAAGAAATGACCCAAGCCTAAGACCGAGTGCTATTACTGCAATGGAACCGGTCTCTGGAAGTGGAACTACCCCAAGTACTTAGCGGATAAGAAGGCTGGCAACGTCAAAGGTATATATGATATCCATGTTATTTATGTGTACCTTACCAGCGCTCGTAGTAGC
Source organism: Hordeum vulgare subsp. vulgare (assembly GCF_904849725.1). Lineage (NCBI taxonomy): Eukaryota > Viridiplantae > Streptophyta > Magnoliopsida > Poales > Poaceae > Hordeum > Hordeum vulgare. The sequence goes on along the minus strand of NC_058521.1, from coordinate 243,398,261 downwards.
TCCTGGGTTTTTGATACCGGTGTTTTCCCTTACATTTGCAACTCAAAACAGGAACTACGGAATAAGCGGAGAGTGGCAAAGGACGAGGTGACGATGCGCGTCGGGAATTATTCCAAGATTGATGTGATCGTCGTCCGTATGCTACCTCTACATCTACCTTCGGGATTAGTTGTAAACCTTAATAATTATTATGTAGTACCATCTTTTAGCATGAACATTGTATCTGGATCTGGTTTAATGCGAGATGGCTACTTATTTAAATCTGAGTATAATGGTTGTTCTATTTATATGAGTGATATGTTCTATGGTCATGCCCTACTGGTCAATGATTTATTCTTAATGAATCTCGAATGTGATGTTACACATATTCATAGTGTGAGTACCAAAAGATGCAAGGTTGATAATGATAGTCCCATATACTTGTGGCACTGCTGCCTTGTCATATCGGTGTTAAGCGCATGAAGAAACTCCATACAGATGGACTTTAGGAGTCTCTTGATTTTGAATCCTTTGACACATGTGAACCATGCCTCATGGGCAAGATGACCAAGACCCCGTTCTCTGGAACAACGGGATCGAGCAACCAACCTATTAGAAATAATGCATACCAATGTATGCGGTCCAATGAGCGTTGAGGCTCGCGGTGGCTATCGTTATGTTATCACCCTCACTCACGACTTAAGTAGATACGGGTATGTCTACTTAATGAAACACAAGTCTGAAACCTTTGAAAGGTTCAAGGAATTTCAGAGTGAGGTAGAGAATCAACGTGACAAGAAAATAAAGTTCCTACAATCTGATCATGGAGAGGTGAATATTTAAGTCACGAGTTTCGCACACACTTAAGGAAATTTGGAATTCTTTCACAACTCACGCCGCCTAGCACACCGCAGCGTAACGGTGTGTTTGAACGTTGTAATCGCACTTTATTGAATATGGTGCGATCTATGATGTCTCTTACTTATCTACCGCTATCATTTTGGGGATAAGCATTGGAAACTGCCGCATGCACTTTAAATAGGGCACCGTCTAAATCCGTTGAGACGACACCATATGAATTATGGTTTGGAAAGAAACCTAAGCTGTCATTTCTGAAAGTTTGGGGCTGCAATGCTTATGTGAATAAACTTCAACCTGAGATGCTCGAACCCAAAGCGGAAAAATGCGTCTTCATAGGATACCCTAAGGAAACTATTGGGTATACCTTCTATCCTAGATCCGAAGGCAAAATCTTTGTTGCCAAGGACAAATCCTCTCTAGAGAAAGAGTTTCTCTCAAAAGAAGTAAGTGGGAGGAAAGTAGAACTTGATGAGGTAATTGTACCTCCTCTCGAACCGGAGAGTAGCGCCGTGCAAGAAAATATTTTTGTGGTGCCTACACCGACTAGAGAGGAAGTTAATGATGATGATCATGAATCTTCGGATCAAGTTGCTACTAAACCTCGAAGGTCCACAAGGACACGTTCCACATCAGACTGGTATGACAACCCTGTCAAGGAAATCATGTTCTTCGACAATAGTGAACCTTCGAACTATGAAGAAGCGATGGCGGGCCCGGATTCCAACAAATGGCTTGAAGCCATGAAATCCGAGATAGGGTCCATGTATGAGAACAAAGTATGGACTTTGGTGGATTTTCCTGATGATAGATGAGCCATAGAAAATAAATGGATCTTTAATAAGAAGACTGACGGAGATGGTAATGTGACCATATATAAGGCTCGACTTGTCGCGAAGGGTTATCGACAAGTTCAAGGGATTGACTACGATGAGACTTTCTCACCCGTAGCAATGCTGAAGTCGGTCCTAATCTTGTTAGCAGTTGCCGCATTTTATGATTATGAAATCTGGCAAATGGACTTCAAAACGGCATTCCTGAACGGCTTTCTTAAGGAAGAATTGTATATGATACAACCAGTAGGTTCTGTTGATCCTAATAATGTTGACAAGGTACGCAAGCTCCAACGCTCCATCTATGGGCTGGTGCAAGCATCTCGGAGTTGGAACATTCGCTTTGATGAGGTGATCAAAGTGTTTGGGTTTGTACAGACTTATGGAGAAGCCTGTATTTACAAGAAGTGAGTGGGAGCTCAGTAGCATTTCTCATATTATATGTGGATGACATATTGTTGATGGGAAATGATATAGAACTATTGGAAAGCATAAAGGCCTATTTGAATAAGAGTTTTTCAATGAAGGACCTTGGAGAAGGTGCTTACATATTAGGCATCAAGATCTATAGGGATAGATCAAGACGCCTCATTGGTCCTTCACAAAGCACATACCTTGAGAAGATATTGAAGAAGTTCAATATGGATAAGGCCAAGAAGGGATTCTTGCCTATATTACAAGGTGTGAGGTTGAGCGCAGCTCAACGCCCGACCACACCGGAAGATAGAGAAAAGATGAATGTCCCCTATGCTTCAGCCATAGGCTCTATTATGTATGCCATGCTGTGTACCAGACCTGATGTGAACCTTGCCATAAGTTTGGTAGGGAGGTACCAAAGTGATTCAGGAGTGGATCACTGGACAACGGTCAAGAACATCCTGAAGTACCTGAAAAGGACTAAAGATATGTTTCTCGTTTATGGAGGTGCCGAAGAGCTCGTCGTAAAGGGTTATGTCGATGCTAGCTTCGACACAAATCCAAATGACTCCAAGTCGCAAACCAGGTACATGTATATTTTGAATGGTGGGCTGATACGTCCCAAACATATCAATAATTTCTGCTTGTTCTATGATCTTTTGGGTGACATTGTTATATGTTTTGCTACACTTTTATATCTTTTTACACATATTTGGACTAACCTACTAACTCAGTGCACCCAGTGCCAGTTTTTGTCTGTTGATGTCTTTTTTGCAGGGACTTTACCCAAATTTCCAAAGCCCCAAAAATCCCGAGAAAAATCAGCATGGCGGAAGCTTTCGGAGCACCGAAGATGGGCCAGAGGGGTGCCAGGGGCTGCCCAGGCGGCCTTCCTGCGTGGCCAGGCCCCTGGCCGCGCCCACAGGTCGCCTAGGTGGGGCCCACCTCCTCTGACGCCCTCCTTTGGCCTGTGTTTACCCATTCGATCGAAAACCCTTCCATGATATCCAGAACCACGAATTTCTCCATCGTTCCACCGCCGCAGCGCTTCCGAGATGAGGAGCGTCACGAGACCTCTTCCCGGCACCCTGCCGGAGGGAGGATTGACCTCTGGGAGCTTCTCCACCGCCATGGACGCTTCTCGGACGTGCCGTGAGTAGTCCTCCTTGGACCATGAGTTCATGACCAGTAGCTGTGTGATGTCTTCTCACCAATCTTGTGCTTCAGTGATTAGCCCTTGTGAGCTTCCCTACATGATCAAGGCATCTATGTAGTTTTCCTGCTATTGCTAATCTTAGTTTGTTGGGATCCGATGGATTATGAGATTATGTTCAGATTGTTATGAGTTATATATTTGATTATCCTTTTATATTATATTCTTTAGTTATTCATGCATGTTCTCCGTTGCTCTTTATTGCTTTGGCGGAGTAGTAGATTGTAACTCCAAGAGGGAGCGTTATGAATGATTGTGGGTTCATGCCCCATGATGTCTAGCTTTTGTGACAGAAACATGAGACTAGGGGATGTGTTGTTGCCACTAGGGATAAAACAACTGTGCTTGTGACCAGATTTGCAAGTATTGTTTACCTTACGGCAATTTCCTTAATGCATTGTCCGTTGCTTTGAGTTTACACTTTGGGTGGGGCTCGCAACTTAATACCAGCGAGATGTTCTTGATATATATCTCAAGGCGGATGATTAGTAAGTAGATGCTGATGAATAAATGGTCTACTTGTCTTGGTATACCGCCCATTACTATTGAGCCTCTAACTTTCAACTAGCATAATTAGCATTGCGGTACCCTTATAATTCTGTCAATTGCCTAGCTGTAATTTGTTTACCCATGCATAGTTGTTTATCGTCTTTCGGGAGAGAGACATCACTAGTGAACATCATGTGACTCAGGTCCATATTACTACCATTGTTTACACCTCGATCATTTACTGTTTTTATTTACTTTTCCGTTGCAATCACTATCGATATTCACGCTTCTGTTTTGATCATTTGCAAACTACAAGGCTGGAGAGATTGACAACCTCTTTGTACTCGTTAGTTGCAAAGTTATCTAATGTGTGTGCAGGTCCACGTCTTCTGCTAGCGCCAGAGCAATGGACACCTACTTGTTGATCCTCGGAGTCCTCCTGGTGCGGTAAACCTTATAGTCCCCGTGTAAGGGAAATCTGTTGCTGACTACATATCCACCTTCCACTTGGGTAACCAACGAGGGGTGGGAAGTATATCCATCAACTCGTCATCATGCATGGGGCAGTAAACTGGTGCAGTTGCAAGAAAAGCATCATGGCGGCATCTACATGTGAAGCGGCTTACATAATTGCTTCAGAAGCAGCACATGAGTGAGTCTGGATGAAGGAGTTCATCACCGACCTAGGAGTGATTCCTAGTGTATCGGGCCCGATGACTCTCTTCTGTCAAAACACTGGAGCTATTGTCATTGCCAAGGAGCCCAGGTTTCACAAGAAGACCAAGCACATCAAGCGCCGCTTTCAACTCCATTCGTGGATACATCCAGGATGGGCATATAGATATTTGGAAAGTACATACGGATCTGAATGTCGCAGATCCGTTAACTAAACCACTTCCACGAGCGAAACATGAACAACACCAGAACTCTATGGGTGTTCGATACATTACAATGTAACTAGATTATTGTCTCTAGTGCAAGTGGCAGACTGTTGGAAATATTCCCTAGAGGCAATAATAAAGTGATTATTATTATATTTCCTAGTTCATGATAATTGTCTATTATTCATGCTATGATTGTATTAACCGGAAACCGTAATACATGTGTGAACACATAGACCACAATGTGTCCCTAGTGAGCCTCTAGTTGGCTAGCTCGTTGATCAATAGATGGTCATGGTTTCCTGATCATGGACATTAGATGTCATTGAAAACGGAATCACATAATTAGGAGAATGATGTGATGGACAAGACCCAATCCTAAGCATAGCACAAGATCGTGTAGTTCGTCTGCTAGAGCTTTTATAATGTCAAGTATCATTTCCTTAGGCCATGAGATTGTGCAACTCCTGGATACTGTAGGAGTGCTTTGGGTGTATCAAATGCCACAACGTAACTGGGAGATTATAAAGGTGCACTACAGGTATCTCTGAAAGTGTCTATTGGGTTGGTACGAATCGAGACTGGGATTTGTCGCTCCTGTGACGGAGAGGTATCTCTGGGCCCACTCAGTAATCATCGTCATACTGAGCTCAATGTGACTAAAGGAGTTAGCCACGGGATGATGTGTTACGGAACAAGTAAAGACATTTTCCGGTAACGAGATTGAACAAGGTATGGGGATACCGATGATCGAATCTCGGGCAAGTGACATAACAGTAGACGAAGGGAATTGCAAACGGCATTGATTGAATCGCCGACATCGTGGATCGTCCGATGAGATCATCGAGGAACATGTGGGAGCCAACATGGGTATCCATACACCGCTGTTGGTTATTGACCAGAGAGGTGTCTCGGTCATGTCTGCAAGGTTCCCGAACCCGTAGGGTCTACACACTTAAGGTTCAATGATGCTAGAGTTGTAATGGGAATAGTATGTGGTTACCGAAGGTTGTTCGGAGTCCCGGATGAGATCGCGGACGTCACGAGGAGCTCCGGAATGGTCCGGAGGTACATAATCATACATAGGAAGTGGAGATTTGATCGCTAGAAATGTTTCTGGGATCATCGGTATTGTACTGGGAACACCGGAAGGGTTCCGCGGGTCCACTAGGAGGTGCCACCAGCCCGGAAGTGCCATGTGGGACAAAAGTGGATGAGGACCAGCCCCTAGATGGGCTGGTGCGCCACCCACCAAGGCCCAAGGCGCCTAGGGAAGCAAACCCTAGTGTGTGGTGGCTGCCTTGGGTGGGAAGCGACCCCCTAGGGCGCCGCCCCTCCTCCTCTTGGCCGCACCCCCACCAAGGGGAAACGCTAGGGTCCCCGGCTCTCCTCCTCCTCCTCCTATATATATGCAAAGATTTGGGGCTGCAAGACACAAGTTTCTTCCTGCCTCGGCGCAGCCCTGCTCTTCCTCCTCCTCCTCTGTAGCGCTTGGTGAAGCCCTGTCGGAGTACCACGCAGCTCCACCGTCACCACACCGTCGTGCTGCCGGAGCTCTCCCTCAACATATCCTCTCTACTTGCTGGATCAAGGTGAAGGAGACGTCACCGGGCTGCACGTGTGTTGAATGCGGAGGCGCCATTGTTCAACGCTTTGATCGGAATCTTCCGCGATCTGAACCGCTGCAAGTACGACTCCATCAACCGCATTCATAGTAACTCTTCCGCTTAGCGATCTTCAAAGGTACAAAAATGCTCTTCCCCTTGCTCGTTGCTAGTTTCTCCTAGATGGATCTTGGTGAAGCGTAGGATTTTTTTTGAATTACTAATATGTTCCCCAACAATCGCACCTAGAGAACTCCATATCAAGTAAGAGATACAAATCTTCATCCATCTGGTTTCATAACTAAGGGAAATACTTGCCCACTTTGTGCTACGATAACCCCTTCCTCTTCAAGAAAAAGCCAATGCACATCACGAGTATCAGGAACGATTTCTGGCGCCATTGCCGGGGAATATCATCACCAACTACCAAGTAACTCCACACAAAATTTCATTCACTTGTTACTCTTTTTATTTGCTGGTATAATTTTTTTTCTCATAAAAAATAAAAAATAAAAATATTTACCTTTTCTTGTTTGTTTGTTACTAGATTGCATCTTCTCTTTCTAGTATACTTGAAAGTTGCTATCATGTCTGAGTTTGAAGTTCGTAATGGTTCTGCCTCTAGTGGGAAAACCCTTGATTTGACAACTTCAACTTGCGATGCATATGCCAAAAGAAATTTTCATGAAGTTGCTAATGAAGAACTTGATAATCTTGCGAGTGATGATCCTCCTAAGGTGGAACCGAGTACGCAAACTAATACAATCCGCATAGGAAGTTGTAATATTACTCGAAAGAGTGTGATCCAAGATTTTTTCACTTGTGCAAGATCATTACCTTTGATAGGAGGTTCTATTGTTTCTATAACTACACATTATGCGTATGCAATATTGGAGAGACAATTTGTGCACATGCATCCTTTTATACAATGGTTGTTCCTAGAATTCTCTAATATCCATGAAGCTTCCACTATGCGTCTAACTACTATATTCCTTTGCCAAAAATTTAGTAATATCATACAACAAGCTGGGGATATATTTTATCATTATAGGTTTAGCCGTGAGTGCCCACCCATAGAGGTAATTCTTTATCAGTTTAAAGAAATAAGAAAACTAAGATCCATGGACAATATTTCTTATGATGAGAACCTTAGAAAGAAGTTACCACTTAATGTGTTAGTTGATAAGATTTCTGAACACAATGATCAATTTTCTATACCAAAATGTGGATTGTATTATGAGCTTCAAACAAAACTAAGGAAATACCTCCATAGGAATTTATGCAATGAGGAACTAACTATCACTTATGAAAAACCCGAGGAAGAGCCTCATGTTCCTCTCGAAGTAGACCTCTCGGATCCTAATGTTGTGGTATTTAGTACCTTCAATTATTTTTGCTTACCTAGCAGAAATATTTTTGTTGAAAGGAGGGAATATGATTATAGCATGATGGGTCATTCTTTCAAAGATGACAACACTTGAAACTATGCAATATGCCTAGCTAGGGGCGTAAAATAATAGCGCTTGTTGGAGGCAACCCAATAGTTATCTTTAATTTTTGCCTTTTAGTTCTCTTAGTGTGTGATAACATGATTGTTGCATCTGTAATGATTGTGTTTTTATGCTTTAATTAGTGTTTGCACCAAGTAAATCCTTTGGAATGATATGCATAATGAATAGAATTGATACGGTGCAAAAATAGAAAATTTGACGTCTAGTGCAGAATTTCTCTGATTTTACTGGGTTGTCTTTTTAAGCTGTTTTTTACACGGTATTTCCATACAAATTCGTGAGGTTTTCCTAATGTTTCATAAATTTTTGGTGTTATGTAAGTATAGGTTCATTACAAATTACTAAAAATGTTCTATTTCAGTTAGATTCTGTTTTTGCATGTGTAGTTTGCTTGTTTTGATGATGATATCGATAGTATTGGAGGGTATAAGCCATGGAGGAGTTAAGATACAGTACGCTATGCTAAAATAAAATAAGAATAAATTTGTAACATCACATGAAAGTATTTGATATGTTGCTTTTACTAACGAATCTCACGAAGTTTTTTTGAGTTTTATGTGATTGAAGTTTTCAAGTTTTGGGTATTGTCCCGATGGACAAAGGATTCACGAGCAACAAAAGTGTGGGGACCCCGATTTACAATTCGAGACCACCGAATGAACATGTAAAATGATTCTAGAGATCAATGCTCACTAAACACACAGATATTGACCATCCATGAATAAGATTCAATGAATAATGTCTGATACAGATAATGACCATTATGGTCAAGTCTTACAAAGATAGGGCGATAAAAGCCAATCACACCAACTCAACTAATAGCGGAAATCTTGGTTGAAAGCATGAACCCATGCCATCAGCCTTAATCTACATGCATTCTGACTGGGAAGCCTCCTAGTTCGTGTGTGCATCTCCAACGAGGAATTCTTCTCCATACTCCAGTTCTTCCATGTGTGGTCAAATAAAATAACCAGTGGCAAGCCAATGAGTATTTTGAATGTAATCGCAAGAAACCCATGATGTGGGCAATGCAATTAAGGTGTGATATATCTCTATAATGCAGCCTTTGCGGAAAGCAGGTTTTACATTAATTAGAGTAACATGGTCAAGTGTTTATATGATTATGCATCACAAAGTAAATGGTAACCATAAGAACAGGTTACACGTATCAAAATATGTGTTCCAAGGGTTGAACACCTCATGGTCACCATCCATGCCAAGTCACCGAACTTGACTCAAATAATCACTTTCTTGTGTAACACCTTTATACACACGCACACATGGTTTATGCGAAAATGAATCGACATAGTTTAAGTAGCACCACACAACTGTACTTGTCCGTGGACCCGACTATTTGAATAGATTTACACTCTAGAGAGGTTGCGCGCTATACCCGCGAGATCCCTGAAACTCCCATGTCATACATGACTCGCGGTATATGACATACCCGAGGTAAGTACCAAATCAATGCCTTTCCCCTCGCGACACTAGACAGAGTCCACTCGGTTGGTACCCAACCCACATGATGTACGTCTTACGAGCACCAACTCGTGTGCCCGGAACCTATAAAAACAGCATAGTCGCCTTTCCTAGCACGACCCTGTCCCGAGAGTGATCATGTCACCCCCGTCACTAGTAATGCGGGCTCTTTGCTTACACCGATGAGAGTAATCAATAAAGCCCCATCCCATAAAGGGGTATCATGGTCGCACATGTAAGGTTGGGACGGTCGACACATCTTAAATCTAATCCATTTCCGAAACCACACACACAAAACCTTTCCTGGTACACCACTCTTTCTCAGGTGGTCACCATCTCAACACCATCACCCTTCGGCATTAGTGGCACCCGACGGGGTTTTCGAAAGTCTCTGTAACCACCTCTGTGTTATCATCACCATGCATATGCTCATCCTATGCGTAACATTATTATCAACCTATCTACTTTCATCTGCATGACCCTCATAGGTGGTAAGGTCATGCTCAAATGAAAATGCTCCAAAGGAGCCTATCGGTAACACCATACCGAGGGATTACCGATTAATCATGATCATATGCATCGGAATAAAGTGATCAACACGGCATGCATAATTGTTTTCATCAGACATGGGCAAAGGGCTCCTTGCCTTGGTGAGCAAGGTATCCGGGGTCTTCGAGGTCTTCGGGTCCAAGTCCTTCAAACACATGATCTATCATCGCGATAGCAATAATAAGAACCACAACCAAAAACAGAACACAAACTCACATCTAAAATGTTACACTATTTTGTAAAATACTAACATTATTTCTAAAAATATTTGTTTCTCGTTTTGGAGTGGAAATGTTTTTAAAAATCTTTTTAATAGATGCTAAAAATACTTAAACTAGGTTTTAAATTGAAAGTGTGTATAAAAGTCTTTATGAAAATTCTACAAGTAGTATTATTAAAGACTACATAATTTTATAAGAATTATGGTGGAAAACTATTTGGATTTGAGTGGATATTTAATCGTGTTGAATTTATTTGAAAATCCAGAAAAAATGGATCGCTCACGCGCCAGGCTCGGCCTGTAGCTGGGCTGGCCAACTAGGCAACCCGCCGACCAGCCTAGGCGCGCGCGCTGTTGGGTTCAAACCTCACGTGCGGGGCCGTGCGTCCAGCAACTAAGAGGAGGGAGAGGGAGAGAGACACATGCCGATAGGTGGTGCCCTCCTGTTGGGGTCGTATCCTACCTCGGGACAAAGAGGAGAGGGGGCTCACCAGCGGCAATTTCGATGACGTCGAGGATGGTGATGTAGTTCTAAAACTATTTTAACTCTCCAAAATCATAAAATAATTATTTTATAAATTATTTTCCAATTTTATTTACATGTCCATTTCTGAGGCCACGAATGATATTCCTACATGGAAAATTACTTTTCTGCCTTACAAAAATCTGAGAAAATTTGGAGATACTCAAAGGACATATATTTTCCATACATAAGATTTTCAACCCCTATTTATATTGAAAATATTTGAGCAAATCCCTAAAAATCTATTCTGTCTGTTCTGATCTTTTGGAATATTTCCAAAGGAAATATTTCCAATAAAATCCCATTAAATTCCAGTAACCTTCCCAAGCTATATTTAGTGACCACACCAAGTTTCACCTCATTCCATGGTGATTTGGTTCACTAAATAATCCAAAATCCCTCTGTGTCTAGAACCAAGTTGAAGCATCTCTACATTGCCAAGTTTATCCAAATGGGTTGAAACTTTGGAGGAGTGTTCAGCACCCCAAATGAGGAGTCTGTGTAAAAAATGGGATTTGCAGGAGGTAATCTACCCACGTTCCCTTTGGAAGGGGCAGATCTGCCATTTGGGTGTGATTTCAAGTTTGCATTGCCAAACTTATCCAATGAAGCTCAAATTTGGTGGAGTATCTTATTTCTTCATCAAAGTTAATCCTGTTAACTCTCATCACAAGTGGTGAGGTGTTGCTATCCAAAACACCCGTGGAACACCTTCTACCATATTAGCAAATCAGCCCCTACCCCACTCCACACCTAAGCTCTGCCCTGCAACCTCTTTCACCAAACTGCCAGAACCACTCCCCAACTGCAGGAGAGTGCCCTCTCTTTGAATCCAAGCAGAAGGCCCCAAAATCCTTATTCTAAGTTCTAAGCCAATGCTGGCATCTCTTCTTTCATCTCATCCCACGGCCAGTAGTGAGTCCCCGGCTCCCAAACGTCTAGGCATCTTCAGTCCAAGCCCCAGGACACCCCAGACAAGGACAAAGCCCCCCAGAGCACGCCAGCATGCCGTGGCATGTCAAAACTATGCTCTAGGCACTCCTGCTGGGCGCACCCGAAGCAAAGGTGGCCAGCCCCGACCGATTCGAGCTTCCCCCTGATGCCCATTTGAGTCCCCGACTGTGTCTCTGTATCATGGCAGCCACAGGCCCCCTCCTCCCTGGTTGTGCTGACCAAAGCGACGCGTGCCCACACGCGCTAGATCCAAACCAAAAGACCATGGCCACGCCTGCACGCTCCTCCTCACTCTCTCTCCCTCTCAGTGGGTCTCGCAGGTCCTAAACCATGTCCGCATACCATGGTTTCGACCCCGAGCACTCACTGCCCCTCCTGCGAGCATTGGTTAAACCACCGTTGCCACCGGCTCGGTGCACCATCGGGAGCCTATAATTCCACCCCTAGCCTCTCCGTTTGAGCACAGAAAATTCCCACAAAATATTGTCAATAAATTCCCAGAAAATTCTGGCATGTCCCACATGTCATATTTGGTGATCATGCCAAGTTGCACCTCCATCCAAGGTGATTTAATTCACCAAATAATTCAGAAACCCTTTCTGTCCAGAATCAAGTTTGAGCAACTCTACATAGTCAACTTTGTCCATTTGGTCTCAAACTTTGCAGGAGTGCTCAATATTCCAAATAAGGAGATGATGCCAAGATTGGGATTTGTGGGAGTTAATTTGCTCACATCTTCTCACGAGAATGCAGGTCTGCCCATTTGTGGGTATTTTCAAGTTTACGTTTTCAAACTTGTCCAATGGAGCTCAAATTTGGTAGAGCCTTCTAATTATACCTAAAACCAAATCTTGTTCACTTTCAATGCATTTGGAGGAGGTTAACTTCCCCAAACATGCATCAAACACCTTTTGCCTGATTTGAAAAACAACATCTAGCAACCACCACACTTACTCCTTCACTCCAAACTCTTGCCACAGATGGACTGTGCCCCTCCTCAACTACACAAGGGTGGCCCAACACTGGTTCAATGAGAGGGAGCCAAAATCTCCATTTTAGCTCATGGATCAAGGCTGGCAGCACCACTTTAACTCTCTCCCCGTGGCTAGCTTGATTCTTCAGGGTCCCTAGTATCCAAGGAGCATCTACCCCATCTCCCAGACACCTCAGGCATGACCAGGACGCGCCAGAGCGCGCCAGCATGCTATGGCATGCCAAAGATGCGCTCTGGACGCGCTACAGGGCACACCCGAGCTCCAGGGGACCAGCACCGGTCGGTTCTCGCCTCCACCCTTTGCCCCTCTTTGACCTTACTGACGACCGAGTCTAGGGCAGCGTCGGGCCTCTCTTCTCCCTCTCTCCTCTGCCCTCGCGACGCGTGCCCCCGCATGGCCGAAGCGGCTAGAAGGACCTCACCACCTCGACGCGCCAAGAGACTGCCCCCACTCCTCCTGATGATGTCGCGCGGTCCTAAACCGTGTCCGAAATACCACAATTTTGCGCTCGAGCTCTCTCTCCCTCTCCTGGCACCGCAGCAAAACCACCAACACATCACCGTTCGGTGCCTCGTTGCCCTCCTATATAAAGGCTCCCCCGTAGAACTCCACACCATGAGAACCTCCCTCTCCACTCCAATCGACCACCCCGAGCACCCCTCTCGAGCTAATAGAGCCTCGGTACTCGAGATCGACCGAGGCGCCGCCGCGTCGGAGCTCTGTCGATCTCGGGGTACAACAACGCTCCTGATCTCCTTCCACTTCCCCTGTGACCGCAAAGACTTCCCGAGCCTTCTCCACCACTTCCCCATCCTTCTACCTGCTTAGAGCACCGTTCCAAACACCTTCCCAAAAGGTCTCCGCCGCGGCTTCGTCGTCGTCGACGACTCAGGCCATCTCCATCGACCCCTCGACCTCATCTGGTAGGCAGAGGTGCCACGAGTCCATTCTCGTGCTCACCTGGCCTCGAGGACCCCAGAGCTGCCACCGGTGAGCCGCCCCTCTCCTCTGTCTGGAGGAAGAAGACGACCCCGATAGGAGGACCCACCTGTCGACGGCCTCTCTTCCCCTCTCTCTCCTCTGTGTTGTTGGTCGCAGGGGCCCGAGCATGAGGTTTAAACCTGACGGCGTGCATGCTCCTAGGCTAGTTGGCTGGCCGGTTGGCCAGCTGGGCCAGCCCAGCAGATGGCCAAGCCCGACCAGTGAGCTGGACGTTTTCCTTTATTTTATTTTTGGGTTTCTAAAAATGAATCCACATGATCAACTACTTATCCAAACTTAAAATGTTTTTCCATTGTAATTCTTGTAAAATTGCATAGTATTTAATAGTGATGTTTGTAGAATTTTTATAAAAACTTTTGAGCACACGTTTATTTTAAAACCTAGTTTAAGTATTTTTAAATCTTGTTAAAAAGACTTCAAAAATACCTTTTTATTTCAAAACCAAAAAACAATATTTTGATAAATAATACTAGGATTTTACAGGATAGGGTAACATTTTTATGTGAGTTGTACTCTGTTTTTGGTTGAGGTCCTTCTTATTATTATTGCTATTACGACAATAGATCACGCGTTTGACAAAGGACTTGGACCTGAAGACCTCGAAGACTCCGGATACCTAGCTGATCAAGGCAAGCAGCCCTTTGACCATGTTTGAGAAAATATTCATACATGCCATGTTGAATACTTTATTCCGATGCATATGATCATGATTAATCGGTACACCCTCGATATGGTGTTACCAATGGCTCCTCTGGAGCACCTGCATTTGAGCATGACCTTACCATCTATGAGGGTCACGCTCATAAAAAGTTGAGGTAGAAAGTAGTGCTACGCATAGGATGAGCACATGCATGGTGATGATAACTCGATGGTGATACAAAGACTTTTCGAAAACCCCATCGGGTGCCACTAATGCCCGAGGGCGATGGTGTTGACGTGGATGTCAACTTGAGAAAGAAGTGGTGCACCGGAAAGGGGATTAGATTTAAGATTTGTGGACCGTCCCAACCTTACATGTGGGACCACGATACCCCTTTATGGGACGGGGGTGTGTTGATTAAAATGGTCGTGCTATCAAAGATCCCGCATTACCAGTGGTGGGAGTGATATGGTCACTCTCATGACGGGGTCATGCCGGGTAGGACGACTATGCCGTTTTTACATGTTCCGGGCACACCGTTGGTCCCTGCATAGATGATACGGTCTAGAGTTGGTGCTCGTAAGACGTACATCATGTGGGCTGGGTACCAATCGAGTGGACTCTTTGTCTAGTGTCGTCAGATAAAAGGCATTGATCGGGTACTTACCTTGGGTATGTTATATACCGCGAGTCATGGATGACACGGAAGTTTCCCAGGTCTCGTGGTACAACATGCAACCTTTGCAAAGTGTAAAACTATTCGAATAGTCGTGTCCACGGTCAAGGACAATTGGGTGGTTCTGCTTAAACTACGTCTAGAGTTACCATTCACTTATTGATGCATGACTATTTAAATATATGATCAGTTTCGTCCTCGGGCGAGGACAACAGTGGACAGGAGTCGGAGGCGACAAAAGAGGAGGAGGACATAGGCCGGATTCCACCGCCCAATCTTCATCCGTCCTTGCGCAACCTCGGGGATGATGCTATTGCAAACGAGTGACGCCAGGTGATCCCCCTGGTACCATGGCATCAGGAGAAGGAGCATGGTGAGGTCCCGTAGTAGCCGACTCGCCAGCAGCGGGAGCTAGTGACGACGGTGCGGTTCCTCCCCTGGCGATGGATGTACCTATCCAGTGAACTCCTGAGGCCCCCAGAGAGGAGGGATGCCAGGGCGAGCTTGCCGAGGACTGCGTCGAGAGCCCCTCTAGTGGAGGCGGGGCGACGCATGAAGGTGGCAAGGGTGCGCGATCCGTCGTCGAGAAGAAGAGGAAGTGGGCCGCTGGGGACGAGTAAATACCTTAGTCCATCCTCATGTTGTCCACCCGAGATTGATTTACTCAAACAAAACCTTCTTCGATGTATGCGCCTTGGTGGCGGTGAGGAGCACAAGAAGAGGTCTGCCATTGGGGCGAAGGTTACGCAAGTCTCGAGGGTGCCTCATTCCATGGCCGGGTCTTGGAGGGTGTTGAGGCGGCTTGCAACGGGCGAACACCATGCTTAGGCGTACGGGCGCCATAGTAGCTCCAAGTGTCCCCTCTATGCGGTGATGGAGCGCGAGCATTGTGTTCGTGATGGCCGAGCCCCCAATGCCACTAGCCAAGGCCGTGGTGGTCTAGCCTCTGGCGCCAACTATCGAGCCTCGGCCACCCTCGGGGCCCCAGATGTTGATGCGACAGGCTCTGTAAGTGTGCCGCAGATGCCAAATGTGGGGCAGAACCCAGAACCCTTATGTGTTTCAAGCGGAGGACGCCGGACCCACTCTGGTTATGCCAGCGGGCCGCACCAGGACAACGTCCCCTCGGGAGGCCTGTGCTCTGGTGGGCCAGGATGCGTTGCTCATGCACGGGGCCCTAACCAACACCCGGGATGTGCTCTCCTAGCTCGAGATGGATTTCTGGGACGCCAAGGTGCGTTCGGTCCCGGGTGATGTCTACTACGCAACCTTCTCCTTGTAGACGTTGTTGGGCCTCCAAGTGCAAAGGTTTGTAGTTTTCCTTCCCACCATGCTCACGAAAGACATTGAAAAGATGGAGCATATGAGGCATCCTCAATTCCATTTTTTTGTAGTTTTCTAGCGAAAGAACAAGAAACAAAAAGATTCGATTGCAGTATCTAAAGATATACCTTCAAGCGCTAACCTCCCCGGCAACGGCGCCAGAAAAGAGCTTCATTGATGGGAGGTGATTGCCGCTTACCTAGCGTCCCCGGCAACAGCGCTAGAAAAGAGCTTGATGTCTACTACGCAACCTTTTCCTTGTAGACGTTGTTGGGCCTCCAAGTGCAGAGGTTTGTAGGATAGTAGCAATTTTCCCTCAAGTGGGTAACCTAAGGTTTATCAATCTGTAGGAGGCGTAGCATGAAGGTGGTCTCTCTCAAGAAACCCTGCAACCAAATAACAAAGAGTCTCTTGTGTCCCCAACACACCCAATACAATGGTAAGTTGTATAGGTGCACTACTTAGGCGAAGAGATAGTGATACAAGTGTAATAAGCATGGTAGATAAAGGTTTTTGTAATCTGAAATTACAAAAATAGCAAGGTAACTAGTAACAAAAGTGAACACGAACAGTATTGCAATGTGTGGAAACAAGGCCTAGGGTACATACTTTCACTAGTGAAGTTCTCTCAACAATGAGAACATAATTGGATCATATAACTAGCCCTCAACATGCAACAAAGAGTCACTCCAAAGTCACTAATAGCGGAGAACAAACGAAGAGATTATTGTCGGGTACGAAACCACCACAAAGTTATTCTTTCTGATCGATCTATTCAAGAGACCGTAGTAAAATAGCACGAAGCTATTCTTTCCGTTCAATCTTTCATAGAGTTCGTACTAGAATAACATCTTAAGATACATATCAACCAAGACCCTAATGTCACCTAGATACTCCATTGTTACCTCAAGTATCCGTGGGCATGATTATACGATGTGCATCACATAATCTCAGAATCATCTATTCAACCAACACATAGAACTTCAAAGAGTGCCCCAAAGTTTCTACCGGAGAGTCAAAACGTGTGCCAACCCCTATGCACAGCTTCCCAATGTCACGAACCCGCAAGTTGATCAGCAAAACATACATCGAGTACTCACATGAATCAAACGTGTGCCAACCCATATGCATAGGTTACTAATGTTAGAAACCCGCAAGTTGATCACCGCAGAGAGACACGTGCAAGACATACATCAAGTGTTCTCAAAGACTCCATCCGATAAGGTAACGTCAAAGGGGAAACTCAATTCATTACAAGAAGGGAGAGGGTGAAGAACATAATAAGATCCAACTATAGTAGCAAAGCCCACGCTACATCGAGATCAAGACATCTCAAGTACACGAGAGTGAGAGATCAAACACATAGCTACTCATACATACCCTCAGCCCCGAGGGAGAACTACTCCATCCTCGTCACGGAGATCGCCGGGATGATGAAGATGGCCACCGGAGATGGATTCCACCTTCGGCAGGGTGCCGGAACGGGCTCCAGATTGGTTTTTGGTGTCTACAGAGGCTTGTTGTGGCGGAACTCCCGATCTAGTTTTCTTTCTGGGTGTTTCTGAATTTATACGAATTTATGGCGGTAGAATTACATCGGTTGGGCCCACGAGGAGGTCACAAGCCTGGTAGGTGCGGCCTAGGGGGGTGGTCGCGCCTCCCGGGCTGGTGACTCCCTCGTGGCTCTTGTGGCCTTCTTCCAAACCTTCGGGGGTCTCTTTTGGTCCAAAAAAATCACCGCAAAGTTTTATTCCATTTGGACTCCGTCTGAAAAAGGGTCAAAAACACGAAAAAACAGAAACTGGCACTTGGCACTAAGTTAATAGGTTAGTCCCAAAAAAGATATAAAATAGCATATTCATGCATATAAAACATCAAAAGTTGACAAGATAATAGCATGGAACCATCAAAAATTATAGATACGTTGGAGACGTATAAGCGGGGCGCGCGAGGTTGGCACCATCTTGACACCTCCACCAAGGAGGCCCAAGGCTAGGTTGAGGCCGTTCACGTGGAGGGCTAGAAGGAGGCCACCAAGGTGAAGGCTGCCCGAGCAAGCGCTCTTGCCGAGAAGGAGGCGCTCGCCAAGCGCTGCAAAAAAGCAGAGGCCATCTTGAAGGCGCTTGAGAAACGGGTTGAGGAGACGCACCAACTCCAGCTGCGCAAGGAGGACGTCAAGACCTGCAAAGTGAACCTTGCAGACCGTGACTCCGAGCTTGCTGATACGTCCCAAATGTATCTATAATTTCTGCTTGTTCCATGATCCTTTGGGTGACATTGTTACATGTTTTTCTACACTTTTATATCATGTTACACATATTTGGAATAACCTACTAACTCAGTGCACCCAGTGCCAGTTTTTGTGTGCTGATGTCTTTTTGCACTGGATTTTACCCAATTTTCCGAAGCTCGAAAAAATCCAAAAAAATATATAAAAAAAATCAACGAAACAGAAGCTTTGGGATCACCGAAGGATGGTCAGGGGCCTCCCAGGCGGCCTGCTGGCACGGTGCTACGGCGGCAAAATTTGTTCTACTGCCTCTTGAGCTTGCGTTGGTTTTTGCCATGAAGAGGAAAGGGTGATGCAGCACAAGAGCACTAAGTATTTCCCTCAGTTTGAGAACCAAGGTATCAATCCAGTAGAAGAATCGTGCCAAGTCCAGAGTACCTGCGCAAACACAAAAGAGCTTGCACCCAACGCTATAAAGGGGTTGTCAATCCCTCCAAGATTGATTGCAAAGTGAGATCTGAAGGCGGAAAGTGCAACGAAGTAATATTGTAAGGCTAAAAATATGGTGTGAAGTAGACCCGGGGGCCATAGTGTTCACTAGAGGCTTCTCTCAAAATAGCAAATAATACGGTGGGTGAACAAATTACTGTGGAGCAATTGATAGAACCGCGCAAAGTCATGACGATATCTAAGGCAGTGATCATACATGTAGGCATCACGTCCGAGATAAGTTGACCGATACTTTCTGCATCTACTACTATTACTCCACACATTGATCGCTATCCAGCATGCATCTAGTGTATTGAGTTCACGACGAACAGAGTATCGCCTTTAGCAAGATGACATGATGTAGAGGGATAAACTCAAACCAATGATGAAAACCCCATATTTTTACCTTTGATGGCAACAACATGATGCATGCCTCGCTACCCCTTCTGTCACTCGGTGAGGTCACTGCACGGTATGAACCCAAAACCAAGCACTTCTCCCATTGCAAGAATCATAGATCAAGTTGGCCAAACAAAACCCACAACTCGAAGAGAATTACAAGGATATGAAATCATGCATATAAGAGATAAGAAACTAATTGAGAGGAATCAAACTTCTCTTTCTACTCAACGCACATGAAGATGGAAGTTTTTGTATCCTCTTTGGGTACCTATCACCTTTGGGACTACTTTCATAGCACAAACCAACTACCAAGTCACGCACCGCCGTGCTCTAAAAGATCTAAGTGAAGCACATAGAGCAAAATTATCTAGCTCAAAAGATATAAATGAAGCATGAAGAGCATTCTAGAAAATTCATGATGAGTGCATGTCTCTCGCAAAAAGGTGTGCAGCAAGGATGATTGTGACACAAAAAAAAGACTCCTACGATACAAGACGCTCCAAGCAAGACACATATCATGTGGTGAATAAAAATATAGCTCCAAGTAGTGTTACCGATGGATTGAAGACGAAAGACGGGATGCCTTCCCGGGGCATACCCAAGCTTAGGCTTTTTGGTGTCCTTGAATTTGTCTTGGGGTGCCTTGGGAATCCCCAAGATTGAGCTATTTCCACACTTTATCCCTTTGTCCATGAGAACATCACCCAAAACTTGAAAACTTCACAACACAAAACTTAAAAGAAACTGTTGATATCATTAGCACAAGAAAACAAACTACCACCTCTTTAGGTACTGTAGAAAACTTGATTTCTATTCATATTGGCCTTATATTACTGTATTCTCACTTTTCCATGGCTAGTACCCCCCGATACTTTCCATAGTTTGATCAAAACAAGCAACCAACTCAACAAAAACAGAATCTGTCAAAAACAGACCAGTCTGTAGCAATATGTATACTTCGTATACTTCTGTTACCTCAAAAATTCTGAAAACTTACGACTGCCTGGGAAAAAGGCATATCAACCAACACAAAAACGAATCAACTCAACAGCTCTTTCTGAATAAAAATGAAAAACAATCTCGTGAGAAAAAAGTTTCTGTCTTTTTCCAGCAGGATCAATCAACCATCACCAAGACTAGTCATAAAGGTTTTGCTTGGCTCAAACACAAAAAGAAACACAAAAGACACAATCATAACAGAATTCTGATGGTGTGGACGCAACAAAACATAAAGAAAAAGATAAATTCATTGGGTTGCCTCCCAACAAGCGCTATTGTTTAACGCCCTTAGCTAGGCATAAGGCGATAGAATCACGTATCGTGGTCTTTGGTGCTCAAACCATAAGTAGCCGTCATCATAGACTCATAAGGCAATCTTATTTTATTTCTAGGAAAATGCTCCATGCCCTTCTTTAAAGGAAATTGAAATCTAATATTCCCTTCCATCATATCGATGATAGCACCGATAGTCCTTAGGAAAGGTCTACCAAGAATGATAGGGCATGTAGGATTGCAATCAATGTCAAGCACAATGAAATCCACGTGTACATAGTTCCTATTTGCAATAATAAGAACATCATTGATCCTTCCCATGGGCTTTTTGACAGTAGAATCTGCAAGATGCAAATTAAGAGAACACTCCTCAATCTCATTAAAACCCAGAACATCACATAAAGACTTTGGAATCGCAGAAACACTATCACCCAAATCACACAAAGCATTGCATTCATAGTTTTTGATTTTTATTTTGATAGTAGGTTCCCACTCATCATGAAGCTTTCTAGGGATAGAAACTTCCAACTCAAGTTTCTCTTCAAGAGATTTTATTATAGCATCGACGATATGATCGGTAAAGGCCTTGTTCTGGCTATAATCGTGTGGAGAGTTTAGCATTGATTGCATCAAGGAAATGCATTCAATCAAGGAGAAACTATCATAATTGAATTCCTTGAAATCCAAATAAGTAGTTTCATTACTACTCAAGGTTTTAATATCTTCTACTCCACTTTCAATGCTTTTAGCATCAAGATAAATGGACTCCGAATCATTAGGGCGTTTTTCAACCAAAGTGGATTCATATCCAGCCCCATCATCATTAGGTTTGAAACAAGAAAACAAAGATTCAATGGGAGTCACACCAATCACTTTAGGATCTTCGTGATTCTCATCACAAATTTCAGGTTTAGCAGCCATTTTATTGACTAAAGTAGCCTGTTTATCAGAAATCTGGCCTACCAATTTTTTGAGATGAGCAAACTGAGAATTTAGCGCAATGAATTCTTTGGCCATATCATCAACTTCTTTATTCATAAAAGACAAAAAATAATTTTGCTCCTTCAGTTCCCTACAAAAGTAACTATTGTAATCAAACTGTGTAGACATGAAGCCTTTAACACTAGTTTCAATCTCTTCCAACCTCACATAGTAAGCATCAAAATCCCTTGGTTGGGCCATAAAGGTCTAAGCGAATAGAAAGCAAGCGACAGAAAAGGGCGAACGAAGGAAAGCGCAAATATTTTTGTAAATTTCTGTTTTTCGGAAGTGAGGGAGAGGAAAATGAGAGGCAAAAAAAGTAAATGCAAGAGATGAGTTTGCTACACTTACTTGGATGAGTTCTTGACTTGATCCTCCCCGACAACGGCGCCAGAAATAATTCTGCTACGGCGGCAAAATTCCTTCTGCTGCCTCTTGACCTTGCGTTGGTTTTTCCCTTGAAGAGGAAAGGGCGATGCAGCACATGAGCAGTAAGTATTTCCCTCAGTTTGAGAACCAAGGTATCAATACAGTAGGAGAATCGTGCCAACTCCAGAGTACCTGCGCAAACACAAAAGAGCTTGCACCCAACGCTATAAAGGGGTTGTCAATCCCTTCAAGATTGATTGCAATGTGAGATCTGAAGGCGAAAAGTGCAACGAAGTAAAATTGTAAGGCTGAAAATATGGTGTGAAGTAGACCCGGGGGCCATAGTGTTCACTAGAGGCTTCTCTCAAAATAGCAAATAATACGGTGGGTGAACAAATTACTCTCGAGCAATTGATAGAACCGTGCAAAGTCATGACGATATCTAAGGCAATGATCATACATATAGGCATCACGTCCGAGACAAGTAGACCGATACTTTCTTCATCTACTACTATTACTCCACACATCGACCGCTATCCAGCATGCATCTAGTGTATTGTGTTCATGACGAACTGAGTAACGCCTTAAGCAAGATGACATGATGTAGAGGGATAAACTCAAACCAATGATGAAAATCCCATCTTTTTACCCTTGATGGCAACAACATGATGCGTGCCTCGCTACCCCTTCTGTCACTGGGTGAGGTCACCGCATGGTATGAACCCAAAGCCAAGCACTTCTCCCATTGCAAGAATCATAGATAAGGTTGGCCAAACAAAACCCACAACTCAAAGAGAATTACAAGGATATGAAATCATGCATATAAGATATCAGAAGAAACTCAAATAAGATTCATAGATAATCTGATCATAAATCCACAATTCATCGGATCTCGACAAACACACCGCAACAGAAGATTACATCGGATAGATCTCCATGAAGATCATGGAGAACTTTGTATTGAAGGTCCAAGAGAGAGAAGAAGCCATCTAGCTACTAGCTATGGACCCGAAGGTCTATGTTGAACTACTCACGCATCATCGGAGAGGTCATGGTGTTGATCAAGAAGCCCTCCGTATCTGAATCCCCCTCCGACAGGGCACCAGAATGTGCCCAAAATGGGATCTTGCGGAGCCAGAAGCTTGCGGCGGCGGAAAAGTATTTTCGTTGATCTCCTCGGTAGTTTTGGAATTTTTCTGGATTTATAGGCGGAAGAGGTAGGGCAGACGTGCCACAGGGGGCCCACAAGCCTGCTAGGCGCGGGCCCCCTGGCTGCACCTAGGGGGCTTGTGGGGTCCCCTGGTGGCCCCTGCCTTGGTTCTCAATCCTCGTGCATATATTTTGTTTCGGAAAAAAAAATTCGGAAGTTTTATTCTGTTTGGACACCGTGTAAAATCCTCCTCTGAAAAGGGTCAAAAATACGGAAAAAACAGGAACTGGCACTTGGCACTGAGTTAATAAGTTAGTCCGAAAAAAGATATAAAAGGCATACAAAACAAGATAATAGCATGGAACCATCAAAAGGCATACAAAACAAGATACGTTGGAGACGTCTCACGCGGCCAGGACCTAGGTCGCGCTAGGAGGTCGCCTGGGTGGGTCCCACCTCCTCCGGTGCCTTCCTTTGTCCTATATTTAGTGTTCCGTGAGGAAACCCTCGTGGACTTTCTCGAATTGCGAATTTTTCCATCGTTCCGCCGCCGCAGCGCTTCCAAGATCGGGAGCGTCAGGAGACCTCTTCTCGGCACCCTGCCGGAGGGAGGATTGACCTCTGGGAGCTTCTCCACCGCCATGGACACTTCTCGGATGTGCCGTGAGTAGTTTCCCTTGGAACATGAGTCCATGACCAGTAGCTATGTGATGTCTTCTCTCCAATCTTGTGCTTCAATGGTTAATGCTTGTGAGATGCCCTACATGATCAAGGCATCTATGTAATCCTCTTGCTTTTGCTATGCTCAGTTTGTTGGGATCTGATGGATCATGAGATTATGTTCAGATTGTTATGAGTGATATATTTGATTATCCTTTTATATTATGTTCCTTAGTGATTCATGCATGTTCTTTGTTTCTTTTTATTGCTTTGGCCAAGTAGTAGATCGTAACTCCAAGAGGGAGCGTTATGCATGATTGTGGGTTCGGGCCCCTCAATGTCTAGCTTGAGTGACAGAAACATGAGACTAGGGGATGTGCTTGTTGCCACCAGGGAGAAAACAATGGTGCTCGTGACCACGGTTGCAAGGATTGTTTACCTTATGCATAGTTCGTTAATTTACTTGTCTGTTGCTTTGAGTTTACACTTTGGGTGGGGCTCGGAACTTAATACCGGAGAGATGTTCTGGATAGATATCTCAAGGTGGATGATTAGTAAGTAGATGCTGATGAATAAAAGGTCTACTTGTCTTGGCGAACTGCCCATTACTATTGAACCTCTAACTATCAAGGAGCATAATTAGCATTGCGGTGTGATCATAATTCTCTCAATTGCCCAACTATGAATTGTTTACCCTAGCATAGTTGTTTATCGTATTTTGGGAGAGAGACATCACTAGTGAACATCATGTGACTCCGGTCCATATCACCATCATTGGTTACACCTCCATCATTTACCGCTTTCTTTACTTTTCCATTGCAATCACTATTACCTTCCCACTTGTGTTTTGATCCTTTGCAAAGTACAAGACCAGAGAGATTGACAACCTCTCTATACTCGTTGGGAGCAAAGTTATTTGTTGTGTGTGTAGGTCCACGTCTTCTGCTGACCAGGGCAGGAGACACCTACTTGTTGAGACTAGGAGTCCTCCTGGTTCGATAAACCTTACAGTCTCCATGTAAGGGAAATTTGTTGCTGACTACATCTCCACCTTCCACTTGGGGTAACCACGAGAGGCGGCAAGTATATACATCAACTCGTCATCACTTGCGAAGGTGGTGGCCGAACATGCAACGGAGAGCGGGCATGTACGGTCCGAAATATGTCTAGATGGGGGCTGATTAGACTACTTGACAAAATAAAAACTTGGCATTTTCCCAGTTTTAGTTGTGGGCGAGTTTTAGCAATTATGACTAGTCAAGTTTGATGGGGAACAATGCATGGGAAACAAAAAATTCCCTACGCAAACGCAAGACCTATCCATGGTGATGACCATCTACGAGAGGAGAGAGTGTATCTACATACCCTTGTAGATCGCTAAGGGAAGCGTAAATAACACGGTTAATGTAGTGGAGCATCTCCGTGATCCAAATCGCAGCCTGTCCTACGATCTCATCATGATCCCATCACGATCCGTCCCGATGTAGTGCCGACCGAATGGAACCTCCGCGTTCAGCACACGTACGGCTCGATGACGTCTCCTCCGTCTTGATCTCAACCAGCAAGATGGCATGGTGGAGATGATGGTGGAGCAGTGCCAGCAGGGCTTCGCCAAGCGCTGTCGGAACCGATCTGAGGTGAAAGCAGAGTTACGGGAGAGTTAGGGCTGCCACTGGGAAGTGGGAATTGGTGTGTTCCGCCCCTCCCTCTCCACCAATATATATAGGACGCAAGGAGGAGGGTTGGGTCGTAGCACTAGCCCCTCCTCCAAGGAGGTGGCATGGGCCTAGGGAGGTTTCCTCCCTCCCCAAGGCACCTAGGAGGTGCCTTCCCTTTTAGGGACTCTTCCCTCCCAATCGTATGGGCCTTTGGGGTCTGGCCCAACAAGGCTTGGACGCCCCCTTACAGCCCATACATGTCCTAGGGGCTGGAGGGACCCTTCGTGACTCCTCCATCACCCTCTAGAACCTTCCTGAACCTTCAAGAAGCATCCCGGTACAATACCAATAAAACCCAAAACTTTTCCTGTAGCCAAAATAGGACTTCCCATATATAAATCTTTACCTCCGGACCATTCCGGAGCTCCTCGTGACTTCCGGGATCTCATCCAGGACTCTGAACAACATTTGGTCACCAACGTACATATCCAAATACTACTCTAGTGTCATCGAACGTTAAGTGTGCACACCCTACGGGTTCGAGAACTATGCAGACATGACCGAGACACCTCTACATTCAGTAACCAATAGTGGGACCTTGATGCCCTTTTTGGTTCCTTCGTATTCTATAAATATCTTTATTGGTCAAACCACGATGTGAAGGTTTCAATCAATCTCGTATACTGTTCCCTTTGTCAACCGGTATGTTACTTGCGCAAGATTCAATCGTCGGTATCTCTATACCTAGTTAAATCTCGTTACCGGCAAGTCTTTTTACTCATTTCGTAATACAAGATCCCGTGACTAACTCCTTAGTTACATTGCTGGCAAGGCTTATTGTGATGTTGTATTACCGAGTGGGCTCCGAGATACCTCTCCGTCATTCAGAGTTACAAATCCCAGTCTCGATTCATGCCAACCCAACAAACACCGTTGGAGATACCTGTAGAGCACCTTTATAGTCACCAAATTACGTTGCGACATTTGGTACACATAAGGTATTCCTCCGGTGTTCGGGAGTTGCATTATCTCATGGTCATAGGAACAGATACATTGATATGGAGAAATCAATAGCAATAAACTAACATGATCATATGCTACGTTCATAGTTTGCGTCTTGTCCATCACATCATTCTCCTAATAATGTGATCCCGTTATCAAGTGACAACACTTGTCTATGGCCAAAAAACCTTGACCATCCTTAATCAACGAACTAGTCAACTAGATGCTCACTAGGGACAGTGTTTTGTCTATGTATCCACAAGTGTATTTGAATTTCCAATCAATACAATTCTAGCATGGAAAATAAACGATTAACATGAACAAGGAAATATAATACTGACCAATTTTAAATTGCCTCTAGGGCATATTTCCAATAGTCTCCCACTTGCACTAGAGTCAATAATCTAGTTCACATCACTATGTGATTGTAATGAATCTAACACACATACAATTCCTGTGTTTGACCATGTCTTGCTTGTGAGAGATTTTAGGTCCGAAACATTCAGATTTGTGTGTACTTTACAAATCTTTAAGTCATAATGTAGAGGCTTCTACAATGCTTCACTTGGAACAATTCCAAACAACTACTCCACTATATGAACCCGCTTTACTACTCAGAGTCATCTGGATTAGTGTCAAAGCTTGCATTGACGTAACCCTTTACGACAAACTCTTTTGTCACCTCCATAATCGATAAAAAAATCCTCAGTCCACCAGTTACTAAGGATAACTTTTGACCGCTGTTCAGTAATCCATTCATGGATCACATTTGTACCCCTTGACAGATTCATGGCAAGGCACACATCAGGTGCGGTGCATAGCATAGCATACTATAGAGCCTATGGCCAATGCACAGGGAACGACCTTCGTCCTTTCTCTTACTTATGTCATGGTCCAGCTTTGAGTCTTACTCAAATTTCACACCTTTACAACACAGCCATGAACTCCTTATTTGACTGATCTATTTTTAACTCCTTCAAAAATCTTGTCAAGGTATGTAATCATTGAAAGTTTTATCAAGCGTCTTGATCTATCTCTATAGATCTTGGTGCTCATGTTCAAATAGCTTAATCCAGGTTTTCCTGTGAAAAACTCCTTTCAAACCACCCTTTATGTTTTCCAGAAATTCTAGATTATTTCCGATCAACAATATGTCAACCACATATACTCATAAAAAATTCTATAGTGCTCCCACTCACTTTCTTGGAAATACAAGTTTCTCATAAATTTGTATAAACCCAAAAGCTTTGATCATCTCATCAAAACGTATATTCCAACTCCGAGATACTTGCTCACACCATAGAAGTATCGATGGAGCTTCCATACTTGTTAGCATCCTTAGGATTGACAAAACCTTCTGGTTGTATCACATACAACCTTTCCTCAAGGAAACCGTTGAGGAAACAATGTTTTGAAATCCATCTGGAAGACTTCATAATTAAAAAATGTAGCAACTGCTAACATAATTCCAACAGACTTTTAACATCGCTACATCAGTGGACATCCATCTAAAAGTCTCATCGCAGCCAACTCCTTGAACTTGTGGGGAACTTCTTTGCAACTAGTCGTGCTTTCGAAATGGTGTCTTTCACCATCATCGTCTCTTCCAAAAAAATCCATCCATAATTAATAGTATTACGACCATCAAGTAGTTCTTCCAAAGTCCACACTTTGTTTTCATTTATGGATCCTATCTCGGATTTTAATGGCCTCCAGCCATTCGTCGGAATCTAGGCCCACCATCGCTTCCCCGTAGCTCGTAGGTTCATTGTTGTCGAGTAACATGACCACCAAGACATGACTACCATACCATTCTCGAGAAATACGTTCTCTTGTCGACCTACGAGGTTTGGTAGTAACTTGATCCGAAGCTTCATGATCACCATCATTAGCATTCCATTTCAACTAGTGTAGGCACCATAGGAACATCTTCCTGCACCCTGTTACTCATTGGTTGAAGTGACGGTTCAGTAACCTCATCAAGTTTCCACCATCCTCCCACTCAATTCTTTCTAGAGAAACCTTTTCTCAAGAAAGGACCCTTTTATGGAAACATACACTTTGCTTTCGGATCTGAGATAGGAGGTATTCCCAACTATTTTGGGTATCCTATGAAGATGCATTTATCCACTTTGGGTTCGAGCTTATCAGGCTGAAACTTTTTCACATAAGCGTCGCAACCCCAAACTATCAAGAAACGACAACTTAGGTTTCTCCAAACCATAGTTCATACGGTGTCATTTCAACGGAATTAGGTGGTGCCCTATTTGAACTGAGTATGGTTGTCTCTAATGCATAACCTAAAAACGATAGTGGTTATTCGATAAGAAACATCATAATATGTACCATATCCAATAGGATGCGGCTACGATGTTTGGACACACCATAACACTATGGTGTTCCAGGTGGCATGAGTTGTGAAACAATTTTCACATTGTCTTAGGTATTTACCAAACTCGCAACTCAGATATATATTTACCTCCACAATCACAGCGTAGACATATTATCCTCTTGTCATGATGATCTTCAACTTCACTCTAAAATTGCTTGAACTTTTCAATATTTAAGACTTGTGATTTATCAAGCGAATACTCCTGTATCTACTCAAATCGTAAGTGTAGTAAGAACATAACGATATCCACTACGTACCTCAGCACTCATTTGAGTGCATACATCAAAATGTATATTTTCCAATAAGTTACTTGCACGTTCCATCACAGCAAGACGAGGTATTTAGTCATCTTGCCCATGTGGCATGATTTGCATGTCTCAAGTGGTTCAAAATCAAGTGAATCTAAATGATCCATTTGGATGGAGTTTCTTCATGCGTTTATACTAATAGGCATGGTTCGCGTGTCTCAAACGATTCAAAAACAAGTTGGTCCAGAGATACATCAGCATGGAGCTTCTTCATGCGTTTTATATCAATATGACTCAAGCGGCAGTGCCACAAGTAAGTGGTACTGTCAATACTACTTTGTATCTTTTGTCATCAATATTATGAACATGTGTATCACTACGATCGAGATTTAATAAACCATTCATTTTAGGTGCAGGACCATTGAAGGTATTATTCAAGTTAAACAGAGTAAGCATTATTCTCTTTAAATGAATAATCGTATTGCAATAAACACAATCTAATCATGTCTATGCTCAGCGCAAACACCAAATAACAATTATTTAGGTTCAACACTAATCCCGATGGTAGAGGGAGTGTGCGAAGTTTGATCACATCAACCATGGAATTACTTCCAACACACATTGTGTAACGACTAAGATGTGGCCCTTCCCTTATTTGGGGGCGAGGCCTCGAAAGGGGAAAGAGGCGCATCTCAACGTTTCGCAAGCAGGATAACATTGCCATTACATAAATAGAGTGATTAGTATTAAGATTCGGCTTACACTCGCCACATGCTAGATTACAATACACGCAAGCATTCATTATTCATACATAATATAGGGTCTAACTAAGGACAAGATAAACGGCAAAATAACGCTATCCCGCCTTGCTAGGCCCACGATCACGACCAAGTGCCTCTAATCCTCGGGATACGTCACGTGTAGCCTCCACTCGCCTCACCGAACTCCCACCTCAGTGGGGTATCCTCGGGGTCGTCTGCATATGGAGTACCTGTACCTGTGGGTGGTTGTAGTAAAATGTGAGTTTGCAGCAACTTAGCATATATTGTGGCTAACTTACGAAGATCAGAAATAAGATATGGTGGACTACTTAAGACGGTCGAGATCTAACAATGATTACTAAGTGATCCTGAACACCTACTTACGTCATTCATAACCCCACAGTGTTCTCGATCAGAGAAGGAGCTCTGAAAGAGACACTCATGGTTACGCGCACAGTTGGCAGGTTTTAGTTTAGTTATCTAGAACCGGCTGTTAACAAAATATCCATGTTTGCCACATAACCGCGGGTACGTCTTTCGAAAAGATTTAACCTTGCAGGGGTGCTCGAACTAATCCATCACAAATTACCATAGGCCGCATAGTAATCCACAACCACGAAACTCGCGATCTCGTCGGATTTCTCAGAGGAAAACCTCAACTCTGAGAACGCCCAAAGTCTCACCGGGATCCCAAGGCGCAAGATAAGTCGCTACGGTAAGACAAGTGCTG
The DNA here is from genome assembly GCF_904849725.1 of Hordeum vulgare subsp. vulgare. NCBI lineage: Eukaryota > Viridiplantae > Streptophyta > Magnoliopsida > Poales > Poaceae > Hordeum > Hordeum vulgare. Next base: position 243,367,771 of record NC_058521.1, on the reverse strand, counting down.
CAAGACCTCGCGACGTGATGACGAACCTGATAGGATCCGCGTATCTCGTTCTCAGGACACGACCGGATGAGCGCAGCGTACAGTGGCCTGATAGAGATCTCCCGAGTTGCATCAGGTTGGCCCCTCACACGACTCTTGTTTGGACCAACACTCATGAGGAGCATTGGCCCGGGGGGTTGATTAGTTTCCTCGGGGTAGCTATTCCCTATGATTTTTATTAAGTTGTTAGAAAATTAACACCAAGGTTGGGTCTTTCCAGGCAAGCCTCAACACTAAATGATTTACCAAGGGGGTCCCCATAACAACCCCGAACGTGTTAGGAGTGCTCAGTTATGGAATAAAACACCGGTACCCGAAACTAAGGCAGTAACAACGGAACAAGTCACCCGGCAAAAGGCTAGACCTTCCGCTATTTACCACTATATAAGTGCATTGATTAAATAGCACTTAAGTAAGATGATATCAAATTGCCCATGTTTTCACATGGACGAGCTGGCACCTGCAACTAGCAATGCTAATAAATTAGTGGTTGAGCAAGCTTAACTTAGCCAAACAATATTTGCTAGGAGGGGAGGTGTTTGTGGTTTCATGGAAATGTTTGATGGCCTATATATCATGTGGTAGGTAGCGAAGACATAACGATAGAAACAAATCAACTAAGCATAACAAAGCTAGAAACGGTGTCAAGGTCACGATCATCTTGCTTGTGATTTCTTTAGAGTGGAACTATTCCTGCTCTTCCTGCACGAACTCACCGGACTCCTCGAACTCGTTTCCGGACCCAGTAGCTACCCTAAAGAAACAAACAGGAAATAAACACCAGCAATTGATAATGCAACAACCAATATGATGCATGCATGCACAAACTCTAAATATGCACGGAAACATACTACTTAGATAATCGGGTGCCACCTCATGCAAAAATGACACTTTGCATAGCTGCTCAAATCTGAAATCCACTGCCATTATTGGATTCCTTGGGTTCTTCTACACCAAAATCATATATCACACTACTCCCTCCGTCCCAAAATAAGTGACTCAAAAGTGACTCAAATTTGCACTAAGTTAGTGCAAATTTGAGTTACTTTTGAGTCCTTATTTTAGGATAGAGGGAGTACTATATATGCATGCAGAAAAACACCACAAGCAGCAAAAGAAATACTATACATGATCAAACTATACTAATGTCACAAACATGAACTATTCCTCAACCTGCCAAATTTGGCATATGCCAGATTAGGCAATTCCCTCTTCTGGAATTATTCCAAAGTGGAATTTAAGACACAAACAAAATATCATAAAAAATAAAACTTCAAACCTATATGACACGAGGCCCAGTGGTCATAGGCACCAGGGGAGAGGGGACTTGAACCCACCACCTCCTGCTACAAAACATGGTCAACCACCACTAGGCTATGCTCGGGCAAGTGCACTACTATGGGAAGCACCCCACATGTGCCAGTTCTGCCTTACTAACCAGAGGAAAAACACCCAACAAATAAAAATATGCACAAGTGGACTCAAGCCCCTGCCCTACTGTGCGAGAGGTGGCTCTGTTGCCACTGCACTGTGGTGGTGCATCTGCTAGTTCTGAGGCACCAAGCCAGATAACCGGCTTCTCCACTAGCATCACACACGAAGAAAAAATGCATAATACAAAAGGCGGGCGATGGGGATCGAACCCATGACCTCTTCTGGAATTATTCCAAAGTGGAATACTATACATGATCAAACTATACTAATGTCACAAACATGAACTGTTCCTCAACCTGTCAAATTTGGCATATGCCAGATTAGGCAATTCCCTCTTCTGGAATTATTCCAAAGTGGAATTTAACACACACAAAAAAATCATAAAAAGTAAAACTTCAAACCTATATACACGTGGCCCTGTGGTCATAGGAACCAAGGGAGAGGGGACTTGAACCCACCACCTCCTGCTACAAAACATGGTCAACCACCACTAGGCTATGCTCGGGCAAGTGCAATAGTAGGGGAAGCACCACACATGTGCCAGTTCTGCCTTACTAACCAGAGGAAAAACACCCAACAAATAAAAATATGCACAAGGGGACTCGAGCCCCTGAACTACTGTGCGAGAGGTGGCTCTGTTGCCACTTCACTGTGGTGGTGCAACTGCTAGTTCTGAGGCACCAAGCCAGATAACCGGCTTCTCCACTAGCATCACACACGAAGAAAAAATGCATAATACAGAAGTCGGGCGATGGGGATCGAACCCATGACCTCGTGAACACTGCGCAAGGCTCTAATCATTCTAGCTACATAGGGGGATCTGCTCTAAGACGGTATGCACCCTAGTTAACATCAAACAAGGCGCCACCAGTCTCATCAACAGCGAGGCGACGACGGAGGCTCTGCTCGCCGGAGCAACCACACATTCACGCATGTATTCTACGCGAGGCTACGCGCCAAACTATTCTATGAAGCAGAGGGGCCTACACTACGCGAGCAGGGGGGATCCACGGGGCCATGCACGCATGCATGCGCAAGCGCTGCAGCTGCTATGGCTACGCACGCTGGTGCAAGTTCGGTGACGCGTCACACTAGCGCGGTGATGGCTATGACATAGAGGGGAAGTGGAGAAGCGAGGCTCACCGAGGGTTCAAAGTTGAAAGGGCCCGCGACGGATAGGACGACGTGTTGATGTGCTACAGGAGGATCTTGCCAGAGATGAGGAAGCCCTGGTCGTTTTGGACATCGAGGTGGTCAACCTTGGCGTCCTCTCTTCGCGAAAATGGCCCCCCTTGGCTTCCGCGTCCTCCGGGTACAGCTAGGGAAGAAGGGAGGGGGCGATGATCAGCGACGGCACCGAGCTCCCATCGGGCCGATCATGGCGACGGCGGCTCTGGAGCCCTTCCGGCGGTGCGAGGGGAAGATAAGGAGGGGATCTGGTGAGGGTTAGGGTTGGAGAGGCGCGACTAGGCTGCATATAGGATTGGTGCTCGCACTACTGGCCATCCGATTCTATGGAGGGAGGGATCGGTGGCTGTCCCTCGTGCCGTATAGAGTGACGTCGGGAGGAGGAAGAGGAACGCGCTCCGGACCTCGGCCGAAGCTGGAAGGACCGGGCTTGGTTCTCCCTCTTCTCTTTATGGAACTCGTTTTTGATAAAAAAATAAAACAGATTTTGAATAAAAGCTAGAAGCCAGAAGAAAAGTAGTAAAACAAAAATTAAAAATAGATTTGGGCTCCTAAAATGTTGCCACTGATTATAAAAATAAGTGTGACATTTTAGGAGACCAAAATTAAATACCTTTTTTTAAAAAATGGGCTCAATTTTAAATAAAACCAAAAGAAAAAAATAAAGATAAACCACAGGGGTTGCCTCCACAATTAATAAAAAGTTTTTGAAGAGGAGGAACATTTTTATTGGGGGAAAATAGAAACTTAGGAATGTGCCTCAAAAGAAAATAAGAGATGAGAGAAGAGGTTTTTGATCCTATGGTTCAACTAGAGGGTTTGAAATGCACTTGTTGCACCCATACCTCAAGAAACACAAAATCACATCCACATAACACTTGCACATCACATCAAGGTTCACCCACATCAACACAAACCAAGCCAAAAGGAAAAGATGCAATGCGTTAAGGCATTAAGCAACATAAAATGATGACACCATCATCCTCAAACCACTTGACATAACACCACAGAGTTCCCTTACATGGAAAGATTACAAGAGGGGGAAGAGAATGCATTGGGGCTGTCACAACTCTCCCACACTACAAGAGGATCTTGACCCGAGATCTAGGACCTAAAGAACTCCGGATACTCGAAACGGAGGAGGTGATCGCGCTTCCAAGTGGTTTCTTTGTCTAAATGATGTGACCATTGTAGTAATTAACCTAGTTGTAGTCTAAACGTCACATAGAATCATAGATAGAAGAGTAAACGGACTGGTGTTTGTACGAGTCCGGTCAGCGTCGTGTTGGTTGCCGTCTTTGGCTACGAGTTGGACGTGAAGTCGGTCATGTATTCTTTATATACTGAGTAGATCAGTTCAGATCAAAAAAAAGAAAAAAGAGCAAGCTATACGCACCATCAAAATCAGTTTTCGTTCCTCTCGTACGCCTAGTTACGCGGCCGTCGTCGAGAGAGCTAAGGATTCCGCCGAGTTTAATCCGATACACAGCAAGCTAGCTCAGGTTGCTTATACGTACGCGAGTGCTATTGCTAATCCATCCAGCAGCTTGTCTGCTTGGTTGCTATATAGCTAGCTTGCACGTACGTGTAAGGGAGCTTTAATCTAGCGATCCGAAGCCAACAATTGGTATCTAGAGCCTCGACGATCTACGATCTACGATGACGGACAGCGACGCTGAGTTGGTCAAGTCCGGCAGCGGCGGTGCCAAGGCGAACAAGAACGGCGACAAGGTGAAGAAGGGCATCAAGTCAGCAACCAGTGATGGAGGAACGAGTGGTGCCAACGTTCAGGCGCATCGCAACATCCCCATCCAGTACCCGATGCTCACCGACGCCAACTACGGCGTGTGGGCGGTGAAGATGAAGATTATTCTTAGATCCCTTCAAGTGTGGGAGGCCATCACGGACAACGACGCCGACGAGGAGCGCGACGAAGGTGCCATGGCCGCCATAGCCCAGTCTGTGCCGGATTCCGTGCTGATGACATTGGCGGAGTTCGAGACGGCAAGAGAGGCGTGGAACGCACTCAAGGAGATGAGGATCGGAGAAGATTGGGAGTCCCCAAGTAGCAAAGGGAGGCGTGACGGTGGCGAAAGCTCAAGAAACACGAAGGGCGATGGACAAACCGGAAAAGGCAAAGGAAAAGGCAAGCCACAAGGTCGTGGTAAGGCAGACCGATCTAAAGGGCGGAAGCAACGAAACATGGATATGTCCGAGGTCAAGTGCTATAACTGCAACGAGATGGGTCACTTTCCAAAGGATTGTCCGAAGCCTAACAAGCGGGAGATCAAGGAAAATTTGGCAAAGCAGGAAGACGAAGGTCCAGGTCTTCTGATGGCCGAGGTTTGTGATCTCGCTGAAACAGTGGCTGTGAAACCAAGCCGAAAGGTGCTACTTCATGAGAACAATGTGACACCTAAGTTATCCGGGGATCACAATGTATCGTGGTATCTTGACACGGGTGCCAGTAACCACATAACGGGATGCAAGGAGAAATTCCTCGAGCTGGAATACGATGTTGAAGGCTCGGTCAAGTTCGGTGATGGTTCAGCGGTGGAGATTTGCGGGCAAGGATCTATCCTATTCGAGGGTCTCACAGGCGAACATCGCATACTCACCGGAGTGTACTACATCCCACGGCTTCGCAACAACATCATCTCTATTGGGAAGCTTGACGAGAATGGATGCATGGTGAATATCGAGAACGGAGTGATGACGATCTTCGACAACCTCTGAAACATACTATCTCTTGTGAATCGCACACGAAATAGGCTCTATATCCTCAACCTTGATCAATCTCAACCGGAGTGTTGGCTCGCCAAGAGTGATGACGATTCGTGGTTACGGCATGCCAGATTTGGACACGTTAACTTCTACGCCTTGAAGAAGATGTCAAAGATGGAGATGGTTTCCGGGATGCCAGTTATCGACCATGTTGATTGAGTATGTAACGGGTGCTTGGTTGGAAAACAGCACCGCAGGCCATTCCCTGCTCAGTCTACCTATCATGCAAGTGATGCACTGGAGCTGCTCCATGGTGATCTATGTGGCCCTATCACCCCGGCAACTCACGCTGGAAAGAAGTATTTCTTCCTTGTGGTAGACGACTACTCGAGATATATGTGGGTCATTCTCCTAGAGTCTAAAGATGAGGCGTTTGAAGCGTTCAAGAAATTGAAGGCTGCAACGGAGATGGAACACAAGCTGAAGGTTCGCGCTCTACGGACAGATCGCGGCGGAGAGTTTACGTCGAATGAGTTCAACAACTACCGCGAGAAGATTGGCATAAAGACGTTCCTCACGGCACCTTACACGCCACAGCAAAATGGGGTCGTTGAAAGGCGCAATCGAACCGTCGTTGACATGGCAAGGAGTTTACTCAAGAGGAAGAACCTGCCGGGGATTTTTCGGGGAGAAGCTGTCTCGACGGCGGTCTATCTTCTCAACCAGGCTCCAACGAAGGCGGTGATCGGCAAGACTCCGTATGAAGCAATTTACGGACGTAAGCCGAATGTGTCTCATCTACGGACGTTCGGGTGCATGGCACATGTGAAGACGGCGGAGCCACATCTCTCAAAGCTTTCCGATCGTAGCACCAAGATGGTGTTCATCGGATACGAGAGCAGTTCTGGCACCAAGGCATACCGTTTCTACGATCCACAAACCAAGCGTCCACGGATTTCACGCGACGTCTTGTTTGAAGAAAACCAAGCATGGAATTGGAGCGCCGCATTCGACGATGCTCCAAACAGTAACATATTTGGAGTTGAATTTCCAACTGATGATGATGCAGGGGAGGATGTCCAGGTGGTTGGCAAGACCTCCAACCAAGGTGACCACAATGGTAGTGATCATCATGGTGCCGACACCGACGACGACGCGCATAGGTCGCAAGGAGATAGCGACAACGCCGTGCACGACACAGGCGGAGATCTCGACGACAACATCGACAACGAGGCGCATAGTGATGATGACAATCAAGATGATGGTCATGATCACGACGACTACGCCGACGACGCGGATGCCGATGAAACGCACGAGACTCAGCCATCTTCCTCAAGTGCATCAACATCGGCACAATTTGTGTCACCTCCTTCGCAAGCCACATTGGACTCCTCAGGGCCTCGTCGCTACAAGATGCTCAAGAAAGTCTACAAGTACACAAAGCCAGTTACGCTCGAGTACTCCGGACTATGTCTGTTCGGAGTTGAGGAGCCGGCGAACTTCGTAGAGGCGAGCAAAACTCGTAGTTGGACGCACGCCATGGATGAGGAGATGAAGGCGATTGAGAGCAATGGCACGTGGACTTTGGTAACCCGTCCTCTAAACCAAAAGGCGATAGGTTTGAAGTGGGTTTACAAGTTAAAGAAGGACACACAGGGTGCCATTGTGAAGTACAAGGCAAGACTCGTTGCAAAGGGCTACGTTCAACGTCAAGGAGTTGAGTATGATGAGCTGTTTGCACCGGTTGCTTTAATTGAGACGGTGAGAGTGCTCCTAGCTTTGGCAGCACAAGAGGATTGGAAGGTTCATCATATGGATGTTAAATCCGCGTTCCTCAACGGCGATCTCACAGAAGAAGTGTACGTGGAACAACCCCTCGGCTACGAGAAGAAAGGCGAAGAAGGCAAAGTTTACAAGCTCAAGAAGGCAATTTACGGGTTGAAGCAAGCGCCAAGAGCTTGGAACTCAAAGTTAGACCGAAGTCTGGTCTCGCTCGGGTTCAAGATATGTCCCCTCGAGCACGCAGTCTATACAAAGAACTCCAAAGGCTCAAACCTGCTAGTTGGAGTTTATGTCGACGATTTGATTATCACCGGAGATAGCGTACAAGAAATTGAACGTTTCAAGGCGCAAATGAAGAACAAGTTTAGCATGAGTGATCTGGGGTTACTCAGCTATTACTTGGGCAACGAAGTGAAGCAAAGCTCCGGAGAGATTTCCCTATGTCAATCGGCTTACGAGGTCAAGTTATTGGACAAGTGTGGCATGTCAGATTGCTACACGACACAAGTTCGAATGGACCAACATCACAAGTTGAGCAAGCGTAGCTCAAATCTGCCGGTGGACACCACAATGTATCGAAGCGTTGTGGGTAGCCTAAGATACTTGGTGCATACCCGACCTGACTTGGCTTATTCAGTCGGGATCGTGAGTCGTTTCATGGAGAATCCGACAACCGAACACATGAGCGCGGTCAATCAAATTCTACGCTATGTGAAAGGCACAATTAATCTTGGCTGCACGTACAGAAAGGGAAAGGAAAGATTGATTATTCGTGGATATTCAGATAGCGACATGGCAGGTGATGTTGATGACCGAAAGAGCACAACGGGCATGATTTTCTACCTTGGCCCGAATCCGATTAGCTGGAATTCTCAGAAGCAAAAGGTGGTGGCACTGTCTTCATGCGAGGCAGAATACATCGCGGCAAGCACGGCGGCTTGTCAAGCAGTTTGGCTAAGAAGACTCCTAGCTATTCTTGCAAAGCGGGAGGTGCAGAAGGTGTCATTGAAGATTGACGACCAAGCTGCAATCTCATTATGCAAAAATCCAGTTCATCACGAAAGGAGCAAGCACATAGACACCCGGTTTCACCACATCCGGGAGTGCGTTGAGGAATGGATGATAGAAGTTCTGCACGTGAGTACGAAGGACCATCTTGCCGATATTTTCACCAAGTCCCTCGGTCGACAGAAGTTCATCGAGATGAGGAAGAAAGTCGGAGTGCAAGCAATGGAGGCACATGAACATGGTTAAGGAGGTGAATGTAGTAATTAACCTAGTTGTAGTCTAAACGTCACATAGAATCCTAGATAGAATAGTAAACGGACTGGTGTTTGTACGAGTCCGGTCAGCGTCGTGTTGGTTGCCGTCTTTGGCTACGAGTTGGACGTGAAGTCGGTCATGTATTCTTTATATACTAAGTAGATGAGTTCAGATAAAAAAAAAGAAAAAAGAGCAAGCTATACGCACCATCAAAATCAGTTTTCGTTCCTCTCGTACGCCTAGTTACGCGGCCGTCGTCGAGAGAGCTAAGGGTTCCGCCGAGTTTAATCCGATACACATCAAGCTAGCTCAGGTTGCTTATACGTACGCGAGTGCTATTGCTAATCAATCCAGCAGCTTGTCTGCTTGGTTGCTATATAGCTAGCTTGCACGTACGTGTAAGGGAGCTTTGATCTAGCGATCCGAAGCCAACAACCATTGCGCTTTGAGGAACTTGATTGACTTATTGCGGGTCTTGCGCTCAGTCTCTTCAAGATTTTCTATAGGATGCTCATTGTAGGATAGGTAGGGGGGAGATTGATATCTTGGAGATCAACTGTGCGCTCGGGAGTTTTGAAGCATCTCCGGAGCTGAGAGACATGGAACACATCATGCACATTTGAAAAGTTGGATGGAAGCTCTAACTGATACGCAAAATCACCTCTTTTGCCAACAACTTTGAAAGGACCAACAAACCGAGGAGGAAGCTTTCCCTAGATGCCGAATCGCTAAGTGCCCTTCAAGGGAGACACTTTTAGATACACAAAATCATCGAGCTGAAAGTCATGTCATGATGTTTGCTATCATAATAGCTCTTCTGACGGGACTGAGTTGCTTTGAGATTGTGCCGATTGACTTGGCACATTTCTTCTGCTTATGCAATCATGTCATTCCCAAGAATCTGACACTCGCCAGTGTCTGACCAATTGAGCGGGGTACGACACTTCCTGCCATATAGAATCTCGAATGGGGCCTTGCATCGGCTTGCTTGAAAGCTGTTGTTGTATGAGAACTCGGCAAACGGTAGGCAATGTTCCCACTTCATGCCAAAAGAAATCACACAAGCTTTCAGCATATCTTCAAGGATCTGATTGACTCTCTCAACTTGACCACTTGTTTGAGGATGGAAAGCTGTACTGAAACGGATCTTAGTACCCACTGTAGTCTGAAAGGAATCCCAGAACATGGAGGTAAAGATTCTTCCACGATCTGAAGAAATGAGCATAGTAACACCATGCAACGAGACTATCCTTGACGTATACAACTCTACAAGCCGAGCTACCGAGATAGACTCTTTGACCGGTAGGAAATCAGCAACTATGGTCAACTTGTCGATGACAACGAAGATGGCATCATTGCCTCTGTTGGAATTCGAAAACCTAGTGACAAAATCCATTTCCACATGATCGAATTTCCACTCGACTATAGGCAAGGGATGAAGGAGGCCTGCTGGACGTTGATGCTCGGCCATCACTCTGCGACACATATCACACTCGTTCACGAACTGAGAACTTTCATGTTTCATGTGATTCCACCAGAAGGTCTACTTCAGATCCTGATACATTTTGGAGCTTCCTGGATGTATCGAGAGGAGGGAAATATGGGCTTCATCCATGATAACTCTCCTGATCTCTCCTTTCAGAAGGACAAGGTTGTCCTCGAAGAACAAGGTATATCTTCATCAACATGGAAGTACTTATATTTCGGAATGCTCTTTGCCAAGCCAATCTTAACTTTCTTCACGATCGCATCAAGAAGTTGAGCTTGTCGGACTTGGGCTTCCAAGGTAGGAGAAATCTGGAGATTGGAAAGAAATCCCTGAGGTACTATCTGAAGATTGAGCTTCCTGGAAGAGTCAGAAAGATCAGGCTGGAGGGGTGTTAGAATGAAACTGTTGCAGTAAGCCTTTCTGCTCAAAGCATCTACAATGACATTTGCTTTTCCTGGAGTGAAGTGAATGCTCCGATTATAGTCTTGGATCATTTCCACCCAACGAGTTTGTCGAAGATTGAGACTAGGCTGGGAGAAGATGTATTTGAGACTCTCGTGATCGGTGTAGACTTCAACCTGTCTGCCCAACAAGACGTGTCTCCAAGTCATGAAAGCATGGACCACTGCCGCCAACTCAACATCATGAGCGGGATAGTTCTTTTCACTTGGCCTCAACTGTCTTGAGGTTTAAGCTACCACTTTCTTCTCTTGCATCAGAACTACAGCAGGAACTCAAAGAGAGGCATCGCAGAACACTTGATAAGGCCTGGAATCATCAGTAGGAGTCAAGACTGGAGTTGAAGTGAGCTTCTCTTTGAGTGTGTCGAAGGAAAACTGACACTCTGGAGACCAAAAAAACTCCACTCTTCTGAAGAAGGCTGGACAAAGTTTTAGCACTCTTGGAGAAGTTCTCAACGAACCTTCTGCAATAGCTTGCAAGCCCGAGAAAACTTCGAAGCTGCTTCACATTCTGAGGAGGTTCCCACTCAACAATGGCCTTCGCCTTTGTAGGATCAACTTTGATGCCTTCGGCAGAGATGATGTGCCCAAGGTACACAACTTCCTTCAACCAGAACACACATTTGGAAAACTTAGCATAGAACTTATGCTCTCCTAGCTTATCAAGCACAAGCGGGAGATGTTCTTCTTGCTCTTACTCAGTTTCAGAAAAAACCAGAATGCCATCAAGATACACCAAGACAAATTCATTCTTGATTGGGGAGAAGATATAATTCATCATCTAAGAGAAGGTCGAAGGAGCATTGGCAAAACCAAAAGACAACACTATGTACTCATAAGAGCGAAAGCTTGTCCTAAAAGCAGTCTTGGGAATAAGAGCCCATCCGGAGTTCAAACTTAGAGAAAATATTGGCCCCTTTCAATTGCTCGAACAATTCATTGATGTTGGGAAGTGGATACTTGTTTCTGATTGTCTTCTTATTCAATGGACAATAGTCGATACACAGTCGGTCCGTGCCATCCTTCTTCTTGAAAAACAAAACACCACAGCCCTAAGGAGATGAACTTGGTCTGATCAGACCCAAACGCTCTTGCTCGTCAAGTTGCTTCTTCAACTCTTTCAGCTCATCGGGACCAAGTTTATACGACCGCTTGCAGACCAGTTCAGTTCCAAGTTCAATCTCAATTATGAACTCAGCTAGCCGGTGTGGAGGCATCCCTGGGAACTCTTCAGGAAACACATCTTCATACTCACAAACTACTGGAACTTGAGAAATGGTAGAGATCTCACCCTTCTCATTCAGGGAAAACAGACGGATCGTGTCATCACGAGCAGCGGTGATAATCACGTCCCCCGAAAGATGAGTCAACTTGACTACTTTTGCTTCACAATCAATATAAGTCTTGTTCATCGCCAGAAAATCCATTCCAAGGATCACATCAATATTCGACTTGCCAAGGACAATTGGGGAAGTCAGAAAAGAATAGTTGCCCATCTTGATGGAGACATCTGGAACGATGTGACTAGAATTCATCATCAAACCAGGAGAGGCCACCGAGATAGGCTTAGGCAAATCTTGAAAATCAAACTCATGCTTGACGAAAAATGGGCGAGACAGAAAACAATGAGATGCACCAAAATCAAACAAAAACTTTGAAGGAATAACATTAACTGAGAGATAACCCATAATCACATCTGAGGAGTTCTCTGCTTCAACTGCATTCACCATATTGACCCTTGCTGACCTGGGATTGAAATTCACCATAGCATTGCCTGACGGCTTGACTGGAGGAGGATGCGGAAGACGCTGCTGATTGGTGCACTTGTTAGAGTAATGACCCTTCTGACCACACCCGTGACAAGTCACCTCTCACAGCAGGCGGAATTGCACTTGAGGGTTTCCTTGCTTCTCTTGCTGAAATCTCTGCTCGAAAGCTGGGTTGGGTGGGTGGGATGAACCACGACAACCACACTGCTTGAACTACTGAAGCTGCCGAGGAGGAGGACACGCACAATATTTCTGTCGCTTCTAAACCACCTCAAATGAGGACGAGGAACTGGAATCTCTAAAACGCCTCCTCGAGTTCTCCACTTTGAGAAAAGCCGCCTCAGTCGTGAGAGCCAAATTATAAAACTGATCGAACTCGAGAGGATCGTGCAAGGCAACATTCAGCTGCAAGTTTTCCTTCAGACCACCTCGGAACTGATAAATCTTGCTCTTCTGATCTTGAATGTCATGTTTAGCATAACGATCCAGCTCCTCGAACTCCACATTGTACTCGTACACAGACGAACCTCCTTGCTTCAAGAGCTGGAATATAGTGAGCCTAGAAATCCCTGCAGAAATCATCCTAGCTGATCATTTTTTCGCCTGTGGAATCCTTCAATTGCTGCCACCATTTTGCTGCCTGCCCCTTCAGCTGAAATGTTGCAAACTTTAAAAAGTCCTCTGGTCACACATTACTGCACTCGAAGTGCTTGTTCATGTCACGAATTCAGTCATCTGCATCGAATGGCCGGTCACAGGAATGAAGGACTTCGGCTGGTTTGCGAGGAATTAATTCAAAGTTGCAAACTAATGTCCTCCATTGTTGAAATTGCGCTGATGCCCTTGGTTCCTCTCTTGCAACAACTGAAGCAACATCGGAGTGTTTGCATTAGTTGCCGCCATCACACCCTGCCATGCCTCTCATGACCCGGATTCTGGCGAGTTGGAGGAGGCGGTAGTGGAGGGGGTGGTGGAGGGTCAGCACTCTCATGACCCGTATTCTGGCGAGGTGGTGGAGCCATCCCGAAGACGGATAACAACATTAGACCAGAGATGAAAATTCAAAGATTAAGCTGATTCAATGTAAAGAAATATCTAAACAAGAATTCTTAGCAAATGCACTCGAACTATAGTTAGTAAGAATGCTTCCTCAAAATAAGTGCCGACAACATATGATTCAAAGCCACTTGTAAATCAAGTATGAGCTAGGATCGCTCGAAACAAATGTATATACCCAACATACATCTGATGAAAGAATTCCTAAGTTGCTACTGGAATTCCCACCTAAGAACTTCCGAAATTTCTGGTCATGCAATCTGGTCCACGGATACAAGGAGTAATATATCACTCAAATCCTATACTAACCCGTCGAGTGTATCACATCCGTAAATACATAACCAGAATCTCGGAACCTCATCTATCTCAGACCCTCGTAATCACAACGAAACTAAGTGTGGCGGTAGCCCCGAACTCTCTGCACCAGTAATGGGGATGACGGGCTTATCACGCCACTATTAGTATTGAAGCAATTTCGAACATCCTCCGTCCTGAGATACTAAGAAATCTGAATGATAACGATGTGCTCAAGAATCCCCTGGAGCTCAACTCCCCGGAATAAAATAAACACAGAAGGAGGCACCAAGACAAAACTCCGACACATCGGTATCATATGGATTCCAGAATATCCGCGTGATCCTAAATTTTTGTTGAGCGAGAAGAGGAGTAGAATTAAAATATCCTAAGTCGTGAACCTCACCAGAGCTTAGAAGTGGAGAAAAAAGAAACCTACTCTCCGATATACCTAGGACTCAAAATAGTTTTTCAATAGACTCGACTCGGCCAAGTTCAATCAATCAAAGGTTGCTATGGTCGTCAGGCTCTGATACCAACTTGTAACGACTAAGATGCGACCCTTTCCTTATTTGCGGGCGAGGCCTCAAAATGGGAAATAGGCGCATCTCAGTGTTTCACAAGCACGATAACATTGCCATTACATAAATAGAGTGGTGAGTATTCTGATTCAGCTTACACTCACCACATGCTGGATTACAATCCACACGATAACATTGCTATTACATAAATAGGCGCATCTCAGTGTTTCACAAACGCCTCTAATCTTCGGGATACGTCACGTATAGCATACGACTGGCCTCGTGGAACTCCCACCTCAATTGGGTATCCTCGGGGACGTCTGCATATGGAGTACCTTTACTTGTGGGTGGTTGTAGTAACTATGAGCCATGAGGACTCAACAATCTCATGACATTGGTATCGAGTCTAACTAAGTTAATAGGTGAGGTAGGGTTAAGTGTTCGAGTTTGCAGCAACCTAAGCATATATGGTGGCTAACTTACTGTAACACCCTTATTTTTCAAACTTTTTCTTTTCAAAATATTTTGGATTTCCATTTGCAAGTTGATGGATTTTGAAACCATTTCAACCAAGATGGGTTCTAAGTCCCTGATTTCTTGGCCCCAAGCAACTCAAGATCTTCCACAACTTGCCAAAAACCTTTCTGAGATTTATTTGCAATATTTTATTCCTCCAAATAATTCTCTTTCTATTTTGGGAAGTATGGCATTACTATGGGTTGTGAAGCAACCTATAGCTTGGATGATCTTTAAGTCCCAGAACTTCTACAACATCTTCTCAATACCATATGATTTCAAAATATTCAAAAATATTTATTTTTCCAATGGCAAATTTTGACGAGAATAATTATTTGTTTTCTGACCAGAATTATCCCTTTGTGAAGCAACCCGATGATTCCTGTTTTAGAAAATTCCCAATAAATTCCTGTAGTTACTAGGGATCATATATAGTTCCAATATGTAAAAACATCCAATGTTCCAATACAAATTTTGAGCAGGAAAACTCTGCTAAGTTTTTGCTAAAACTGAAACCTTGTGAAGGAAGTGCTAGCTAGGAGAGCACAATGGAGGTACAATTTTTTGGGCATGGATGCACTACCAAATGACACTTCCCCACCAAGTCTCACTTTTAGCAAAGCTTGCAATTCAGTGCTAGGAGCTCATTTGTGTTCAGGACCAGAAAGATGGTTTTCAAAGGAACTATATTCATTTGATATTCAAACCTTGCCAAACTGTGCCACCTTAGAGTATTTTCTATGATGATCCTCCCAGGCATCCTATCTTACCCCAACCACAACCCATTTGAGCTCTAGAACCACCCAAAGTCTGTAGACAGAACCTGTTTCTGATGCTCCAAGACGCTGGTGAGCATGAGTGATTGAGCAAGCCGTGGAGAGTGACTAATCAGAGTCTGGTCGACGTAATGGACAAAGATTCCAAGCGTGCGTGGCACCGGGGTGGCCACAACCATGGTGACCATGGTGCTGGCATGCCACAGAGCACGCTCTGCGTAGCTCCAGTGACAGCCGAGCCGCCCCGAGTCGTCAATCGCTGCCCCCTCCTTGTCGTGAGCGCCACCGACACCCCTGGCAGCCAAATGGCACCTCTCGAAGGTGTTGGGTCGCCAGAGAGCGCCGCAACCGCTCCCGACCATGCTCCGCCATAGGACCGAGCTGACGGCTTCGGCCACTGTGCTCGGCCACAAGCTCTTAATGGCCAGGAGCTATCCCATCGCCTCCCTGCCCTCCTCCGTCACCTCAGTGCGCTCTATGACGGCCAGCTCAGCCCCCCGACGACTGTGTTGGAGCTTATCTTCACCGCTTCGGGAGAAATCAGCCGAGCTCGTCGTCGGCCTATTTAAGGGAGTGCCCGACACCTCCGAGCTCTCCACACCCCTCCTGCTTCTCCCAATTGACCTCCCGAAGAGCGATCCAAGGCCTAGAGGACCTCTGGCCTCGAACGTCGCCGGAGCTCCGCCGCATGCAGCCTCACCGTCGACAGCACCATCCACCCTTGGCCGAGTTCTTCCCCGCCGGAACGCATGTCTCCGACGACCACCCGAAGCCGCTGGCGCCGGAGAAGAAGGGGACGACGTCGTCTGTCCACCTCTCGCCAAGTTGCGGGTACGCGTGTGCTCGTCGTTGACCGCCCGTTCCATTCCACCCAATCACAGGGGTCGCCGTCGTATCAGTCGCCGGCAACCATCGCCGGAAGGCTGCCTCGCCTCTATTCGCCTCCTCCCCCTCTTTGTTCTCGTGGCAGGCCCCACCTGCCAGTGGCTGTGGCCCACAGCCGAAGCGGTTAGTGGAGGCGCCCCTCCACTTTTCGCCTTCGACGTGCCCCCCTGCCAGAATTTAATTTCTTTTATAAATTCTAGATTCAAACAGAAACTTTGACCATTTAAATCTTTTTATTTACAAGTCCAAATCACTTGATTGTTTTTGCATTGAGTTGGTATTGAGTTTCTCTACAATCTGGTAAACTTTGCTATTTTCTTATACTCATAGAATTTCTGGTTAATAAAGAGGTATTAAATGACTTTTATTTTCTGTTGGCTATTTCAAATAAATTTCAGAGGGAAACTTTGGAGAATAGGAGTGTTTGAACAACCCCACTAATCAAGGCAAGCCATTATATCCATGTGGTGTAGTATTGCATAGCATAGCATACTTTCATGCATGATGATCATTCACTTGATATTAGCAAGTGCTTAGTAAATTAATAATGATAATTATTTAATTGATGTCGTAATTCTCCAAGTTGATAACAACTTAGTGGTTGACATAGAGTCACCTGTCCGGGCTTTATCGTACAACCACATCTTGCCGATATGGGACGACCGTGACTTGAGCTGTTCGCATGATCGCTCTCACCGGTACCTACAAAGAGGGAGGGTTATGCACGCGTGCTACTCTGATCAGGTAGGTGGTGATAACCATGTGAGCCCAGTTGAGTTGTTAGGGCCCGTGCCCGGTTGGGACAGTTTAGTTTGGCCATGACGGTGGCAGGTGTCATGAAGACACAGGGCCACCCAGGGCAAGACTCCAGAGGAGAGTGGTTGCCGGTGGTATGATGAGAGTGTCACGGTTCAGGCAAGTTTCGTTGGAGCAATGCTGGTCCACCTGAACGGGATCACGAGGTCAGTGCTCCAGAGTGTGGGTAAAGTGTGCAACCTCTCCAGAGTGTCAAATCTATTCGAATAGGCTAGTCCATGGTATTGGACAGCCTGACCAAACCTCAGTAGGTAGTCAACCCTGTTAATGTTGTTAATGATGGAAGAACTCTTCGTATGGTTGAAGATGTTTGGTGAGTAATCTAGGTGTCAGGAGACTGCCCAGTCCTGAGTAAGTTGATCCCTGATATAGTTGGTTATATGTTCAGTGTTGTTATGCTTTGTTTGTTGCATTACTTGGTTATTGTGAGCTTGTGAGTACATTCCAAGTACTCACCTGGAGTATCATGCCAGATGCAGTAGAAGCCGCGGATGGAGGTCCCGATGGTTCTTACTAGGAAGTGTCCACACCAGTGTCCCTGTGTGTGGAGTCGCAACTTTGTTCCGCTACGCCGTAGAAGTACCCAGTAGTTCCGAGGCCCATGATGATGTCTCATAAATAATGTAGATACTATTGCAGCACTCGGGGTGCCTTTGGCCTCGCTATTATTGTAAGCTATGTATGTCATGCTATCAATAATGTCGGCTCATTTCTGTATCAAGTTGTTGAGTGTTTCCGGAAGACGTGATCTCTGGGCTGGAAACACTGGTAATCCGGTTCTGCGATATGGGGTGTCACACTTACTACGATCAGAAATATGATATGGTGGTCCATGTAAGCCGGTCGAGATGTAAGAATGATCACTAAGTGATCCAGAACACCTACCTATGTCATTCAGACCCTCACTGTGTTCTCGATCAAAGAAGGAGCTCTGAAAGAGACACTCAAGGTTACACACACAGTTTGCAGGTTTTAGTTTAGTTTCTTTAAGTTATCTAGAACCGGATGTTAACAAAGTATCCGTGTTTGCCACATAATCGCGTGCATGGCTTTCCAAAAGATTTAACCCTGCAGGGGTGCTCCAACTAATCCATCACAAATTACCACTGGCCGTATAGTAATCCTCAACCACGAAACTCGCGATCTCGTCGGATTCCTTAGAGGAAAACCTCAACTCTAAGAAGACCCAAAGTCTCATCGGGATCCCAATGCGCAAGATATATCACTAAGGTAAGACAAGTCCGGCAAGACCTCCCGACGTGTCGACGAACCCGATACTTGTCGCGCATGTCGTTCTCAGGACACGAGCAGATGAGCGCAGCGTACAGTGGCGCGATAGAGATCCCTCGAGTTGTTCTGTGTTGGTCCCCCTCATGACTCTAGTAGGGACCAACACTCATGAGGAGCACCGGCCCAGGGGGTTGATTAGATTCCTCTGGGTATCTATTCCCTACGTTTTTTATTAAGTTGTTGGCAAATTAACACCAAGGTTGGGTCTTGCCAGACAAGCCTTAACACTAAACGATTTACCAAGGGGGTCCCCATAACAACCCCAAACGTGTTAGGAGCGCTTAGTTATGGAATAAAACACCGGTAGCCGAAACTAAGGCGGCAAAAACGGAACAAATCACCTGGCAAAAGGCTAGGACTTCCACTACTTACCATTTTTATAGATGCATTAATTAAATAGCATTTAAGTAAGATGATATCAAATTGCCCATGTTTTTACCTGGACCAGCTGGCACCTGCAACTAGCAACGCTAATAAATTAGTGGTTGAGCAAGCCTAACTTAGCCAAACAATATTTTCTAGGAGGGGAGTTGTTTGAGGTTTCATGGCAATGTTTGAAGGAATATATATTATGTGGTAGGAAGCGAAGACGTAACGATAGAAATTCCCTCTCCTGTTCCCGAACGTGCCAAATTTGGCATATGCCAGATTAGGAAATTCCCTCTCCTGAAATTATTCCAAAGTGGAATTTAACACACAAAAAAAATAACATAAAAAAATAAAAACTGAAACCTATATGTCACAGGGTCCCACTTGTCATAGGCACCAGGGGCCCCCAGTGCATGAGAGGTGGGCCCTGTGGCCCACGATCAGTGGCACAGCTACATCCAGCAATATGTAGAGGAAATAAAAGGGGAGAGGGGGACTTGAACCCACCACCTCCTGCTACACCACATGATCAGCCACCACTGGGCTACGCTCGGGCATGTGCCTCACTAACCGGAGGAAAAAGACCCAACAAATAAAAATAAGGGCAACGGGACTGGAACCCCTGCCGTGCTGCGTGAGAGGTGGCTTTGTTGCCACTGAGCTGCGGCGGTGCATCTACTAGTTCAGAGGAACCAAGCCAGATAACCGGCTTCTCCACTAACATCATACGAAGAAAAAACGCAGAATATAAAAGGTGGGCGCTCAAGATCGAACCCACGACCTCGTGGTCACTACGCAAGGCTCGAACCATTCGAGCTACACAGGGGATCTTATCCAAGAGGGGATCCACCCTAGCTAACATCAAACAAGTCGCCACCTATCTGATCAGCAACGAGGCGACGACGGAGGCTCTGCTCGCCGGAGCAACCGCATGTTTATGCATGTACTCTACGCGGGGCTATGCTCCAAACTATTCTATGAAGCAGAGGGGCCTAGGCTACGCGAGCAGCGGGGATCCACGGGTCCATGCACGAATGCATGCGCAAGCGCTGCAGCTGCTGCGACTACACACCCCGGTGCAAGTCCGGCGACGCGTCAGACTAGCGCGGCAATGGCTACAATAGATAGGGGAAGCAGAGAGGCGAGGCTCACCGAGGGTTCATAGGAGAAAGGGCCCGCGACAGAGAGGACGACGCGTTGATCTGCTGCAGGAGGAGCTTGCCGGAGATGAAGAAGCCCCGGTCATCATGGACGTCAAGGCGGTCGACCTTGGCGTCCTCTCTTCGCGAAAATGGGCCCCCTTGGCGTCTGCATCCTCTAGGTAAATCTACGGAAGAAGGGGGGCGATGATCAGCGACGGCGTCGAGCTTACATCGAGCCGATTGATACGTCTCCGTCGTATCTACTTTTCCAAACTCTTTTGCCCTTGTTTTGGTCTCTAATTTGCATGATTTGAATGGAACTAACCCCGACTAACGCTGTTTTGAGCAGAATTTCCATGGGATTGTTTTCGCACAGAAATAGAAGTTCTCGGAATGACCTGGAAATTTACGGGGAATTTTTGTGTAATATATAAAAAATACTAGCGCAAAAATCAACCAAAGAAGTGGAGCGTGGAGCCCACAAGCCCACCAGGCGCGGGCCCCCCTGGCCGCGCCTGGCAAGCTTGTGGGGCCCACGGAGCTCCACCACCTCCAATTCCAGCTCTATTTAGTCCCTTTCGTCCGGAAAAAAATCAAGGAGAAGAGTTCATCATGTTTTACGATACAGAGGCGCCGCCACCTCCTGTTCTTCATCTGGAGGGAAGATCTGGAGTCCGTTCTGTGCTCCAGAGAGGGAAGATCGTCGCCATCGTCATCACCAACCTTCCTTCATCGCCAATTCCATGATGCTCTTCACAGTTCATGAGTAATCTCATTGTAGGCTTGTTGGACGGTGATGGGTTGGATGAGATCTACCATGTAATCGAGTTAGTTTTGATGGGGATTGATCCCTAGTATCCACTATGTTCTGAGATTGATATTGCTACTACATTGCCATGCTTAATGCTTTTCACTAGGGCCCGAGTGCCATGATTTCATATCTGAACCTATTATGTTCTCGCCAATATATGTGTGTTCTTGATCCTATCTTGCAAGTTGTAGTAACCTACTATGTGTTATGACCCGGCAACCCCGGAGTGACAATAGCCGGAATCACTCCCGGAGATCACCATAGTATGAGGAGTTCATGTATTCACTTAGTGCTAATGCGTTGGTCTGGTTCTCTATTAAAAGGAGAACCTTAATATCCCGTAGTTTCCATTAGGACCCCGCTGCCACGGGAGGGATGTACAATGGATGTCATGCAAGTTCTTTTCCCTAAGCACGTATGACTACATACGGAATACATGCCTACATTATATCGACGAACTGGAGCTAGTTACATATCTCTCCGTGTTATAACTGTTGCATGATGAATACCATCCGGCATAATCATCCATCACCGATCCAATGCCTATGTGTCTTTCCTACTGGTCCTTGCTACGTTACTTTGCTGCTACTGCTGTCACTGCTGCTACTGTTACTCTGTGGCTACTGTTGTCACTGCTACTACTGTTACTCTGTAGCTACTGTTTCTATCACACTACTCTGCTACTGATACTTTTCTACAGATACTAAGTCTTTCAGGTGTGGTTCAATTGACAACTCAATTGCTAATACTTGAGAATATTCTTTGGCTTCCCCTTGTTTCGAATCAACAAATTTGGGTTGAATACTCTACCGTCGAAAACTGTTGCGATCCCCTATACTTGTGGGTTATCAAGACTTGTTTCTGGCGCCGTTGCCGGGGAGGCCTAGCACTATTCTCTGAGTCACTTGAGATTTACGTCTGCTTATCACTATGAGGAATCTGAGAGATCTAAGAACTAAAGTCTTGCCCTCAACTACGAGGACAGGTAAGGAACTGCCATCTAGCTCTGCACTTGATTCACCTTCAGTTATGATTAAGTTTGCGACACCACCTCCTGCTAGAAATTTTGATCTGTCGCCTGTGCTTGATGATACTCCTTTTGTTGTCCATGATGCTTGTGATGATGCTATGCTTGATACTGCTTTGCCACTAGGTGCATTCCTTGATCCACAAATTGCAAGAGATGCTGCTAGATGTGATGATACTTCTGAAACTGCTGAGATTATTGAAGTAGAACCTGCTATCTCACCTGTTAGAACTAGCTCTCCTAGATATGAATTTCCTGATATGCCCGAGGGTTATGTTAAGGAGGGAGAGAGAGCTGAGGACTTTCTTGCTTGTAAGGATAGCTATGATGTTGAGAAGTTACTGTATAAGTGGAAAGAAAAATCTTTGAATGCTAGGATGAAATACGACCCGAAGTTTGCTACTTCGCCTATCTTTGTGACCTATAAGGATTATGAATTCTCTGTCGACCCTGAGTTAATCACTCTGGTTGAATCTGATCCTTTTCACGATTATGAGTCTGAAACGGTTGTAGCACATCTTACCAAACTACACGATATAGCCACCCTATTCACGAGTGAGGAAAAGATCTGCCACTACTATATCCTTAAGGTGTTTCCTTTCTCGCTAAAGGATGATGCTAAGACCTGGTTCACTTCTCTTGCTCCTGGTTGTGTACATAGCCCCCAGGATATGATCTACTACTTCTCTGAGAAATATTTCCCTGCCCATAAGAAGCAAGTTGCCTTGCAACAAATATACAACTTTGCGCAAGTTGAAGAAGAGAGTCTCCCACAAGCTTGGGGGAGGCTCGTCTAGCTACTAAATTCTTTGCCTGATCACCCTCTTGAGAAGAATGAAATACTTCATATCTTCTATAACGGAATAACCGATGCTTCTAAGGACCACCTAGATAGTTGTGCCGGTTGTGTTTTTAGGGAACGAACCATAGAACAAGCTGAGATCCTATTGAATAATATCTTGTGCAATGAGAATGCTTGGACTATTCCCAAACCACCTCCAAAGCCAACTCCTAAGAAAAGAGGTATTCTATTCCTCAGTCCTGAAGATATGCAAGAAGCTAAGAAATCTATGAAAGAGAAAGGCATTAAATCTGAAGATGTCAAAAATCTACCACCTATCGAAGAGATCCATGGTGTCGATAACCCGATAGAGGTAGTAGAGGTAAATTCTCTTCGTAGATTCAATGAGAGTGATATTCCTGTTGATAAACCTGCTAGCTTATGCATGGATGAATTTGATAACTTTGTCGCCAAACAACAAAGTTTCAATGATTATTTTAGCAGACAATTGGAACAGAATGCTCGTATGCTTAGTCATTTAAGTGCTTGTGCGGACAGAAATGTAAATGATCTTAAGCTTTTGAGTAAACATGCCTCTATGGTTACTACTCAAGTAGAACAAGTACTTAAGGCTCAAAATGACTTTCTCAATGAGTTGAATGACAATTATGTCAGAGTCGTCACTAGAGGCGGTAGAATGACCCAGGAACCTTCTCAAGGAGTTAGCAGTGATGCACTTAGTCATCCTAGAAAGAAGAAGAAAGATGATAGGAACTTGAGGGTCATTCTAAGAGAATTGAACAAGATTCTCAAGGAGTTAGCACTTATGCACCTAGTCATCCTAGAAAGAATAAGAAAGAAGATAGGAACTTGCACACTAGCAACCCTGATGCTGTTACACCTGAGAATCCAAACGATGTCTCTGTCTCTAATGCCGAAACACAATCTGGCGATGAACATGAGCCTAATGATAATATCGATAGTGATGTTCATGTTGATGCTCAACCTAGCAATGATAAGGATGTGGAGATTGAACCTGTTGATCTTGATAACCCACAGCCTAAGAACAAGAGATACGATAAGAATGACTTCACTGCTAGGAAGCATGGTAAAGAAAGGGAACCATGGGTTTAGAAACCCTTGCCCTTTCGTCCCAAACCATCCAAGAAAAAGGATGATGAAGATTTTGAGTGATTTGTTCAAATGATTAGACATGTCTTTCTGCAATTGCGTTTGAAAGATATGCTCAAAATGTCTCTGAATGCTAAGGACATGAAGGATATTATGACTAATAAGAGGAGGATACCTGAGGTTGAGATTTCCATCATTCTTGCCAATTATACCTTCAAGGGTGGAACTCCTAAGAAACTAGGTGATCCCGGAGTTCCCACTATACCTTGCTCCATTAAAGGAAACTATGTTAGAACTGCTTTATGCGACCTTGGAGCCGGTGTTAGTGTTATGCCTCTCTCTCTTTATCGTAGACTTGAATTGGACAAGTTGACACCCACTGAAATCTCTCTGCAAATGGCCGACAAATAGACTGCTTTCCCTATCGGCGTTTGCGAGGATGTGCCTGTTGTGGTTGCTAACGTTACTATCTTAACGGACTTTGTTATTCTGGATATTCCCGAGGATGATGCAATGGCGGTCATCCATGGAAGACCCTTTCTAAACACTGCAGAAGTTGTTATTGATTGCAACAAAGGCAATGTCACTTTCCATGTCAATGGTAATGAGCATACGGTGCACTTTTCGAAGAAACAATATCGAGTACATTGCATCAATGCTATCGAAAAAACTTTATCGATTCTTATTGGGAGCTTTGAATGCCCTATACCTACTGTTAAGATGAAGTAAGATTTGCTTGTTGGGGATATGCACATCCCCATTGAGGTAACCTAGTGACTATTCGAAAATTCTCCGTTCTTTCTTATGTGATTCGAAAAAGTTTGTCAAGGAGACTTGATCAACCTCATTGACGGATTTCTTTCGATGACCATGAGACGGATGAATCGAGGAGTCACAACCCTCTGTTCCAAGCTTTCACCTTCGGTTGCTTAGAAGAAAAATGATAGATTTAGCTTTAGTTTTCCCTGTTTTCTGCTTTTAGCGCCCCGTAGAAAAGTACCCCGAAAATAAAAGTTCTCTGAATGCCGTGAATATCAAGTATGATTTTTTCTGGAATTTTTAATTTTTTTGAGACGGAGAGCTAGTCAGAGGGATGCACCAGTGGGCCACAAGCCCTGGAGGCGCGGGCACCCCCCTGGCCGCGCCTACCAGCCTTGTGGGGCCCACGTGTCCCCCTCCACTTATTCCAGCTCCCATCTCCTTCTCCTACCTCCAGAAATATCGTTTCACAGCTCAAACCCATGTTATTGCTCTTCTTGCTACGATTTTTGATTTCCTTGTGCAAAGCCCCATTCACCAAACTGTTTTGGGGAAATTGCTCCTTGGTATGTGACTCCTCCATTGGTCCAATTAGTTTTTGCTCTAGAGCCTTATACGTCGCGTATTTTTGCTGCCTTGGTGACCCTGTTCTTGAGCTTTGCATGCTAATTTTAGCTGGTCACAAGTAGTTTTGATGCGTGATATGGCCTCTAGGCACTTGTCGGAGTAGTTTCTATGAGTTTCGTTGAGCCTTGTTCGCTTTTCCTTAGAGTCACTAAAATTATCAGAAATTTCCAGACATAGAAAAAGGAAAAGATGAGGAGGTTCTTAAGAGGCTCTTCAAGCCGTGACCCCAAGGATGATGACAATGAGAAGAAGAAACCCAAGTATCCGCCCCCCGAGTTGCAGAAGTTCGAGCATGTGAGTGGCCAAGCGATGTATTCTTATGCGCCGCTGGACTTTATGAGGACTTTTATTACTTGGTGGAGAACGCATGCCTTACCGCCTTCGTTAAAGATAAGTGTCCGCAATACCTCCTCCTCACTAATATTTTCGTGCAAAGCTTTAACTTCTATCCAAGGAAGAATCCTCCTGTGGTTGAGTTTAAGTTATATGATATCCCCCAGCGCATGTCACTTCAGGATTTTTGCAATGTTTGCAAATTACCTTATGTTGGGGATATTCATGAACCTCGTCCACGGGACTTGGAGGCTTTCATAGATACTATTGCCGTAGGAGAGTTGAGAGGAGTGTCTTGCGCTAGAGCTACTAGCATACATTTTCCCGTGCTTCGGTACTTCTCATTATTCGTGGGAAAATGTTTTATTGGCTGTGGGAAAGCTGGGGCCCTTAGCTCCCTAGATCTTGCAGTCTTGCGCGAAGCCCTTTATAATGATAAAACTTATAGCTTGGGCGCTATAGTAACTCAACGGTTGAACACGAACCGTTCTAAAGGTGTTGTTTATGGAGGTATCTATGCTACTCGCCTTGCTAGACATTTTGAGATACCTATTAGACTGGACGAGGAAGAAGAGATTCTTCTTCCTGAGAGATATCTAGATTATGACAGCATGGTTCGCCATGACTTTCTTGATAAAGATATAAATAAGAGGATGATTTATAACCTAGTATTTAGTCAGGGTACTCGTGAGACTATTACCTTGCGTGCTCCTTCTTTGTTCAATCTTCATTTAGCCAGGTACATTATTATTCCCTCGGACATCTACGCATATTGGGGCTTAGCACCACCACAGGCGCACGTGCCCGAGCTACCAGTCGAGCACCAGACGCCAGTTTATCAGTGGGAGCCAAAGGAGCTCACACAGCAGTGGCATCCTCAATACACTCCGCAGTACCCCGGAGCTGGGTATTTCCCTCCTTGGGAGTAGACCAACTTAGGCCAAAAGCCTAAGCTTGGGGGAGTACTTGTTTCTCACCGACTTTATATTCTTACTCACACTTTCACTTTGTTAGTCGGTGTTCACACTTTGCCACTGTATAATCCATGCTAGTTTATTTCTTTTTCTTGATTTCTTCTCGTGTGTTTGTCTAGTTTGAGAAAACCCAAAAAGATTTTCCGTTCTTCTTTTTCTTATTCGGAGCTTTCCCGTGTAAATAGTTTTCTTTTTCTTTGGGTCAAGGTAGAAGACCATGGTTACAATGTTTACTGGCTCTCACATGCATATCTGTTTATCTATCAAAGAGCCATTTTACTTTGTATTCTCCTTTGTGTTTTCTTGCAAATTCAGGCTTCGTCCAATGCACGAGCACTCTTATTATTGTTCACATCATTCGGTCGTGCAAGTGAAAGGCAATAATGACGATATATGATGAAGTGGCTACGCCTGGAAAAGCTGGTATGAACTCGATCTATTTTGTTTTTGTAAATATGACTAGCTCATCGTTCCAGATTCAGCTTTGTTGTGAGAGAAAAATGTTTGCAATGACAACTTAGAGATCATAGTTTCTGGTGCCATGCTTAATTAGCTAGGAGCTTATAATGGTTTGTCTTGGATGCGAACATGAATTTTGAGATGATTATGATGTAGTGTGATAGGATAGTATCCTCCTTTGAATGATTCAAGTGGCTTGACTTGGCGCATGTTTACGCATGTAGTTGAAACAAAATCAACATAGCCTCTATGATTCTCATGTTCATGGTGATTTATGTCCTACTCATGCTTGCACTCAATGTTGGTTAATTTCAATGCATCTTGATGACTGTTGTCGCTGTCTAGTTGCTCGCTTCCCAGTCTTTTGCTAGCCTTCACTTGTACTAAGAGGGAATACTGCTTGTGCATCCACTTCCATAAACCCAAAGTTGTTCCATATGAGTCCACCATACATACCTATATGCGTTATCTACTTGCCGTTCCAAGTAAATTTGTTCCATATGTGCCACTCTCTAAACCTTGAAGAAATAATCGGTTTTGCATGCCCAAACCGCCCATGTGGTGACAAGGGGCGATCAGTATCTTCCATGCTAGGCGTGTTATCCTTGATATGTGTTTATTCACTATCATTAACGAGAAAGGGGCCGGTAATTGGAATGCCCAGTTCCATGCTCAAATCGAAAAGATAATTGCAAACAAATCTCCCCCTGGATTGATGTTGGTATGGACGGCACCCGAATATTCGGCTAGTCATGGAGTGTGATTGAACGGTGGTGGGGGAGTCAACACTTTACTTTTCTGTTTTGGAACCGCCTATAGTATGTGTAGCATGGAAGATGGTGAAAACTCTTGGTCATTGCGTTGACAATGAAAGCATGCCACCCAAAATTATTTATCTCTGTTTTGAAAAGCTTGATCTCTGGCACCTCTGCAAATCAATGCTTCCCTCTGCGAAGGGCCTATCTATTTTTGTTTTTGTTGAGTCATCCTCTTCTTACAAAAAGCACCAATTGGACAGCACCTCTATCATTTTTATGTTCTGCTTTTAATTGTTATTGAGTATGACTGTGACTAGATCTTCTTTGCCATGAATTACAATGTTTAGTCAGCCCTTGGTCTTTGAAGGTGCTCTGCATTTATGTGTTGCGGTCTCAAAAAGAGCTAGCGAGATACCATCTGTTCGCATTCCTTCATGATTGTTTTGATTGAAGTGTTGTCGTTTGAAACTTATCATTATTCCTCGCTAGTTGATTATGCCATTGATATGAGTTTACCATGAGACCTAGATGTCATTTGCTTCTGTGGTTAGCTTATGATCTTGCTGAAATTCTGGTTATGAGTTAGGCATAATTGCAACAACAAGATCAAACAGAGTTCGTAAAAGTTTTTCTTTTGTCTCTTTCAGTTTGTCAACTGAATTGCTTGAGGACAAGGAAGGCTTTAAGCTTGGGGGAGTTGATACGTCTCCGTCGTATCTACTTTTCCAAACTCCTTTGCCCTTGTTTTGGTCTCTAATTTGCATGATTTGAATGGAACTAACCCGGACTAACGCTGTTTTCACCAGAATTGCCATGGTGTTGTTTTTGCGCAGAAATAAAAGTTCTCGGAATGACCTAGAAATTTACGGGGATTTTTTGTGGAATATATAAAAAATACTGGCGCAAGAATCAACCGAAGAAGTGGAGCGTGGAGCCCACAAGCCCACCAGGCGCGGTCCCACCCCCTGGCCGCGCCTGGCAGGCTTGTGGGGCCCACGGAGCTCCACCGCCTCCAATTCCACCTCTATTTAGTCCCTTTCGTCTGGAAAAAACATCAAGGAGAAGAGTTCATCGCGTTTTACGATACGGAGGCGCCGCCACCTCCTGTTCTTCCTTTGGAGGGCAGATCTGGAGTCCGTTCGTGAGTAATCTCATCATAGGTTGCTGGACGATGATGGGTTGGATGAGATCTACCATGTAATCGAGTTAGTTTTGATGGGGATTGATCCCTAGTATCCACTATGTTCTGAGATTGATGTTGCTACTACTTTGCCATGCTTAATGCTTGTCACTAGGGCCCGAGTGCCATGATTTCAGATCTGAACCTATTATGTTCTTGCCAATATATGTGTGTTCTTGATCCTATCTTGCAAGTTGTAGTCACCTACTATGTGTTATGACCCGGCAACCTCGGAGTGACAATAGCCGGAACCACTCCCAGAGATGACCATAGTATGAGGAGTTCATGTATCCACTAAGTGCTAATGCGTTGGTCCGGTTCTCTATTAAAAGGAGAACCTTAATATCCCGTAATTTCCATTAGGACCCCGCTGCCACGGGAGGGATGGACAGTAGATGACATGCAAGTTCTTTTCCCTAAGCACGTATGACTACATACGGAATACATGCCTACGTTACATCAATGATTTAGAGCTAGTTACATATCTCTCCGTGTTATAACTGTTGCATGATGAATACCATCCGGCATAATCATCCATCACCGATCCAATGCCTACGAGTCTTTCCTACTAGTCCTTGCTACGTTACTTTGCTGCTACTGCTGTCACTGGTGCTACTGCTTCTCTGTCGCTACTGCTGTCACTACTGTTACTATTACTCTGTTGCTACTGTTGCTATCACACTACTCTGCTACTGATACTTTTCTGCAGATACTAAGTCTTTCAGGTGTGGTTGAATTGAAAACTCAACTGCTAATACTTGAGAATATTCTTTGGCTTCCCCTTGTGTCGAATCAACAAATTTGGGTCTAATACTCAACCCACGAAAATTGTTGCGATCCCCTATACTTGTGTGTTATCACCGATCATGGCGACGGCGGCTGTGGAGCCCTTCCGACAGCGCAAGGGGAAGGGAAGGAGGGGATTTGGCGAGGGTTAGGTTTGGAGAGGCGCGACTGGGCTGCATATAGCCTCGGTGCTCGCGCTTCTCGCCGCCCGATTCTATGGAGGGAGGGATCGGTGGCTATCCCTGGCGCCGTGCACAACGATGATGGGAGGAGGAAGAGGAATTGGCTGCAGACCTGGGCCGAAACTGGAAGGACTGGGCCTGGTTCTCCCTCTTCTCTCTCTTGAACTCTTTTGCAATAAAAAATAAAGGAGATTTTGAATAAAAGCTAGAGGCCAAAAGAAAAGGAGTAAAACACAAATAAAAAATATATTTGGGATCCTAAAATGTTGCCACTGTTTATAAAAATAAGTGTGACATTTTAGGAGACCAAAAGTAAATGCCTTTTTAAAAAAAAATAGGCTCAATTTTAAATAAAACCAAAAGAAAAAATAAAGATAAACAAGAGGGGTTGCCTCCACAATTAATAAGAAGTTCTTGAAGAGTAGGAACATTTTTATTGGGGCAAAATAGAAACATAGGAATCTGCCTCATAAGAAAATAAGAGAGGAGAAAAGGGGTTTTTGATCCTATGGTGCAACTAGAGGGTTTGAAATGCACTTGTCGAACCCACACCTCAACAAACACAAAATCACATCCACATAACACTTGCACATCACATCAAGGTTCACCCACATCAACACAAACCAAGCCAAAAGGAAAAGATGCAATGCATGAAGGCATTAAGCAACATAAAATGATGACACCATAATCCTCAAACCACTTGACATAACATCAGAGGGTTTCCTTACAAGGAAAGATTACAAGAGGGGGAAAGGAATGCATTGGGACGGCCACACATTGTCACCTCACCCTTGATAGTATCCGTTTATTCTGTAGCTATAATTTCGAGTTACTAACACATAGCAATTGAACCAGTATATATGAATATCACGTGCTAGTAGGAGTACTAGAAAGGTACATATGAATATCACGTGTATCCAATATACTTTCGTCAACTATTCCAGCCTTCTTATCTACCAAGTACCTTGGGTACTTCCGCTTCAGTGACAGTTCCCCTCATCACAGAAGCACTTAGTCTCAGGTTTGGGTTTAACCTTGGGTTTCTTTACTAGAGCGGCAACATGTTTGCTATTCATGAAGTATCCCTTCTTGCCCTTGCCCATCTAGAAACTAGTGGTTTTACTAACCATCAACAATTGATGCTCCTACTTGATTTCTACTTTCGCGGTGTCAAACATGGCGAATAAATCAAGGATCATCTTGTGCATCCCTCATATGCTATAGTTCATCACGAAGCTCCATTATCTTGGTAGCGGTGATTCTGGAGAACTATGTCAATCACTATCTTATCTGGAAAACCAACTCCCACTCGATTCAATCGAATGTATTACCCACACAATCTGAGCACATGCTCAACGATTAAGATTTTCTCCCTTACTTCACAGGCCAAGAATCATGTTGGAGGTCTCATACCTCTCAATGCGGGCACGAGCCTGAAATCCCAATTTCAGCTCTTGGAACATCTCATATGTTCTGTGACGTTCAAAACGTCTTCGGTGCCTCAATTCTAAGCCGTTAAGCATTATACACTGAACTATCACGTAGTCATCAAAAACATGTATGCCAAACGGTTGCAACATCCACAAATGACGCTTGGGGTTCAGCACACTGAGTGGTGCATTAAGGACATAAGCTATTTGCACAACAATGACTACAATCCTCAGTTTATGGACGCAGTCCGCATAATTGCTACTATCATCTTTCAACTAATTTTTCTCTAGGAACATATCTAAAAGAGTAGAGCTCTAGTGCAAGCTACAACATAATTTGCAAAGACCTTTGGACTATGTTCATGATAATGAGTTCAATTAATCATATTACTTAAGAACTCCCACTCAAATTGACACCCTCTAGTCATTCGAGTGTCGCATGATACAAATTCACTAACTCAAGTCCGATCACCACGTGAATTGAGTTTCTCTTCAATATTGAACATCCCCATGTTGATCATATCCACTATATGACTCATGCTCGACCTTTCGGTCTCTCGTATTCCGAGGCCATGTCTGTACATGCTAGGCTCGTCATGTTTAACCTGAGTGTTCCGCATGTGCAACTATTTTCCACCCGTTGTATGTGAATGTAGAGTCTATCACACCCGATCATCACATGGTGTCTCGAAACGACAAACTGTTGCAACGATGCATAGTCGGCGAGAACACAATTTTATCTTGAAATTTTAGTGAGGGCTCACCTTATATTGCTACCGTCCTCCTAAGAAAAATAAGGTGCATAAAAGGATTAACATCACATGCAAATAATACGTGACATGATATGGCCATGAACTTGTGTTTCTTGATCTCCATCACCAAAGCACCGACATGATCTCCATCGTCGCCGACGCCACACCATGATCTCCATCATTGTGCTTCCATCGAGGTTGTCGTGCCAACTATGGTGTTACTACTAAAGCTACTACTAGAGATAAAGCAAATCATCACGAAGCGGAAAATAATTAAAGACAACCCTATGGCTCCTGTCGGTTCTGTAGCATCGACGTGCAAGTCGATATTTAACTACTACAACATGGTCATCTCATACATCCAATATATAATATAATATCTTTGGCCATATCACATCACATGCATACCCTGCAAAAACAAGTTAGACGTTCTCTAATTTGTTGTTGCAAATTTTATGTGGCTGCTATGGGTATCTAGTATGATCGCATCTTACTTACGAAAACCACAACGGTGATATGCAAGTTGCAATTTAACCTTCTCCAAGGAATGCCTCGGTCAAATCCAATTCAACTAAAGTTGAAGAAACACATACCCGCCAGTCATCTTTATGCAACAAGTTGCATGTTAGTCGATGAAACCCTTCTCTCGTAAGAGTACGAGTAATGTTGGTCCGGGACGCTTCAATCCAACAATACCGCTGAATCAAGAAAAGATTAAGGAGGGCAGCAAATTGAACATCAACACCCACAAACTCCTTTTTTCTACTCGAGATGTCTTCTACGCATAGACCTAGGTCATGAAGCCAGTCATGCGGGGACATTGCACGAAAAACAAAAAAATTCCTATGCACACGCAAGACCTATCAATGGTGATGACCATCTACAAGAGGAGAGAGTGTATCTACAGACCCTTGTTGATCGCTAAGCGGAAGAGTATATAACACGGTTGATGTAGTGGAACATCTTCATGGTGCAAATCGGAGCCCGTCCCGCGATCTCATCATGATCCGTCCCGCGATCCCATCAAGATCTGTCCCGATCTAGTGTCGAACGGATGGCACCTCCGTGTTCAGCACACGTACGGCTCGATGAAGTCTCCACCTTCTTGATCCAGAAAGAGAGGAAGGAGAAGTATATGGGATCTCAACCAGCACGACGGCATGGTGGATCTGTGGAGAAAACAGAGTTATGGGAGAGGTAGGGCTGCCACGGGGGCGTGGAAATTGGTGTGTTCATCCCCTCCTCTCCCCCATATAGGAGGCAAGGAGGAGGGTTGGTTCGGATCCCTAGCCCCTCCTCCAAGGAGGGGGAGTGGGCCTAGGGAGGTTTCCTCCCTCTCCAAGGCACCTAGGAGGTGCCTTCCCTTTTAGGGACTCTTCCCTCCCAACCGCATGGCCCCTTAGGGGTTGACTCAACAAGGCTTGGAAGCCCCCTTACAGCCCATGCACATCCTAGGGGCTGGAGGGACCCTTCCGGACTCCTTCGGAACACTATGGAACCTTCCAGAAGCTTCCCGGTACAATACCGATAAAACCCAAAACTTTTTCGGTACTCAAAATAGGACTTCCCATATATAAATCTTTACCTCCAGGCCATTCCGAAGCTCCTCGTGACATCCGGTATCTCATCCGGGACCGCGAACATTAGGTCACCAACGTATAGATCCCAATACTCATCTAGCGTCACCAAACATTAAGTGTGCAGACCCTGCTGATTCGAGAACTATGCAGACATGACAGAGACACCTCTATGGTCAATAACCAATAGTAGGACATGGATGCCCATATTGGTTCCTACATATTCTACAAAGAACTTTATCGGTCGAACCTCGATGTCAAGGATTCAATCAATCACGTATACTGTTCCCTTTGTCCACCGGTATGTTACTTCCCCGAGATTCGATCGTCGGTATCTCTATACCTAGTTAAACCTAGTTATCGGCAAGTCTCTTCACCCGTTTCATAATACAAGATCTCGTGACTAACTCCGTAGTCACATTACTTACAAGGCTTATTGTGTTGGAATTATGCCCTAGAGGCAATAATAAATATAGTTATTATTATAATTCTTGTATCAAGATAATCGTTTATTATCCATGCTATGATTGTATTGAATGAAGACTCATTTACATGTGTGGATACATAGAAAAAACACTGTCCCTAGCAAGCCTCTAGTTGGCTAGCCAGTTGATCAACGATAGTCAGTGTCTTCTGATTATGAACAAGGTTTTGTTGCTTGATAACTGGATCACGTCATTAGGAGAATCACGTGATGGACCAGACCCAAACTAATAGACGTAGCATGTTGATCGTGTCATTTTATTGCTACTGTTTTCTGCGTGTCAAGTATTTATTCCTATGACCATGAGATCATATAACTTACTAACACCGGAGGAATAGTTTTTGTGTATCAAACGTCGCAACGTAACTGGGTGACTATAAAGATGCTCTACAGGTATCTCCGAAGGTGTTCGTTAAGTTAGTATGGATCGAGACTGGGATTTGTCACTCCGTGTGACGGAGAGGTATCTCGGGGCCCACTCGGTAATACAACATCACACAAAAGCCTTGCAAGCAATGTGACTTAGTGTAAGTTGCGGGATCTTGTATTATGGAACGAGTAAAGAGACTTGCCGGTAAACGAGATTGAAATAGGTATACGGATACTGACGATCGAATCTCGGGCAAGTAACATACCGAAGGACAAAGGGAATGACATACGGGATTATATGAATCCTTGACACTGAG
Source organism: Hordeum vulgare subsp. vulgare (assembly GCF_904849725.1). Lineage (NCBI taxonomy): Eukaryota > Viridiplantae > Streptophyta > Magnoliopsida > Poales > Poaceae > Hordeum > Hordeum vulgare. The sequence goes on along the minus strand of NC_058521.1, from coordinate 243,333,220 downwards.
GTTCAAACGATAAGATCTTCGTAGAATATGTAGGATCCAATATGGGCATCCAGGTCCCGCTATTGGATATTTACCGAGGAGTCTCTCGGGTCATGTCTGCATAGTTCTCGAACCCGCAGGTTCTGCACACTTAAGGTTCGACGTTGTTTTATGCGTATTTGAGTTATATGGTTGGTTACCGAATGTTGTTCGGAGTCCCGGATGAGATCACGGATGTCACGAGGGTTTCCGGAATGGTCCGGAAACGAAGATTGATATATAGGATGACCTCATTTCATTACCGGAAGGTTTTCGGAGTTACCGGGAATGTGCCGGGAATGACGAATGGGTTCCGGGAGTTCACCGGGGGGGGCACCCACAAGCCCATAGGTGTTTGGGGTGCCACACCAGCCCTTGGTGGGCTGGTGGGACAGCCCAAAAGAGTCCTATGCGCATTGGGAAGAAAATCAAAGAGAAAAAAAAGGAGGAGGTGGGAAAGGGAAGAAGGACTCCACCTTCCAAACCAAGTAGGACTCGGTTTGGGAGGGGAATCCTTCCCCCTTGGCTCGGCCGACCCCTTGGGGGTTCTTGGACCCCCAAGGCAAGGCTCCCCCCTCTTTCTCCTATATATAGTGGGGTTTTAGGGCTGATTTGAGACAACTTTGCCACGGCAGCCCGACCACATATCTCCACAGTTTTACCTCTAGATCGCGTTTCTACGGAGCTCGGGAGGAGCCCTGCTGAGACGAGATCATCACCAACCTCCGGAGCGCCATCACGCTGCCTGAGAACTCTTCTACCTCTGCGTCTCTCTTGCTGGATCGAGAAGGCCGAGATCATCGTCGAGCTGTACGTGTGCTGAACGCGGAGGTGCCGTCCGTTCGGCACTAGATCGTGGGACTGATCGCGGGATAGTTCGCGGGGCGGATCGAGGGACGTGAGGACGTTCCAGTACATCAACAAGGGTACGTAGATCACACATCCCCTCTCGTAGATGGACATCACCATGATAGGTATTCGTGCGCGTAGGAAATTTTTTGTTTCCCATGCGACGTTCCCCAACAGTGGCATCATGAGCTAGGTTCATGCATTGATGTAATCTCGAGTAGAACACAAAAGTTTTTGTGGGCGGTGATGTGCGTTTTGCTCCCCTCCTTAGTTTTTTCTTGATTCCGCGGTATTGTTGGATCGAAGCGGCTCGGACCGACATTTCTCGTACGCTTACGAGAGACTGGTTTCATCGCTATGAGTAACTCCGTTGCTCAAAGATGACTCGCGGGTGTCAGTTTCTCCAACTTTAGTTGAATCGGATTTGACCGAGGAGGTCCTTGGATGAGGATAAATAGCAACTCATATATCTCCATTGTGGTGTTTTCGTAAGTAAGATGCGATCCTACTAGATACCCTTGGTCACCACGTAAAACATGCAACAACAAAATTAGAGGACGTCTAACTTGTTTTTGCAGGGTATGCTTGTGATGTGATATGGCCAAACGATGTGATGTGATATATTGGATGTATGAGATGATCATGTTGTAATAGATAATATCGACTTGCACGTCGATGGTATGGCAACCGGCAGGAGCCATAGGGTTGTCTTTATAACTAATGTTTGTGCTTGCAGATGCGTTTACTATTTTGCTAGGACGTAGCTTTAGTAGTAATAGCATGAGTAGCACGACAACCCCGATGGCGACACGTTGATGGAGGTCATGGTGTGGCGCCGGTGACAAGAAGATCGTGCCGGTGCTTTGGTGATGGAGATCGAGAAGCACGTGATGATGGCCATATCATGTCACTTATGAATTGCATGTGATGTTAATCCTTTTATGCACCTTATTTTGCTTAGAACGACGGTAGCATTATGAGGTGATCTCTCACTAAAATTTCAAGACGAAATTGTGTTCTCCCCGACTGTGCACTGTTGCTACAGTTCGTCGTTTCGAGACACCACGTGATGATCGGGTGTGATAGACTCAACGTTCACATACAACAGGTGCAAAACAGTTGCGCACGCGGAACACTCGGGTTAAGCTTGACGAGCCTAGCATGTGCAGACATGGCCTCGGAACACATGAGACCGAAAGGTCGATCATGAATCATATAGATGATATGATTGGCATAGGGATGCTTACCACTGAAACTATACTCAACTCACGTGATGATCGGACTTGAGCTAGTGTAAGTGGATCATGAACCACTCAAATGACTAGAGAGATGTACTCTTTGAGTGGGAGTTTAGCGAATAATTTGATTAAGTTAAACTCTAATTATCTTGAACATAGTCTGAGTCCACTTTGAATATATTTGTGTTGTAGATCATGGGTCACGTGACAGTCATCCTGAATTTAGTACGTTCCTAGAGAAAGCTAAGTTGAAAGATGATGGAAGCAACTTTGTAGACTGGGCTCGTAATCTTAAGCTAATCTTACAAGCTGGGAAGAAGGATTATGTCCTTAATGCTGTGCTAGGAGATGAACCACCCGCTACGGCTGATCAGGATGTTAAGAACGCTTGGTTAGCACGTAAGGAGGACTACTCAATAGTTCAATGTGCAGTCTTGTATGGCTTAGAACCGGGACTTCAACGTTGCTTTGAGCGTCATGGAGCATTTGAGATGTTCCAGGAGTTGAAGTTTATCTTTCAGAAGAACGCCCGGATCGAGAGGTATGAGACCTCCGATAAATTCTATGCTTGCAAGATGGAGTAGAACTCGTCTGTCAGTGAACATGTGCTCAAAATGTCTGGGTACTCAAACCGTCTAGCTGAGCTGGGGATTGAACTCCCGCAAGAAGCTATCACTGACAGAATCCTTCAATCACTACCGCCAAGCTATAAAGGCTTTGTGTTGAACTACAACATGCAAGGGATGAACAAGTCTCCTGGCGAGTTGTTTGCGATGCTGAAAGTCACAGAGTCTGAACTCCGTAAAGAGCATCAAGTGTTGATGGCGAATAAGACCACTAGTTTCAAGAGAAACGGCAAAGGCAAGAAGAGTAATTCGAAGAAGCGCGGCAAGCCTGTTGCCAATCCGACGAAGAAACCCAAAGCTGGACCTAAGCCTGAAACAGAGTGTCACTATTGCAAGGGTATGGGTCACTGGAAGCGCAATTGCCCCAAGTATCTGGCTGATAAGAAGGCGGCCAAAGAAAAATCAGGTATATTTGATATACATGTTATTGATGTGTACTTAACCGGCTCTCGTAGTAGTGCCAGGGTATTCGATACCGGTTCTGTTGCTCATATTTGCAACTCGAAACAGGAACTGCGGAATAGACGAAGGCTAGCGAAAGATGAAGTGACGATGCGCGTGGGAAATGGTTCCAAGGTTGATGCAATCGCCGTCGGCACAGTCTCACTTCAGTTACCATCAGGATTAGTTATGAACTTAAATCATTGTTATTTAGTGCCTGCATTGAGCATGAACATTATATCTGGATCTTGTTTATTGCGAGACGGTTACTCTTTTAAGTCAGAGAATAATGGTTGTTCTATTTCTATGAGTAATATCTTTTATGGTCATGCACCCAATGTGAGAGGATTGTTCATATTGAATCTTGATAGTGATACACACATACATAACATTGAGACCAAAAGAGTTAGAGTTAACAATGATAGCGCCATATTTTTGTGGCACTGCCGCTTAGGTCATATTGGTGTAAAGCGCATGAAGAAACTCCATGTTGATGGACTTTTGGAGTCACTTGACTTTGATTCACTTGACACGTGCGAACCATGCCTCATGGACAAGATGACTAAAACTCCGTTCTCCGGAACAGTGGAGCGTGCAAGTGACTTGTTGGAAATTGTACATACCGATGTGTGTGGTCCGATGAGCGTAGAGGCACGCGGCGGATATCGTTATTTTCTCACCTTCACTGACGATTTGAGTAGATATGGTTAGGTCTACTTAATGAAGCACAAGTCTGAAACATTTGAAAAGTTCAAGCAATTTCAGAGTGAAGTTGAAAACCATCGTAACAAGAAGATCAAGTTCCTACGGTCTGATCGTGGGGGTGAATATCTGAGTTTCGAGTTTGGTGCTCACTTAAGACAATGTGGAATTGTTTCACAGTTGACACCGCCTGGAACACCACAGCGTAATGGTGTGTCCGAACGTCGTAATCGTACTTTATTAGAGATGGTGCGATCTATGATGTCTCTTACCGATTTGCAATTATCATTTTGGGGTTATGCATTAGAAACAGCTGCATTCACTTTAAATAGGGCACCATCAAAATCCGTTGAGACGACACCATACGAACTATGGTATGGCAAAAGGCCAAAGTTGTCGTTTCTTACAGTTTGGGGATGTGATGCTTGTGTCAAAAAGCTTCAGCCTGAAAAGCTGGAACCCGAAGCGGAAAAGTGCATCTTCATAGGTTACCCAAAAGAGACAGTTGGGTACACCTTCTATCTCAAATCCGAGGGCAAAGTGTTTGTTGCTAAAAACGGAGCTTTTCTCGAGAAGGAGTTTCTCTCGAGAGAATTGAGTGGGAGGAAGATAGAACTTGACGAGGTTGTCGAACCTCTCATCCCTCTGGATGGTGGCGCAGGGCAAGGGGAAACCTCTGTCGTTGCGATGCCGGTTGAGGAGGAAGTTAATGATAATGATCATGAAACTTCGTTCAAGTTTCTGTCGAACCACACAGGTCGACGAGACCACGTGCTGCTCCAGAGTGGTACGACAATCCCGTCTTATCGATCATGTTGTTAGACAACAATGAACCTGCAAATAATGAAGAAGCAATGGTGGGCCCAGATTCCAACAAATGGCTAGAAGCCATGAAGTCCGAGATAGGATCCATGTATGAGAACAAAGTGTGGACTTTGGAAGTACTGCTTGAGGGCCGCAAGGCTATTCAGAACAAATGGATCTTTAAGAGGAAGACGGACGCTGACGGCAATGTGACCGTTTATAAAGCTTGACTTGTGGCAAAGGGTTTTTCACAAGTTCAAGGAGTTGACTACGATGAGACATTCTCACCCGTAGCGATGCTTAAGTCCGTCAGAATCATGTTAGCAATAGCTGCATTTTTCGATTATGAAATCTGGCAGATGGATGTCAAAACGGCGTTCCTTAACGGTTTCCTTCAGGAAGAATTGTATATGATGCAACCCGAAGGTTTTGTCGATCCTAAGAATGCTAACAAGGTGTGCAAGCTCCAGCGATCCATTTATGGACTAGTGCAAGCATCTCGGAGTTGGAACAAACGCTTTGATGAGGTGATCAAAGCATTTGGGTTTATACAAGTGGTTGGAGAATCTTGTATTTACAAGAAAGTGAGTGGGAGCTCTGTGGCGTTTCTAATATTATATGTGGATGACATATTGCTGATTGGAAACAACGTAGAGTTTTTGCAGAGCATAAAGGATTACTTGAATAAAAGTTTCTCTATGAAGGATCTAGAAGAAGCTGCTTACATTCTAGGCATTAAGATCTACAGGGATAGATCAAAACGCCTGATAGGACTTTCACAAAGCACATACCTTGATAAAGTTTTGAAGAGGTTCAAAATGGAACAGTCCGAGAAAGGGTTCTTGCCAGTTTTACAAGGTACGAGATTGAGTAAGACTCAGTGCCCATCAACTGATGAAGATAGAGAGCATATGCGCTCCGTCCCCTATGCGTCAGCCATAGGTTCTATCATGTATGCAATGTTGTGCATTAGACCGGATGTTAGCCTGGCCATAAGTATGGCAGGTAGGTTCCAGAGTAATCCAGGAGTGGATCACTGGACGGCGGTCAAGAATATCCTAAAGTACCTGAAAAGGACTAAGGAGATGTTTCTCGTGTATGGAGGTGACGAAGAGCTCGCCATAAAAGGTTACGTCGATGCAAGCTTTCACACAGATCCGGATGACTCTATGTCGCCAACCGGATACATATTTATTCCTAATGGGGGTGCGGTAAGCTGGTGCAGTTCCAAGCAGAGCGTCGTAGCAGATTCTACATGTGAAGCGGAGTACATGATTGCCTCGGAGGCAGCTAAGGAGGGTGTCTGGATGAAGCAATTCATGATGGATCTTGGAGTGGTGCCAAGCGCACTGAATCCAATAACCTTGTTCTGTGACAACACGGGTGCCATTGCCCTAGCAAAGGAACCACGGTTTTACAAGAAGTCTAGACACATCAAACGACGCTTCAACCTCATCCGCGACTACGTCGAAGGGGAGGACGTAAATATATGCAATGTGCACACGGATCTGAATGTAGCAGACCCGCTGACTAAACCTCTTCCACGGGAAAAGCATGATCAACACCAGAACTGTATGGGTGTTAGATTTATTACAATGTAATTCGCATGATGATGTGAGGACTAGATTATAGACTCTAGTGCAAGTGGGAGACTGTTGGAATTATGCCCTAGAGGCAATAATAAATATAGTTATTATTATAATTCATGTATCAAGATAATCGTTTATTATCCATGCTATAATTGTATTGAATGAAGACTCATTTACATGTGTGGATGCATAGACAAAAAACTGTCCCTAGCAAGCCTCTAGTTGGCTAGCCAGTTGATCAACGATAGTCAGTGTCTTCTGATTATGAACAAGGTGTTGTTGCTTGATACCTGGATCACGTCATTAGGAGAATCACGTGATGGACCAGACCCAAACTAATAGACGTAGCATGTTGATCGTGTCATTTTATTGCTACTGTTTTCTGCGTGTCAAGTATTTATTCCTATGACCATGAGATCATATAACTTACTAACACCGGAGGAATACTTTGTGTGTATCAAACGTCGCAACGTAACTGGGTGACTATAAAGATGCTCTACAGGTATCTCCGAAGGTGTTCGTTAAGTTAGTATGGTTCGAGACTGGGATTTGTCACTCCGTGTGACGGAGAGGTATCTCGGGGCCCACTCGGTAATACAACATCACACACAAGCCTTGCAAGCAATGTGACTTAGTGTAAGTTGCGGGATCTTGTATTACGGAACGAGTAAAGAGACTTGCCGGTAAACGAGATTGAAATAGGTATACGGATACTGACGATCGAATCTCGGGCAAGTAACATACCGAAGGACAAAGGGAATGACATACGGGATTATATGAATCCTTGACATTGAGGTTCAAACGATAAGATCTTCGTAGAATATGTAGGATCCAATATGGACATCTAGGTCCCTCTATTGGATATTGACCGAGGAGTCTCTCGGGTCATGTCTGCATAGTTCTCGAACCCGCAGGGTCTGCACACTTAAGGTTCGACGTTGTTTTATGCGTATTTGAGTTATATGGTTGGTTACCGAATGTTGTCCGGAGTCCCGGATGAGATCACGGACGTCACGAGGGTTTCCGGAATGGTCCGGAAACGAAGATTGATATATAGGATGACCTCATTTGATTACCGGAAGTTTTTCGGAGTTACCGGGAATGTACCGGGAATGACGAATGGGTTCCGGGAGTTCACCGGGGGGGGGGGCACCCACCCCGGGGAAGCCCATAGGTGTTTGGGGTGCCGCACCAGCCCTTGGTGGGCTGGTGGGACAGCCCAAAAGAGGCCTATGCGCATTGGGAAGAAAATCAAAGAGAAAAAGAAAAAAAAGGAGGAGGTGGGAAAGGGAAGAAGGATTCCACCTTCCAAACCAAGTAGGACTCGGTTTGGGAGGGGAATCCTTCCCCCCTTGGCCGACCCCTTGGGGGTTCTTGGACCCCAAGGCAAGGCTCCCCCCTCTCTCTCCTATATATAGTGGGGTTTTAGGGCTGATTTGCGACAACTTTGCCACGGCAGCCCGACTAGATATCTCCACGGTTTTACCTCTAGATCGCGTTTCTACGAAGCTCGGGCGGAGCCCTGCTGAGACGAGATCATCACCAACCTCCGGAGCGCCGTCACACTGCCGGAGAACTCTTCTACCTCTCCGTCTCTCTTGCTGGATCAAGAAGGCCGAGATCATCGTCGAGCTGTACGTGTGCTGAACGCGGAGGTGCCGTCCGTTCGGCACTAGATTGTGGGACTGATCGCGGGATAGTTCGCGTGGCGGATCGAGGGACGTGAGGACGTTCCACTACATCAACCGAATTCACTAACGCTTCTGCTGTACGGTCTACAAGGGTACGTAGATCACACATCCCCTCTCGTAGATGGACATCACCATGATAGGTCTTCGTGCACGTAGGAAAATTTTTGTTTCCCACGCGACGTTCCCCAACATATTGTGATGTTGTATTACCGAGTGGGCCCCGAGATACCTCTGTGTCATACGGAGTGACAAATCCCAGTCTCGATTCACGCCAACCCAACACACACCTTCAAAGATAACTTTTGAGCACCTTTATAGTCACCCAGTTACGTTGTGGCGTGTGATACACACAAGGTATTCCTCGGGTGTCCGAGAGCCGCATGATCTCATGGTCATAGGAACAGATACATTGACATGGGGAATACAGTAGCAATAAACTGACACAATCATATGCCATATTCCTAGTTTGGGTCTTGTCCATCATCTCATTCTCCTAATAATGTGCTCCCGTTATCAAGTGACAACACTTGTCTATGTCCAGGAAACCTCGACCATATTTGATCAACAAGCTACTCAACTAGAGGCTCACTAGGGACAGTGTGTTGTCTTTGTATCCACACATGTATTTGAGTTTCCAATCAATAAATTTCTAGCATGGATAATAAACGATTATCATGAACAAGGAAATATAATAATAATCAATTTGTTATTTACTCGAGGGAATATTTCCAACAAAGTTCACCCTACACATGCATATCTAAGAGTATAGCAGCGGATAGTAAAGACATGCAAATGTAATGTAGAGGGTAAGGTAGTAAGATCAAACGCAAAGGTTGACACAATGATTTTTGGTGTGGTTTCGATAGGTGGTGCTATTGTACGTCCACGTTAGTGGAGACTTCAACCAAAGGAGGGTAATGGCTGCGAGAGGCCACGGAGGGCTCCACCCGTAAGGGGTCCCAGAAGATGCTGCCTTATCTATTTGTCACAGCCCTAGATTATTGCTTGTAGTTAGTTGCATCAGTGTGCATTCATGCATGCATTCAAATCAATTTAATTCAAATGGGGCTGATCTACAAATGGGGATGACCACACCCTAGCACCAAATAAAATCCAAATAGGTTCAACAAGGATTATTTTTAATGAACTCAATTGGTCTTCAAAAATGTTCACCCTTTTTGGTAAATGTTGGAAGCAACATACCAGAGGTGATAAACTTTTGTCATTTTATGTTAATCATAAATGCATTTGAAAATGATAACTAAAGTGCTATAAATACTTTAGTCTTTTCAAAAATGATGAATCTTTTTGTGGAGCCAGGAAATAACCCAAAACAAACCCTAAAAATGTTTCCAATATTTTTGACTTAGGCCTGAAGCCAAACGAAATAAAAGAAATGTCAGAAATATCAAACAGAAAGAATAAAAAGCAAAAGATAAAAATCTTACCTATCTGCCTCTCACCTGGCCAGCCCAACCACCAGGGGCGAGGAGGTCATCTTCCTCCTCCCGCCAGTGTGCATGTGATGTGTCACCCGCGCGTGCGCCGACCTCCACCTCATGCTTCGCGCTGGAGGCGCCTCCTCCATCCCTATCCCGCGCCTGAGACGAAGTGGATAAGCCCCTGGACCAATTCCCCCTCCCCTAGCGCCGTTTCCCTTCTCCTCTCTATCTCCCCTCTCAACCGCCATTAACGAGGTCGACTCGAGCTCACCGACGCCCTCTGTGGCTTCTGCTAGCCCTCCCCGAGCAGTACATTCTCTCCGCCACGACTTGCCGCACCTCCCCGTCGAAGGATTCGAGCCCGAAGGCCTTGGAGCAATGGATGCCGCCGTCTTCCTCATCTCCAGTCGCCGAGATCCGCCGCCATCGATCTGCTGCCGCCGGGCCTCTCCGACCTCCCCGATGCCAAAAATGGAATCCCCGTGAGCCGCTGACTCTTTCCCCTCTCCTCCCACGCTCTACCGTGCCCCGTAGCCCCGCTCCCTGAATCGGCCGAATCCCACCATCGCTAGAGCTCGTCGCCGGCACCTTCTCCGGCGACTCCACTCCCTCCTGCCACCCCTCCCAGATCGGCCACTTCCCCAGCAACCCGTAGGCGCAAACCGTGCGGCAAATGGCCCTCTGTAGCGCCGTTTAGGTCGTCTCCGGCGACCCTCCGCCGTGGTTTTGGTCATCGCTGGCCAGGCTCTGGCAGCCCCCGACGTGGACAGTGGTTAGCCACTAACCACCCCCACCAGAGCCACTAACAGCGGGCCCAGGGATGGTCAAAGCCCTGGTTAAGGCTGGTCAGCGCGGGGATTAGGCCGGGTCACTGACGTGTGGCCCCCACATGTCAGGTTTGACCTCACCTACGTCAGTCGACCTGCTGACCTCACTCCTACGTCATGCTGATGCAATAAATGTATTTCTAATATAAAAGAAATTCTAGAAAATACTGAAAACTTCTGAAAATCATAGAAAATAATTTGTAAGTCCAATGAAAATAATTTATATATGAAAAATAATCAGAAAAATCCAAAGAATCTGATTATGGCATTTTAATGCATGTTTGACAAAGTTAACATCACCAAGTAGGCAAATGATGATTAGGGTAAATTTAATAATTTTTTTGGAGTTGGAATTTGATACCTATTTGAATTCCGCTTCATTTATTATGACCAAACATTGAGATAGGAAAACCAGTACCTCAAAATGCCATCTTCATGCATGCTAAAACAAGTTATGCCTGAGCATCAGGTCGAATCAATTAAAAGGGTATCTGGAAAATACCCTGCTTGAACTGATATTTGAATTCTAATTCAAATCTAGCTTCAACCTAAGAAATGGTAGCTATATTGGACCTGCCACTTCTCATCTTCATTTCATGATCATGCATCATAGTGTTGCATTTCTGTGAAGTAATTATTGATCTTTCTTGTTTGCCGGTACTGTTCCCTCTCGGTAGACGATGGTTCCGACGATGGGATCGTTGACATTGATGACGACTCATTTCTATCTTCAGACGTGTCAAGCAAGCAAACCCCCTTGAGCATACTGATATAAACCACTCGCTCGCTCCTTCTCTCTTTTATTGCATTAGGACAAACATGATTCAACTCTTACATTTCTTGGTAGTTGAACCCATTCCTCTGCATAACTTGATTTTGCCACAGTAAATAGTTGAAACCACTTAACATGAGTAGCAACTGCTTGAGCCTTGATGTGCTTACTCATCCATGCTTGCTTACTGTGGGGACCCCGACTTACTAGTCGAGAATCTTCGTGCTCAGTGATCCCAGAGATCAATGCTCACCGAACACAGATACTGACTAAAGAGTCTTACATCCAAGTACCGATTATTACAACACGTGACCGAAGGGTCAAGTTCACAAGACAGGGCCTAAGGCCAAATCACACGAGTACACTAATAGCGGAAAACAAAGGGGCTAAGCGGGTGCCCATGCCATCAAGCCTACACCGACAGGCATTCTGACTAGGAAGCGTCCTAGTTCGCAGGGGTGTCTCCGAAGATGTACTCGTCTCCAAACTCCGGTCCTTCCATGTCTGGTCAATAACATAACAAGTGGCAAGCCAATGAGTACTTTGAATGTACTCGCAAACAGCCCATGATATAATCAACGAAAGTGAAGGATAACAATATCATGCATCTCTAGTATAACTCATCTGGGTGGAATGATCATGAATATGCATCAAGTTAAAGAATTACTCTTGAAGAACAGGTTACAGATATCAATATATCTATTGAGGACTGAACCATCCGGGTTCACCCTATATGCCAAGTCACCGAACTTGGTAATATCATTGCTATCATAGCAACACCTTGTCATCACCATACACACACACACACTCACGCACACTTGGTTTATGCGGAAATATCAGGACGTAGTTTAAGCAGGATTACCCAACTGTCCTTGACCGTGGACACGGCTATTCGAACAGTTTACACTCTGTAGAGGTAGTGCGCTGGACCCACGAGATCCGGGAAACTTTCGTGTCATCCATGAATCACGGTATATCACATACCCGAGGTAAGTACCCGGTCAATGCCTTTCCCCTGATGATACTAGACAAAGAGGTCCACTCGAAAGGTACCCAGCCCACATTTTGTACGTCTTACGAGCACCAACTCCGGACAGTACCAACCATGAGGGGAGCAACGGTGTGACTGGAACTCATAAAAATGGCAAAGTCGTCCTATCCGGCACAACCCCATCACAAGAGTGACCACATATCACCCCCGCCACTAGTAAGGTGGCTCTTTGCTAGCATCGGCCAGAGTAATTAACATAGTGTAGCGACCCGACTCAAAACGAGTCAAGCCTCTGTGTATCTGTGCCATCCCTGGATCAGTGTGCTGGCACACACAGTACATCAATGTATATATCAAAGTGCAATCACATGTAAATAGCGTAAAACTGATATATACCTTAAATATCTCAGCGGAAGTAGTCAAGGGAGTGGAGTCCCAATAAACACCAACGGCAAGTTGAGTGTAGACCGTAACCCTGAATCGTACTCTTACTCGTCGAAGAAAAATATCTGCAACATAAGACGTTGCAACCGTGTAGGTCAGCATATTGAATATGCCGGCAAGTCACATAGGAGAGGGGTGAAAAGTAATCATCTATACTATATGCATATATGGCAGGTGGGGCTATAAGTTGTAGCGTAAAGCAATTTTTTTTCCTACATCAAGAGAGGCTAAAAGCAAAATATTACTAGAAGGTTGGTTGTTAACGAGATTGTTCCGCCAACCAGTTCTCGTACCCGAGTTGTCAATAATTACCCTCATCAAATATATTAAATGGTGTTGAGAAATCCAGATAACTTCAGTTCCTTTGGCTCAAGTTGTCCATGACCGTGGACACGGCTAATCGATTAGGTTTGAGTACTCTGCAGAATTTTGCACACGTTCCCCACAAGATTTGATCGCCTCCGTGTATGTCCTCGCACTTCAGGGTGTTTGAAGACCAGATGATCAAAACATGGTCTTTCAACGGGTCCCTCTGAATCCCTGTCGGTGCCCATCCAATCCTACCGTTCTTCTACATCTGCTAGCACCACCTGTCCAGAGTCGTCGCGTTCTCCAACCAAGCCAGAGCCCGTAATGACTTGTGGCTGTGCAGGTAAGCCTTGGGTCTTGAAAATATCCGTCCGTCTCTTTGAGCCTGGGTGAAGCTTTCCGCAGGATGTCATGGCTTCTCCAGGATCCCGGGTCATCCACTGGGTTCTCTAGGGAGCCGATCAACCGTCCTTCACCCAGAGTTGCATTGCGTCCGAGGTCTTGAAAATCTTGTCTTAACCGGTCTTGATTATTTAATCAACCTCGCATCACTCGTGTTATGCACTCAACCGAATTCTCGTTTACTCAAGCATAGCAATATGAAATTTGTCGTCCCGGGGCCAAGTATCGGGGTTGTTGTGTGCCTACCACATGATACTACAATCTATACTAAAATTTCCAAGTACCTAAGCAGCATGGAATTGGGCATAGGATGGTAGAACTAAGATGCATAAAACATAGGTGGTAGTATGATCAAAGTGACTTGCCTGGTATTACTTGATGAAGATAGTCGCTCTCAAAATCCTGATAATTCTACTCGCCACACTCCGAGCAATCTATCGTAAATGAATAGCATTCAATAAACATTCATGCTAAAAGGAAGAACCAAGAAAACATAAGAACAAAGCATGTCTTGGTGCAAAATAACAACGTACTAAGGTTTAATAAAAAGGTCCTAAGTGTGTTGTAAAGTGAAGGTGCATGAATGAGATCAAAAGAGGTAATGGACGATGAACTATTGCTAAATAAGCTCGACTTGCATACACTATGGGAGATGATCAAAAATATTGGGCGAACAACATGAATGTTGTTTGACAAATAGTATAAGACATAAGAATTTATTTGTATAAAGAATTTCTTGAAATGGAGCACTACAACGCAAGTTATAGCAAATTGAAGTATGAATTGAATGTGCATTCAAAAGGTCAAGAGAAGTTGAACTGAAGTACGATGGTTACGTACAAAAATATATGACATGAGTGTTTAGGGGTAAAAGGAATCAATTGAAAAGGTGGTACGATTTGCAAGATAATATCACATGAATGTTCGAATACAAATATGAATCGCTCAAATTTGTAAGGTTCAAAGGTCAATACTAATGATGCTACTGGATATAGGAGATCAATATGAGCGTGTAGAAAAAATAATTACTAGATTTGAAATAGCGGATCAAAAGATACAAATGTTGGAATTATGCCCTAGAGGCAATAATAAATGTATAGTTATTATTATAATTCCTGTATCAAGATAATAGTTTATTATCCATGCTATAATTGTATTGAATGAAGACTCATTTACATGTGTGGATACATAGACAAAACACCATCCCAAGCATGCCTCTAGTTGGCTAGCCAGTTGATCGATGATAGTCAGTGTCTTCTGATTATGAACAAGGTGTTGTTGCTTGATAACTGGATCACGTCATTGGGAGAATCACGTGATGGACTAGACCCAAACTAATAGACGTAGCATGTTGATCGTGTCATTTTGTTGCTACTGTTTTCTGTGTGTCAAGTATTTATTCCTATGACCATGAAATCATATAACTCACTGACACCGGAGGAATGCTTTGTGTGTATCAAACGTCGCAACGTAACTGGGTGACTATAAAGATGCTCTACAGGTATCTCCGAAGGTGTTAGTTGAGTTAGTATGGATCAAGACTGGGATTTGTCAAACGATTATACGAATCCTTGGCACTGAGGTTCAAACGATAAGATCTTCGTAGAATATGTAGGATCCAATACGGGCATCCAGCTCCCGCTATTGGATATTGACCGAGGAGTCTCTCGGGTCATGTCTACATAGTTCTCGAACCCGCAGGGTCTGCACACTTAAGGTTCGACGTTGTTTTATGCGTATTTGAGTTATATGGTTGGTTACCGAATGTTGTTCGGAGTCCCGGATGAGATCACGGACGTCACGAGGGTTTCCGGAATGGTCCGGAAACGAAGATTGATATATAGGATGACCTCATTTGATTACCAGAAGGTTTTCGGAGTTACCGGGAATGTACCGGGAATGACGAATGGGTTCCGGGAGTTCACCGGAGGGGGGCAACCCACTTCGGGGAAGCCCATAGGCTTTTGGGGGACACACCAGCCCTTAGTGGGCTGGTGGGACAGCCCCAAGGGAGCCTATGCGCCAAGATAAGAAAATCAAAGGAAAAGAAAAAAAAAGAGGGAAGAAGTGGGAAGGGAGGGGGACTCCTCCGACCAAACCAAGTCCAACTCGGTTTGGGGGGGGAGTCCTCCCCCCTTGGCTCGGCCGACCCCTTGGGAGTCCCTTGCACCCCAAGGCAAGGTCCCCCTCCCTCCTCCTATATATATGGGGCTTTTAGGGCAGATTTGAGACGACTTTCTCACGGCTGCCCGACCACATACCTCCATACTTTTTCCTCTAGATCGTGTTTCTGCGGAGCTCGCTCGGAGCCCTGCTGAGACAAGATCATCACCAACCTCCGGAGCGCCGTCACGCTGCCGGAGAACTCTTCACCTCTCCGTCTCTCTTGCTGGATCAAGAAGGACGAGATCATCGTCGAGCTGTACGTGTGCTGAACGCGGAGGTGCCGTCCGTTCGGTACTAGATCGTGGGACTGATCGCGGGATTGTTCGCGGGGCGGATCGAGGTACGTGAGGACGTTCCACTACATCAACCGCGTTCTCTAACGCTTCTTCTGTACGATCTACAAGGGTACGTAGATCACTCATCCCCTCTCGTAGATGGACATCACCATGATAGGTCTTCGTGCGCGTAGGAAAATTTTTGTTTCCCATGCGATGTTCCCCAACAGTGGCATCATGAGCTAGGTTCATGCGTAGATGTCTTCTCGAGTAGAACACAAAAGGTTTTGTGGGTGGTGATGTGCGTTTTGCTGCCCTCCTTAGTCTTTTCTTGATTCCGCGGTATTGTTGGATTGAAGCGGCTTGGACCGACATTACTCGTACGCTTACGAGAGACTGGTTTCATCGTTACGAGTAACCCCCTTTGCTCAAAGATGACTGGCAAGTGACGGTTTCTCCAACTTTAGTTGAATCGGATTTGACCGAGGAGGTCCTTGGATGAGGTTAAATAGCAACTCATATATCTCCGTTGTGGTGTTTGCGTAAGTAAGATGCGATCCTACTAGATACCCTTGGTCACCACGTAAAACATGCAATAACAAAATTAGAGGACGTCTAACTTGTTTTTGCAGGGTATGATTGTGATGTGATATGGCCAATGATGTGATGTGATATATTGGATGTATGAGAAGATCATGTTGTAATATAAATATCGACTTGCATGTCGATGGTACGGCAACCGGCAGGAGCCATAGGGTTGTCTTTATACTAACATATTTGTGCTTGCAGATGCGTTTACTATTTTGCTAGGATGTAGCTTTAGTAGTAATAGCATAAGTAGCACGACAACCCCGATGGCAACACGTTGATGGATGATCATGGTGTGGCGCCGGTGACAAGAAGATCGTGCCGGTGCTTTGGTGATGGAGATCAAGAAGCACGTGATGATGGCCATATCATGTCACTTATGAATTGCATGTGATGTTAATCCTTTTATGCACCTTATTTTGCTTAGAACGACGGTAGCATTATGAGGTGATCTCTCACTAAAATTTCAAGACGAAATTGTGTTCTCCCCGACTGTGCACCGTTGCTACAGTTCGTCGTTTCGAGACACCACGTGATGATCGGTGTGATAGACTCAACGTTCACATACAACGGGTGCAAAACAGTTGCGCACGTGGAACACTCGGGTTAAGCTTGACGAGCCTAGCATGTGCAGACATGGCCTCGGAACACATGAGACCGAAAGGTCGATCATGAATCATATAGTTGATATGATTAGCATAGGGATGCTTACCCCTGAAACTACTCTCGACTCACGTGATGATCGGACTTGGGATAGTGTAAGTGGATCATGAACCACTCAAATGACTAGAGAGATTTACTTTTTGTGTGGGAGTTTAGCATATAATTTGATTAAGTTGAACTCTAATTATCTTGAACATAGTCTAAGCCCATTTTGAATATATTTGTGTTGTAGATCATGGCTCACGCAAGTGTCATCCTGAATTTTAATACGTTCCTAGAGAAAGCTAAGTTGAAAGATGATGGAAGCAACTTTGTAGACTGGGCTCGTAATCTTAAGCTAATCTTACAAGTTGGAAAGAAGGATTATGTCCTTAATGCTGCGCTAGGAGATGAACCACCCGCTACGGCTGATCAGGATGTTAAGAACGCTTGGTTAGCGCGTAAGGAGGACTACTCAATAGTTCAATGTGCAGTCTTGTATGGCTTGGAACCGGGACTTCAACGTCGCTTTGAGCGTCATGGAGCATTTGAGATGTTCCAGGCGTTGAAGTTTATCTTTCAGAAGAACGCCCGGATCGAGAGGTATGAGACCTCCGATAAATTCTATGCTTGCAAGATGGAGGAAAACTCGTCTGTCAGTGAACATGTGCTCAAAATGTCTGGGTACTCAAACCGTCTAGCTGAACTGGGGATTGAACTCCCGCAAGAAGCTATCACTGACAGAATCCTTCAATCACTGCCGCCAAGCTATAAAGGCTTTGTGTTGAACTACAACATGCAAGGGATGAACAAGTCTCCCGGCGAGTTGTTTGCGATGCTGAAAGTCGCAGAGTGTGAACTCCGTAAAGAGCATCAAGTGTTGATGGTGAGCAAGACCACTAGTTTCAAGAGAAACGGCAAAGGCAAGAAGGGCAATTCGAAGAAGAGCGGCAAGCCTGTTGCCAATCCGCCGAAGAAACCCAAGGCTGGACCTAAGCCTGAAACAGAGTGCTTCTATTGCAAGGGTATGGGTCACTGGAAGCGCAATTGCCCCAAGTATCTGGCAGATAAGAAGGCGGGCAAAGAAAAATCAGGTATATTTGATATACATGTTATGGATGTGTACTTAACCGGCTCTCGTAGTAGTGCCAGGGTATTCGATACCGGTTCTATTGCTCACATTTGCAACTCGAAGCAGGAACTACGGAATAGACGAAGGCTGGCGAAAGACGAAGTGACGATGCGCGTAGGAAACGGTTCCAAGGTTGATGCAATCGCCGTCGGCACCGTGTCACTTCAACTACCATTGGGATTAGTGATGAACTTAAATCATTGTTATTTAGTGCCTGCGTTGAGCATGAACATTATATCTGGATCTTGTTTATTGCGAGACGGTTACTCTTTTAAGTCTGAGAATAATGGTTGTTCTATTTCTGTGAGTAACATCTTTTATGGTCATGCACCGAATGTGAGAGCATTGTTCATATTGAATCTCGATAGCGATACGCATATACATAACATTGAGACCAAAAGAGTTAGAGTAAACAATGATAGCGCCATATTTTTGTGGCACTGCAGCTTGGGTCATATTGGTGTAAAGCACATGAAGAAACTCCATGCTGATGGACTTTTGGAGTCACTTGACTTTGATTCACTTGACACGTGCGAACCATGCCTCATGGGCAAGATGACTAAGACTCCGTTCTCCGGAACAATGGAGCGTGCAAGTGACTTGTTGGAAATCATACATACCGATGTGTGTGGTCCAATGAGCGTGGAGGCACGCGGCGGATATCGTTATTTTCTCACCTTCACTGACGATTTGAGTAGATATGGTTATGTCTACTTGATGAAGCACAAGTCTGAAACATTTGAAAAGTTCAAGCAATTTCAGAGTGAAGTAGAAAATCATCGTAACAAGAAGATCAAGTTCCTACGGTCTGATCGTGGGGGTGAATATCTGAGTTTCGAGTTTGGTACTCACTTAAGACAATGTGGAATTGTTTCACAGTTAACACCGCGTGGAAACACCACAGCGTAATGGTGTGTCCGAACGTCGTAATCGTACTTTATTAGAGATGGTGCGATCTATGATGTCTCTTACTGATGTGCCGTTATCATTTTGGGGTTATGCATTAGAAACAGATGCATTCACTTTAAATAGGGCACCATCAAAATCTGTTGAGACGACACCATACGAACTGTGGTATGGCAAAAGACCAAAGTTGTCGTTTCTTAAAGTTTGGGGATGTGATGCTTATGTCAAAAAGCTTCAGCCTGAAAAGCTGGAACCCAAAGCGGAAAAATGCGTCTTCATAGGTTACCCAAAAGAGACAGTTGGGTACACCTTCTATCTCAAATCCGAAGGCAAAGTGTTTGTTGCTAAGAACGGAACTTTTCTCGAGAAGGAGTTTCTCTCGAGAGAATTGAGTGGGAGGAAGATAGAACTTGACGAGGTTGTCGAACCTCTCATCCCTCTGGATGGTGGCGCAAGGCAAGGGGAAACCTCTATCGTTGCAACGCCGGTTGAGGAGGAAGTTAATGATGATGATCATGAAACTCCAGTTCAAGTTTCTGTTGAACCACGCAGGTCGATGAGATCACGCGCTGCTCCAGAGTGGTACGATAATCCCGTCTTATCAATCATGTTGTTAGACAACAATGAACCTGCAAATTATGAAGAAGCAATGGTGGGCACAGATTCCAACAAATGGCTAGAAGCCATGAAATCCGAGATAGGATCCATGTATGAGAACAAAGTGTGGACTTTGGAGATACTACCTGAGGGCCGCAAGGCTATTCAGAACAAATGGATCTTTAAGAAGAAGACGAACGCTGACGGTAATGTGACCGTTTATAAAGCTCGACTTGTGGCAAAGGGTTTTTCACAAGTTCCAGGAATTGACTACGATGAGACTTTCTCTACCGTAGCAATGCTTAAGTCCGTCAGAATCATGGTAGCAATAGCTGCATTTTTCGATTATGAAATCTGGCAGATGGATGTCAAAACGGCGTTCCTTAACGGTTTCCTTAAGGAAGAATTGTATATGATGCAACCCAAAGGTTTTGTCGATCCTAAAAATGCTGACAAGGTGTGCAAGCTCCAGCGATCCATTTATGGACTGGTGCAAGCATCTCGGAGTTGGAACAAACGCTTTGATGAGGTGATCAAAGCATTTGGGTTTATACAAGTGGTTGGAGAATCTTGTATTTACAAGAAAGTGAGTGGGAGCTCTGTGGCGTTTCTAATACTATATGTGGATGACATATTACTGATTGGAAACAACGTGGAGCTCTTGGAGAGCATAAAAGGTTACTTGAATAAAAGTTTCTCTATGAAGGACCTAGGAGAAGCTTCTTACATTCTAGGCATTAAGATCTATAGGGATAGATCAAAACGCCTGGTAGGACTTTCACAAAGCACATACCTTGATAAAGTTTTGAAGAGGTTCAAAATGGAACAGTCCAAGAAAGGGTTCTTGCCAGTGTTACAAGGTACAAGATTGAGTAAGACTCAGTGCCCAGCAACTGATGAAGATAGAGAGCATATGCGCTCCGTCCCCTATGCTTCAGCCATAGGCTCTATCATGTATGCAATGTTGTGCACTAGACCGGATGTTAGCCTGGCCATAAGTATGGCACGCAGGTTCCAGAGTAATCCAGGAGTGGATCACTGGACAGCGGTCAAGAATATCCTGAAGTACCTGAAAAGGACTAAGGAGATGTTTCTCGTGTATGGAGGTGACGAAGAGCTCGCCGTAAAAGGTTACGTTGATGCAAGCTTTGACACAGATCCGGACGACTCTAAGTCGCAAACCGGATACATATTTATTCTTAATGGGGGTGCAGTAAGCTGGTGCAGTTCCAAGCAAAGCATCGTAGCAGATTCTACATGTGAAGCGGAGTACATGGCTGCCTCAGAGGCGGCTAAGGAGGGTGTCTGGATGAAGCAGTTCATGACGGATCTTGGAGTGGTGCCAAGTGCACTGGATCCAATAACCTTGTTCTGTGAGAACACTGGTGCCATTGGCTTAGCAAAGGAACCAAGGTTTCACAAGAAGACCAAACACATCAAACGACGCTTCAACCTCATCCGCGACTACGTCGAGGAGGAGGACGTGAATATATGCAAAGTGCACACAGATCTGAATGTAGCAGACCCGCTAACTAAACCTCTTCCACGGCCAAAACATGATCGACGCCAGAACTGTATGGGTGTTAGATTTATTACAATGTAAATCACATAGTGATGTGAGGGCTAGATTATTGACTCTAGTGCAAGTGGGAGACTGTTGGAATTATGCCCTAGAGGCAATAATAAATGTATAGTTATTATTATAATTCCTGTATCAAGATAATAGTTTATTATCCATGCTATAATTGTATTGAATGAAGACTCATTTACATGTGTGGATACATACACAAAACACCATCCCTAGCATGCCTCTAGTTGGCTAGCCAGTTGATCGATGATAGTCAGTGTCTTCTGATTATGAACAAGGTGTTGTTGCTTGATAACTGGATCACGTCATTGGGAGAATCACGTGATCGACTAGACCCAAACTAATAGACGTAGCATGTTGATCGTGTCATTTTGTTGCTACTGTTTTCTGTGTGTCAAGTATTTATTCCTATGACCATGAGATCATATAACTCACTGACACCGGAGGAATGCTTTGTGTGTATCAAACGTCGCAACGTAACTGGGTGACTATAAAGATGCTCTACAGGTATCTCCGAAGGTGTTAGTTGAGTTAGTATGGATCAAGACTGGGATTTGTCACTCCGTGTGACGGAGAGGTATCTCGGGGCCCACTTGGTAATACAACATCACACACAAGCCTTGCAAGCAATGTAACTTAGTGTAAGTTGCGGGATCTTGTATTACGGAACGAGTAAAGAGACTTGCCGGTAAACGAGATTGAAATAGGTATGCGGATACTGACGATCGAATCTCGGGCAAGTAACATACCGAAGGACAAAGGGAATGACATACGGGATTATACAAATCCTTGGCACTGAGGTTCAAACGATAAGATCTTCGTAGAATATGTAGGATCCAATATGGGCATCCAGGTCCCGCTATTGGATATTGACCGAGGAGTCTCTCGGGTCATGTCTACATAGTTCTCGAACCCGCAGGGTCTGCACACTTAAGGTTCGACGTTGTTTTATGCGTATTTGAGTTATATGGTTGGTTACCGAATGTTGTTCGGAGTCCCGGATGAGATCACGGACGTCACGAGGGTTTCCGGAATGGTCCGGAAACGAAGATTGATATATAGGATGACCTCATTTGATTACCGGAAGGTTTTCGGAGTTACCGGGAATGTACCGGGAATGACGAATGGGTTCCGGGAGTTCACCGGAGGGGGGCAACCCACTCCGGGGAAGCCCATAGGCTTTTGGGGGACACACCAGCCCTTAGTGGGCTGGTGGGACAGCCCCAAGGGAGCCTATGCGCCAATATAAGAAAATCAAAGGAAAAGAAAAAAAAGAGGGAAGAAGTGGGAAGGGAGGGGGACTCCTCCCACAAAACCAAGTCCAACTCGGTTTGGGGGGGGAGTCCTCCCCCCCTTGGCTCGGCCGACCCCTTGGGAGTCCCTTGGACCCCAAGGCAAGGTCCCCCTCCCTCCTCCTACATATATGGGGCTTTTAGGGCATATTTGAGATGACTTTCTCACGGCTGCCCGACCACATACCTCCATAGTTTTTCCTCTAGATCGTGTTTCTGCGGAGCTCGGGCGGAGCCCTGCTGAGACAAGATCATCACCAACCTCCGGAGCGCCGTCATGCTGCTGGAGAACTCTTCTACCTCTCCGTCTCTCTTGCTGGATCAAGAAGGCCGGGATCATCGTTGAGTTGTACGTGTGCTGAACGCGGAGGTGCCATCCGTTCGGTACTAGATCGTGGGACTGATCGCGGGATTGTTCGCGGGGCGGATCGAGGGACGTGAGGACGTTCCACTACATCAACCACGTTCTCTAACGCTTCTGTTGTACGATCTACAAGGGTACGTAGATCACTCATCCCCTCTCGTAGATGGACATCACCATGATAGGTCTTCGTGCGCGTAGGAAATTTTTTGTTTCCCATGCGACGTTCCCCAACAACAAATACGTCAATATAACATTGAATCGGCTTAGAACGATGTGAACACTTTTGGGCACTAATAGATAAATCTGATTTGATCAAAATTATAAGTTGAAAAGTTAAAACTAATGATACAAACGGAAAGATTACTTTGATACGAATCCGACGCAATTGAATTCATCTAAAACGGAGCTACGGATAAAAAGAGATGATCAAAAGAAGTTTGAATATGAATATGAACAAATTTCGAAATTTGAAAATTTTAAAAAAGTTGATATGATAGGTTCATCGGATAGGTGGGATCAAGACGAAACTCTAGGCATTGGTTTCATCTAATTCGGATTAACGAGTAAAAAGCTATGGCTATTTGAAAAATCAGGGCCAAGCTGTTTTACGAAAGAAAAGTGCTATGTCTAAAAGAATTCTAATACTAATGTGTAAATACGAAGACTAAATAATTATATTAACATTCCAAAATTTATAATTTTGGGATGTTACAAACTACCACACTGAAAATGAATCTCGTCCTCGAGATTCGAAGAGGCTGGAAAGAAAAGGTTATGGTTTGGGGGGTCTTCTAACAAATATAGTCTCCTGCAAAGTGGGGTGCTACCACACTTAAAATGATAGTTACTGATCGCTCAAATTTTTAACAATCATTTGGGGTCTTGGCATCTCGCTCGTCGAATTCTTCATGGTAACTTCTCCTACCTCCGGCCAGCGCGAGGGAGGAGGCTGGGCCACCGACAGGTGGGGCACACCTGTCGGGGTCGTCTCCTACCTCCGGCCAGAGAGTAGGAGGAGGACGCCGACAAGGTTGTCGACGCGCTCATGCTCAAATGAACACGGGAATGGGTTTGCCTGACCGTCGCCTACCTGTTGGTGGTTGAAACAACGACGGGGAGGCATGGGTTCGCCGGCGACGAGCAGGCCGTGGCAGAGGGGTTTCGGGAAGTGGTCAAGGGGGTGGCTAGAGACACGAAAAAGCTCGGGCGAGTTGGAGGAAAGCTTCCTGGGATCAAGGGGGTCAGTTTGGTGGGTCGAGGGGCGCAGGAGCCGTCGTCTAGCCGGAGATCGACCGGAGCTCCGAGGCGGAGGGGCCTCGGTCGATCTCGAGCACCGGGGCTCTACTGGTTTGCTGGGGTGGCTAGGGAGGTACTAGTGATCATGGCGAAGCTATCTTAGGGGTGCTGGAGCAAGGGGGAGGGCTATTTATAGGCCCGCGATGGTGAGCCGATTAGGGAGCGCTGGTGACTCACCGTGGCACGCATGGGGGTGCAGAGAGAGGTTGCGGTTGAAACCACCATCTCAGGACGTGGTATTGGACCGCCCGAACCATGTGATGCAGAGAGAGATAGAGGAGAGTCGTGCATTCATGGTCGCGCAACCTTGGCCGGTTCTGGAGCGTGGGGGCACGCATCGCTTGAGCTCTAGCGCGAGAGAAGATTGGCCCTGAGGTTTGCTCGACGCAGAGGGGTTGTCGGGGAAGATGTTGGACATCTCAGGGGAGGCTGGAATTGGCCGAGGGCGTCGCCCCCACCTTGGTGACTCGCTGTAGTGAGCCTAGAGCGCAATTTTGGCATGCCAAGGCATGATGGTGCGCTCTGACGCACTTTGGACGTGTCTAGAATGTCCTGGCACTTGCTAGGGGTGTGGCTAGCCGTTTGGTTTTAGTGGGAGCTTCGGTTGGTCAAAGGAGGCAAGAAATACTGGTGCTGTCAGTCATGAGCTGAGGTCCAAATTGGGGTTTTTGGCCTTTCCACATTGAACCAGTGAGGGACCAGTTGACTTGGGTTAGATACAGGTGCTGGCCACTTAATCTAATAGTTTGAAGCAAAGGAGTTTGGTTTAGCTGTGGCTAAGGTGACTTTTTCCTATCTGCCAGAAGGTGTTCGACAGTGGTTTTAGGGGGTTGCACCCCACCACTGGTGCTGAGAGTTAACAGGTTTGGTTTTGGTGGCAACCATGGAGTTTCACCAAATTTGACCTCCAAAGGACAAGTTTAGCTTTGTAAACTTGAAAACACTCCAATATGACCAGATATGTTCCTTCCAAAGGGAGTCTGGGAAAACTAAGTCCCACAAATCCCTTTTTTGGTGTGGAACCCTCATTTGAGGTATTAGACACTCCTCCAAAGTTTTAACCTCATTGGACAAACTTTCCTACGTAGAGTTGCTCTAACTTGATTCTGGACACACAGGGTTTTTGGGTTATTTGGGGTCCTTATCCACCTTTGATCAAGGTGAAACTTTATGTGGAGACCAAACAAGGCTTAGGGATACCACTGGAATTTTCTAGGAATTTATTGAGAATATTTCCTCTAGAAATATTTGAAAATGCCAAAACAGACAGAAATAGCTTTTATAGTTTTAATCAATAAATATAATATAAAATGGGGTTTAAAATCCTATGTATGGAAAATATATGTCCTTCTGATCATCTCTAAATATAATCAGATTTTTCCAAGGCAGAAAATTATTTTCCCATGTTGGAATACCAATTCTGGCCTCAGAAATGGATAGGTTATTTAATTAGAAAATTAGTCACAAAAATAATTATTTTTGTGGTTTTGAAATATAAAGATAGGTAAAAATCAGAGTACCAAATATGAGTAGAAGCACTCCTTGCTATCAAGGACATGTAGTGCAACTCAAGGTGGTTTTACTTTGGTCAGCAAAGGTTTTTGGAAATCAGTATAATACCAAAGGAATTTAGGGTTTTAAAACCTCACATGATAAAGCATACAATGTCAATCATGGCACTCACAACATTAGATTTGAAAAAGTTTTAACAAGCTCAGATTTTTACAACTCAAACAGGTGATAGCAAAAACAGGGTGTGACACTTACTGTGCTTGGTATGCTTAGAGTTGTGTCAAGTCTGATCCATCTGGATGATAAATCGGAATGGTTGTATTCATGTTCTACCATGCGAGAGTAAAGGTGTGAATTCAATTTGGTAAAGGTAGCGATGAGAGGCCATGTAGTAGTACACGGTGGGTCGTCTCATTGGGACCGTCCTTAAGAACTGAGTTCTGTGTATGTTATCCAAGACAAGATACTACCATGCATTGGGCCCTGAAATATGACCCCGCTCGGCTTATTAATTGCATAGACCTCTGTCTAGGAGTTGCAATTAGTTTCTGGTGTTTGTAGGAAAAGTGTTGGTGGCCGTGTTTAGCTATGCCCGACGGGGTAGGCTTCTCTGCGGTAGATACACAGTGGCACGGTGTACCAAGTGGCACCCGGATGGTGGGCTTGGGACCCATGCGCACATCGTTTGGGGCCGTAGAGGAAACCTCGGCCAGACTTCCTTGCGGATTCAGTCTCAAATAGGCGATAAACCTAGACTAGGGTCTTCTGTGGTTAACGGTCATGGCCGACACACACGCCAGTGCTTCCGCTTGAAGGTTGCCGAGATACATGACGTGCATATGGTGCTAAGTGGTGAGAGCATGTGTGAAGAACTATACCCCTGTAGGGTGAATTAATCTGTTCGAATAGCTGCGTCCTCGGATATGGACTTCGTGGAAACATTACGTGGTACATAGACAATTTAAATGGATACTCTAAAACATGCAAGATAAGTGTGAGTGCCATGGATGGCTTTCTCGTAGGGAGACGAGAGTGGATTCATGGTTTTGTATTGATTGGTGAATATGTGGACTCGTGTGCGCTATCCCACCTCAAAGAAATAACTTGTAGTCGTAGCACACGTTAGCCAAGAGTCAAAGCTGGCTTAGTGCAATCAAACCCCACAATCCTTTCATTGATACTGATGCATATGTAGATAGTTCTGATGTAAGTCTTGTTGAGTACCTTTGTACTCACGATTGCTTTATTTATGTTTTTGCAGAGAAGATTTAGTCCCATTAAAAAGGTTTCTACGCGATGTGTTCGATGTTGACAGGAATAGCTTGGGAATCCCAGACATAGATCCGGCTCCTTTGGTAGGGTCATTGTAGCTTTTCAGGCTCTTCCAGCCACTTTTAGTAGATGTCTGTACCCAGACATGTTGTGCTTTCGCTTGATGTTTGTATGACTTGAGTGACGGGTCACGATACCCCTGTTTGTAATATCATACTATGCTGACTTTTATGAGTCTTTAATAAAAGCTTGAGTCATAGAGTTATGTTGTGATGCCATGTTGTATCTACACATATCGTGCATATTGTGTGTATGTTATAAAATGCATCATATGTGTGGGATTCGACACCTAGTTGTGTTCCTTTAGTAGTACTCTTTACGGGGAAATGCCTCTTTGTGCTTCCACCGAGCATTGGTAGCTTGCTACTGCTCTAGACACATTGATTGACCGACATGTATCCTTCTTTATTGTTGTGTCTGTCCCTCCGGGGAAATTTCACACGGTGTAATGGAGTCCTTGTAGCTTGCTACGACTTGTCTACACACGCTGATGACCGACACCTGCCTTGCTAGGTTATGTATGCCTGTCCGTGTACGGATGTACCACTTGGGTTTATAACTAGTCATGTCGACCTGGGTTCTTTGTCGTTTGAATGCTAGCGACACATTCATATACATGAGCCAAATGACGCAAACGGTCCCGGCCAAGGTAAGGTGGAAGCTGTGGAGTTTACCGTGCGTGAGGCCGCAAAGTGATGTGATGTGTTACATGCTCGGTTCTTGTGATTCAGGATCGGGGTCCCGACAGCTTTGGTATCAGAGCTTGACTACCTGTAGGTTAACCAAGCCAAACTGGTCGATGTTGCGTCTAGCAACACTTTAGTTATATAAGGGAATTGTTTGTGGAAGGGAACAAAAGGCTATTTTTACTCCTTTCCTCGTGTCATCCTTATTCCGAGTCACCCTCTTCTTTATTCTACTGGGTTTAAGAACTAGGCTTTCTCATATAATCATTAGGATGACGAGTTACTATGTTGTAGACGTATAGGAAAGTTTTGGTCTTCAAGGATCAGTGTCTCCATAAGAATTCAATGGTTATGTTGTCAGTTTCTTGCAGGTTGCCTCATTTTTCATGCCCGTACAGCCGTTACGCTATCCGAGTTTTCCAAGGTTTCTAAACAATCTGATGCAATTGCAAATTCCTTCCTCTTATTTCTAATTCTTTTGGGCCAGACAAAGCACACTAATCATTGTGATGAGATACTCTATTGCCTCGACATATTTGTTAAAGTGTTAGGAAACCATGTTACCTCCGAAAACCACCCAGTAGTCTAGATGTGTTTTGGTTCCTAGTGTGATAATTCTGGCCATCATTTTCAAAAACATCCCGTGATGTTATTTAGTTAGTAGGTATTCTATTTCTGGACTCTTGAATCCAAGGATCATTCTGCTCACTTCTGTTGATAGTGTTGCTAGTTCCTTTAGAATGATTAGTAACCTTGTTGTAGTTCCCAAGGTTCATGGTATATCATTCTTCCAACACCATGGACCATCTCTGGCAGAAGTTCTTCGTGAACTAAAGATCATAATAAGAGTACTCGTGATGAGTTCTCTATTTCATATTGTGATTCTGCCAATTCTGCCCTTCTGCATGGGTTATCTGGAAAAATTATGTTGAACTCGTTCAACATGCTAATCTATGCATCCACAACTCAAGAAATCATGTGCTCTTGAGTTGACCCTATCTAGTTGTATTTTGACCTTCATCCATGAGAGGTTAGTCAAGAGTAGTTGTGCATTCGTGTCATCAATGTCTTCTATTCCCATGGTCTGTCAAGTTGTTCTATTTCCGGTTGACTGGGAGAAGCAAACTCGACTACCTCATCCATTTCTTGGATTGGGTCAAAGTAGTTATACTCTGCATATCAAAATGTCAATCCAGCGTTTGCTCTATTCTATCTTGGAGTATTACCCTCTTGTTGTCAACAATGTCGTGAGAATTGCACCATCTCTTATGAGCTCTTGATGTAGTGATACTTCTCGACATCATTATTCATTCCTAGGTTTCCGTGTTGGCTGTAACTGGAATATCAACAAGTGAACCATGATGTGTGAAATCAATACTCCTAGCAATGCCATTGCTTAGTAGTTAATGGACAATAAATTCACTCTTATGGTGATGATGAATGAGTCATCATCCTAAGATTGGCCGTGCTACCTAGTCCATGTTTCATGGTGCACTTTTCGATCAATGGGTTAGGATTGTGTCAATCTTTCGCTTTTTGATCACATCATCTTGCCCTGAAAAGCGAGATTGTTCCCGAGCTTAATAACATATCGGTGGTTCGTGATTTTCTGAATATCTTCTCGGAAGTATACCAGGTTTTTCCTAAATGTTATGATAGAGCTCGTTTTCAAGTTGGTTTCCCTATAAGCCACCCTTCCCCAAGAATCCGTGTTGGATACCCCGAGCTAGTCGGTTAAGCTAAACAACAACTTGGAGAGTTGGGACATAAAAGCTTCGCCTGAACTTAGTTCATTTTAAAGGGATATCTTTCTTGTTGTGTGAGTATTGAAGAAAGATGATATTGTCATCGGTTGATTCATGTGATCAATTGTAGCATATATTATCTTGTCCAATTTTGATTTGAGTATGGGCTATTGTCAAATCAAACCCAGAACCAAAGAATTTTGTAACAGTGTCTTACTCATGGATTTCCTTGAGCATACACCATTGTATTATTTGATCTGACCAATGCTATTATCTTGCTCACATAGTTGTGGAAATCCATTTATATGGCTATCTTTTTAAATTTTTGTTGAGCCCATCGGCAACATTTTCATTTGTTCCATGATTTATGTTGGACATTAAGCTAGTTCTGGAAACTTTGTAGACATTGTCTTCGTGTCTCGAGCACGAGGTATATGTTAGGTGTAAGAAGTGACTTCCTCTAATTCATATGCATCTCATGCAAGTTGCCACGGTGAATTCGAGAAAAGTTAATTGTTTCCTCCGGAATCATCTCAAGTCAGTCACGCACGTGCGAAGTATTCTATGGTTTGATAGACTGATCATCTCCAATCCATATGTAATTTGTAGCGCACCAAGCCACTGATTGATTTGTTCAAGGAAAAGAAGTTAAGTCGCATTCTTGAAGGTACCAGACGGATTTGCACATGGCTTCGTTACCCGCAATGATGATTCCCACCCAGAACTCGGTAGAGTTTTGTTGTAAGACTTTTCATGTGCTCATCATTTCCTTGGGCAGTGTGTTCACGTGGGTCTTGCAATCCATCTCATGTTTTGGAGTTGTCTTCCGTAGTTCATTCCTGAGAATCTCGCAACGTTATCTCATTGATTTGTGTTGCAAACTTTCTATTCAGACATGCTGAGTCTGAAGCATCGTGTCACGAACCGGAGTTGAATCTCAGGCAGTTATAATGGTTGGAACTTTTTCCAAGAATTATAATATTGATGTCTCTGTAACCTGGTAAAGTGATATAATGGTTAACACACCTAGCCGGAAGACTTAATATTATAATATCTTGAATCAGCAACCTTAGCCATCTCCCCGTGAGGTTTTGTATGACTTATTTTGGAAGTTGTTCCTCATGGACTCCCTCTGACACCCCGAAGTCCGACCTATACTTGATGTGCTAGATATCAAGCATGACCTATAATTGGGTTGTGCTAGTACATCACGGAGAACATTAGAAGCGGAGTGCTAAATGTCTCTTGGTCGATTAACCAGATTTCGTTCGCTTGGCACAACTAAGGTGAAATCTGAGCAAGTGTTGTCTTCCTTTGCATCTGCATCCTCCATCACTGTTCATCATGGTAGTATGTTGTGTCACCAGGATCCTTGGCACGGATATTGGTAAAACTGTGATGAATATGGAAATGCTCAAGTTCTTGAGAGCATGCCCAGACACTAGGTTATATCCTCGGTAGTAATTGGAATGTGCCTTCCGTTCACCGAGTTGTTCTATAACCCTAGTTACTTTCCAACCTGAGTATGCCATTCTTTCAAATTCCTTCAAACAATCATTTGTGAATTTCCTTACCCTGGTATGAAGAGTTTCAATGATCTCTGTATCAAAAGTAATTCATTTTGCCACTTAAGGGAATAACTCTACGAGTCACCCTCCTACGGTGCCCCGTTATGGTATGAAGGGTAACTTAATCCTCGCTACTTTGAACCCTCGTCTCCATATAATTTAAGCGTGGGATTGTTGCCTACCAATTGAACCTTTGTCATATGCCTCACTTCCTCGTTTCTATCATGAGTATTATGTTTTAGCTCAAGGGACGTCTTTATGTCTCATTCTATGAGTTGATCATGAGTTGCTCGATCTTCGAGAAGATCGAATCTTGTAGAGTATATATGTTCCTTTGGTGTCGTGTTAGATGAAGACCTCGAAGACAAAGATGCCAAGACCAGCATGATGCAATGAATCAACATCTTCAAGAAGGGCAATTGGATCGTGAAGATTTCGATTGTTTGGTGTTCCCTCTTCCTCTTCCCGACTATGCCTGAATCTCGGGACGAGATTCTTGTTTAGTGGGGGTGAGT
The DNA here is from genome assembly GCF_904849725.1 of Hordeum vulgare subsp. vulgare. Classification (NCBI taxonomy): domain Eukaryota; kingdom Viridiplantae; phylum Streptophyta; class Magnoliopsida; order Poales; family Poaceae; genus Hordeum; species Hordeum vulgare. The sequence continues at coordinate 243,301,871 of NC_058521.1, read as the reverse complement.
TGTCACAGCCCTAGATTATAGCTTGTAGTTAGTTGCATCAGTGAGCATTCATGCATGCATTAAAATCAACTTAATTCAAATGGGGATGATCTACAAATGGGGATGACCAAACCCTAGCACCAAATAAAATCCAAATAGGTTCAACAAGGATTATTTTTAATGAAATCAATTGGTCTTAAAAAATGTTCACCCTTTTTGATAAAAAATTTAACAAATCTTTTGTTATTTTAAGTTAATCATAAATGCATCTCAAAATGATAACTAAAGTGCTATAAATACTTTAGTCTTCTCAAAAATGATGAATCCTTTTGTGGAGCCAGGAAATAACCCAAAACAAACCCTAAAAATGTTTTCAATGTTTTTTACTTAGGCCTGAAGCCAAAACAAAATAAAAGAAATGTCACAAATATAAAACAGAAAGAAATAAAAGAAAAAGATAAAAATGTTACCTATCTGGCGCTCACCTGGCCGGCCCAGCCGCCAGGGGCGAGGAGGTCATCTTCCTCCTCCCGCCAGTGTGCAGGTGATGTGTCGCCCGCACTTGCGCCGACCTTCACCTCTTGCTTCGTGCTGGAGGCGCCTCCTCCATCCCTATCCCGCGCCTGAGACGAAGTGGATAAGCCCCTGGACCGATTCCCCCTCCCCTAGCATCGTTTCCCTTCTCCTCTCTATCTCCCCTCTCAACCGCCATTAACAAGCTCGGCTCGAGCTCACTAGCGCCCTCTGTGGCCACTGCTAGCCCTCCCTGAGCAGTCCATTCTCTGCGCCACGATGTGTCGCCCCTCCCCGTCGAAGGATTCGAGCCCGAAGGCCTTGGAGTGACGGATGCCGCCGTCTTCCTCATCTCCGGTCGCTGAGATCCGCCGCCGTCGATCTGCTGCCACCGGGCCTCTCCAACCTCCCCGATGCCAAAAACGGAATCTCCGTGAGCCGCTGACTCTTTCCCCTCTCCTCCCACGGTCTACCGTGCCCCGTAGCCCCGCTCCCCGCATCGGCCGAATCCACCGTCGCTAGAGCTCGTCGTCGGCACCTTCTCCTGCGACCCCACTCCCTCCTGCCACCAGTGCCAGATCAGCCACTTCCCCAGCAACCCGTAGGCGCAAACCGCACGGCAAATGGCCCTCTGTATGGCGGTTTAGGTCGTCTAAAGCGACCCTCTGCCATGGTTTTGGTCGTCGCCGGCCAGGCTCCGGCAGCCCCCGACGTGGACAGTGGTTAGCCACTAACCACCCCCACCAGAGCCACTGACAGCGGGCCCAAGGGCTAGTCAAAGCCCTGGTTAAGGCTGGTCAGCGCGGGGATTAGGCCAGGTCACCGACGTGTGGCCCCCACACGTAAGGTTTGACCTGACCCAGGTCACTTGACCTCCTGACCTCACTCCTACGTCATCTTCATGCAATAAATGTATTTCTAATATAAAAGAAATTCTAGAAAATGCTGAAAACTTCTAAAAATCATAGAAAATAATCTGTAAGTCCAATGAAAATAATTTATATATAAAAAATGATCAGAAAAATCCAAAGAATCTGATTATGGCATTTTAATGCAAGTTTGAGAAAGTTAACATCACCAAGTAGGCAAAATGATGATTATGGTAAATTTAATAAATAGTTTGGAGTTCGAATTTCATACCTATTTGAATTCCACTTCAATTATTATGACCAAACATTGAGGTAGGAAAATCAGTACCTCAAAATGCCATCTTCATGCATGCTAAAACAAATTATTCCTGGGCATCAGGTCGAATCAATTAAAAGGGTATCTGGAAAGAACCCTGCTTGAAGTGATATTTGAATTCTAATTCAGATCCACCTTCAACCTAAGAAATGGTAGCTATATTGGCCCTGCCACTTCTCATCTTCATTTCATGATCCTGCATCATAGTGTTGCATTTCTGTGAAGTAATTATTGATCTTTCTTGTTTGCCGGTACTGTTCCCTCTCGGTAGTCGATGGTTCCGACGATGTGATCGTTGACATTGATGAAGACTCATTGCTATCTTCAGACGTGTCGGGCAAGCAAACCCCCTTGAGCATACTGATATAACCCACTCTCTCGCTCCTTCTCTCTTTTATTGCATTAGGACAAACACGATTCAACTGTTACATTTCTTGGTAGTTGAACCATTCCTATGAAAAACTTGATTTTGCCATAGTAAATAGTTGAAACCAATTAGCATGAGTAGCAACTCCTTGAGCCCTGATGTGTTTACTCATCCATGCTTGCTTACTGTGCCTGCTATGCTTAGAGTTGTGTCGAGTTTGATCCATCTGGATGATGAATCGGAATGGTTGTGTTCATGTTCTACCGTGTGAGAGTAAAAGTGTGAATTCGATTTGGTAAAGGTAGCGATGAGAGGCCATGTAGGAGTACATGGTGGGTTGTCTCATTGGGACTGTCCTTAAGAACTGAGTTCTATGTATGTTATCCAAGACAAGATCCTACCATGCATTGGGCCCTGAAATATGACCCCACTCGGCTTATTAATTGCCTAGGTCTCTGTCCAGGAGTTGCAATTAGTTTCTGGTGTTTGTACGAAAAGTGTTGGTGGCCATGTTTAGCTCTGCCCGACGGGGTAGGCTTCTCTTTGGTAGATACACAATGGCACGGTGTACCAAGTGGCACCCGGATGGTGGCCTTGAGACCCCTGCGCACATTGTTCGGGGCCATAGAGGAAACCTCGGTCCGACTTCCTTGTGGGTTCAGTCTCAAACAGGCGATAAACCTGGACTAGGGTCTTGTGTGGTTAACGGTCATGCCGACACCCACGCCAGTGCTTCCGCTTGAAGGTTGCCGAGATGCATGACGTGCATATGATGATAAGTGGTGAGAGCATGTGTGAAGAAGTATACCCCTGCAGGGTGAATTAATATCTTCGGATAGCCGCATCCTCGGCTATGGACTACATGGAAACATTACGTGGTACATAGACAATTTAAATGGATACTCTAAAACATGCGAGATAAGTATGAGTGCCATGGATGGCCTTCTCGTAGGGAGACGAGAGTGGATCCCTGGTGGTGTATTGATTGGGGAATATGTAGACTCGTCTGTGCTATCCCACCTCAAATAAAGAACTTGTAGTCGTAACACAGGTTAGCCAAGAGTCAAAGCTGGCTTGCTGCAATCAAACCCCACAATCCTTTCGTTGATAGTGATGCATATGTAGATAGTTCTGATGTAAGTCTTGCTGAGTACCTTTGTACTCACGATTGCTTTATTTATGTTTTTGCAGAGAATATTTAGTCCCACTAAAAAAGGTTTCTACGCGATCTGTTCGATGTTGACCGGAATAGCTTGGGAATCCCGGACAGAGATCTGGCTCCTTTGGTAGGGTCATTGTAGCTTTTCACGCTCTTCCAGCCACTTTTAGTAGATGTTTGTACCCAGACATGTTGTGCTTCCGCTTGATGTTTGTATGACTTGAGTGACGGGTCACGATACCCCTGTTTGTAATATCATACTATGCTGACTTTTATGTGTCTTCAATAAAAGCTTGAGTCATATAGTTATGTTGTGATGGCATGTTGTATCTACACGTATCGTGCATATTGTGTGTATGTTATAAAATGCATCATATGTGTGGGATTCGACACCTACTTGTCTTCCTTTAGTTGAACTCTTTACGGGGAAATGCCTCTTTGTGCTTCCACCGAGCTTTTGTAGCTTGCTACTTCTGTGGACACATTGATTGACCAACATGTCTCCTTCTTTGCTGTTGTGTCTGTCCCTTCGAGGAAATGTCACGTGGTGTAACGGAGTCCTTGTAGCTTGCTACGACTCGTCTACACACGTTGATGACCGACACCTGCCTTGCTGGGTTATGTATGCATGTCCCTGTACGGATGTACCACTTGGGTTTATAACTAGTCATGTCGACCCGGGTTCTTTGTCGTTTGAAAGCTAGCGACACATTCATATACGTGAGCCAAAAGACGCAAACGGTCCCGGCCAAGGTAAGATGGCAGCTGTGGAGTTTACCGTGTGTGAGGCCGCAATGTGATGTGATGTGTTACAGGCTGGGTTCTTATGATTCAGGATCGGGGTCCCGACACTGTTCCACCATGGCTTACGTCCACACAGGACTAGCATCACTCATGGTAGATCTTCACGAAGTAGGCGATCTCTTTGCCCTTACAAAGTTCTTGGTTCAACGTGACAACATGAAGTAGGAGGCTCCCAAACAACACCTAACAAATCTAGGAGGCACCACCCTCCAAAAGATAATAGATGCGGTAGAACAATGAACTCCATGCTTTTGTCCTTCAAAAGATAGTCTCCTCAACACCTAATCGCTCTCTCATAGATTTGGCATGGGTAGGAGAGATTGATTTTGTGGAAAGCAACTTGGGGAGGCTAGAGATCAAGTTTCAAATGATTGGATTTGAATCTCTGGATGTCAACACATGAGTAGGTGGCTCTCTCACACAAAAATGGATCTGGTAAGTGGGTGTGTGTCCTGAGTGGTTCCTTAATGAATGAGAGGTGGCAGTCTATATATAGCATCCCCCAGAATCTAACTGTTACAACAGTGTTGTCCAACTTAGTGACATCGAAATGAATCTCAGTGGTACCGACTTGCACGAAATGTGCAAACTTTTGAATTCTCAATGAGATCGATATATAAATCTCAGTGGTAGTGATACGATGACCTAGAGAAGTTTCCAAATCTTAGTGATACCGATTCCAAACTCGGAAATTCCGATTCTTGGAATTTTCTCAACAGAAAGTTGGTAACTTATCTTGGTGGCACCAATATGAAAGTTGGTGGTACCGAGATATTTGGGTTGTGCATAGGATATGTCTAGTGGAAAATCGGTAGGGCCGAGTGGAAAAAGGTGGTGGCACTGATTTTGCTGGTTTAGCTTTGGACAGGGATATTTTGTGGGAGAACGAGTGAATATTTTTGGTGGCTATCTGTAAGGACATGAGAAAATAATTCATCATATTACCTCACCCTCTTTTAATAGTATTGGCTTTCCTATAATTGAAGCTTGAACCACTCCTATTCCTTTCCTTAATTAAGGAGTTTCTCCTCACAATCCTTCAGGCAAGGCATCTTTGAACATTTCTGGAATATACTTGGATAAGATCATTAGTCCAATGATGCATATGTTGTGATTAATTACCAAAACCACCTTAGGGAGCAATTGTGCTTTCAATCTCCTCCTTTTTGGTAATTGATTACAACATATAGATCAATAGCTTTAACAAAAGATATAATCAATTATTAGCATCGATGCTTTGATAAGTATGTGAAAAGCAAGAGCTCCCCCTAAATTTGTGCATTATTTTAAATTTGCGTTTGAACGCAAATGCACAATCAATTAGGATCATGGGTCACTCTTCCATGCCACATACAACTTGGTCGTGCACATAAATGATATGAATGAACGGGAATGCACATAACACCAAACAAGTAAGTGAATGATCATCATGTAGATAGCTCAAAGGTAATGATCATCAAAGCGTATCATCAAATTCTTCTCCCAAAAGATAAAGTCATCCAAAAGACCAAAAGTTTTTGAAAACCAATTTAGAGCAAAACAAAAAGAGAAAACTCCCTCTCGCTGCCCTAATTGATCTATACACTTCTCCCCCTTTGGCAACAAGTTACTAAAAAGTTCAAAGGTATATAACTAACCATCTCTCTCGGCTCGATCTCCTCCAGTAGCTGACGATGGAGTGGACAAAAGAGCATCGACGAAGGCTTCTGTAGATGTCCCTTGAGTTAGAGGCGTAGTCTCTCGAGGTGTACGACATGGAGCTGAAGCCGAAGGTTCTGAAGCTTGTGCTGATGAAGTTTGTCTTGCTTCCATCACTCGCACAACTCCTGGCGTAGTGTGGGTCCTGAACTGAGTAGTTGTGGAAAGGGGTGACTCTTCATCATCAATGTTGGAGCGGGATATATGCACTAAATTATCTTCATGCTGGAGCTGCTGAACTGCGGTTGTCAACTCCATTACCATAACATCGAGGTCATGGAACTTTGATTCCTCAATCCTCTAAAGGCTCTTCTGGTTTAGGAAGATCTCAGAAATTTTCTTCTCCATCCCTGAGCTATGGAGCTGGTGCTGGAGCATCTCTAGCTGCGTCTGCCTCTGCTGCCTCTTGTAGGAAATATGCCCTAGAGGCAATAATAAATTAGTTATTATCATATTTACTTGTTCATGATAGTCGTTTATTTTCCATGCTATAATTGAATTGATTGGAAACTCAAATACATGTGAGGATACATAGACAGCACCGTGTCCCCACTGAGCCTCTACTAGACTAGCTCGTTCATCAAATATGGCTATGGTTTCCTAGCCATAGAAATTAGTTGCCATTTCATAAGCTCCGGAATGGTCTACAGGTAAAGGTTTATATATAGGAAAGTGGTATTCGGGTTCCGAAAAGGTTTTGGGTGTTTTCGGTATTGTACCGAGAGTATTGAAAGGGTTCCTAAGGTCCACTTGGAGGGGACCACCCACCTGGGGTGCCACATGTGCCTAAGAGGTGGCACAACAGCCCATGGTTGGCTGGGAAGCCAACCCCTATAGGGTCCATGCGCCCAAGGGTGGAGGCGGAGTCTTCCCTAGGATGTCCACCTCCCGTGTTGGAGGTGGACTCTTCCCCTCTTTGGTCAGCCAACCCTCCTTGGAGACGGGACCAAGGTTGCACCCTACCTACCCCTCCTCCTATATATAGAGAGGGAGATAGAGGACAGCACGAATCCAAGGCATAGTTGCAGCCCTACCTCTCTCCCTAAATCAATTTCTCCTCTGAAACGTGTGTGTGCCAACGCTTGGCGAAGCCCTTCTCAGATCGCACCACCACCACCGCCACCATGACTTTGTGTTGCCAGAGAACTCATCTACCACTTCACCCACGCTAGATGGATTGAGGTGGTGAAGACATCATCGGTCTCTACATGTGCTGAACATGAAGGTGCCAACCGCTCGACATGTGATTGGGACATTCATTACTGGATCGCGGGACGGATCTGGATTGGATCGCTAAGACGTTCGACTACATCAACCACGTTTCTCAATGCTTCCCCTTAGAGATCTACAAGGGTATATAGTTGCACTCCCCCTCGTAGATGTTATTCTCCATAGATTGATCTTGGTGAGCATAGGAAATTTTTTGTTTCCCATGCGATGTTGCCCAACAGTGGCATCATGAACAAGGTCTATACATAGATAACAAGCACGAGTAGAACACAGAAGAGTTTGTGGGCGTTGCTATTTTGATAGCTTACTTCCTCACTCTTATTTTGATTTAGAGGTATTGTGGGATAAAGCGGCACGGACCAACCTTACTCGTCCACGTACGAGAGACCGGTTGCATTGACTAACATGCAACTTCTTGCATAAAGATGGCTGGCGGCATTGTGTCTCCCCCACTTTAGTTGAATCAGATTTGATAGAGGCGGTCCTTGTACAAGGTTAAATAGCAACTTGAATATCACGTTTCTGGCTTGGCGTAGGTAAGAACGGTTCTTGCTAGTTACCCATAGAAGCCACGTAAAACATGCAACGACAAGTAGAGGGTGTCTAACTTGTTTTTGCAGGGTATGTTGTGATATGATAAGGCCAATGACATGATGATATATATGTGATGTATGAGATGATCATGTTTTGTATAGAATTATCACGACTTGCATGTCGATGATTACGTCAATCAGCAGGAGCCATAGGGTTGTCTTTAATAATTTGTGCCTATTTGCTTGACTTGATCGCTATGAGTTAGCAATAGTGGTAGAAGCATAGTTGGTGCAAGAACCCCAATGGTGACACAATGATGGAGATCATGGTATCATGCCGGTGACGACGGAGAGCATACCGGTGCTTTGGATATGGAGATCAAAATCACAAGATGATGATGGCCATAACATGTCACTATTATGATTTGATGTTAATCCTTTTATTCATCTTATTTTAGTTAGGACGACGGTAGCATTACAAGATGACCCCTCACTAAAATTTCAACATAAAATTGTGTTCTCCCAAAGTTTGTACCGTTGCAAAGGTTCGTCGTTTCGAGGCACCAAATGATGATCACGTGCGATAGACTCTACATTCGCGTAGAAAGGGTATAAGATAGTTTTGCACATGGAAAACACTTGGGTTAAACTTGAGGAGCCCAACATGTATAGACACGGCCTCGAAACACATGAGACCAAAAGGTCGAACATGAGTCACATAGTAGATATGATCAACATTGAGATGTTCACCATTGAAACCATCTCATCTTGTGTGATGATCAGACTTGGGTTGGTGGATTTGGATCATGTCACACTCAAACAACCTAAGGGGTGTTGAGTTGAGTGGGAGTTCTTAAGTAATATGATTAATTGAACTCGTTATCATGAACGTAGTCTAAGTTGTCTTTACAAAGTATGTTTTAGAACAATAGCTGGCGGTGTAGCTCCCCTATATTTTTGATGCGTTCCTAGAGAAAACTATGTTAAAAGATGATAACAGAAGTTATGCGGACTTGGTCTGCAAACTGAGGATTATCCTCATTGCTGCAAGGAAGGCTTATGTCCTTGATGCACCGCTTGGTGTGTGTAACGTCCAAGATGCGATACTTTCCCTATTTGGGGACGAGGCCTCAATAAGGAAAGAGATGCATCTTAGCGTTTCGCAAGTACATGAATCATTGCAATACATATATGAAGAGATGAGTATATGGAATGTCTTACACTTGCCACAAGTTAAATTACAATTCACTCAAAAATTTATGTCAAATCATCCCAAAAGATAGGGTCTGCTAACAGACGAGATGAACGATAAAATTGCAATGATCTGTCTCGCTATGCCTAGGAGACGACCAAGGGCCTCTAATCGTCAGTGTACGACATGTACATACACCCAATGCCTTCATCGAACTCTAACTGCAACTGCGTGGCATAAAAATCCTTTGGATCTCCTATAACTGGACCCGTGGGGTTGTAATAATCTATAAGCCACAAGGACTCAACAATCTTGTGACCATGATACTAGACCTAATCAAGTTATTGGGTATGGAGGGTTAAGTGTTTAGGTTGCAGAAGCAATAAGCATATATGGTGGCTAACTTACAAGAACATGAAGTAAAGTGAGTGGACTATGCATGACAGTCGTGAACTAATAATGATCACTAATTGATCCTGAATACCTACTTACGTTAGACATAACCCCACCGCGTCCTTAATCGGAGAAGGAGCTCACGAAAAAGACAGTCACGGTTATGCACATCGTTGGCATGTTTTAGTTAAGTTTACTTCAAGTTATCTCGAATTGGATATTAAACAAAGTTTTCAAGTTGCCACATAATCGCAGGCATAACTTTCCTAAAGATATTAACCATGCAGGGGTGCGCCAACTAATCCACAACAAATTACCACAAGTTGCATACGAAGCCTCGACCACAGAAAACCCCGTCATCTCCTCGGGTTCCTTAGTGGAAAACCTCAACCTTGAGATATCCCAAAGTATCCTTGGAATACCGATGCACAAGATATTCTGATAAGGAAAAAACAAATCCAGCAAAACCACCCCTTGTGTCAACGAACCCGATAGGACCCGCATATCTCGTTCTCAGGACACATCCATCTATGCATAGTGGACGATAGCCAAAAGGACTCGAGTTGCCCCGAGGAGGCACCGCCGACTACTAGGTAGGTGGACCAACACGCATGAGGAGCATTGGAGAGGGGGTTGATTAATTATCCACGGGGTAGCTATTCCGTGTGCATTTTATTAAGTTGTGAGAAAATTTAAATCCAATGTTGGATCTTGCCAGACAAGTTTTAAACTAAATCGAGTTATCAAGGGGGTCCCCATAACAAGCTCAAGCGTGTTAGGATCGCTCAATATGGAACATAACACCGGTAGCCAAAACTAAGGCGGCAAAAGCGGAACAAAACACTCAGCAAAAGGCCTAGCCTCCCGCTTGTTTCCAAGTATATATGTGCATTAATTTAAATAGCAGTAACAAGATGATATACAAAAGCCGGTGATAACACATGGATCAACCTGAACCCGCAACTAGCAATGCTATAAAAGGGTTGAGCAAGCGATATCTTAGCCAAACAATATTTGCTAGGTGGTGGAGGGGTTAGAGGCTTATAATTGCAATGTTTGGAGGCTATTTATTCAGGTGATAGGCAGTGATTAAATAGTGATGGAAACGAGTCATCTAAGCACAAAAAATTAGAGGCGATATCAAGGTCAGAATCATCTTGCGTGTTGGTTCTTCTGACGGGTACAACTCTTGCTTTTCAGGAACATACTCAGCGTGATCCTCGCACTCTTTCTCAGCTTCCGTTGCTACCCAATCTAAAATTAACATCTAGTGAACACACGGCATGGTGCAATGCCATGATGCATGAGTGTGGGTATGAAAGAAGCATGGCAAAGCTAACTAGTCAAGTTTCTCATGCATTTATTAAGTTGTTAGCATTCTGGACAGAACCTCATGTTTATTAATTTGAACATGCATGTACATTGAAGAAATGTATGCATCATGATAAAATGGAGCAAAAACATATAAAGAACGTCGCAAACCGAGCTACGGGTCTCTCAGAAATCAAAAACAAGGTACGAAAGGCATCAATGACTAAAAAACATTTGAGAGGGAGCTATAGGCATTTTCTTGGCACTCCAGGTATGACAATGGACATGGCACAAAATTCTAGGTGCAATAGACCTAAAATACATGCAAAACAACAAAGCACAACTCACACAATGCACAAAACAAAACAACAAGCAATCTGTCCACTAACAGCAACATACCACTTTGATCATGTGAAAACTAGTAGCTACAGCCTCTCAATAAGTTCAACCAAGGCTTGAAAATGAAGCTATCATGTAGCACAACAGTACATAACCAACAACGAAATTTATAGCTTCATGAATCAATGGCAATCAAACTCTCAACGTGGCAAGGAATATTACAGATTAGGACTTAATGAAAATATCAGTTTGCACTTGCAGTTTTTCAATTTGGTGACATGTTGAGAGCAACAAAACACTATTTTACAACAAGTTACATGGCATGAAATTTAACAGGGTGATAGAGGGAAACATCAACTATAAATCACTAGCACTGAGCATGAGGTGAAACACCAAAGATCAGTTGGTAGCAAGCCCTATACATGGCATGAAAATAACTTCAGATTCTCACACTTTAGTCAAATTTTACTAAGAGAATAGTAGCAGTTTACAACTAACATGCAAAACCTATTTGGCAAGGTGAAGTCACCAATTTACATTGATTTACAAGCACAACAATTCATGGCATTGGACCAACCCGAAAGGAACAATGTATTCATGGGAATCATCAACACAATATGGCAAAAAAATAACAGTTTCTAAACTTGGAAATATTTGAGCATGTGAAACATTAATATTTTCTTAGCAAGTTTGCAGCAAGAAACCCGCTAAGCTACAAGCTTAACATGGAAAAGGAAAATACCACGGCCTAGTACCCTCGAAACACTACCACTTTCATGTTGACAAGTTCATCATATCATGCAAGAATTAAATCTTACAAAAATCACAAAATTACATCTCATCACAAAATGACATTTTTGCGGACTTGCTCAAATGACAGAAACAATGACACCAATGGATTCATTGGATTTTTCTACCCCAAATCCATATATCACACCACTATACTTCTTTGAGCAAAAACTACACAAAGGAAATTCACAAAAAACATCAAATGACTTTTAAGTCAAAAGTTGCCCTATTTAGCCACTGCCAAATCTGGCCATGTCCATATTTGGACTTATTCCTAATCTGGCAAAGAATCTACAAGAAAATAGAATTACAAAATAAATGTCACAACAATAAAATATAAAAAATGCTAGGCCCACCAGGCATTGGCACGATGGAAAAGGGGGGATTTAATCGGTCGTGTGTGGGGGGGGGGCGAACCCACGACTTGTAGGATGCAACACATGTGTGCAACCACTTCACTACATGTGGAGGTACTCGACATAGGAGGGCTTTAACCTCCGATGTACGATCTAATGATATGTCTCCAACGTATCTATAATTTTTGATGGTTTCATGCTATTTTCTTGTCAAACTTTGGATATTTTGCATGCCTTTTATATATTTTTTGGGACTAACTTATTAACTCAGTGCCAAGTGCCAGTTCCTGTTTTTTCCATGTTTTTGACCCCTTTCAGAGGATATTTTGAAATGGAGTCCAAATGGAAGAAAATCCCCGAAAATATTTTTTTGGAACAGAAGAAGATCGGAGAACTTGGGAGCCAAGGCAGGGGAGCCCGAGGGGCCCCACAAGCCCCCACCACGCGGCCAGGGGGGCCGCGCCATCCAGTCTTGTGGGCCCCCTGGAGAACCCCTGACCTAGGTCTTTCGCCTATATAATCCCATAAATTCCAGAAAAAAATCAGGAGATCACCGCAATCATTTTTCCGCCGCCGCAAGCTTCTGTCTCCGCAAGATCCCATCTGGGGCACGTCCTGGTGCCCTGCCGGAGGGGGATTCGAATACGGAGGGCTTCTCCATCAACACCATGACCTCTTCGATGATGCGTGAGTAGTTCACCATAGACCTAGGGGTCCATAGCTAGTAACTAGATGGCTTCTTCTCTCTCTTGGATCTTCAATACAAAGTTCTCCATGATCTTCATGGAGATCTATCCGATGTAATCTTCTTTTGCGGTGCGTTTGTCGAGATCCGATGAATTGTGGATTTATGATCAGATTATCTATTAATCTTATTTGAGTTTCTTCTAATCTCTCTTATGCATGATTTCATATCCTTGTAATTCACTTCGAGTTGTGGGTTTTGTCTGGCCAACTAGATCTATGATTCTTGCAATTCGAGAAGTGCTAGGTTTTGGGTTCATACCGTGCGGTGACCTCACTCGGTGACAGAAGGGGTAGCGAGGCACGCATCCTGTTGTTGCCATCAAGGGTAAAAAGATGGGGTTTTCATCATTGGTTTGAGATTATCCCTCTACATCATGTCATCTTGCTTAAAGCATTACTCTGTTCGTCATCTTGCTTAAAGCGGTCGATGTGTGGAGTAATAGTAGTAGATGCAGAAAGTATCGGTCTACTTGTCTCGGACGTGATGCCTTTATGCATGATCATTGCCTTATATATCTTCATGACTTTGCGCGGTTCTATCAATTGCGCGAGAGTAATTTGTTCACCTACCGTGATACTTGCTATTTTGAGAGAAGCCTCTAGTGAACACTATGGCCCCGAGGGTCTACTCCACACCATATTTTCAGCCTTACACTTTTTACTACGTTGCACTTTCCGCCTTCAGATCTCACTTTGCAAACAATCTCGAAGGGATTGACAACCCCTTTGAAGCGTTGGGTGCAAGCTTGTTTGTGTTTGTGCAGGTACTCTGGACTTGACGAGACCCTCCTTCTGGATCGATACCTTGGTTCTCAAACTGAGGGAAATACTTACTGCTCCTGTGCTGCATCACCCTTTCCTCTTCAAGGGAAGAACCAACGCAAGCCCAGCCTGTGTCAACGTGTCAACTTCTGGCGTTGTTGTTTGTGGGATAGCAGAAGAATTTCTGGCGCCGTTGCCGGGGAGGAAGATCAAGTCAAGAACTGATCCAAGTAGGTGTCGCAAACTCATCTCTTGCATTTACTTTGTTTGCCAGTTGCCTCCGGTTTCCTCTCCCCCACTTCACCAATTTTCCTTTTTTGTTCGCCTTCTCGTTAGCCTATTCGTTCGCCCTTTTCTCCCGCCTCCTTTCTGCTCGTCTTTGTGGGATAGTCTATCCTGATGGCTAGATCCACCACTTCGAACGATACTCCCGAGAGCGAAGTTCTCAATTTCAAACAAATTGAGGGAGAAAACATAAAGGACGCTTGGTATAGGATTTGCAATGCTCAGAGTAGATGTACTCATAAGCAATCCACTACCGTCTTGCTTCGCAGTTTTTATGTGGGTATTTCTCCTTGGAATAGGTATATTCTTGACACCATCGTAGGTGGAAATTTCTTGGGTAGCCATACCGTTGATTCTTATGGAGCTGTGAGAAATTTGGTAGGCTCAACCCCACTCATGGTTAATGGAACTACCTTAACTCTAGAACATGTGATGCGTAGGCTGGACGCTATTGAAAATAAAGTTGCTACGATTGAACTCATTGAGAATTTGGATAAAAAGTTCCACAATCAAATCACTCAGTACGGATCCACGGTGGGAATAGTTTTGAAAATTTGAACGAAAAGCTAGGTCATGATTCCGCTAGGATTGGCAAACTAGAGGATGTTATAACCAACTTGGGTTCCGCTTTTGCCGCTGTGGAGAATACTCCAAATTTTGCCCACAATAAAATCACCAAGTCTGTCTTTGTTCCTAAAAGTATTGGTGAATCATCCAGCAAGAAAGATGAAAACCTCAAGATGATAAGTGATCACGCCACTTATGGTTTGAGCACCAAAGACGACGATACGTGATTCTATCGCTTCTATGCCTAGCTAAGGGCGTTAAACAATAGCTCTTGCTGGGAGGCAACCCAATGAATTTATCTTTTCCTTTCTGTTTTGTTGCGTCCACACTTTCATAATTCTGTTGTGATTGTGTGTTTTGTGTTTCTTTTTGTGTTTGACCCAAGCAAAGCCTTTATGACTAGTCTTGGTAATGGTTGTTTGATCTTGCTGGAAAAAGACACAAACTTTTCGCTCACGAGATGATTTTTAATTTTTATTCAGAAAGAGCTTTTGATTTTATTCTATTTTCTTCTGATAGATATGCTTTTTTCATAGGACGTCGTAATTTTTCATATTTTTTGAGGTACCAGAAGTATACAAAGTATACAGATTGCTACAGACTGGTCTGTTTTTGACAAATTCTGTTTTTGTTGAGTTGGTTGCTTGTTTTGATGAAACTATGGTTAGTATCGAGGGGTAATAGCCATGGGAAAGTGAGAATACAGTAGCCCATCATCAGTATAGATATAATTCAAGTTTGCTACAGTACCAAAAGAAGTGGTAGTTTGTTTTCTTGTACTAACTCTATCACAAGTTTCTGTTTAAGTTTTGTGTTGTGAAGTTTTCAAGTTTTGGGTGATGTTCTCATGGACAAAGAGATAAGGAGTGGAAAGATCTCAAGCTTGGGGATGCCCAAGGCATCCCAAGCCAAATTCAAGGACATCAAAAAGCCTAAGCTTGGGGATGCCCCGGGAAGGCATCCCGCCTTTCGTCTTCAATCCATCGGTAACATTACATGGAGCTATATTTTTATTCACCACATGATATGTTTTTTGCTTGGAGCGTCTTGTATCTTAAGAGTCTTTTCTTTTGGTTGTGTCACAATCATCCTTGCTGCACACCTTTTTGAGAGAGAGAGACATGCACTCATCATGATTTTGCTAGAATGCTCATAGTGCTTCACTTATATCTTTTGAGCTAGATACTTTTGCTCTTGTGCTTCACTTATATCTTTTCAGCTAGATACTTTTGCTCTCGTGCTTCACTTATATCTTTAGAGCATGGTTGTGCGTGACTTGGTAGTTGGCTTATGCTATGAAAGTAGTCCCAAATGTTCTAGGTACCCAAAGAGGATGCTAAAACCTCCATCTTCATGTGTATTAAGTAGTAAGATAAGTTTCGATTCCTCTTAATTAGTTTTGAGATGTGGATTCGGTAATATTGAGAGTTATGTTAGTAGGGTGTTGTGAATCTAGAAATACTTGTGTTGAAGTTAGTGATTCCCATAGCATGCACGTATGGTGAACCGCTATGTTAGGAAGTCGAAGCATAATTGATCTATTGATTGTCATCCTTTTGTTGAGGTCGGGATCGCGCGATGGTTTACACCTACCAACCCTTCCCCTCGGACTATGCGTTTAGCACTTTGTTTCGATTACTAATAAAAACTTTTGCAATAAGTATGTGAGTTATTCATTACCAATGTGAGCCCATGGTATATATGAACTTTCACCTTCCACCATTGCTAGCCTCTCTAGTGCCGCGCAATTCTCGCCGGTGGACAAACCCACCAAATTCCTTCCTCAAAACAGCCACCATACCTACCTACTATGGCATTTTCATAGCCATTCCGAGATATATTGCCATGCAACTCCGACCGTTCCGTCTCATGACTTGTGCCGTCACTCTCATATTTCCATTGCATGATCATAAGATAGCTAGCGAGATGTTTCAATGTCATACGCCATGCTAGATCGTTGCATATCCCGGTACACCGTCGGAGGCATTTCCTATGGAGTCATGATCATTGTGATCTTTGAGCTGTGTGTAAATAAAAGTGTGATGATCATCATTATTAGAGCATTGTCCCATGTGAGGAAATGAAAAAAAAGGCCAAAGAGCCCCCAAAAAAGAGAAAATAAGAGAAAAGAAAAAAAAGAGGCCTAAGAGCCCAAATGAAAAAAGAGAGAAAAGAGAGAAGGGACAATGCTACTATCTTTTTCCACACTTGTGCTTCATGTTAGCACCATGTTCTTCATGACGGAGAGAGCTTCTTGCTCTGTCACTACCATATGCTAGTGGGAATCTTCATTATATAACTTGGCTTGTATATTCCAATGATGGGCTTCCTCAAAATTGCCCTAGGTCTTCGTGAGCAAGCAAGTTGGATGCACACCCACTAGTTCTCCTCTTGAGCTTTCACATACTTATAGCTCTAGTGCATCTCTTGTATGGCAATCCCTACTCATCATTCACATTGATATCTATTAATGGGCATCTCCATAGCCTATTGATACGTCGAGTCAATGTGACCATCTCCTCCTTTTTGTCTCACAACCACCGCCACACTCTATTCCACCTATAGTGCTATATCCATGGCTCGCGCTCATGTATTGCGTGATAGTTATAAAAGGTTTGAGAAAGTAAGAGTGCGAAAACAATTACTTGGCCAATTCCGGGGTTGTGCATGATTTACATTAGTTGTGTGAGGATGATGGAGCATATCCAGACTATATGATTTTGTAGGGATAACTTTCTTTGGCCTTGTTATTTTGAAAGTTCATGATTACTTTGCTAGTTTGCTTGAAATATTACCGTTTTCATGTCAATAGCAAACTATTATTTTGAATCTTGCGGATCTGAACATTCATGTCACGTGAAAGGAGTTGCAAAGGACAACTATGGTAGGTAGCATTCCACATCAAAAAATCATTCTTTATCACTTCCCTACTCGAGGACGAGCAGGAGTTAAGCTTGGGGATGCTTGATACGTCTCCAACGTATCTATAATTTTTGATGGTTTCATGCTATTATCTTGTCAAACTTTGGATGTTTTGCATGCCTTTTATATATTTTTGGGACTAACTTATTAACTCAGTGCCATGTGCCAGTTCTTGTTTTTTCCATGTTTTTGACCCCTTTCAGAGGAGATTTTGAAACTGAGTCCAAACGGAAGAAAATCCCCGAAAAGATTTTTTTTTGGAACGGAAGAAGATTGGAGAACTTAGGAGCCAAGGCAAGGGAGCCCCAGGGGCCCCACAAGCCCCCACCCCACGGCCAGGGGGGGCGCGCCATCCAGGCTTGTGGGCCCCCTGGAGGTCCCCTGACGTAGGTCTTTCGCCTATATAATCCCATAAATTCCAGAAAAAATCAGGAAATCAGCGCAATCACTTTTCCGCCGCCACAAGCTTCTGTCTCCGCAAGATCCCATTTGGGGCACGTCCTGGTGCCCTGCCGGAGGGGGCATTCGAACACGAAGGGCTCCTCCATCAACACCATGACCTCTCCGATGATGCGTGAGTAGTTCACCATAGACCTACGGGTCCATAGCTAGTAACTAGATGGCTTCTTCTCTCTCTTCGATTTTCAATACAAAGTTCTCCATGATCTTCATGAAGATCTATCCAATGTAATCTTCTTTTGCGGTGCGTTTGTCGAGATCCAATGAATTCTGGATTTATGATCAGATTATCTATTAATCTTATTTGAGGTTCTTATGATCTCTCTTATGCATGATTTCATATCCTTGTAATTCTCTTCGAGTTGTGGGTTTTGTCTGGCCAACTAGATCTATGATTCTTGCAATGAGAGAAGTACTTGGTTTTGGGTTCATACCGTGCGATGACCTCACCTAGTGCCAGAAGGGGTAGCGGGGCACGCATCGTGTTGTTTCCATCAACGGTAAAAAGATGGGGTTTTCATCACTGGTTTGAGATTATCCCTATACATCATGTCATCTTCCTTAAAGCGTTACTCTGTTCGTCATGAACTCAATACACTAGATGCATGCTGGATAGCGGTCGATGTGTGGAGTAGTAGTAGTAGATTCAGAAAGTATCTGTCTACTTGTCTCGGACGTGATACATATATGCATGATCATTGCCTTAGATATCGTCATGACTTTGTGCGGTTCTATCAATTGCTCGACAGTAATTTGTTCACCCATCGTGATACTTGCTATTTTGAGAGAAGCCTCTAGTGAACACAATGGCCCCAAGTGTCTACTCCACACCATATTTTCAGCCTTACACTTTTTACTTCGTTGCACTTTCCGCCTTCAGATCTCACTTTGCAAACAATCTTGAAGGGATTGACAACCCCTTTGAAGCGTTGGGTGCAAGCTTGTTTGTGTTTGCGCAGGTACTCCGGACTTGACGAGACCCTCCTTCTGGATCGATACCTTGGTTCTCAAACTGAGGGAAATACTTACTGCTCCTGTGCTGCATCACCCTTTCCTCTTCAAGGGAAGAACCAACGCAAGCCCAGCCTCTATCAACGTGTCAACTTCTGGCGCTGTTGTCTGTGGGATAGCATCTAACACGCTGGTTTCCTCCTCCCCGAGATAGAGGAGGAGATCGTGGCGTCTACAACGACAAGCGAGGCGCGGTGCGGCATGCCTTTGCGATAGAATGGACTGGAGTGAGCGGCTGCTCACCAGAGGTTCTTGGGGACGATGATGCGGATGGGGCTGACGGAGGAGGTCGCAGGTTCGCGGCACACGGAGCCCGACGACAACGACGTCCGGTCGGGGTTGAGGGGAACCTCCCGGCCAGCTAGTGCCGAAAATCAAACGAGAGGGGCACCAGGGACGCCATGGACATTCCGAAATTAGGAGGCGGGAGGAGGGAGTTGAGGGGAAGCCACCGGTGACGATGACGACGACGGAGAAGGCCGGCGATGGCTCTACCTCTCTGAAGCTCTCTGGTTCTTTCTCAAAGACTCACCTGCAGGGGGAAGGAGGGAGAGAGAGGAGATGGCGGTGATACGAGGGAGAAGAGAGAGGAGAGGGGAACCCTAGGGGGTGCTCCATTTATAAGGGGAGAGCTCGGGTGCGTGGCCACCATGGCCATGTTCCCCTGCCCATTGAACTTTTACCTTGAGAGGGGGAGGACAACGGGAGGAAGAAAGCAACGGGGAGAGAGGTTGTGAGTGGGAACACCTCCGCTGTCCACGCTCGACTTACCAACGAGGGGGAGAGCTGGGCTGGTTACAGCGCTGCGCGGGGCTGCTTGCTGGGCCGGGGAGAGAAGGAGGCCTAGGAAGCTCGCCCTCTCTCTCGTGAAAAAAAAGCCTTTACCTTATTATATACTCCCTCTGTTCCTAAATATAAGTTTTTTAGAGGTTCCACTAGAAAACTACATACAAATGCATAGAAACATATTTTAGTGTGTAGATTCACTTATTTTATTCTGTATGTAGTCCACTAGTTAAATCTCTAAAAGGACTTATATTTAGGAATGGAGGGAGTAAACAACAAAACAAAATAAAAGGCGAGGGAAGATGGAAATGTTTTTGAGAAAACTAATAATAGATTTGTACTTACAAAATAATGCCCTGATTTATAAAAATAGTTTCAGTATTTTAGAGCAAACAAATAAACACATATAATTAACATTGGAGCCTGTTTTTGCAAAAGCCACAAAAGAAAATTTCCACACTTGACCAAGTGTCACTTTGAAAATACATAACGAAATATTAGTTGAAGGTGCAACATTTTTAATAGATGAATTGAGCAAGTTGTAAACCAGACATAACTCAAATTGAAATAAAAGGGGGTTTTCGTATAGTTCTCAAGAAACTACTTTTGTTGGGATCGACACCACACCTGCAAACACACCTCACACACAAACACTCAGATAGCATTTCACAAGCATGACTAGCAAGGCATGATGCAACTTATGAAATGATGGTTATGATGCCATGATGCAACTTGTGAAATGATGGTTATGATGCCATGATGAATGATGAGTCATGAAGCACAAATTTTATTAAAACCAATGCATGGGGGCAAGCTTGAATGGTTCAACATGGAATGCATTATAAATAAGGCAAGGGGTGCACTTGGGGTGTTACAACTCTCCCACACTACAAGAGGATCTCTACCTGAGATCTAGGATTGAAATAATTCAGGGTACTCGGAACGGAGAAGGTCCTCGTGTTCCCAAGTGCCTTCTTTATCGAAATGTTGTGACTATTGGACTTTGAGGAATTTGATAGACTTGTTGCGAGTCTTGTGCTCGATCTCTCCGAGAATGGTAACTGGACGCTCATGATAGGAGAGGTCTCAATGAAGAACTATGTCTTGGAAGTCAACTATACGCTTAGAGTTTTGAAACACCTCCAGTGCCGAGAGATGTGAAACTCATCATGCACATTGGAGAAATTGGGTGAAAGCTCTAACTGATAAGCAAGGTCACCACTTTTCCCAACAATCTTGAAAGGGCCCACGAAGCATGGAGCAAGGTTTCCTTTGATGCCAAAGCACCGAGTGCCCTTCATGGGAGACACTTTGAGATAAGCAAAATCATCAATTCGAAAAGTCATGTCATGATGCTTGCTATCATAGTAGCCCTTTTGACGGGATTGAAAAGCTTTGAGATTACCCTGAATTACGCGGCATATTTCTTCTGCTTCAGTGATCATGTCATTCCCAAGAATGTGATGCTCACTAGTTTTATACCAATTGAGCGGGGTACGGCACTTCCTGCCATATAGTATCTCAAAAGGTCCTTGGCTGAACTTGCTTGATAACTCTTGTTGTATGAGAACTCGGCAAACGGGAGGCGGTATTCCCACTTCTTGCCAAAAGAAATCACACAAGCTCTCAACATATCTTGAAGAATTTGATTAACTCTCTCCACTTGACCACCAGACTGAGGATGGAAGGCAGTACTGAAACGGACCTTGGTTCCCATCGCAGTCTAAAAAGAATCCAAGAACTTGGAAGTAAAGATGCTTCCCCGATCTAAAGAAACGATAATTGGAACACCATGCAAAGAGACTATCCTTGAAGTGTACAGCTCTGCCAGCTGAGCTGCCAGATAGACTCTTTGACTGGGATGAAATGAGCAACTTTATTCAACTTATTGACGACCACAAAGAAGACATCGTTTCCCCTCTTGGACTTAGGAAACCTAGTTACGAAATCCATCTCCACTTGATGAAATTTCCAATCGGGTATGGGCAAAGGTTGGAGGATACCTACTGGATGTTGATGTTTCTCCTTCACTCTACGACACACATCACACTCGTTCACGAACTAAGCAATCTCATATTTCATGTGAGTACACTAGAAGGTTTGCTTTAGATCCTGATACATCTTAGAACTGCCTGGATATATCGAGAGGAGGTAATTGTGGGATTCATCCATGATAAGTTCCTCAGATCTCCTTTTGGAACCACAAGACGGTCCTGGAAGAACAAAGTATCCTTATCATCAGCATGAATCACTTATATTCGGAATGCTCTTTGCCAATCCTATCTTCACTTTCTTCACCATAACATTAAGAACTTGAGCTTGGCGAACTTGGTCCTCCAAGGTAAGAGAAATCTGAAGATTAGCAAGAAATTCCCGAGGCACTACTTGAAGGTTGAGCTTCCTGAAAGATTTAGAAGGATCAGGCTGGAATGGCTTGACAATGACTGTTGCAGTAAGCCTTTCTTCTCAAAGCATGTGCAATCAAATTTTCTTTGCGTGGAGTATAGCCAATGCTTGGATTGTAATCTTGGATCATCTCCACCCAATGAGTTTGACGAAGATTGAGATTCGGTTGAGTGAAGATGTATTTCAAACTCTTGAGATCGGTGTAGACTTCAACCTATCTTCCCAACAAGAGGTGTCTCCAAGTCATCAAAGCATGGACCACTCCCTCCAACTCAAGATCATCAGTGGGGTAGTTTTTGTCACTTCGCTTCAACTGCCTAGAGGTATAAGCTACCACTTTATTCTCTTGCATCAGAACACCACCAAGAACTTGGAGAGATGCACCATAGAACACTTGGAAAGGCTTGTAATCATGAGGAGGAATGAGAACTAGAGCTGAGGTGAGCTTCTCCTTGAGTGTATTGAGAGATGCACCACAGAACACTTGGAAAGGCTTGTAATCATCAGGAGGAATTAGAACTAGAGCTGAGGTGAGCTTCTCCTTGAGTGTATTAAAGGCCAATTCACACTGTGGAGACCAAACATATTGCACGCTCTTTCGAAGAAGGTTAGACAAAGGCTTAGCAATCTTGGAGAAGTTCTCAACGAACCTTCTGTAATAGCTTGCAAGCCCGAGAAAACTTCGAAGCAGCTTCACATTCTGAGGAGGCTCCCACTGAAAAATGGCTTGAACCATTTCAAGATCCAACTTGATGCCCTCGGCAGAGATAATGTGCACAAGGTACACCACTTCATGGAGTCAAAACTCCCATTTTGAGAACTTAGCATAGAATTTGTGATATCTTAGCTTATCAAGCACAAGCCGGAGATGTTCTGCATGTTCTTCCTCACTTTCAGAAAAGACCGGCATGCCATCAAGATACACAAAGATAAACTCATTCTTGAAGGGAGAGAAGACAGAATTCATCATCTGAGAGAAAGTCGGGGGAGCATTGGCGAGACCAAAAGACATCACTGTGTACTCGTAAGAGCCAAAGCTTGTCCAGAAAGAAGTCTTGGGAATATCTTCTTCGCGAATGTGGATGTGATGATAGCCCCTGTGAAGATCAAGCTTAGAGAAAATCTTGGCCCCTTTCAATTGCTCAAAGAACTCATTAATTTTGGGAAGTGGATACTTGTTCTTGATTGTCTTCTTATTGAATGGACGGAAATCGACACAAAGTTGGTCCGTGCCATCTTTCTTCTTGACAAACGGAACACCACAACCCCAAGAAGAAGAACCTCGTCTGATTAGACCAAGACATTCTTGTTCATCAAGTTGTTTCTTCAACTCTTTCAGCTCTTCGGGACCAAGCTTATAGGGATGCTTGCAAACCGGTTCAGTTCCACGCTCGAGTTCAATCACAAACTCTACTCGCCGGTGACGAGGCATTCCTAGTAATTCTTCTAGAAAGACATCTTCATACTCACAAATGATAGGAACTTGAGGAATGGATGAAATTTCACCCTTCTCGTTCATAGAGAATAGATGAATTGTGTCATCGCGAGCCTCGAAAATGAGCACGTCTTCAGAAGGATGAGTCAATTTGACTTCTTTGGCTTCACAATCAATAAAGTCCTTGTTCATTGCCAGAAAATCCATGCCAAGAATAAGATCAATATCAGAATTACCAAGAACAATTGGAGAAGCAAAAAAAGAATAACTGCCCAGCTTGACAGAAACATCTGGAACCACCATACTTGAATTCATGATCTTAGTGGGAGATACTATCGAAAGAGGTTTTTGGCAAGTCACGAGTTAAGAATCTGTGCTTAAATGAGAAAGGCCTTGAAATGATTGAATGAGATGCACCAGTGTCAAATAGAAATTTTGCAGGAATAGAATTGACAAAGAGATTACTCATGATCACATCTGAGGAGTCCTCTGCTTCTGCTGCATTCACATTGTTCACCCTTGCGTACTTGGGATTATGCTTCACCATTGCATTGCGTGGGGGCTTGATTGGAGGAGGCATAATATGCTACCGGCTGGTACACTTGTTGGAGTAATGACCCTTCTGACCACACTTGTGACAAGTCACCTCTGATAGGCGGAAGGAAGTGAGGTGGAGGAGCTGTTGACTTAGGCGGACGAGATTTCTACTGGGAAGCTGGGTTGGGTGGGTGGGAAGATCCATGACCACCAGACTACTTAAACTGTTGCGGCCGATGAGGTAGAGGAGGAACCTAGAACTTCTGGTGCCTTGGGACAATGTGAGCTGAGGTCGAACACGAATTGGAGTCCCTCAAGTGCTTCCTTGAGTTTTCCACCCTAAGGAAAGCTGACTTAACCCTGAGCCCCAAGTTATAGAACCGATCAAACTTAGGAGGGTCATGCACAACAAGAGAAAGCCACAAATCTTCCTTCAGACCAACTCGAAACTAATAGATCTTGCTCTTCTCGTCCGGAACAACCTAATTTGCATTGCATGCAAGGTTCTGGAACTCAATGTTGTAAGTGTACAGAGATGACCTTCCTTGCTTTAGACACGTGAACTTCTCACGCATGCCCTCAACAAAGCTTTCCAGAATATGACGAGCCCTGAAATCACAGCAGAAGTCATCCCAACTGATCAGACGATCACCTGTGGAATCCGTGAGTTGCTGCCACCATTCGGCTGCCTGCCCCTTCAGCTAGCAAGTAGCAAATCTGACATAGTCCTCAGGCCTCACATTGCTTACTCATGTCATGTAGCCAATCATCTGCATCAAATGGCTGCTCACAAGAAGTGAAGGACTTGGGCTGGTTTGCCAGGAATTGATTGAGAGACGCAATTTGCCGCTGATTGTTGAAATTCCACTTCTAGCCTTGGTTCCTTTCTTGCATAATTTGAAGCAGCATTTGAGTCTTTGCGTTGATCGCAGCCATCAAAGCCTGCCACACCTCTAGAGGAGGAGGAGGGGGTGGTGGAGGTTTTGAGTGCTCCCCATCACGACCCAAGTTCTCACGAGTTGCTGGAGCCATCCTTGAGACGAACAACAACATTAGACCATAGATTAAAGATGAAGGTGATAAGCTGAATCAAAGGACTGAAATATTGCAACATAAAGTCTTAGCAATTTGTAGTCGTATTAGAGTTAGTAAGAATGCTTCCACAAAATTTATTGTCGACAACATATGATTCGAAAGTCACTTGCAATTGTCAAGATTGAGCTAGAATTGCTCGGAACAAATATATATCCCAACATGCATCTGGGGAAGAATTTCCTAGGTGACTAATGGAATTCCCACGTAAGAACTCCCGAAACTTTCAGTAATGCAATCGGGTCGACAGATACAAGGAGCAAACTTCACACAATTCCGAACATGATACTCCGCTCCAAAGTATCTCATCCGTCAACACATAACTAGAGTACCGGAAACTCATCTATCTCGGACCCTCGAAAACACAAAGATACTAAGTATGGGAGTACATCCGAACTCCCTCCACAAGTACTGGGAATGTCGGACTCCTCTCGCCAATACAAGTATCGAAGAAATTTAAAACATCCTCCGTCCTGAGATAATAAGAAATCTGAATGATCATGATGTGCACAAGAATCCCGTGGAGCTCAACCCCCCGGAAGAAATCAAATCAGACAGGAGGCACCAAGACAGAACTCCGTCACATCTGTATCATATAGATTCCAAAATATCCGGGTGATCCTAAAATTTTTGAGAGAGAAGAGGGGTAGAATTAAATTTCCTAAGTCGCGAACCTCACCAGAGCAGGGAAGAGGAGTAAAAATAAACCTACTCTTCGATATAACTAAGACTCAAAACAGTTTTTACTAGACTCAACGTAGCCAAGTTCGATCAATCAAAGGGTCCTATGGACGTATGGCTCTGATTACCAACTTGTAACATCCAAGATGCCACACTTTCCTTATTGAGGCCTCGTCCCCAAATATGGAAAGTATCGCATCTTGGATGTTATAGTGTGCCACCCTCAAGCGTATTATGGGGATGTTGGGAACATCTGATAGACACGCTTTTGATAACTACTTGATAGTTTAGTGCGTCATGCTTTATGACTTACAATTGAGGCTCCAAAGACATTTTGAATGTAAAGGAGCATATGAGATGATACAAGAGCTGAAATTGGGATTTTAGGATCATGCCTGTGTTGAGAGGTATGAGACCTCCGATGTGTTTTGCCTACAAGATGAACAAGAATAGCTCGATCGATGAGCATGTGCTCAGATTGTCTAGGTGCTACCATCGCTTGAATATAGTGGGAGTTGATCTTCCAGATAAGATAGTGATTGACATTGTTCTCCAAGTCACTGCCGCCAAGCTACTAGAGCTTCGTGATGAACAATAACATGCCAGGGATGGAGATGATGATCCCTGATCTAGTCATGATGTTTTACACCACGAAGGTAGAAATCATGAAGGAGCATCAAGTATTGATGGTTGGTAAAACCACTAGTTTCAAGAAGGGCAAGGCAAAGAAAGGAAAACTTTGAGAATGGCAAGTGAGTTGTTGCTCCAATGAAAAAACCCAACATTGAAACCAAACCCAAGATTTAGTGCTTCTCTTTTGAGGGGAACAATCATTGAGAGCGGAACTAACCCAAATGGTAGGCAGATAAGAAGGCTCGCATTGTCAACACAAGTATATTTGTTATACATGTTATTCACGTGTGCCTTACTAGTGCTTGTTGTATCTCCTGGATATTTCATACATTTCAGTTGCTAATATTGGTAACTCAAAGCAGGAGTTGCTGAACAAAACAGAGACAAGCTAAGGGTGAGGTTGTAACATCCCAAAATTATAAATTTTGGAATGTTAATATAATTATTAGATTGATTGTTTGTTTGTTTGCTGAGTGATTGAAACTTGTGTGAAATTTGAAACTTTTCGAAACTTTCGAATGAGAGGGAATAAAATGACTTTCCCCTTCTCCGGTGAATTCAAATTCAATCTTTTAAAAGCAAAGAGAGAAGATGACATGACTTCTTCAACTATAAAGAATTTGAACGGAGATATTTGCATTGAATTCTTTTGCATTTCCATTCCTTTTCTCCGTGCAACAAAATGCCGGGAAATACATTCTAGAGCGGAGGAACATGACCCTCGAACCCACGCGCATTTTGAAAGTTAATTGAACCCACAAACTTAGAGGGTCATTTGAAAATTATTTTTGCAAAAAGAAATAATGCTTTTAGGGAATTTTGGAAAAATAATTTTTTGTGAAGTTTTTATTTTTGCCGTGGAAAAATGCCCATCATCTATATTTTATTTTTCTGATAATTTTAGTATATAAAAAACTCTTTATTCCGAATTGATTTGATTTCCTTTTTAACGTTTTAGTTTCCTAGTTTTGAAAATAGGAAGGAAATCACTTTTATTAGGAATACCTCCTGGCCCATTAAAACCTTTCCCTATTTTGGCCCAACACACATCATCTCCTACCTCCATCTCTTCTTCACTTGACAGGAAACTTACCTTCCATGGAGAGGGAGATCCCCACCTCCGGGATTCGCGAAATCCTTTCCTTCCTAGCGCCTCCCCTCGCCTCTATAAGAAGCCCCACGTCCTCCTCGTTCCATTCCCGTTGAAACCGCCGCCTCTCCTCGCCTCTAGCTCGCGCACCCCTCGTCGGAGTTCTCACCGGAAAACTTGCCAGAGAACTCCTCCATCGCCCCCCCTGCACCCTTTCCCCCTGCCGAGCCTACCTCACCCCGCCACCACCTCTCCCCACCACCTCGGCCCCCTCCACCGCCACCCCCTTGCCACCCTGTCGCCCCACCCTTCGGTTCCTCCCCTGGAACCAGCGACCAGCACCACCAGCAGTTTTTCCCTACCTCGCCCCCCTACAGCCCTCCCCCTCCACCGCGCCACCACCACCACCCCCCCCCCCCCCGTGGAGCCCCCACCTTCGCCCCCTTCCCCACTCCCGCCGGCCCCTCCCCACCCCACCGGCACCCCACCCCACCTCGACCAGGAGGCCAGCAACTCCCAGCCGAGGTAATCTCCCTCCCCTCTCTGTTCTTTCTCTTTTCTTATTTTGTAACCGTTAGATCTTGGATATATGGTTTAGATTAGATCTAGGGATACCCCTTTGGTTTAGAGTAGAAAAAGCAGCGGTTTTAATTCACTTATGTATTAGCCAGCATGTTTTGCTTAGCTTCGGCCGTTTGCTCCTAGCCATGCAACAAACGTCCTCCGCAGCCTATAGTAGCATGCCACGTGTACCCCCTATTTGTAGATAGTTAGCTTCAGTTTTTTTTGTCTAAATTGCAAAAACAGAAAGTTTATGTTTTGTTTTGGCCACAACTTTTGATCCCGAAGCCCAATGACATTGATTCTTTTTCCAGTAGCTCACAAATTTCCTGTAGTTTTTAAAAACATATAATTTGTTTATGTTTGAAATTTTCAAATGTAAGTTAGATCAGATTTAGTTTAAACCTTGTTTTGCCTATTCCAGGAGTTTAAAAATAGCTTTTAATTTGATTTCCTTTTGGTACTGATCACTAGTGATCTTATGTATCAGTGGTAGAAAGTTCATATTTGTTTGAGTATTTTAGCTCCCTGTTTCATGTGAAACA
Source organism: Hordeum vulgare subsp. vulgare (assembly GCF_904849725.1). NCBI lineage: Eukaryota > Viridiplantae > Streptophyta > Magnoliopsida > Poales > Poaceae > Hordeum > Hordeum vulgare. Next base: position 243,273,504 of record NC_058521.1, on the reverse strand, counting down.
ATTTCCTTTTCTATTTTTGTTTTTAAAATATTTCTTTATTATTTCAGAAATCTTATTGTTTTGTTTATGTTAGTTAACAATAGTTTTGCAACAAGTTTTATTTTATTTTTATTTGTTATCATGAAATCAATTCTAGTTCCTTAGTAACTTGCAATTGGTTTCACCACTGTTTCAAATCCCGTTTGGGAATACTTTCAAAAGGTTTTGTGAAAAATACTTTATTTTATCTTAGTTAGATTTATATCTTAGTTCCTTGTTATTATTTTCTGTTAGACAAAAACTATTTAGTGTTTGATGTAGTAGAAGACTCCTAGCTTTAGTGAAGTTTCTTTCGGATTTCCTATTCGCTCTCTCTTTTGTTTTGATTGCTAGAATGATTGCTAGTATGAGTGCTTATGTGAATGATATGTTTGTTATATAGATTTCATCGGAGAGTGACGAGTAGTCTATCAAGTTATTTTCTCGAGAAATTCTTCTTCGTCAACATCACCAGGCAAGTCACTTTGATCATACTATCGCCTATGTTTTATGCATCGTAGTTCTACCATCCTATGCCCAATTGAATGCTGAGTAGGTACTTGGAAAATTTAGTATAGATTGTAGTATCATGTGGTAGGCACACAACAACCCCGATACTTGGCCCCGGGACGACAAATTTCGTATTGCTATGCTTGAGTAGACGGGATTTCGGTTGAGTGCATAAAACGAGTTATGCGAGGTTGATTAATAATCAAGACCGGTTAATACAAGATTTTCAAGACGTCGGACGCAATGCAACTCCGGGTGAAGGACGGTTGATCCGCTCCCTGGAGAACCCAGTGGATGACCCGGGATGCTGGAGAGGCCATGACATCTTGCAGAAAGCTTCACCCAGGCTCAAAGAGACGGACGGATATTTTCAAGACCCAAGGCTTACCCGCACAGCCACAAGTCATTATGGGCTCTGGCTTGGTTGGACAACGCGGCGACTCTGGACAGGCGGTGCTAGCAGATGTAGAAGAACGGTAGGAATGGATGGGCACCGACAGGGATTCAGAGGGACCCGTTGCGAGGACATACTCGGATGCGATCAAATCTTGTGGGGAACGTGTGCAAAACTCTCCAGAGTACTCAAACCTAATCGATTAGCCATGTCCACGGTCATGGACAACTTGAGCCAAAGGAACTGAAGTTATCTGGATTTCTCAACACCATTAAATATATTTGATGAGGGTAATTATTGACAACTCGGGTACGAGAACTGGTTGGCGGAACCATCTCATTAACAACCAACAAAGTAGTAACTTTTTTCTTTTAGCCCCCTCTTGTTGTAGGAGAAAACTTGCTTTTCGCTAAAAAAACTTATAGCCCCACCTGCCATATATGCATATAGTATAGATGATTACTTTTCACCGATCTCTTATGTGACTTGCCGGCATATTCAATATGCTGACCTACACGGCTGCAACGTCTTATGTTGCAGATATTTTTCTTCGACGAGTAAGAGTACGATTCAGGGTTACGGTCTACACTCAACTTGCCGTTGGTGTTTATTGGGACTCCACTCCCTTGACTGCTTCCGCTGAGATATTTAAGGTATATATCAGTTTTACACTATTTACATGTGATTGCACTTTGATATATACATTGATGTACTGTGTGTGCCAGCATACTGATCCAGGGATGGCACAGAAACACAGAGGCTTGACTCATTTTGAGTCGGGTCGCTATAGAGGTATAGATGTGTGTTGGAAGTTTTTCCAAGGTTGACATGATCACCATTACACGCTCCATCTACCTTCGGGATTAGTGATAAACCTCAATAAATTTTATTCGTTGTGTGCGTTGACCATGAACATTATATTGATTTTTTATTGCAACACGATTATTGATGTAAGTTAGAGAATAATGGGTTATTTTTTTTACATGAATAACATCTTATATGATCAGACACCAAAGATGAACGGTTTATTGAATCTCAATCATAGTGATACACATGTTCACACTATAGGTGCCAAAAGATACAAAGTGAGTAATGATAGTACCACTTACTTGTGGCACTACCACTTAGGCCATATTGGTATAAAACGCATGAAGAAACTCCATGATGATGGATCTTTGGACTCACTCGATTTTGAATCGTTTGATACATGCGAACCATGCCTATTGGTGTAAACGCACTAAGAAACTCCATGCTCATGGATTTGTTGGACTCACTTGATTTTGAATCGCTTGAGACATTGTCACACCTTATTTTCACCTCACTTGTGTTTGCTGTCTTTCTTTCAAAATTTGGTACAAATTAAAACTTTTTAAGTGAATGCCATGAGTGCCTTGTTTGTCATTGTTGTATGTGTGCTAGTGAATAGATCTCTTAAAAAAGAAGTTTTCAAAATAATATTTCCTTTCAAAATCCCTTTTAATTATTTTGGTAAACCAAAACCTTGCTTTGGGGTTTCCACTGCAAGTCCTTGAATTTAAGGGACTGCCATCACCCAAAGATTTTATTTGGATTCCAATGTGATTATAACTCTTCAAAATCATTAAATAATTATTTTAAAAGTTACTTTCCTATTTTATTTATATGTTCATTTCTATGGCCACAAATGGTATTTCTGGGTGAAAAATTAATTTTCAACCATAGAAAAATCTCAGAAAACTTGGGATACTCACAGGACATATATTTTCCATACATAAGAGTTTCAACCCCTAGTCCAGTTCAAAATATTTGAGAAAACCTTTGAAAACCAATTCAGTTCGTTTTGATCATTTGCAATATTTCCAAAGGAAATATTCTCAATAAATTCCGAGAAAATTCTAGCATGTCCCACATACTATATTTGGTGATCATGCCAAGTTTCACCTCCATCCAGGGTGATTTTAATCATCAAATAATTCAGAAACCCTATGTGTCCAAAATCAAGTTGGAGCAACTCTACGTTGTGATGTTTGTCCATTTGATCTCAAACATTGCAAGAGTGCTCAATACATCAAATAATGGGATCATGCCGAGAATTGGATTTATGGGAATTGATTTACTCACATATTCTCATAGGAATGCACATCAACCAATTTGAGGGTATTTTCAAGTTTACATTGTCAAACTTGTCCAATGGAGCTCAAAGTTTGTAGAGCCTCCTAATCATGCCAAAAACGTAATCCTGTTAACTTTCAATGCATTTGGAGAAGGTTAACTTCTCCAAACATGCATCAAACACCTTCTGCCAGATTTCTAAAACAACATCTAGCAACCACCACACTCTGGACGCGCTACATGGGGAACCCGAGCCCTAGGGGACCAGCACCGGCCTCTTCTCGCCTCCCCCTGATGCCCCTCTTTGGCAACAACGACGGTCGCATCTAGGGTAGCGTCGGCCCCCTGTTCTTTCCCTCTCATCTTCCCTTGGCGACGCGTGCCCGCACGTGGCCTGTGACGCTCCGCCTGATTACCACTGTAGCCAGATGGTCGCCGTACACACCAACCCAGGAAATAGCTCTAGCATGCATGCTGACAACAAGTATCATGAACATAGGCATTTCTATTAATGAATATAAGAGTTTTACATGATGAACTACAAGGTGATGAGAGCAGAAAAAGATCTATCTAAGGCAGCATGGTCCTGGTGCGGCTTCAATCCATAGGCATCTGACTCGGTTACGCTCCTAGCCCGCGAATGGTCTGGCTTCTCGCTGACGGACGACAGATCCTTATGTGAACCTGGCCATGTTAAAAGCTGCTGAGTAATTTTGAATGTACTCGCAAGCAAACCAAAACTAACATATACACTAAGCAAATCAATCTATGGCATTCAAGCATGCATTTTTTATTAGAGCAATAGCAATTATCAAGGTATAACAGGATTATTCAGCAAGATAACTTGTAAAGTAAATGCGATAAGGTAAAGCATATTAGGTAAATGATTTATACTCCGAATATTCTCATGATCCAGTCTGAATCTGATCCACATCCAATCCAACTCATGTGGTCATCCGACCACTTATCTCATAGACATCCCATGGCTAGCATGTCATATACCGGACATCTTCTGATGTCTGCACAAGACGAGTTCTTCCATCATTATTATCACTGAAACGATTGACCACCTACTGAGGTATTCGAATAGGTTTGACACTCTGCAGAGGTTGCACACTTTACCCACACTATGGAGCACTAACCTCGTGATCCCATTCGGGTGGACCAGTGTTGTTCCAACGAAACCTGCCTGACCCGTGACCCTTTCATCGTACCACCGGCATTCATCCTTCCCCGGAGTCCTGCCCTGGGTGGCCCTGTGTCCTCATGACACCTGCCACTGTCGTGGCCAAACTAAACGGTCCCACCCAGGGACGGGTACCCAAACAACTCGACTCGGCTCACAGGATTATTACCACCTACCTGATCAGGGTAGCATGCGTGCATAATCCTCAATCTTTGGAGGTACCGGTGAAAGGTCACTTGATCAGCCCAAGTCACGGCCGTCCCATATCGGCAAATGTGGTTGCACGGATAAGACCGGACAGGTGACTCGAGATCAACCCATTAGGTTTTGTTTTAACAACATATTTATCAAGTATGGTTGTTACCAACAATAACTTAACATGATGATAATTATGCATGAAATAGCAATGCTAGAAACACCACCACCTATCTCTATATCACGAGTCATTAATAATACATGATGTAAATGAAGAGTTATTACTTTAAAATTACAAACTATAAATTAGACCCTCGGAACCCTCGCATAAAACCGGCAAATAAATCAGTAGCCACCAGAACGGTCTTTACAACAATGATCTGGGACGTTACTGGAATAGCTCAACCCCGGCTCAAGACGGCTGGAAAGCAGCACAGAGCATGAGGCGGTGTTGATAAAACGAATGTAGCAATTCCCTATGACAGCCAAAAATAGCTCAGATCATGGGGTCACTGCCACGGAAAGAAATTCAACAGCTGCCCGAGACGGCCGAAAAGCAGCTCAGAACACGAGCTAGCTGCTGACAAGAGAAATATAAAGTTGGCATCCACCCGGGATGGCCGAAAGAAGCTCAGACTCACGTGTGGTGCCATCATTGAAGGTAATGTGATCAAGGGTTCGTCAGAGTCACATACAGTCCACTACTACGCATACAATCACAAGCATATTAATTAAACATGCAGGAACAATACACAGCAAAGGTTTAGGGCATATGTTAGGTGTTCGGCTTGCCCGGGCTCGAAGAATACTCCCGGAAGAGGTGTGGAGAGTCCGCGGAAAGGATTGCCGGATACCGCTGTCTCTCCAAGGGAGCTGATTGGAGACAAGGGCAAAAGGGTCATTTTCACAGTGTAACCACCTTGTGAAAATGATACCAACAGGAAGAGCTCGACGAGACGAAGACGTGTGCTTTGGAATCACCCCAATCGGAGTCCCGAGCAAAACAATATAAGCATTTGAAGTGAAAGGACCATTCTTTAATTAAAAATATTTGCAATCGGGTCCTGAGAGCTTACCGCTCGCGCCTTCTCCAGAAATACGTTTTCCGTTGAGGGAAAGCGTATTTTCAAAAGTACACCTCCACTTACTCGGGTCAACGCCCAGCCTGGTCAACTCCTCGGCCGCTGACACACGTGGTCCTCCGCGCCCCTCTCTCTCTCCTCCTGGCTTCATCTTCTTCCTCGCGATGGGGAGCAGAGGAGCTCGAGCGCCGGATGAGGTCGCTGCCTCGGCGCCTGAGAGGACCGGCCAGCGAGTGGGATGGCTCGGCCGCTCCGTGCCGCACCCCAGGTGGCCTCCGCTTCACCCAAGAGGGCCGGTAGCGCCGTTGCCGCGGCTCAGGCACCGGTGGCCAGAGAGCTCCAGCGTGGACGGCGCCAGCAAGGCCCCACTGGCAGAACGGAATGGGGCGGCAGCTTCAAATACTCCGAGGGATTCCCGCACCCAAAGAGAAATGGAGGCGAAGGGCCTTGGGGACGATTCGGTCAACGGGGTTCGACGGCGACGCCTCGGCCATAGGAGAGGAGTGGAGAGCTCCAGCTTCAGAAGAGGGACTGGGGGCAAGGAGGCTACTGGGAAGGAGAGGGACTCGGGAAGCACCTTAAATAGGCTCGGGAGAAGGCTCTAGGCATCTCTCGCCGGTGACCGAAGCTCCAGGAACATTGTCATCACTCCAGTGGTCGGCAGACGCGTCCATGGCGAGGAACAGAGGGTGGGGGGGGGAATGACCGCACGATCACGAGCTAGCTATTCGACAAGGAGGGGACGCGAGAGGTAGAGGAAGTGGACGAGGCCGAGGGACCAAATGCAGAGAGCATGCATTTGGCGCACTCTGCCAGTGGTCGCCATGTGCACCACCATCTCTGGCACTTTCCTGCATGCCCAATCATGTCCAACAGCTCACTCACTACTCAAATGGATGAGATCAGGGTCTCGAATGAGCTGGGAGGCTCTAGGATAAGAGTGACTTGCACAAACATGATCTGACAGCAACCTGTTTGTGATCTTTTCTGGAATATTGGCTAAACAGAACATGCTGAATTTTGGTGTGTGGCAATGATTTACTAAGATGACTGCCTTGGCAAATTTCTAGGACAAATAACCCATCCTAGCTAGCACTTCCTTCACACCATGGTAAACTAGACAGAAACAAAGATGAAGAAGCTGGGTTCAAATGGCTACATGGATTTTGGTCATATTTTATGGAGAGGGCTAATTTGAATATATGGAGATGCTAGAAAAATTTCAGCTCATTTGGGAAAGCCTACATGGTACTTCCTTCACAAAGCTTCCAAATAGGTAAAAACTTAGGAAAATTTCTTGAAGAACATTGATAAAAGGGATTGAGTTGACTTTTGGTATTCATTAGTGATGTAACAATGTAAACCGCCATGAAAAGTTTCAGCTCAAGGAGATAACGGAATCAAGCACTTACTTTGCAAATTGCCCAACTGGACAGAATTGGCAAGTTGATTGTGTGCTCAAAATTTGAACTATGGAACTTGGGATCTTGATGTAAATGGGCAAGATATGGATAGGAGAAGATCCACAATTTATTTGGGATTTTTCCTGGGTACCAAAATGGTAGTTCCTTTAGAAAGTGCCCAAAATGCAATATTGGCATTAAATAGGAAAAGGCAATTTTCCTTTATTCAATGATGGCCAATATTTTATGGGAGCTCGAAATGAACACAAAGAATATCTCCAAAAGTTTTCATAAGCTTTGGAGATAGATAGCTATTTTCCTCGATTTAATTCGTTCATCTGTCAGAAAAAGGAATGATAAATATTTTTGCATATCCAAGGTTTAAAGATAAGGGATGATCATTGGGAAAAGTTTTGGGAGAAAACAGGGCAAAAGAAATTGTGGTTCCTTTGAAACTAACAAGATTAAGGTTTCCCTTCCCGTAATTCGAAAGGTAGGGTTTTGACGGTAAAACCCTGAGAAAAGTTCTTGGGTGGAAAGGTTGGACTGGTGAAAAATCTTTGGTTGGATTGGGAGGGCAAGGCTAGATAATCATCTTCACATACCCAGGAGTGAAAGAAATCCGATAACACCGAGAAAAATAACGGGAGTCAAATCTTGCAAATGAAAAAAGTAGGGAGCGAAAACTAGGGTGTTACAAACCTACCCTGCTTAAGAAAATCTCGTCCTCGAGATTTCCAGGCTTACCTCCCGGGGAAGGGGGACTTACCTGTGCGCGACTTGGATCTATTAGTTGTCCTGCCTTCATTGGTTCTCTGACTTTTTAACTGGCTCTTCGGAGGGACCAAGTGTTGTATTTGCACATAGCTCTCTTGAATCCTTCTCTTTCCTGTCAGGTGTACTCTTTGCTCTGATAGTAGTGTTGCAGAGTGGGGTAGTGGGTACTACCGACAAACATCTTAGTTCCAGGTCCTGGAAATATATGCTTTGGGCTTTATGGTAATGCTTTGTACCCTAACTGTCATGGGTAATACATCCTTTCCGGGTACCAGACTCACGTGCTCGTATGGGAGTGGCTTTCTTTTTGCCGTGTTAAAATGCTTAGTCTCGCTGCGTGTTCTGTTCTGATGTTTGCTTATGCATCCTGTCTTTGCCCTTAGGTGATCCATAACTAAAGGAATTCAGATGACCGAGCTATTGCTGCTATATCCTCAACTGAAATGTGAGGCATGGTCATGAAATGAGCATAGACAGTAATCTCTTATTCCAATGACGTCATGATGTCTATGAGTTGTTGCTGCTGGAGTGCCTTGAGGCATTTGATCTTAATTTATTGGTCAGATTCCGTTGCTAGGGGAGATGTCTCTATCATATATAGCTTCTGTAGTTCTTGTTGTGACCACTGAGATGTGCATAGTATGCCTATCACTTGGTGTATCCTTTAGAGCATAGCTTCTTATCTGGGTCGATGGCCCATATTCATGATGAGTGCGGAAAACTCACTTGTGACCGTCAGTAGTACATTGTTGTGGTCGCAAATGCGAGAGCCTGACAAGAACTGGTAATACCTCTATATCTGCAAAGTTGTATCTTGTTGTCCGTTACGGAGGTTGTTTGTCCACAACTTCTTTGGTTTTGAGGACTCCTTTGATGTACTTTTCATATCCGTCTATCACTATTTCTTGACTGTTTTCCTTGTGTGTTGGCTTGTTCTCACGACTTACTCATGCGTATCTCGTAGGGGTTACTGTGCTCATATTCTTCTTTTAAACATAGGGTCGATGTTTCTCCGAACACACTAATTCCCGTGTACGAATTACTCGCATGAATTGATCCGCTAGGCTATATATTCACGACATATGCGATTATAGGATAGATCCTTCCATCACCACTTGGTTCTAAGGCGGATGTGTGTCCGGACTAGTTCATGCTCCTGACAAGCTTCTTGTAGGCACGATGGTGTGTTGAAGAAGACTGAATTCCTTATGCTCGAAGCATTTGCTAGAGTAGTGTGCTAAAGAAGGCTGGTTATCATACCTCAGAATCTTTCCTTCATGTGGCTTGCTGTGGAAGGTCGGGTTCCTCATGCCAGAAACTTTTCGCGGTAGCCTGCTATGGGAGTGTCGTATCCCATAAGGATCTTTCACCGAGTGGTGTACCGAGACAGTGTGGTACCATCAGCTCTTTTTGGTAGCTTGTGGGGAAAGGCTAGGTTATTTATTCCAGAAGCCTTTTGATATGATGTATCGTCAGATCTAGAGATGGTCCTTGCTTCCCTTTCAAGTATCCAAAATTTTACCCATAGCAGAGTCACAACTTGATATATGCGATACCTTGCCTTAAGTTATTTCATTGGTCATGCACATCGCTTGTCCTTCTGTTGGTCTAGTTATTGTTTCTGTAAAGGTTGCACAACTGGTGCAGACCTGATGTTGAAAATTGATTCAGAAGGCCATATGTTCAAACCAGGTGTTGCCGATAATAAGGAATTGTTGGATAATTCCATTTGATTCAGCTAAGTTTCCAAGCATGCTAGGTGCTCCTTGATTCAGACAACCGTGAACTTATCCATATTCCTCGTAGACCTTGTTTACAGTGCCCAGAAAATTTTATATTTGCACCGATGAGCTTCGAGATTTTCCTTGAAATTTGTACCAATGTACCGGAGATTGTTGATGTCTTTGGTGCATTCACATTCTTGAAATATGTCCTTGGTGGGTGATAAGTGGTTCTTGGAGCTATTGAAAGAAAACTTCGGGTTCACCCCACTAACTGAAATAATCCTTGTATTCCGGACGGAATAGTTTGTCCTTACAGATGTACATTCTTGGTAGCTCATGTGACTGCTCCTTAGGCGTGATTGGTTCTGAGGCAAATTCTCTCAGGTATATTCTGGCTTTGTCTGTTGCACACGATTCTGCTTCTGACCCATTCTTCATTCTTGACAGATGAGGTGGTAATGTTCTGAATATCAGGCGATTGTCATGGCTTGTCTTTTGTTGAAATGGGGATTATTGGGTATTATCCAGGTTGCATGCTGATCTTCTTAGACAACTCTTCCAGATGGATCCAGTCGGAGCGAAACGAAACCGATGAAAGAATCGAGAACCGCGAAATACCAAAAAGCAAGTAAAGTTCAAGTGTTGCGGACCTTACACATGGCCAAGGATCCACTAGTATCACTAATATAGCGCACTCCATGCATCTCTAAGGATTTAGAAGCGAAACCACACAATGCTCCTGGTAGCACTGGTGTCAAGATACCACTACTTCCGTAGGGAGCATCACACTTGACGGAGGACCATAGCCAAAGTTGCTTAGTCAACGTTCCTACGGTTATCAGGGAAAGATTGAATTTATAAGTGTTTCCCAAAGGAAACTAGAGTAAGGAGAGAAATGTCATGGCTAGCAAGCAGGGGTAAGGATATCTGGTTGACCTAGGGGTTTCAGGGCTCATGGGTCATTGTCGGGTGCAAGCATTTCACACCGAAGGCAAGGCCCACGAGAGTTGGGGTCTAATGGAGCCGAAAACCTATGGGGTTGCCTTATGATCAATAGTAGCCGTGCCAAGTGGAAAAGATAGCTGAAATCCATCTGGGCTCCCTACTGAACACAAGACAGTGGGGTGTGACTAGGGTAATGTAACGACTAAGATGCGGTCCTTTCCGATTTAGGGAACGAGGCCCCAAAATGGAAAGAAGCGCACCTAAGCGTTTCGCAAGCACGATAACATAGCACATACATAATAATAGAATGACAAATAGGGACTCGTTTGCCATCTCATAGATAATATCAAAGTTTACAACACACATTTATTCAGACAAGGTAGTTCCGCTACGGACTACATAACATGAGAAAAGGCTATGCTACCCTGCATGCTTGCCCACGATCATGACCATGCCTCAGTCTTCTGGATAGTTCACATACGGGCGGTCATTCTCCTCATCGTACTGCCACGCCAGCTGCGTGCCTTCGGGATCACCTGTGTCGGGCGTACCTGTACCTATTGGGGTGTTGAAGTAATCTGTGAGCCATAGGGACTCAGCAATCTATGACCTCGGTGACAGAACTAGTCAAGATATTAGGTAAGGAAGGTTTAGTGTTTAGGCTGCAACATCCTAAGCATTTATGGTGGCTAACTTACGTAGAACAGATATAGATGGTGGTCTATACTAGCGGGCGAATACTAGCTGATCAATAAGTGATCCTGAACACCTACTTACATCAATCATAACCCCACCGTGTTCCCGATCGAACAGAGGTATTCGAAGGGGACAGTCACGGTTATGCACACAGTTGGCAATTTTATTAGATTAGGTTCAAGTTATCTATAATCGGATGTTAACAAATATTCCAAGTTGCCACATAACCGCGGGCACGGCTTTCCGAAAGATTAAGCCATGCAGGGATGAGCGACGCGTACAATTCCTGATAGAAATCTCTCAAGTTGCCCTGAGTTGGCCCCGCACAGTGCTCTAGTTTGGACCAACACTCATGAGGAGCACTGGCCCGGGTTGTTGATTAATTCCTCGGGTTAGCTATCCCCTATGCAAATTATTATTAAGTGATTAGCAAATTAACACCAATGTTGGGTCCTGCCGGACAAGTCTTAACACTACAGGATTTATCAAGGGGGTCCCCATAACAACCCCGAACGTGTTAGGAGCGATCAGTTATGGAATAAAACACCGGTAGCCGGAAACTATGGCGCCAATAACGGAACAAAACACCCGGCAAAAGGCTAGGCCTTCCGTTATTTACCAATTATATAGGTGCATTAATTAAATAACAGATTTAACATTATGATATCAAACTCATGTTATCACATGAGACAAAGCACCTACAACTAGCAACACTAACATTAGAAGCTGAGCAAAGCCTACTTAGCCATTCAATATTTGCTAGGAGGGGAAAATTGTTTGGGTTTCATGGAAATATCAGGAGGCAATTATTTCAGTGGTAGGTAGTGAGCATATGATGAAGGAAATGTGAATCTAGCATAACAAGTCTATAGATGGAATCAAGGTCATATCATCTTGCCTGTGATGTCCTCAGCTTGGAACTGCTCTTGTTCGTCTTGGACGTACTCTCCCGGATCCACGTAATCGCTCTCTGATCCCGGTGCTACCCAACAAAAAAATAGCATCCAATGAACAACAGAACAACAAGATGCAAGAAACACATGATGCATGAGATGAAAATGATCATGCATCTCTATTCTTGTCACTTGCACATGCATGAGAAGAAACTACAACTTCTGGACATAACTGCACTTTAAGCTATCTTGACATGCATGTTGATGACATGAACAGATGCATCACGCGAAAATAATGCAAAAAAATATAAAGAACGTTATGAACGGAGGTACGGATCAACCGGAAACAACGAAACAAGATACGGAGTTCTACGGATCAATTCCATCACCAACACACTCCAATGGCATGCTTATGGTATTCCTAGGTTGCCAAATCTGAAAACAAACAAGTATGTATGGGGTGGTGCAAAGAAACACACCACTCCATCAACTATGCACTCACAAGCATCAAAACATCAAAACTATACATTCTGTCCTAAACAGCATCATAGCAGTTTGACAGCTACATGCAAAGCACCTACAGCCACCCAAATGTGCCAAATAAGATATGTGTCAGAAGCTATTCAAAAGCTCTACAAGCATCAACACAAAGATAATACAAAGGAGTTACACACAGAAAGATCTACAGCTGCTAACTTGGACAAAAATTCTCAGATTCTCACTAGCTGTTTATGCTCTGAAGCATTTTGACAGCACCCAAAACAATATCTACAGGAAGCCAAATGGAATGAAAATTGACAGAGAGCTAGACAAACACAAAATCTACAACTTCCTAGCTGATTGCAGGGGCTGATTCCCAACACATGAACTTTTGCAAGCACAAATACCATGGAAGAAAATAACATCAGTTTCTCAGACTTATTGAAAATCACAGATTTACTGAAATTTTCAGCCACATGCCTAGTTTGACTAAGCAAAACTTGCACATATAAACTCCTAAGCATGAAACAACACCACCATGCTATAGAGGGGTTCACCCTCTACTGCCACAACAAGGAATCAACCTCTTGGGCTCATCACATCACATGAAACCAAGCTCTGATTCCACCATTGGATTCCTGGGATGATTCTACCCCAAAAACATATATAATACCTAGGTGCTTGCATAGAACAAAAGGGCACAAAGCTAAGATGAAAATCTACATGGAATCACATAGAGGTAAATAGTGCTTTATCACATGTGCTTCACACTAGATTATCACCTACACATCCATATGCACACACCCACAACTCCAATGGTGACATAAGGGTTTAGCACTCATGTATGTGTGCCATAGCACATCACCATTCACACACACATGCCTGAAGCATACACACACTCGCATACATACACTCACATCACTTTTACTATATCACACACTTACAAACTTGCACACAAGGGCTACTAAGGATATGCCATGCCTTGGGCATGTGGGTGTCACCACACACATGCACACACACTCACACACAACACCACATGCTAGTGAGCTTACCCTCACACCTACATGGACAAACTACAACACATATGCACTAGGGTGCTTGCACCACACAAGCACACCTCATGAGAGTTGCACCCCCTATATACACATGCACACCTACATGATCACCTACACACAACAAGCATAATCACATACATATAGTTGAAAGCACAATAAATACTAATATCACCTACACATGCATATCACACCACATGAATTCAAACCACTACACATGCATCACTACATGCTAGCAAAATAACTAGGGACACCTGCTGGTAGGTGGCAAGAAAAATTATCACACATGATGTCCTAGCAGGCCACAACAATTAGCATAGAAAACAAATGAAAAAAGTAAAAAAGGAAAGGCAAAAATAAAGGGTCTTGGGAGGGAATCAAACCCAGGAGCCCCTGTTCACCACGAGCAGCTAATACCACTAGGCTAGCAGCCCTTCTTCGACAGAGAAGGGGAACAGCGCAAGAAGGTCCTCCCTGTCGAGCTACTGCCCAAAATCACGAATTAAAAAGGGGTGTCGCACTAGGACTCGAACCCACACCCTCAAATAAACACACACACGTCAAACCACTCGGCCACGAACATGGACTCGACAGAACACAAGGATTTAAAAGGATAATCTACACAAGAGCCGCCATGCTCTGCTCTACACAGAGACGACGGCAGCGATGCTCACCGAAGTGGCCTCCTACTTCTACTGTTGTGCCAGCGGGGTTCATCAGCGGCTACCAATACCGTCACGTGGGAAGGCGTTGCCCTGAGCACCGACTTGCCCGAGCACACACACACAACGAATAACACATGCACTGCCGTACTCCTCTCCGATCAGAGAGGCCCGGCCATGAGCACCTATGCTGCATCTAATGAGGGGGAAGGGAGGAAGGAGCTAGGCTCACTGAGAGGAAGAAGAAGGGGGTGTCACGAATGGAGGGAGACGCCTGAAGACGACTGAAGAAGATCTAAAGAGGCCCTGCAGCAGAACCGACGCAGGGGCACGGGACCACCGGGAACACGTCGAAGAAGAGGTCCTGCCCGTCGGTGTGGTCGTGCCCCGACCTCACCGATGACGGGAATGGAACGCGGAGGCTTTCCTCGAGCTCCCGGACATATTTGCTGGCGCCGGAGCTAAGGGGGCACGCGGTGGCGTCGGCGGCGACCTACTGCTACCCTCTGCTACCCTGATCTACAACGAGCTTACCTGGGGGAGGGAGAAGGAGATGGAGGGGAGGTGGCGGCGCTAGGAGGGGGGACGCGGAACCCTAGGCAATAGGGCACGCACGCTGAGGATATAAGGCCGCAGATGGGACGCACGCCGTCAACTCCCTCGCACTCTCTCTAAAGCTTCTGACATAAAGCATGCACGGGGAAGACGCCGTCAGGAGGAAGGAGGTGGAGCGCACGGTGGGTTGCCGCTGGGGAAATCAGGGAGGAGAGATGGGCCTCGGGAGGGAAATGAGACCTATGCCGGCGGCAGGTAAGGGAGAAAAGAACCCCTCGGGTTTTATAATTAAAAACAACACCAGCAAATTAAATAATCTCCCAGGGAAACCTATGGCACCAAAATTAAAATAAAAATGCCCCTGGTCATAAGGGAATTATGACCCGTTTAAATAAAATATAAAAGGAATTTTTGGAGCATATAAATATTTACAAAACAGAATTTAATTGATCAGTTTTGTGAATATTTGCACCACTAAGACATTGTTTCAAAACAACAAATACATAGCATCACATCCACCACAATTCGTACTAAAGCATGGGCATTTTTGAAACAGGGATGGAGCAAGTGAATCTAGTGCTTAAGATAAATAGAGAAGGGGAAAGTTTTGAATCCTATTGCAATCCACATAGTGCTCCTACATTCAAATGCACTACCCCACATCATTTCACTTATCAACACATAACATCACACATCATCACATCACATACCACTACATCACATGGATTCACAAGGTACCAAACACAAAAGACATGGAATGATAAGGATGCATGCATGCAAAGGGAAACATGACAAGGTAAACATCACATGAAATAACACATGCATTGAGCTCTCATGGCAATGACAAGATGGACCCACATACAGAAGGTTCGAAATAAGGCAATTTACACTCTTGGGGCATTACAGGTAACCTATAGTCAGCCTCGATGCTCTGATACCATTTGTTGTGGCGCTCCGCTTGATTTCCACTGTAGCCAAACGTTCGCCGTACACACCACCACAGGAAATATCTCTAGCATGCACGTTTACAACAAGTATCATGAACACAGACATTTCTGTTAATGAATATAAGAATTTTACATGATGAACTGCATGGTGATGGAAGCGGGAAAAGCTCTATCTAAGGCAGCATGGTCCTAGTGCAGCTCCAATCCACAGGGATCTGACTCGGTTATGCTCCTAGCCCGCGAATGCTCTGGCTTCTCGCTGACGGACGACGGATCCTTATGTGAACATGGCCACATTAAAAGCCGTTGAGTAGTTTTGAATGTACTCGCAAGCAAACCAAAACTAACATATACACTAAGCAAATCAATCTATGGCATTCAAGCATGCATTTGTTACTAGAGCAATATGATTCATTATAACTTTGCATACCTATCAAGCAATATCAATTATCAAGGTATAATAGGATTATTCAACAATATAACTTCTAAAGTAAATGCGATAAGGTAAAGCATATTAGGTAAATGATTTATACTCTGAATATTCTCATGATACAGTCTTAATCTGATCCAGATCCAATCCAACTCATCTGGTCATCCGACCACTTATCTCATAGACATCCTATGGCTAGCCTGTCATATATCAGAGATCTTCTGATATCTGCACAAGACGAGTTCTTCCATCACTATTATCACTGAAACGGTTGACCACGTACTGAGGTTTGATCGGGCTATCCAATATCGTGGACTCGGCTATTCAAATAGGTTTGACACTCTGCATAGGTAGCACACTTTACCCACACTATGGAGCGCTGACCTGGTGATCCCATTCGGGTGGACCATTGTTGTTCCAACGAAAGCTGCCTGACCCGTGACCCTTTCATCGTACCACCGGCATTCATCCTTCCCCGGAGTCCTGCCTTGGGTGGTCCTATGTCCTCATGACACCTGCCATCGTCGTGGCCAAATTAATCTGTCCCACCCGCGGACGGGTACCCAAACAATTCAACTGGGCTCACAGGATTATCACCGCCTACCTGATTAGGGTAGCACGCGTGGATAATCCTCCCTCTTTGGAGGTACCCGTGAAAGGTCACACGATCAGCCCAAGTCACGGCCCTCCCATATCAGCAAATGTGGTTGCACGGATAAGCCCGGACAGGTGACTCGAGATCAACCCATTAGGTTTGCTTTTAACAACATATTTATCAAGTATGGTTGTTATCAATAATAACTTAACATGATGATCATTATGCAAGAAATGCAATGGTAGAAACACCACCACCTATCTCTATATCATGAGTCACTAATAAGACAGGATGTAAATGACAAGTTATTACTTTACAATTACTAAGTGTAAATTAGACTGTCGGAACCCTCACATAAAACCAGCAAATAAATCGGTAGCCACCAGAACGGTTTTTACAACACAGATCTGGGACGTTACCGGAATAGCTCAACCCCGGCTGAAGATGGTTGAAAGCAGCAGAGAGCATGAGGCCGTGTTGATAAAAAGAATGTAGCAGTGCCCTAAGACGACCGAAAAACAGCTCAGAGCATGGGGTCACTGCCACAGAAAGAAATTCAACAGCTGCCCGCGACGGCCGAAAAGCAGCTCAGAACACGAGCTAGCTTCTGATAAGTGAAATACAAAGTTGGCATCCACCCCGGACGACCGAAAGCAGCTCATACTCAGGCGTGGTGCCATCATTGAAGGTAATGCGAGCAAGGGTTCGTCGGAGTCACATACAGTCCACTACTACGCATACAATCACAAGCATATTAATTAAACATGCAGGAACTACACAAAGCAAAGCTTTAGGGCATATGTCAGGTGGTTGGCTTGCCTCGGCTCAAAGAATACTCCCGGAAGAGGTGTGGAGAGTCCGCGGAAAGGATCGCCAGATACCGCTCTCTCTCGAAGGGAGCTGATTGGAGACAAGGGAAAAGGGTCATTTTCACATTTGGACCACCTCGTGAAAATGATACCAAAAGGACGGTCTCCACGAGACGAAGACGTGTGCTTTGGAATTACCCCAATCGGAGTCCCGAGCAAAAAGATATAAGCATTTGAAGTGGAAAGACCATTCTCCAACTAAAAATAGTTGCAATCGGGTCTTGAGGGCTTAGCCGCTGACGTCTTCTCCAGAAATACGTTTTGTGCTGAGGGAAAGCGTATTTACAGAAATACGCCTCCACTTACTCGGGTCAAGCCCAGCCCAGTCAACTCGTGGGCTGCTGACACACGTGGCCCACCGCACCCCCTCTCTCTCCTCCTCGCCTCATGTTCTTCCTCGCGATGGAGAGCAGAGGAGCTCGAGCGCATGATGGGGTCGCTGCCTCACGGCCTGAGAGGGCCGACCGCGAGCGGGACGGCTTGGCCGCGCCGTGCCACACCCGTAGGTGGCCTCTGGGTCGTCCAGGAGGGCCGGTAGCGCCGTTGTGGCGGCTCAGGCGCCGACGGCCATAGAGCTCCAGCGGGGACGGCGCCAGCAAGGCCTCCCTGGCGAAACGGAACATGGTGGCAGCTTCAAGGACTCTCAGGGATTCCCGCACCCGAAGAGAAATGGAGGGGAAGGGCCTCGAGGACGATTCGGCCAAGGGGGATCTGCGGCGATGTCTCGTCCATAGGAGAGGAGCAGAGAGCTCCGGCTTGAGAAGAGGGACTACGGGGGCGAGGAGGCTCCTGGGAAGGAGAGGGACTCGGGAAGCACCTTAAGTAAGTTCGGGAGAAGTCTCTAGGCATCTATCTCCGGCGACCGAAGCTCCAGGAAGATTGGCATCGCTCCAGTGGTCGGCAGACGCGTCCATGGCGAGGAGTAGAGGGGGAAATGACCTCACGATCACGGGCTAGCTACTGGACATGGAGGGGACGCGAGAGGCAGAGGAAGTGGACGAGGCCGAAGGCCCAAATGCACAGAGCATGCATTTGGCAGGCTCTTCCTGTGGTCACCATGTGTACCACCATCTCTGGCACTTTCCTGCGTGCCCAATTATGTCCAACAACTCACTCACTACTCAAATGTATGAGATCAGGGTCTGGAATGAGCTGGGAGGCTCTAGGATAAGAGAGACAGCACCCTTTTGTGATCTTTACTAGAATATTGGCTAAAGAAAACATGCTAAATTTTGGTGTGTAGCAATGATTTACTAAGATGAGTTCCTTCGCAAATTTCCACGACAAATAACCCATCCTAGCTAGCACTTCCTTCACACCATGGTAAACTGGACAGAAACAAAGATGAAGAAGCTGAGGTCAAATGGCTACATGGATTTGGCTCAAATTTGGTGGAGCGGGTTAATTTGAGATGCTGGAAAAATTTCAGCTCATTTGGGAAAGCCTACATGGTACTTCCTTCACAAAGCTTCCAAATAGGCAGAAACTTAGGAAAATTTACTCGACAACATTGATAAAAAGGATTGAGCTGATTTTTGGTATTCATTAGTGATTTAACAATGTAAACCACCATGAAAAGTTTAAGCTCAAGGAGATAAAGGAATCAAGCACTTACTTTGCAAATTGCCCAACTGGACAAAATTTGGAAATTGATGTTGTGCTCAAAATTTGAACTATGAAACTTGGGATCTTGATGGAAATGGGCAGGATATGGATAGGAGAAGATCCACAATTTATATGGGATTTTTCCTCGCTACCAAAATGGTAGTTCCTTTAGAAAGTGCCCAAAATGCAATATTGAAATTAAACAGGAAATGGAAAATTTCCTTTATTCAATGATGGTCAATATTTTATGGGAGCTCAAAATGATCACAAAGAATACCTCCGCAAGTTTTCATAAGCTTTGGAGATGGATAGCTATTTTCCTGGATTTAATTCCTTCATCTCACAGAAAAAGGAATTAATTATGAATGATAAATATTGCAAATGACTTAGCAATATTTTTAAATATCCATGGTTTAAAGATAAGGGATGATAATTGGTAAAAGGTTTGGGAGGCAATAGGGTAGAAGAAATTGGGGTTCCTTTGAAACTCACAAGATTACGGTTTCCCTTCCGGCAATTCGGAAGTTAGGGTTTTGACGGCAAAAACCTGAGAAAATATCTTGGGTGGAAAGGTTGGACTGGTGAAAAATCTTTGGTTGGATAGGGAGGGCAAGGCTAGATGATCATCTTCACATACCTAGGAGTGAAAGAAATAGGATAACACCGAGAAAAAGAACACGGTGTTACACGGCCGAAGCGGCCAAACGGACCCCGCCACCTCGACGCGTCAAGGAGCTGCCCCCGATCCTCTTGAAAATGCTGCATGGTCCTAAACCATGTCCGCAAACCACGGTTTCGCACTTGAGTCCTCTTTATCCAAATTTAATTATTTTTCCACCATAATTCTTGTAAATTTGTGTAGTATTTAATAGTTCTGTTTGTATATTTTTTACAAAAACGTTTATGCACAAGTTTATTTTAAAACCTTGTTTAAGTACTTTTAGTTTCTGTTAAAAAGACTTTTTCATTCCAAAACCAGAAAAAAATATTTTGACGAATAATAATAGGATTTTACACAGTAGGTTAACATTATTGATATGTGTTTTTACTCTATTTTTGGTTGTGGTCCTTACTATTATTATTCATATTACAGCGACACATCACACGTTTGACGAAGCACTTGGACCCGGAGACCTCGAAGACCCCAGATACCTAGTTGATCGATGCAAGCATCTCTTTGACCATGTCTCAGATAATGTTTTATGCATGACATGTTAAATTATTTATACCGATGCATATCGTTAGGATTAATCGGTACACCCCAGTATGGTATTACCGATGGCTCCTGTGGAGCACTTGCACTAAGCATGACCTTACCATTTATGAAGGTCACGCTGATAAAAGTTGACAAGTAGATAGTAGTGCTACTCATAGGATGATCATATGCATGGTGTTGGCAACACAAAGGTGATATCAAAGGTTTTTCGAAAACCCCGTCGGGTGCCACTAATGCTCGAGGGTGATGGTGTGGAGATGGTGACCACTTGAGAAAGAAGTGGTGTACCGGAAAAGGTTTTGTGTGTGTGTGTGTGGTTTTGGAAATGGGATTAGATTTAAGATTTCCTGACCATCCAAACCTTACATGTGTGACCATGATACCCCTTTATGGGACGGGGTTGTGTTGATTACTCTGGTCGTGCTAGCAAAGAGCCTGCATTACAAGTGGCAGGAGTGATATGGTCACTCTCGTTACAGGGTAGTGCCAGGTAGGATGACTATGCCGTTTTTACTTGTTCCGGGCACACCGTTGGTTCCTGCATGGATGATACGGTCTAGAGTTTGTGCTTGTAAGACGTACATCATGTGGGTTGGGTACCAAACAAGTGGACTCTTTGTCTAGTTCGTGACGGGAAAGGCAGTGGTCGGGTACTTACCTCAGGTATGTTATATACCGTGAGTCGTGGATGACACAGAAGTTTCCCGGATGTGGTGGGTACAGCGTACAACCTCTGCACAGTGTAAAACTATTTGAATAGCAGTTCCACGTTCAAGGGAAGTTGGGTAATCCTACTTAGACTATGTCCAGTCGTTTCCACATAAACCAAGTGTGCGTGTGTATAAAGGTGTTACATGAGAAAGTGAATACTTGGTCAAGTTTGATGACTTGACATGGAGGATGAACATGAGGTGTTCAGTCCTCGGATTATTTATGTTGATATCTGTAACCTGTTCTTACGGTTACTATTTACCAAGTGATGCATGACCATCTAAATACTTGATCATGTTTATGCATTATTAGAACCTGCTTTCCGCAAAGGCTACATTATACTTCATATTTCATTTGATTGCATAACCCGCATCATGGGCTGTTTGCGAGTACATCCAAAGTACTCCTTGGCTTGCCACTAGTTATTTTATTGACGAGACATGGACAAACCAGAATATGGAGAAGAATTCGTCGTCGGAGATGGACACGTAAACTAGGATGCTTCCTAGTCAGAATGCATGTTGGTTAGGCTGATGGCATGGGTTCACGTTTGCTACCAAGATTTCCGCTAGTAGTTGAGTTGGTGTGATTGGCCTTCATGGCACTATCTATGTAAGACTTGACCATAAAGGTCATTATTTGTATTAGACGTTAATCATGGATGTAAGACTCTTGTTATTCAGTATCTGTGTGTTCAGCGAGCATTGATATCTAGGACCAGTGTACATATTCATTCGGTGATCACGACTCTTAAGTCGGGGTCCCCCCAGAGATGGTATCAGAGCCATCGTGACTATAGGAAGCCATAGGTAGCATGGACGTTAGCCGGGACAAAAAGCACACTCCGTCGTTACACTTGGGGTTTTATATACCCTTACAACATTTCTATACCATTCACAACTTTCTGACCTCTCTCCTAAAACCTTGTAGATGGTCGTCGTACATGAAGCACTCCTGGAAACTGGCTTTCCCCCACTACTGGGGGACAACTTTGAGAAATGGCAAGTACGCCGAATGCCCGTTTACCTCTACCACAAGCACTGGGTCAATGCCAGCACAAAGGAATATCACGTGGACGTGATTGTGAAGGCAAATGACTCTCCAACAAGTTGGTTCTTTGAAGGACCACAGATGGAGACTCTGGTATTGGCAGTTGAGATGGCAGCACGAGAGGCGCTCGTGCACATCCGCAACTTCCTTCCAGAGATGGTTGATGAGCCGGAAACCCACCACCTACCTTTTGTTAAGGATGAGGCTGACGGGAGCTGGACGCTAAACCCATCCCCGGAAGGAGGGACGCCACTCAAGTTTCATACCCACTTCAACCTCTGTGACGGTAACCTAGTTCACAATCTGATCAAGGAATCAGTGGTGCTTCGCCAAGAACTCCATCATATCAAGAAGTTACTCCGCCAAGAAAAGATGAAGGCAACCAAGATCTAGAAAGAAGGTGCACTCAAAGGATAGCATGCTCTCGCATTCAGAAGAGGAATACCACCACATAAGGTCACCCCCATTCGGAGTCGCCGCATGACCGCCGAGGAGTTTACAGAACTCTTCACTGCTTCTCCGACGAAGTGACGTCTTGATGGAATTCTTCCTTCCTCCACACCCTTGATGGGAGACCACGCGCGCACACATGATGACGAGGAGGAAGACCCCGAGGAGCGCGAGTATGAGAACGAGCAATCCACTACATAGTATGGACATCTTAAGGCAAACTAGGAGTCCCCATACAAAGTCGAGTCCGTCTAATGGTTCATATGAAATCATGTATGCTTGTAGTGTGTGCTTTCTGTTTGTATCTCGATGCAAGCCGTGCTTTTGCCCTAGGCAACATGTAAGCGGCTACATCGCTTATCTTAAATTAATGTATATGCATAGGGTTCTTCTACCCTTGTTGTTTGACACACTTGCACCATACCAAACCCCCTTATGTAGGCACGTTTCTCCCTTATGTTTTCCTCTCCACCATTTTGGGATATTGACCTGACTGCTCCAAACAGGATGGTGATTGCTACTCGCACCAGTACCTTCATCCACCCCAGCACTGGCGAATATAGCCAACAGCCAGGAGCTGATGGGTTTGCCCAAGATGGAGTTCACCAAGAGCAGCCGCAAGGCGACATTCCCCCACCACCGCCTCCCTAGGAGAACTTGACTGTGGCTCAGTTCCTCCAGACTCTCCAAGAGGAACTCCAGGCCAACAACACCACTATCCAGCAGATAGCTCAGGCCTTAGTGAACAACCCGCCGCAGGAGGAAATGGCAATGGTCACTCCACTCTGTCGGAGTTCGTGATGACTACGCCACCAATATTCACTCAGAAAATTGAGCCCCTAGATGCCGATGACTGGATCCACACCATCGAAGACCTCCTCGCGCTGGTTAAGTGCATCGATGACCATGAAAAGGCTCTCTATGCCTCTCACTGTCTCGGAGGCAGTGCTAGGGCTTGGTGGGACGGATTCCAAATCATGCAAGGCTCGCAGGTTATCACTTGGGATGTCTTCAAGGACGGGTTCCATGCTGCCCACATTCCCTCGGGAATGATGACTATCAAGAAGCGGTAGTTCCGTGCACTAAAGCAAGGCAGTGACAAAGTCAAGGAGTACTTGTAGAATTTCAACCTCTTGTCGAGGTATGCGCCTGATGATGTTAGCACTTAGGCCGCCAAGGTGGAACACTTCATGGAAGAACTCCAGCAGTCACTTCAATATCAGCTTGTTGTCTGTGACTGTCGGACCTTCTATGATCTAGTGAATAAGGCTCTCATGCTGGAAGACAAGCATCGTGCTATGGATGATACTCCCAAATGCAAGCTGATGGGCAATGGTGGTTCCAGCAACCAAAAGGCTCGCCCGTGGGAGACAGCCCCAACAAGGCCTAACTATCAGTAGCAGGAGTACAAGACTCCTGCACATCGCCCAAGCTTTCAGCCTCAGTAGTATGCCAACCCCAAACCTGCATTCAACCCTCCCAACAACAGTGGGGGCAAGCCCAACATCCCTGGGCAGGTCACTTGCTTCGGGTGTGGACAGCCTGGACACTACTCCATGCAATGCCCCAACAAGAAGCCCGATGCATCGCACCCCAATGCGCCGAATCAAGGACATGGAGCACCAAAGAAGAATCAGGCTTCCTGCAACCAGCAATACCACAGTAGGGGACGTGTGAACCACACCTCCGTAGAGGAAGCTCAGGAAGACCCAGACTGCATACTGGGTACATTTCTCGTCAACTCCACTTCAGCAACCTTATTGTTTGATTGTGGTGCTTCGCATTCTTTTGTCACCCAAAAGTTTTCTACGAAGAGTGGCTTTAAACCTACATTCCTAAAGGGTCAAATGGCGGTACAGACTCCGAGTGCAATATTGAGGACCAACATAGGATGTAGGGGAGTTGGAATCAGCGTTAACGGAGTAGACTTCATTAGCAGATCTCATCGTCCTTAAGTCACAAGGCTTGGACATGATCCTTGGTATGGACTGGTGGGCAAGCACCAGAGCATACTGAACTGCGCCAATAGGGCTATCACCATGACCAGTAACCAAGGGGTCAAGGACAAATATATTCCTGAGCCTACATTCTCTCAAGTTCCTCAGGTTAACTGCCTTTTTGGAAAATAGTTGGATCAAGTGCCAGTGGTATGTGAGTATTCGGACGTCTTTCCCGATGAACTGCCTGGGATGGCTCCTGATCGATACATCGAGTTCATCATCGAGCTAATGCTCAGGTCAAGGCCTATATGTAAGAATCCCTATATGAGGGGATCCATGGAACTGGCAGAGCTAAAGAAGCATCTAGCCGAGCAGCTCAGTAAGGGATTTATTCGTCCTAGTGCCTCACCTTGGAGAATACGTGTTCTTTTCATGTTCAAGAACGATGGGACTATCAGGCTCTGCGTTAATTACGGTTCCCTCAAGTATCCACTCCCCAAGATTGAAGACCTATTCGACCAGTTAAATGGTGCCAAGGTATTCTCCAAGATCGATCTCAAATTTGGGTAGTACCAACTAAAGATTCGACCCAAAGACATACCAAAGACGGTATTTATGACCAGGTATGGCCTGTACGAGTGCACAGTCATGTCATTTTGGTTGACCAATGCCCCAGCCTGCTTGATGTACCTCATGAACAAGGTCTTCATGGAATACCTGGACAAGTTTGTTGTCATCTTCATCGACGACATACACAACTTCTCCAAGTCCGAAGAAGAGCATGAGAAACACTTGAGGATGGCATTGAAAAAAATTCGAGAGCATCATCTCTGCCAAATTCAGCAAGTGTGAATTTTGGTTACACAGAGTTGGATTCATGGGTCATAGCATGACGGTGGATGGATTGGCTGTCGATCATGCAAAGATTACTATGGTAACAGACTGGGAGTCACCAATCGATGTCAAGGAAGTTAGAAGCTTCCTCGGACCGCGAGATATTACCGCAAGTTCATGGAAGGATTCTCCCGCATCGCCCGACCAATGACTCAACTCCTGAAGAAGGGCAAGAAGTTCGAATGGACACCGGAGTGCAAAGAAAGCTTCGAAGAACTGAGGAAGAGGTTAACCACCACCACAGTATTGGCCACTCCAGATATCAACAAGGAGTTTGTGATATACTGCAATGCATCAAGAATCAGGTTCGATGGCGTTTTGATGAAAGACGGCAGGGTCATGGCTTACGTGTGACGACAACTGCACCCTCATGAAGAGAACTACGCCTTGCACGACCTCTAGTTGGGGTCGTAGTTCATACATTGAAGACATGGGGGCATTACCTGTTGGGGAAGCGATGCGAAATATACACCGACCACAAGAGTCTAAAGTATAACTTTACCCAGAAGGACATGAATATGAGGCAGCGAAGATGGTTGGAGTTGATTAAAGACTACGACCTGAGCATTCAATACCATCCTGGTAAGGCCAACATGGTAGCACACGCCTTGAGCCGAAAGGCTTGCACCTTGAACGCATGATCAAGGAAAGGTTGCCCGCTCTATATGAGGAGCTAGAAATCTTCGGGTTGGAGCTATTTGAACAAGGATTCCTTGCAAACCTCGAAGCCAAACCCACGCTGATGAACGGCATTAAAGATGCCAGAAGGGACACGAGAGCATTGAAGGCATCAAGAGGAAGATCAAGTAGGACAAAGCCCCATGGTTCTCAGTGGATGAACATGGAGTTGTGTGGTTTGGAAATTGCATATGCGTACCCAGCAAGGCCGAACTCAAGAATCTAATCTTGTAAGAACCCATGACACTCCATACTTAATTCACGCCGGTGAGACAAGATGTCTCAAGACCTCAAAGAAAGATTCTGGTGGCATGGCATGAAGAGGGAAATAGCTTCATATGTCGCCAAGTGCGACGTATGCCAGCGATTCAATGCTGAGCACCAGCAACCTGCTAGGCTGCTACAACCTCTTCAAGTGCCTGAATGGAAGTGGGATAAAGACGGTATGAACTTCATCACCGGTTTGCCTATGTCAGGCAAGGGACACGACTCTATATGGGTCATTGTTGACCATATGACCAAGGTGGCCCATTTCATTCTCGTCAGCACCAAATATGAGGGAATCAAGTTGGCCAGTCTCTATATTCAGCGTATTGTGAGCCTCAGAAGAGTTGCCAAGGAGATTGTGTCCGACCGAGGTACATAATTCACTTCGAGATTCTGGAAGCAGTTTCAAGAGGCCTTGGGAACCAAGCTCTCCTTCAGCACCACCTTCCAACCGTAGACCGGCACGCAGACGAAAAGAGTAAATTAGATACTAGAAGACATGCTCCATGCGTGTGGCTTCGCACACCGAACCAAATGGGAAGATTGTGTGCCTTTTGCTGAGTTCTCTTACAACAGCAACTATCAATCCAGTCTCCAGATGGCTCCATTTGAGGTGTTGTACGGACGTAACTGCCGCACTACCCTCAATTGGTCCAAGACTAGTGAAGGATTGATTTTTGGGCCCGATGTCCTCCGTGAAGCTGACGGGAAGGTGCAACTCGTCAGGGAGAACCTAAAGGCTGCCAAATCATAGCAAAAGAGCTACGCGTATTCAAACCACCGAGAGGTGGAGCTTAACCCTGGAGATCATGTGTAGCTCCGCGTCACGCCTCTCAAGGGGACAAAGCGTTTCCACATCAAGGGAAGGCTTGGTCCAAGGTACATTGGACCTTTTAAGATTGCTGCCAGGCATGGAGAAGTTGTTTACGAGTTGGAGCCACCTCGAGAACTTTTAGGAGTGCACAACGTCTTCCATGTGTCACAAATCTGGAAGTGCCTTCAAGCGCCAAACAGTCTAAATCTTTATAAGGACATCGACCTTCATGGTATTGACCTTCAACCCGACCTCACCTCTCACGAGAGACCGACCCGCATTTTGGATGAAGCCGAGCGTTGTACCCGAAGTCGTTCCATCAAGTACTTCAAGGTCTAGTGGAGCAACCACACCGAGGCAAAGGCGACATGGGAACGTGAAGACTACCTTAGATCTGAGTTTCCATACCTTTTAAGCACCTAGCTTAGTAATCTCGGGGATGAGATTCAAGTAAGGGGGATAGGTCTGTCACACCCTGTTTTCACCTCACTTGTCTGTGCTAACTTTCTTCCAAAATTTGGTATAAATTATTATTTTTAAGTGAATACCACGAGTGCCTTGTTTTTCATTGATGTATGTGTGCTAGTGAATAGATCTCTTAAAAATCAGTTTTCAAAATAATATTTCCTTTGAAAATCTCTTTTAGTTATTTTGGTAAACCAAAACCATGCTTTGGGGTTTGCACTTCAAGTCCTTGAATTTAAGGGAGTGCCATCACCCAAAGAATTTATTTTCATTCTAATGTTATTATAACTCTTCAAAACCATTAAGTAAATATTATTAAATTATTTTCCTTTTTTATTTATATGTCCATTTCTAAAGCTAGAAATCGTATTTCTAGGAGAAAAATTATTTTCAACCTTAGAAAAATCCAAGAAAACTTGGGAATACTGAGAGGACATATATTTTCCATACATAAGAGTTTCAAGCCCTAGTCATGTTCAAAATATTTGAGCAAACCTTTGAAAACCAATTCTCTCTGTTTTGATCTTTTGAAATATTTCCAAAGGAAATATTCTCAATAAATTCCCAGAAAATCTAGTATCTCCCACATACTATATTTGGTGATCATGCCATGTTTTACCTCCATCTAGGGTGATTTGAATAATCAAATAATTCAGAAACCCTATCTGTCCAAAATCAAGTTGGAGCAACTATACATTGTGAAGTTTGTCCATTTGATCTCAAACTTTGCAAGAGTGCTCAATACCTCGAATAACGGGATCATGCTAAGAATTGGATTTGTGGGAATTGATTTACTCACATCTTCTCACAAGAATGCAGATCAGCCCATTTGAGGGTATTTTCAAGTTTACATTATCAAACTTGTCCAATGGAGCTCAAAGTTGGTAGAGCATCTTAATTATTCCTAAAACCAAATCCTGTTAACTTTCAATGCATTTGGAGGAGGTTAACTTCCCCAAACATGCATCAAAAGCCTTCTGCCAGATTTGTAAAACCGCATCTAGCAACCACCATACTCACTCCCTTCACTGCAAACTCATGTCACACATGGCATGTCCCCCTCCTCACCTGCAAACGAAAGGCCCAACACTGGTTTAATTAGAGGGAGCTAAAATCTCCATTTTAGCTCCTGGACCAAGGCTGGCAGAACAACTTTAAATCTCTCCCCTTGGCTATCTTGGTACTCCCCGGTTCCTAACAGGGGTCGGGCCCATAGCTGTGCAAAAGGTGCAGCCCGCAGAGGGCCCATATATTTAAGGGGCCCCAAATTTTTTTTACTAGCCTATGACGCTAGGCTGCAAATGTGGTCGGCCGCTGCACGCCCACGCGAGCGCCTCCGATGGAAACGGGATCTAGAATGGATTGATCGCAAAAGCAAATCGTCACCTTGGGTCGCGACACCCTAAAGGAAGTCGTGAAGTGAGGAAACGAGATCATCAGATCAGAAACGGGATCGTCGAAGGCGAGATGGCCAGTCGGCGACAGTTCCTCTTGTCTGTTCAAAACGAAATAAACATCGACTCCAGCATCGGCGACGGGCGACACGAGACAACGCCAACGCCACCAAAACAGGTAGCCTCTCCATTAGCAACGCCAACGCCACCAAATAGCTAGCTAGAGAGACCTCCACTTGATTGATTTTGTGTGTGCAGATTTTGGGAGTGAATCAACAGATCCTACTTTCAGCCTTTGATTAATTTCTGTTCCTACTCCCATTCTTAATTTCTAATTATTTAATTAACTTTTGGTGGAACCACTAGAAACCAGTTCTTGTCTCCAAGATTAAAATCACAATATAGTATTTCAACCATGACACAAGATGAGGTGACTTAGACAATTCGTCTAATTGTCAAACATTATAATTTCTCGTTAGTTAATTTTTGTAAGTGAGACATTATATCATATACAATATAATTTTTCTTTAGTTCATTTTTTATCGGTTTTGGTAAAGCATATTTAGATGTGACAAAAGTAATGTACATCTAAATCCTATAGCATTGATCTCACATGGAGATTCATGTGAATATTTTCTATTCTTTTTTCTTTTCCTTTTTATCCTTGATGTAGTCATTTAGATGTGTAATAACTATGTTACAACTGAATGTGACCTAGACGCACCTTTTTTAATAGTGAGATAGGGCCCATGTTCTAGTTTCGCACGGGGCCTTCAATTTTGTCGGCCCGCGCCCAAAGGGCATCTAACCCACCTCCCAGACACGCAGACACGGCCAAGACGCTAAAGAGCACGCCGACAGGCCATGGCATGCCAAAACTGCGCTCTGGACGCACTAGAGGGCGCACCCCCGCCTGAGGGGACCAGCACCAGCCGGTTCTCGCCTCCCCCCGATGCCCCTCTTTGAACACACCGACAACCGCATCTAGGGCAGCGCCGGCCCCCCTTTCCCCTCTCTCTTCTACCCCTGGCGACCCATGCTCGTGCGCGACCGAAGCGGCTAGAAGGACCCCCACCACCTTGACGCACCAAGGAGATGCCCCCGGTCCACCTGAAACGCCGCGCGGTCCTAAACCACGTTTGCAAACCACGATTTTGCGCTTGAGTCCTCTCTCCATCTCCTGTCACCGCAACAAAACCATCGGTGCACCACTGATAACCCACAAGTATAGGGGATCGCAACAGTTTTCGAGGGTAGATTATTCAACCCAAATTTATTGATTCGACACAAGGGGAGCCAAAGAATATTCTCGAGTATTACCAGCTGAGTTGTGAATACAACCAGACCTAAAAGACTTAATATCTGCAACAAAGTATTTAGTAGCAAAGTAGTCTGGAAGTAGCGGTAACGGTGGCAAAAGTGACAGTAGCAGTTTTGTAGTGATTGTAACAGTAGCAATGGAAAAGTAACTTAGCAAAGACCAATATGTGGAAAGCTCCTAGGCAATGGATCAATGATGGATAATTATGTCAGATGGCATTCATCATGAAATAGTCATAACACAGGGTGATACAGAACTAGCTCCAATTCATCAGTATAATGTAGGCATAAATTCCATATATAGTCATACGTGCTTATGGAAAAGAACTTACATGACATCTTTTGTCCTACCCTCCCGTGGCAGCGGGGTCCTAATGGAAACTAAGGGATATTAAGGTCTCCTTTTAATAGAGAACCGGACCAAAGCATTAGCACTTAGTGAATACATGAACTCCTCAAACTACAGTAATCACCGAAAAGAATCCCATTTATTGTCACCCTAGGGGATGCGGATCATAACTCGTAATAGGTGTCTATAACTTGCAAGATAGGCTCAAGAATACATATATATTCATGAAAACATAATACGTTCAGATCTGAAATCATGGCACTCGGGCCCTAGTGACAAGCATTAAGCATAGCAATGTCATAGCAACATCAATCTCAAAACATAGTGGATACTAGGTATCAAACCCTAACAAAACTAACTTGATTACATGATAGATATCATCCAACCCATCACCGTCTAGCATGCCTATGATGGAATTACTGACGAAGTGTCCGTGAAAAGATCGACACCTATGGGGGCCTCAACGGTCCCCTTTTTTCTGGTTCGGCAGGGAGAGGGGTCGCGGCAAGATCAGAACCAACGGCCAGGGCCCGACAAGATCTTTTTTAGCCAGGTTCGGGTCACGTGGTGCGTAAAACCCTACTCCTGCATGCGTTTAGTTATTCGTTTTTGCTTACTATAGATTTCTCCCTCTTTACGGCCTTTCAATTGGTCAAAAAGCCAAAAGTCCTTACTACTGAGCGTCGGGCCTCCTTTTATAGGCGAAGGGGTCACCACAGTGGCTCAGTGGGTGAACGGTGGGTTCAAGATTGGAACAGCGCCGACTGAGAGTTACATTGTTTCTATGGTGCATTAAATTCTTTGATAGAGCTGCGTGCGTGCGGGAGGGGTTGGACACGTACCCACACCTTGCAACTTGGGGTGTTGTCCTGGCGTGCGGGCGGACGCGTGGTCCATGCATCGGCGGTGGCGTGTTCATCGGTGGAGGCGTTCACAGGTTGCGAGGGCGTCATGGTCCCGCGCCTGTCCTCGGGCCATCTCTTCCTTACCGACAGGGTTACCTTGCCGGGACTCTTCTTGTTCCTCTCGGCAGGGAGGCGATGGCCTACTGAGGCATTGTCAATCTTCCCGGCAAGGATGTCTTGCCGGGGCTCAGTCCTTCTTCCTCGGCGGGATGGTCTCACCGTGGCATTGTCTACAGAGGGGCTGCCGGTGTCCGCGCACTAGTCCCGGGCACTGGAGACCCCAGTCTTTAGTGCACCGACGGGAGCCCCTGGGCCTGGGCCACACACACATGCGAGGCGTTGTTGGGCCAGGCCTAAAGTGGTGCACGGACTCGCAGGCGCCGGGCTTGTCGAAATCGA
This sequence comes from Hordeum vulgare subsp. vulgare, assembly GCF_904849725.1. Taxonomy (NCBI): domain Eukaryota; kingdom Viridiplantae; phylum Streptophyta; class Magnoliopsida; order Poales; family Poaceae; genus Hordeum; species Hordeum vulgare. Next base: position 243,241,543 of record NC_058521.1, on the reverse strand, counting down.
GCCGTTACATGCTTTCTTTCCCCACATCGCGCATTGAACGCGTGAAGCGGGAGGGTGCGTGGCATGCGCATGATGGCCTCTTTATTCCCTGAAAACGCCTCTACCACGTGTAGGACATGTGCAGCGGTGGTCGGGCAAGTGGTGATTTTGGCCTCAAAAGCCGCAGGCGTGGATGGACTTGCCCCTACATGCATTGGTGCATTAGGGCGGTTCCATGTTCCGCTCGTGACTTGAGGACGATTGGGCGAGAGGGGCGGTGGTTTCTGGAGCGAGGAGGGTGGCCTCTGAGCTTTGCCCCATAAATTAGGGTGTTTGCGTGTAGGTTTTGCCCACCCATCTCACTCTCGAAGCCTTCAGCGCTTGTCGCCTTGTCTTCTCTTGTTTCTTTCAGCTTTGCCGATGGCAACCGCCCCTAACCATGGTTTGGGGACGGGGCCTGCCTCCATTGGCTGCCAGGGCGGCATGGGGATTCTGCTCGGATCATGCCACAACTTCAGGGGCCGCAGCCAGCGGCAGCCCCATCGACCGTGGCGGGACACGCTCAAGGGGCCGAGGATGCCGGTGTCGTGGATGGGGAGGCGGAGTGCTACTCCAGCATCTCCGCCTTCTCCTGGGCTTGGCAGGCACTCGGACGGGATGGCGATGGAGTTTGTCATGGAGCTGTACGGAGTTCCGTGGGGTCATCTGCGCGCGTTGAGTAACCGAAGTGCCACTCCGTGTTGCTCGGGCGATGCTGGAAAGCCTTTGCCCGCGCCCACAGCCTCGAGGATGGGCATCTCCTCCGCTTTAAGCTAGCGGAGGAAAATATGCTATCCGTCAAGTTTTACAGGTGCACAGGTGTGCATCTTGGCTGCTGCAAAGAGGGCTCAAGCGGCGCCGTGTGTCCCTCCTCGAGCGATAGTGACGAGGGAGACAGCGTCGGCAGTGGCGCTCTTGGCAGGTCGAGATCTCGGGGGTTCAAGTCAAAGTACGACTCCCCGAGCTTTGACTGACTGCTGGCCATGCCGCCGAGGCCCGCTCGCACCCTTCCCCCGCATAGCGGGGGCACCCTGCCGGAGCTCGCATCGACACCTTGTCTTTGAGGGGGCGCGACCATTGGCTCCGGCCCCTTCATCTCCTCCGGTCTCCCTGTCCACCGGTGATGTTCTCCACTGCACAATGTTGGTCCAGGAGGGACCAGCCTGGTTTGCATAGGGGGGCTGACCCGCTTCTTCTCTTTTTGAACTTCACTCCCTTCGCATAGGTTGCTCCTCGTCAAAAGACAGAGTCTTTATGTTAGGAAAACAATGCTTTGTAAGTGGTATCAAATGTATCCAGACAAATGCATGAACAGATGCATCCTTGATTCGACTCTCATTTTGTATGATTATTCATTTGCACTTTCCGGATGCTTGCCGGCTTGACTTATCCTGCCGTGAGTACTTAGAGGAGAGGATCCTCATAAAACTCAACAGAGGAGGTCATCGTCGGCAAGACTCCTTGCCGCACTCGGTGCAACCATGTAAATCGTTGAGCGCGGCTCGAGGCGAAATAAGGTGCTACGTACCCATACGAAATGTTGAACGAGTTCGAAACGAGATGAGGGCGCTCTTTGGCCGCTTAAGTCGTTGAACAGGCTCGAAACAAAGTCGGAGTGCACTGATCCTAGCAAGGTCCATCTGCACGCGGGATTCTCATACAAAAGTCGATGCTTCAAAAGGATACAATTAATCTACCAAGAGTATGGAAAGAAGTTTGCCTCTGTTCTTATCTCGTGCATCGCGGCATTGCTAGCCGCAGCGTCTAAAGGTGCTGCCGGGGAGAAATTTCGTACCCTTGGCAAGCTTATGTGGCCTCCAGTGGCCTTCTTGCCGACGAGGCTTTCACCGGTGGCCTTTGCTCACTCGTAAGGAAAAATGCATGCTGGGGCGTATCACTTTCTCATCTCCTTTGCAAGAGAATTGCTGGCGGAACCCCCGAGCGCATCTTTTGGGCGTCATAACGCTCCAAGGAGAAATGCGAGCCAGAGGGCGCGTAAAGGGGCGGTTCGGGCCATCGGACGTGTCCTCGACGACCATCCATCACTCCGGAGATGTGCGACGGTCGAAGTAAGCGTCAGAAGCCTGGCCAAAACCCCCTGTAACGCCCTCGACAACAGCGCGGTGTTCCAAGGAGGTGTGTTTGCCGGGTGATGTAGAGCTCGGGGCTTCCGCTCCTTCCACCCGCGCTCGCATAGCACCTATGGAGGCACTCTGAGCTCTCGCGCGGGCAGAGCATCCACTGCCTCCTCCCACTCAGGGAAGATGTTGCGGCGAACTGAGATCCATGGAGCCAACAAGCGGCTCATCGGATCGGGGCGACACTGACGTAGGCCTGGTTCCGGTGATCCCCCTACCTGGCGCGCCAAAGATGTCAGTGAAAAGATCGACACCTATGGGGGCCTCACCGCTTCGCTTTTTGCTGGTTTGGTGGGGAGAGGGGTCGCGGCAAGAGCGGAACCAACGGTTAGGGCATGGCAAGATCTTTTTTACGCAGGTTCGGGTCGCGTGGTGCGTAAAACCCTACTCCTGCATACGTTTAGTTATTCGTTTTGGGTTACTGTAGATCTGTCCCTCTTTACAGCCTTTCGATTGGTCAAAAAGCCAAAACTCTTTACTACTGAGCCTCGGGCCTCCTTTTATAGGTTAAGGGGTCACCAAAGTGGCTCAGTGGGTGAACGGTGGGTTCATGAGTGGAACAACGCCGACCACAGTTACAGTGTTACTACGGTGCATTAAATGCTTCGATAGACTTCCCTGACCTCGTCGGGAGGGGTTGGACACGTACCCACACGTGGCAACTTTGGGGTGTTGCGCTGGCGTGTGGGCGGACACATGGTCCATGCACCGGTGATGGCGTGCTCGTCGGTGGAAGCGTTCATAGGTCGCGAGGGCGCTGTGGGCCTGCGCCTATCTTCGGGCCTTCTCTTCCTTCCCGGCAGGGTTACCTTGTCGGGCTCTTCTTGTTCCTCTCGGCAGGGAGGCGATGGCCTGCCGAGGCCTTGTCAATCTTCCCGGCAAGGATGGCTTGCCGGGGCTCAGTCCTTCTTCCTTGGTGGGAGGGTCTCGCCGTGGCATTGTCTATCTCCCCAAGAGGGAGCTCCTGCCGGGGTCTCTTCTTCTTTCCCAGCAAGCGAGTGCTTACCGGGGGCTTGCAATCTATACTTGCTAGCTTTTGAGTCTTGCTTCCGCCCTAAGATCTAGGGACGCGCCTTGCCACTGCAGAGGGGCTGCCGGTGTCCGCGCACTAGTCCGGGGCACTAGAGACCCCAGTCTTTAGTGCACCGACACGAAGGATGGAGATCATCATGAAATTGGTGATGATAGATGGTTGGTGATGACGATGGCGTCGATTTCTCCTCTCCAGAGCCCAAATTAGACTCCAAATCTGCCCTCCCGAGGAAGAACACTAGGTCGCACCGGCTCCGTATCGTAAAACGCAATGATTTCTTCTCCTTGATTTTTTTATCCACAGATGGGAATATATAGGAGTGGAAAATAGTTTGGTGGAGCTTCAGGGGCCCCACAAGCCCAGGGGCGCGGCCTAGGGGGCGTCCTACAGGCTTGTGGCCTAGGGGTGGTCCCTCTCCAGTAGATTCTTTCGCCGGTATTTTTTTATTAAATACAAAAATACTGTCCGTAAAATTTCAGGTCAATCCGAGAACTTTTATTTCTGCACAAAAGTAACACCCAGGTAATTCTGCTGAAAATAGCGTCACTCCGGGTTAGTTCCATTCAAATCATGCAAATTAGAGTCCGAAACAAGGGCAAAAGAGTTTGGAAAAGTAGATACGTTGGAGACGTATCAACTCCCCCAAGCTTAAACCTTTGCTTGTTCTCAAGCAATTCAGTTGATAACTAAAAGTTATAAAGAGAAACTTTTACAAACTTTGTTTGATCTTGTTGTTGTAAATATGTCTAACTTATGTTCATATTTTCAGCTCAGATTATGGACTAACCAGATTCACAATAATACTTAGGTCTCATGTTTACTTATATCAATGGCATAATCAAATAGCAAGCAATAATAATAAGTCTTTGATGGCAACAATTTTATTAAGACAATCATAATACAATATGATAAACTGGTATCTCGCTAGCCCTTTGTGAGACCGCAAAACATAAATGCAAAGCACCTCCAAAGAACAAGTACTGACTAGACATTGTAAATCATGGTAAAAGAGATGCAGTCATACTCATACTCAATATCAATTAATAGCAAATCATATAGATGACGGGGGTGATCTCTAACTGGTGCCTTTTATAAGAAGATGATGACTCAACAATATAGTAAAATATATAGTCCCTTTGCAGAGGGAAGCATTGACTTGTAGAGGTGCCAGAGCTCGAGCTTTTAAAATAGAGATGAACCAATGTTTTGGGTGGTATGCTTTCATTGTCAACGTAACAACTAAGAGTTCTCAATATCTTGCATGCTAAATACATTATAGGCGGTTCCCAAATATAATAGTAAAGTTTTTACTCCCCCTCCACCAATCAATCACATTCCACGGCAGGCCACATCCACGGGTACCGTCCATACAAACAACAATCCTGGGGGAGTTTTGTTTCATTAAGTTTGATTTGACTTTTGAGCATGGAACTGGGCATCCCGATTACCTGCCACTTTCTCATGAATGATAGTGAATAAACACATATCTTCAAAATAACCCACCTATCATGGAAGATACTGATAGCCCCTAGCTACTACATGAGCGATTTTGGCATACAAAACAGAGTATTTATTTGAAGGTTTAGAGTACGGCACATGCAAATTTACTTAGGACAGCAGGTGAATACCGCATATAGATAGGTATGGTGGACTCATATGAAACAACTTTGGGTTTATGAGGATGGGTGCACAAGCAGTAATCCCGCTTAGTACAAGTGAAGGCTAGCAAAAGACTGGGAAGCGACCAACTAGAGAGTGACAACAGTCATAAACATGCTTTGAGATTAACCAACTTTGAATGCAAGCATGAGTATGATATAAATCACTATGAACATAAACATCGTAGAGGCTATGTTGATTTGTTTCAACTACATGCAAGAACATGTGCCAACTCAAACCATTCAAATCATTCGGAGGAGGATACCATTCTATCATACAACACCATAACCATTTTAATATGTATGTTGGCACTCAAGACACACCATTATAAACTCCTAGCTAATTAAGCATGGCATATGTAACTATGATCTCTAATTGTTATTGCAAACATGTTCAATCCATAATGAGCTGAATCCAGAATGATGAGCTAATCATATTTACAATAACAAAATAAGTCGAGTTCATACCAGTTTTTCTCCATCTCAGTCACTTCATCATATATCGTCATTATTGCCTTTCACTTGCACGACTGAACGATGTGGAAAATAATAATAAGAGTGTTCATGCATTGGACTAAGGTGGAATCTGCAAGCAATATTTCAAAGGGGATGACAAGGTAGTATGGACTCTCTGGTAGATAAATTATAATAGATATGAGATCCACTGAGCATGTCATTGTGGTCTTCTCCTTACGACCCAAAGAAAAAAGAAAAAAAACTACTTACATGGGAAAGCCCGCAACAAGCAAAAGAAGAATGAAAAATCTTTTTGGGTTTTATTTTTACACTACAACTAAACAAACTAGAAGGTAAAGCTAGAAATGTTTTTTTATTTTCTCAAGGTTAATGAAACACACAAGAAGAAAACAAAAAGAAGAAATTAACCATGGATAGTACAATGAAAAAGTATGAACACCGACAACTGGAATGAGTGTCTGAACATGAATGTAATGTTGGTGAGAAATACGTAGTCCCCAGAGCATAGGATTTTGGCCTAAGTTGGTCTAGGGCCATGGCTGGAAATAACCCTCTCCTGGATACTCCGGAGAATACAGAGAGTTCCACTGGTTCTCAAGCTCCCGCGGCTCCCACTGAAAAACTGGAAGTTGATACGGATCGAGGGCTAGTGCAGACTCACGTGCTGGGGGTTGCGGACAAAAGAAGGAGCAGGCAAAGTAATAATCTCACATGTACCCTGACTAAATACTAAGTTATAGAGCAACCTCCTCCTATTATCTTTCTTAATAAAATCATGTGCTACCATCCTATCATAATCGAAGTATCTCGTATGTAGTCGCATTTCCTCTTCCTCGTTAAGGCTAATAGGTATTTCAAAGTGTTTATCAAAAAGAGATACATAGATACCTTCGAATATAATGTCATTCGAATGGTTTAAATTCAACCGTTGAGTCAATGTAGCGCCCACACTAAAAGTTCTATCAACAAGTAAAGCGCGGCGCGGAATAGTGAGGTCAGGAGCACTAAGGCTTCCACTCTCACCACGACCGACTAAACATCTCCTTGCAAAATAATGAATAATAACGTAGAACGGGAAAATGTAAAATGGCCTCTCTTGCCTTTGACACCCCTCTTTCTTCTCCTATAGTGATTAAGGGAATAAAGTCCTCCATGTCTCTAGGACGTGGTTCACTAACGCTGCCCTGAAAAGGTAATTTGCAAACTTTACAAAAATCATAAAGTGACATTTCCTTAGGCACATCATATAAATGAAATTCAACCATGGGAGGATTCTTCCTAGGATAAAAGTGAAAATTTTGCATGAAAGTATTAGTAAGTAGGAGATACTGGTCACACTTATCGTTGAGGAAGTTGGTGATGCCTGCATTTTCTACCAGACAGTAAAAATATTCATAAATTTTGGCCACCCTCAGGAATGCCTCACTTGGCCATTCACATGGCCGAACTTCCACGGTGCAAGGAATATTGTATCTAGGCATCTCATTTTCATTTTCTTTAGAACCCCAGCTTGAAGAGCCTCTTAAAAATCTACTCATCCTTTCCTTTTCTGAAGAATAAATCTGAAATTTTTAGTGACTCAAAATAAAAATGAACAAAGCTCAATCAAAACTTATAGAAACTACTCCCACAAGTGCCTAGAAGCTATATCATGCATCAAAACTACTTGGGAGCCTACAAATTTGACATGCAAGCTCATGAACAAGGTCACAACAACAGCAAGAATTTGCAGTACATAAAGCACTAGAACAAAAACTAATTGGACCATTGGAGGAGTCACATACCGATGAACAATCCCCTAAAATAGTTTTGCAAATGAAGCTTTGAGCAAGGAGATCAAAAATGGCAGCAAGATGAGCTAAACCACGTGTTTGAGCAATGGTGGGACTTTTTCTAGAGGAAGAAGGAGTGGATAGGTACTGGAATAAGTGAAGGGGCCCCACGTGGGACCCACAAGCCCAGAGAGCATGCCAAGGGGGGGGTGGCCGCACCCTGCAGGCTTGTTGCCCACTGGTGCAGTTCCGTGATGTTTTCTTAGTACCAGAAATTCTCAAAAATTCCAGAACAAAATCATACTAAATTTCCACGGAGTTGTGAGAACTTCTATTTTTCAGGATATTTTTCTACTGCACGGATAAAACAGAAAACAGAGAAATAATAACCTTTTCACAAAATTGAAAATAAAGAACAGAAAATAAAAAATTAGGTACATAAGGTTGTGCTTTCTAAATTCATCCATCTCATGCCCGTCAAAAGAATCCATCTATAAGGTTGATCAAGTCTTATTGACAAACTTTTTTCAAATGACATGGAACCAGAGAACTTTTGAATAGCACTAGGTTACCCCAATGGGGATATGCATCTCCCCAACAATAAGTATATCATATATCTTCTTGGCAGTTGGAAGAGGGAATTCAAAGTCTCCAATAATGAATTTTCTCAATTGAGTTGATGCTATGAACTTGAGATTGCGTCTTCAGAAAGTGTACCGTATGCTCATCACTATTGACATGAAAAGTGACATTTCCTTTGTTGTAATCAATAACAACCCATGTAGTATTCTGAAATGGTCTACCAAGGATGATCGACAAACTCTCGTCCTTGGGAATATCAAGAATAACAAAGTCCGTTAAAATAGTAATGTTTGCAACCACAACAGGCACATCCTCACTAATACGGATAGGTAAAGTAGTTGATTTATCATCCATTTGTAGAGAGATTTCAGTAGGTGTCAATTTATTTAAGTCAAGTCTACGAAATAAAGAGAACGACATAACACTAACACCAACCCCAAGGTCACATAATGCAATTTTAACATAATTTCCTTTAATAGAGCATGGTATAGTTTGTACTACGAGATCTCCTAATTTCTTTGGTATTCTATCCTTAAAAGTATAATTAGCAAGCATGGTGGAAATCTCAGCTTCAGGTATCTTTCTTTTATTAGTAACGATATCTTTTATGTACTTATCATAGGGAGACATTTTCAGAATATCAGTTAAGCGCATATGTAAGAAAACATGTCTCAACATTTCAGCAAAGCGCTCAAGATCCTCATCATCCTTCTTCTTGGATGGTTTAGGAGGAAAGGGCAAGGGTTTCTAAACCCATGGTTCTCTTTCTCTACCATGCTTCCTATCAACAAAATCTCTTTTATCATATCTCCTGTTCTTAGGTTTTGGGTTATCAAGATCAACAACCAGTTCAATTTCCACATCATTGTTATTACTAGGTTGAGCATCAACATGAACATCATCATTAATATTATCACTAGGTTCATGTTCGTTACCAGATTGTGTCTCAGCATCAGAAATAGAGGTATCATTTGGGTTTTCATGTGACTCTATAACAGGTTCACTAGCAGCATGCAAAGTCCTATCATCATTCTTTTTGTTTTTATTAGAAGGATCGGGTACATCAATATTAACGTTCTCAGAATCTTGCTCAACTCTCTTAGGATGGCCCTCAGGATACAAAGGTACCTGAGTCATTCTACCACCTCTAGTCACAACTCTAACAACATGATTATTGTTCTTACTTGTCATCTTATTGAGCAAATCATTTTGTGCCTTAAGTACCTGTTCTACTTGAGTATTTACCTTGGAAGGATGTTTACTAAGAAGCCTAAGGTCATTAACAGGTCTAATCATATATTCACCCAAGCGATCAAGCATGTAAGCAGTATGCTTCAATTGTCTACTAACCACTAGTAGAAAACGGGCCTTTGGCCTGGACCCTTTAGTCCCGGCCTGCCTCTGGGCCGGGACTAAAGGCCCGGCCACGTCGCCCCAATTCTCATATCCTCCCTCGAGGCTTTAGTCCCGGCCCGTAAGGAGCCTTTAGTCCCGGTTCGTGTCCCAAGCCGGGACTAAAGGGCTACGCGGTGGGTAGCCCGCATGTGCGCCACCTTTAGTCCCGGTTTGTGTCTCATACCGGGACTAAAGGCCTCTGCCTATATATAGCACAACCCCCCTCTCCCCTCTTCGTTGCATTTTTCTTGGATGGAGGATTGTGGGTGGGTGCTTGCTCTCCACTTTTTTTGATGCACTAGAGGTGTTTGTTGAAATGTGTGTTAGAGCGATGCCGCTTTAGTTCACCGAACACAACTACGATATGAGATGCCCGAGCCACGCTTAAACCTCTTCCTCTTTATTTCTACTTATTCTAAAAGGTTAGCAACTATATTTTCTTGTTTAGACCGTGCGGTACTAATTTTTAGGATCTTGATTGTATTTGATATACTGTCGTATAACGCAGAGATGAGCCATCCATGGATGTACGGTGATCGACGCACAGCCGCTTACAGAGAAGGTGTGCATTCTTTTCGAGATGCAGCCGATGCGAACAAGCATGGTGGTGGCTATATGTTTTGTCCATGTGTTGAATGTCCGAATGAGAAGGATTATACTTCCTCAAGAGTCATTCAGAGCCATCTGCTTCGGTCCGGTTTTATGTCGGGCTATAATGTTTGGACCAAACACGAAGAAAGAGGGGTTATGATGGAAGACGACGACAAAGAAGAAGAGAACGATGATGACAACTACCGATCTATGTTCCCTGAGTATGCTGATACCGCAATGGAAGACAATGAAGAAGAAGATCAGGATGAAGAACGGGAACCAGATGAGCCCGCTGATGATCTTGGCCGGGTCATTTCTGATGCACGGCGAGGTTGCGACACAGAAAAGGAGAGGTTGCAGTTCGAGCAGATGTTACAGGACAACAACAAATTGTTGTACCCAACTTGTGAAGATGGCTAGAAGAAGCTGGGTAGCCACCAGAAGAGACCGGTGTGACTGACTCGTCATTCGAAAAGTTGCTGGTACTGATGAAGAAGATGCTTCCAAGAAAGAACGAATTGCCCGCCAGCACGTACGAAGCAAAGAAGCTTGTCTGCCCTCTAGGATTAGACGTGCAGAAGATACATGCATGCCCTAATGACTGCATCCTCTACCGCGGTGAGAAGTACGAGAATATGGATAAATGCCCGGTATGCACTGCATTGCGGTATAAGATCAGAAAAGATGACCTTGGTGATATTGAGGGCGAGCCACCCAGGAAGAGGGTTCCTGCCAAGGTGATGTGGTATGCTCCTATAATACCACGGTTGAAACCTCTTTTCAGAAATAAAGATCACGCGAAGTTGTTGCAATGGCACATGGAAGATCGTATGAAAGACGATAAGTTGAGGCACACCGCTGATGGTCGGCATTGGAGAAAAATTGAGAGAGAGTTCCCAAGATTTGCAGCTGACGCAAGGAACTTATGGTTAGGTCTGAGTACAGATGGCATGAATCCTTTTGGGGAGCAGAGTTGCAGTCACAGCACCTGGCCCGTTACTCTATGTATCTACAACCTTCCTCCTTGGTTGTGCATGAAGCGGAAGTTCATTATGATGCCAGTGCTTATACAAGGTCCAAAGCAACCCGGCAACGATATTGATGTGTACCTAAGGCCATTAGTTGATGAACTTTTACAGTTGTGGGCCGAACCAGGTGTACGTGTGTGGGACGAGCACAAACAAGAGGAATTTGACCTTCGAGCGTTGCTTTTCGTAACCATCAATGATTGGCCTGCTCTTAGTAACATTTCAGGATAGTCAAACAAGGGATACAATGCATGCACGCACTGTTTGGATCAGACAGAAAGTATATATCTCGACAACTGTAGGAAGAATGTGTATCCGTACAATCGTTGTTTTCTTCCGCCCAAGCATCCCTTAAAGAAAAAAGGCAAGCATTTCAATGGCAAGGCAGAACCCCGGGGGAAGCCTGTCATCCGTACTGGTGCTGAAGTATTTGATATGGTTAAAGATTGAAAAGTAATCTTTCGAAAGGGTCCTGGCAGCTAACCTGTTCCTAACGGCCCTGATAAGCGCGTACCCATGTGGAAGAAGAAATCTATATTTTGGGAGCTACCCTACTGGGAAGTCCATGAGGTCCGCTCGGCAATCGACGTGATGCAACTGACGAAGAATCTCTGCGTGAATATTCTAGGCTTCCTGGGCTTGTATGGCAAGTCCAAAGATACACCGGAAGCACGGGAGGACCAGGAACGTCATAAAGGAAGAGATGGCATGCATCCAGGGCAGTTTCAAGGGCGTGCCAGCTACGCTCTTACTAAGGAAGAGAAGGAAATCTTCTTTGAAGTCCTTTTCAGTATCAAGGTCCCGACTGGCTTCTCGTCGAATATAAAGGGAATCGTAAATATGAAAGACAAAAAATTCCAAAACCTAAAGTCTCATGACTGCCACGTGCTTATGACGCAATTGCTTCCGGTTGCATTGAGGGGAATTCTACCAGAAAATGTTCTCCTAGCAATTGTGAAGGTATGTGCATTCCTCAATGCAATTTCTCAGAAGGTAATCGATCGAGAAAGTCTATCAGGGTTACAAATTGATGTGGTCCAATGTCTGGTCAGCTTTGAGTTGTTGTTCCCGCCATCCTTCTTCAATATAATGACACACCTCCTAGTTCACCTAGTCGAAGAGATTAGAATTCTCGGTCCTGTGTTTCTACACAATATGTTCCCCTTCGAGAGGTTCATGGGAGTCTTAAAGAAATATGTTTGTAACCGTGCTAGGCCAGAAGGAAGCATCTCCAAGGGCTATGGAACAGAGGAGGTCATTGAGTTTTGTGTGGACTTTCTTCCTGACCTTAAGCCAATTGGTGTTCCTGAATCTCAGTATGAGGGTAGGCTGACAGGTAAAGACACACTAGGAAGGAAAGCAAAAGTATGTATGGACGGGCATTCTTTTTCTCAAGCACACTACACAGTTCTACACAATTCCACCGTGGTGGCTCCGTATATCGTGAGACACAAGAATATTCTACGCTCCGAAAACCCGGGGAAGGCTGACTCTTGGATTAAAGGGGAACACGACAAGACTTTCGGCAGTTGGTTGCAGACACATCTCATGAATGATGAAACCGTTGGAGATGAGCTGTACTGTTTGGCCAGGCCACCATCTTCGACTATAAGTACTTTCCAAGGGTATGAGATAAATGGGAATACATTTTACATGGTTGCCCAAGATAAAAAGAGCACCAACCAAAATAGTGGTGTCCGCTTTGATGCAACAGACGAGAATGGGCACTGTTTGGAAACATATTACGGGTACATAGAGGAGATATGGGAACTTGACTATGGACCTACTTTTATGATCCCTTTATTTCGGTGCAAATGGGTGAAGCTGACAGGAGGCGGGTTAGTTGTAGACCAAAAGTACGGCATGACAACAGTGGATCTTAACAATCTTGCGTACATGGACGAACCATTTGTCCTAGCCAATGATGTCGCTCAGGTTTTCTATGTGAAGGACATGTCTACATTAACGAGAAAAATAAATCAGCAAAAGAAGATATCATCCGATGAGCCAAAACGCCACATAGTTCTTTCAGGGAAAAGAAACATCGTGGGAGTAGATGACAAGAGAGACATGTCAGAAGATTATAATAAGTTTCACGAAATTCCGCCCTTCAAAGTGAAAACTGACCCAAGCATCCTACTGAATGATGAAGATTCTCCATGGCTACGACCCAGAAGAAAACAAGAATAATAGATAAGAATATTGGTGCAATAATGTAATAATGTATTAAACCTTTTATGTAATGCATGTATGGAACGTACGAAATTTCAAACACTTTTCATTTTCATATTATCCATGTAAGAGATGAGTTCTCGTTCGAAACCCTGATACGTCGAGAGAGATTGTCCGGTTTGTACACGAAGTGCATCCAGTTTTTGTCGTAGCCCTCTCAACTTTTTAGCACATGCTATGTGGGTGAAATGATGATAGCATGCTAACTTTCAACATTTTCAGAGTTCTTTTGTAGTGCTTTTCAATTTTAGGGTCAACTAGCTCAAAAAAATTAAGTAAATCCATGAAATATACCAAATGAAGTCAGAAATTGTTTAATTTTTGTGTTGTGCCTTTGAATGGTGCATTTTGAACACACAAAAAGTATGGAGTTCAAATAAGTTCACAAAAATGAAATCCCTTTGTAAGAGATGAGTTCTCGTTCGAAACCTTGATACTTCGAGAGAGATTGTCCGTTTTGTACACGAAGTGCATCCAGTTTTTGTCGTAGCCCTCTCAACTTTTTAACACATGCTATGTGGGTGAAATGATGATAGCATGCCAACTTTCAACATTTTCAGAGTTCATTTGCAGTGCTTTTCAATTTCAGGGTCAACTAGCTCAAAACAAATAAGTAAATCCACGAAATATACCAAATGAAGTCATAAATTGTTGAAATTTTGTGTTGTGCCTTTGAATGGTCCATTTTGAACACACAAGAAGAATGGAGTTCAAATAAGTTCACAAAAATGAAATCACTTTGTAAGAGATGAGTTCTCGTTCGAAACCCTGATACTTCGAGAGAGATTGTCCGTTTTGTACACGAAGTGCATCCAGTTTTTGTCGTAGCCCTCTCAACTTTTTAACACATGCTATGTGGGTGAAATGATGATAGCATGCCAACTTTCAACATTTTCAGAGTTCATTTGTTGTGCTTTTGAATTTCAGGGTCAACTAGCTCAAAAAAACAAGTAAATCCACGAAATATACCAAATGAAGTCAGAAATTGTTGAAATTTGTGCTGTGCCTTTGAATGGTGCATTTTGAACACACAAAAAGTATGGAGTTCAAATAAGTTCACAAAAATGAAATCCCTTTGTAAGTGATGAGTTCTCGTTCGAAACCCTCATAATTCGAGAGATTGTCCTTTTTGTACGCGAAGTGCATTTAGTTTTTGTCGTAGCCCTCTCAACTTTTTAGCACATGCTATGTGGGTGAAATGATGATAGCATGCCAACTTTCAACATTTTCAGAGTTCATTTGTAGTGCTTTTCAATTTCAGGGTCAACTAGCTCAAAAAAATAAGTAAATCCATGAAATATACCAAATGAAGTCAGAAATTGTTTAATTTTTGTGTTGTGCCTTTTAATGGTGCATTTTGAACACACAAAAAGTATGGAGTTCAAATAAGTTCACAAAAATGAAATCCCTTTGTAAGAGATGAGTTCTCGTTCGAAACCTTGATACTTCGAGAGAGATTGTCCGTTTTGTACACGAAGTGCATCCAGTTTTTGTCGTAGCCCTCTCAACTTTTTAACACATGCTATGTGGGTGAAATGATGATAGCATGCCAACTTTCAACATTTTCAGAGTTCATTTGCAGTGCTTTTCAATTTCAGGGTCAACTGGCTCAAAACAAATAACTAAATCCACGAAATATACCAAATGAAGTCATAAATTGTTGAAATTTTGTGTTGTGCCTTTGAATGGTCCATTTTGAACACACAAGAAGAATGGAGTTCAAATAAGTTCACAAAAGTGAAATCCCTTTGTAAGAGATGAGTTCTCGTTCGAAACCTTGATACTTCGAGAGAGATTGTCCGTTTTGTACACGAAGTGCATCCAGTTTTTGTCGTAGCCCTCTCAACTTTTTAACACATGCTATGTGGGTGAAATGATGATAGCATGCCAACTTTCAACATTTTCAGAGTTCATTTGTTGTGCTTTTGAATTTCAGGGTCAACTAGCTCAAAAAAACAAGTAAATCCACGAAATATACCAAATGAAGTCAGAAATTGTTGAAATTTGTGCTGTGCCTTTGAATGGTGCATTTTGAACACACAAAAAGTATGGAGTTCAAATAAGTTCACAAAAATGAAATCCCTTTGTAAGTGATGAGTTCTCGTTCGAAACCCTCATAATTCGAGAGAGATTGTCCGTTTTGTACGCGAAGTGCATTTAGTTTTTGTCGTAGCCCTCTCAACTTTTTAGCACATGCTATGTGGGTGAAATGATGATAGCATGCCAACTTTCAACATTTTCAGAGTTCATTTGTAGTGCTTTTCAATTTCAGGGTGAACTAGCTCAAAAAAATAAGTAAATCCACGAAATATACCAAATGAAGTCATAAATTGTTGAAATTTTGTGTTGTGTCTTTGAATGGTGCATTTTGAACACACAAAAAGTATGGAGTTCAAATAAGTTCACAAAATGAAATCCCTTTGTAAGAGATGAGTTCTCGTTCGAAACCCTGATACTTCGAGAGAGATTGTCCGTTTTGTACACGAAGTGCATCCAGTTTTTGTCGTAGCCCTCTCAACTTTTTAGCACATGCTATGTGGCTGAAATGATGATAGCATGCCAACTTTCAACATTTTCAGAGTTCATTTGTAGTGCTTTTCAATTTCACGGTCAACTAGCTCAAAAAAAAGTAAATCCACGAAATATACCAAATGAAGTCAGAAATTGTTGAAATTTTGTGTTGTGCCTTTGAATGGTGCATTTTGAACACACAAAAAGTATGGAGTTCAAATAAGTTCACAAAAATGAAATCCCTTTGTAAGGGATGAGTTCTCGTTCGAAACCCTGATACTTCGAGAGAGATTGTCCATTTTGTACACGAAGTGCATTTATTTTTTGTCGTAGCCCTCTCAACTTTTTAACACATGCTATGTGGGTGAAATGATGATAGCATGCCAACTTTCAACATTTTCACAGTTCATTTGTAGTGCTTTTCAATATTAGGGTCAACTAGCTCAAAAAAAAAAGTAAATCCACGAAATATACCAAATGAAGTCAAAAAGTATGGAGTTCAAAAAACCATATTATGAAATTAAATATTATCATTGGCGATTCATCTCAATTATGAAATCAAATATATCAAAAAACCATTGCAGAACATATGACCAAATTAATACAAGTTCATCATCACATTAAAGCCGAAGAACAGTAGTGATCAAATTTTATTATTGCAAAAAATAAATTCATAAAGTTCTCTCATAAAACAACATACAACTGTGTAAAACATTTAAATGCAACAACAAACGCGATCAAAATCGCAACTAAGGTAACAATTGACCCAACAGCATAATGATACCTGGCCTCTTTGTCAATGGCATATTTGGTAATATTCCTAATCTTCAAGCGCATTTCATCCATCTTCATGCGCATTGCATCCATCTTCAACCGCATCGCATCGATCTTCATCTTGCGATCATCGATGACATCGGCGACATGCAACTCCAGTTCCATATTCTTATCCTCAATTATTTTCAATTTTTTCTTCAAGTATTTTTTTTCTTTTTCAACCAAATTTAACTTCTCGACAAGAATTTTTATGTGGGTTGGAATTTCGGTTCACATACCTCCTAGATTAAAACAATATATGTCATAATTGTCATAAACACTAAATAAAACAAATAGTTATAAGAGATAATATATACCACATCCGAATCATAGATAGGACGAGGGCCGACGGAGGCGGATACGAAAACCATCGCACTATATAATAACAAAAAATAATGAAAGTGAGTAATTTATACAAGTATGTATGTAAATCATACAAGTAAGATTTTTTTAATTTTGAAAAGAAGATAAGAACAAGACGCTCACCACGGTGGTGCTCGCAGTTGGTGCACGCCAAACCTAGACAAATATTAAGAAAAATGGAGCTTGGAGGTCGAGCTTGGAGAGGAGAAAGCTTAAGTAGAGTGGCTCGGGCATTTCATCGAACACGTCATGTGCATGAACTAGAGTGGCAAGAGCATGGCATGGTCACACTTCAACAACCAAAAAACAAGGGATAGGTGGGCAGGGGCGAGGGTTTATATAGGCAAAACTTTAGTCCCGGTTCTTTCCACGCCCCGGGACTAAAGGCCCCTGCTTCCCGCCTTCTGGTCAGCCGAAAAAGGGCCTTTAGTCCCGGGTCGTGGCTCCACCCGGGTCTAAAGGGGTGCCTTTAGTCCCGGTTCGAGCCACGCCCCGGGACTAAAGGCCCCTGCTTCCCGCCTTCTGGTCAGTCGAAAAAGGGCCTTTAGTCCCGGTTCGTGGCTCCACCCGGGACTAAAGGGTCTTTAGTCCCGCATCGAGCCACGAACCGGGACTAAAGATCCACCTGTATAAGCGGGAGTTAGAAAATTTCGAACCCAAATCGTCCATTTCACTTCTTCTTCCTCTCGTTCTCTTGCCCGGCGCGGCAAGCGACGAACTCGACGACGCCGTGAGGCTGCCCGCCGTCCTGCTCGCCGTCGCCTGCTGTCGCCGTCGTCCTGCTCGCCGCGCGCCGCCCTCCTCGCCGCGCGCCGCCCTCCTCTCCGCGCGCCGCACTCCTCGCTGCGCGCCGCCCCCTCCTCCTCGCCGCGCGCCGTCGACACCTCCGGCCGGTAAGCCCCACGCCCCCTCCTCCCTAACACTCCGACCAGCACAAGCAAAGAACAAAAAGGAGAAGAAAGGAAGAAAAAGGAGAAGAAAGGAAGAAAAAAGAGAAGAAAAGAAGAAAAAGGAGAAGAAAGGAAGAAAAAGGAGAAGAAAAGAAGAAAAAGGAGAAGAAAGGAAGAAAAAGGAGAAGAACAGAAGAAAAAGGAGAAGAAAGGAAGAAAAAGGAAATGAAAGGAAGAAAAATAGAAGAAAGGAAGAAAAAGGAGAAGAAAGGAAAAAAAGGAGAAGAAAGGAAGAAAAAGGAGAAGAAAGGAAGAAAAAGGTGAAGAAAGGAAGAAAAAGGGAAGGAGAAGAAAAGAAGAAAAAGGAGAAGAAAATAAGAAAAAGGAGAAGAAAAGAAGAAAAAGGGAAGAAAGGAAGAAAAAGGAGAAGAAAGGAAGAAAAAGTAGAATAAGAAGAGGAGGAGAAGAAAAGAAGAAAAAGGAGAATAAGAAGAGGAGGAGAGGAGAAGAAGAGGAAAAATAGAAGAAGAGGAGAGGAGAAGTAGTAGAAGAAGAGGAGAAGTAGAAGTAAAAGAAGAAGTAGAAGAAGAGGACAAATAGAAGAAGAGGAAAAATTAGTTTAGGGTTACAAGAAGAAGAACTATTTTTTTTGTCATTTAATTTTGCTATTGTATAGTGTATATGCTTAAGTGTTAATAGTGTTTCTTAAATTATTGCTTAATTTTGCTATTGTATATGCTTAAGTGTTAATAGTTTAATTTTTCTATTATATATGCTTAAGTGTCCGGGACTGGGCTCCGCCCGGCTGGTATTTTAGAGTTTAGGTTCTAGCCAAGACCCGGGACTAAAGGTCCTCCTATATAAAACGAGCCTTCAAAGTTTCCAACCCCTCTTATATAGTTTGTTAGTTTATTAGTTAATCAAATGTCCGTTTTTTGCAGAACTATGGATCCACATATCAGGAACCTCGAAGAGGAAGAACTTCTCGAAGATATAATCAAAGACGGCCCCGACGTTGAACCAGCTGAATCGCCGACGTCATATCTAAACGACTCCGGATATGGAATGGAGGTCGAGCGACACGAAGATGAAGCCGATGGGGCAGGAGATAGGTCCAATGATGGAGAAGGTGATAGCTCCACTGATGGAGAAGCCGGTGGAGAAGCCGGTGAAGAAATAATAAAGTCCGGCAAGGTATACATATGAAGTTCGACAATCACTTGTAATATGTGAAAAATATTGGAGATAGCTCTATATTGTATACATATACATTCATTTGACGAATGTTTCTCCCTCTTAGGCCTCCACATCGAGCAAATCTACAAAACGAGGCCCGACTAGAAAGTTGGATGCACGGACGCATTACACCTTTGAGGTGATAATGCCTACGGGTGAACCCAAGCTTCCTAAGAATGCTGCTGACACATTCAAGAAGCAATGCGGAGTTCTCGTTAGGGATCACGTCCCGATCAGCGTTCGGGAGTGCAACAAGCGCAAAGGGGTAGCCGATAGTGACTATGTCGCCGAAAGGTACAAAGATAATCTTTGGAATGATCTCATGTCACATTTCAACCTGCCAGAATGTGAGAATGAAGACGGCGCAGACAAACTGAGGGCCAAAGTCAAGCAGTGGACTCTAAAGAAGATGGCCGAACTGTTCCGTAGCTGGAAGAAGAAGCTATGGTAAAACTATCTGAAGACAAAGAAAGTGCCTGTATTCGAGGGGTATCTAGCCAAGCAGGCGAATCACTGGAAGGAATTTCAAGAGTACAAGGAGTCAAAAGATGCCCATGCATTATGAGAAAAGAACAAGATAAATGCCGACAAGAAGAAATATCACCACTAGCTGGGGCTAGGGGGCTATGAGACTGCCATCCCAAAGTGGGAAAAGAAAGAGAAAGATCTGATAGATAAAGGCATCGTACCTGAACCACTCCGTGATGAGTGGGAATTGAGAGCAAGAAATTGGTTCCTTGCGCATGATGGGTCGTACGACGAAAAAACAGGGGACCTCATCTGCAATGACAATCTTAGGATACCCAGGGAGAATTGGAAAAGGATAGTGAAAGAAATTAAGGAGGGACAAAGAAAGTTCATTGCAGATAGAGATAAAGATTTGCTCACACTGGTCCTCGGCAATGACGAACATGGAGGACGAACGAGAGGCTTCGGTCCATCTTACCCGTGGTGGCTTGGGTTTGCCAGAGACCAAGACACTTACAGAAGCCGAGAGAGAGCAAAGAAGCGGCAGCAGGATGAGGAGAATGACAAGTTCAACCAGTTGCTTGCCAGGATTAAGGAGCAACAGAAGCAGATTGATGAGCTTAGAGGAGTACCGCGCCGGGAAGATCCTGCACTTGATATTACCGGCGCCCCATCTAAGCGGAAAAGCAGCGTGGCTGAATCTGAGGCCCCGCCCGCCGATGAACGAAGAATGATAGAGGGCGGTCCCGGCTACCCCGTGGATGGAATCAAGGATTCAACATCATGTGAACTTCATCAGAAATTCAAGAACATATCCATGAAGGTGGCCGTCGGACAAGCTTTACCTTCTGGCCCTAATGCACGCTGGCATGGCCGTGAGATTCCAGCTGGCTTTGCTGAAGTCGGGGTGGATGAAATCATGATGGGGTTTAATGATATGGAGCTCGACATAGCTGGACCCGAAGATGAGAGGACACTCGGAGAAGTACTGGGTGGAGTCATCCTATGGGACAAGAACTACATCAAGCTTCGAGGCTCGGGCCCAAGGACAACACCGCCTCCAAGTCGTCGCAGGTCACCTACACCTCCATTACCTCCAAGCCCTCCACATGACGTCGGCCAGCACAACACGAGTCCATCTCGATCACCGCCGCCGGACTTGGGTCGTCCGTCTCCGCTGCTGCCCGCTCCGGATATAAACCCTGAGCCTGCCACGGATACAAAGCGGGAGCGTGCCACCAAGAACGCTCCGCCGCTGCCCGCTCCGGATACAAACCCTGAGCCTGCCACGGATACAAAGCGGGAGCGTTCCACCAAGAACACTCCGCCGCCGCCCGCTCCGGATACAAAGCCTGAGCCTGCCACGGATACAAAATGGGAGCATGCCACCAAGAACGCAACACCGCCGCCCGCTCCGGATACAAAGACTGAGCCTGCCACGGATACAAAGTGGGAGCGTGCCACCAAGAACGCTCCGCCACCACCCGCTCCCGATACAGAGC
This sequence comes from Hordeum vulgare subsp. vulgare, assembly GCF_904849725.1. Classification (NCBI taxonomy): domain Eukaryota; kingdom Viridiplantae; phylum Streptophyta; class Magnoliopsida; order Poales; family Poaceae; genus Hordeum; species Hordeum vulgare. Next base: position 243,220,836 of record NC_058521.1, on the reverse strand, counting down.
CTGAGCCTGCCACGGATACAAAGCGGGAGCGTGCCACCAAGAATGCAACGCCGCCGCCCGCTCCGGATACAAAGCCTGAGCCTGCCATGGATACAAAGCGGGAGCGTGCCACCAAGAACGCTCCGCCAACGATTCCTAAGGCACAGAGCACCCCAAAGCGCAAACGATCGCCCATCCCAAAGGTACGTCATGCTAATCTTCCTATCGGACCTTATGATCGTACCCCCGAGGAAAACGCCAGGATAGCAAAGGAACATCATGATGCGCAGATGGAAAAGAAGGAACCCGAGCCCCGCCCGGAATACACCTAGAAGCAAATAGCATTTGCAAAATACTTCACGACCCTTCCATCACAGTATGACTTATACCATAAGCCTGATGACTATACACGCACATTGCAGAAGGAAGTGAAAAAGAGAAGATCTCGATCACCGCCGCCGGACTTGGGTCGTCCGTCCCCGCCGCCGCCCGCTCCGGATACTAAGCGGGAGCGTGCCACCAAGAACGCTCCGCCGACGATTCCTAAGCCACAGAGCACCCCAAAGCGGAAACGGTCGCCCCTCCCAAAGGTATGTCTGCTAATCTTCCTATCAGACCTTATGACTTACACCATAAGCCTGATGACTATACACGCACATTGTAGAAGGAAGTGAAAAAGAGCAGTTCAACTACAAGCAAGAAAAAATCAGACGTTCCTCAGCTTGGACAACAGGCCAAACAGTCGATCCCACCCCTCAAGGTGTTAACCGAGAATGTTCCCCCTCCGGTGCAGGGGCTAGCTTTAGAAAGAGCAAAGGAGTTGGCGGCTCAATGTGGTATCTCGGTTGAAGAATTGCTGTTTTCCTAAGACGACAAGATACCCAAGGCTATGGAAGCCCCTAAGCCAAAGTTTTTCATGTGTGAGCCTTTGGTCAGCAAAGATGATCTCCCAACAAATATGCGTTACTTGCATACATGGTACTTAAGTGAATCAAAGAAGGGGAGAACGATGATCGTGCTGAGTGTGCCACGGGAGTACTACGGCCGCCCCGAAGAAATCCATATCGACTTTGATGAAGTCTTCCAGATGTACAATGGCGACGCCCTCGACAAATCGCTTATGAGTTGCTATTGTTTGTAAGTTTTTCAATTCGTTGTCTACATATAACTTGTTTAGTTATTTCAATTCATTGTCTATATATAACTTGTACTCTATTATGCAGAATGAAGATTCTGGATTGTAAAAGTAAGAGCATCATAAATATTGGGTTTATTGACCCAGATAAAATACATATAGCGACGCTAACTAATTATCCCAAGGAGACGGAGGAAAACCTTCTAAGATTTCTAACAGATCAAAATTTCTGTGACCACATACTGTTTCCATACAACTTCAAGTGAGGGTCTTTACTCTGTTGTGTCCATTCACTTATAAGTGTAATTGATAAGTTACTGACATATATATATATATATATACATGTGCAGCTTCCATTGGATTCTGTTGGACATTCAAATTGATAAGGGAAGAATTGATGCCTTCGACCCATTATCGAGACCCTTGGAACAGTTCCAAAGCCTGCAGGACATGCTCCAAGGGTAATTTTAATCATTCTTGCGCTCTATCGGTCTCTTTCGATGATTTTCTGATATATCAATTAATGAAAAACTTAGCAAATCATTATCCTTGTCGGGCAGGGTTTGGAAGCGGTTCAAGTGCGTGACTCCCGGTAACTTTCCTGAGAAGCTGACCTTTAGAGCGGCTCAGGTAAGTAGTAGTATGATATACTTCTATTAATTTTCAATACATTTATGATGCTAGATTATTATTTTTATTATATATATTCTATTCTCGTAAAGTGCGACCAGCAGCCACGAGGAACGCATCTATGCGGATACTATGTTTGCGAGACCATTCGCACGTTTACCTCTGAGCTCAAGGATCACAGATTCGACGTAAGCAATGAACATTCACACCTCTATTTTTGCCCGTCATTCTTTGTTATCATGATTGATATTCGTATTCATCTACTCTTCTTATATAGCACACGGCCATGAGGACGAAGGTCCTACCAGAGCAACGCGCGATTGCTGCTGGAGAGGAGCTTGCGGGATTTCTGAGGACGGAAGCTATAGATGACAAATGACGATTTAGTGTAGCTAGGGGCCATTACTGATGTTCGTCCATGTAATCGAATAGACGGGCTCTAGTCCCGATAATTCTGACCTGCATATAATTGTATATATATGCTCGCTTGGAAGATAAGTTAATCTTATATATATACGCATAATTATTTCTATTTAAATTATATCAAAACTAATTCCCGAAAACCAAACGAGGCATCACGTTAATCTCCCGAACACCTAAACCCTAAAACCCTAAAACCCAAAAATAATTTCATTCAAAAAAAACCCAAAAACCAGCAAAATCTGGAAATCTTTAGTCCCGGCCCGCGTAACGAACCAGGACTAAAGGTCCTGCCCGTGGGGCGCTACGAGGCGCCCACGTGGTGCACCTTTAGTCCCGGCTTGTAATAGGGCCGGGTCTAAAGGTTAGGCCTTTAGTCCCGCCCCTTTAGTCCCGGTTGGTGAACCGGGACTAAAGCCCCTTACGGGCCGGGGCTATAGGCCCTATCCCCACTAGTGAACATAAGCATTGAAATTTTCTTGTTTAACAACAAAGTTATCAAATTCATCCAAGCATTGGCTAGCAGACTTATTATAAGGAATGTCACCTTGATCAAATCTACGAAGATAATTTACCTCACCTACCTGTCGGGTTATCAAGACCATGTATTTCTTCAATAGGTGGTAGATTCTTAACATCTTCAGCTTTAATACCTTTCTCCTTCATAGATTTCTTTGCCTCTTGCATATCTTCAGGACTGAGGAATAGAATACCTCTTTTCTTTGCAGTTGGTTTTGGAGGTGGTGTAACATCCCGATTCTCGGAATGTTTGAGAAAAAGTTTTCCAAATATGAGGCGAGAAAATTTATTTGATTTTATTGATTGCAAAAGATTAAATTGTGTATTTATGATTTGGATGATATAATTTGAACTAATGCGAACCTAAATTAAAATTTAGGTTTATTTTTTTTATCGTGCTTTATTTCTCTTCTTTGACATATTAATTTGTGTGCCTTTGCCTTTTCTTGTTTTTCTAAGTACATTGGAGTTTTATTAAGAATTGATTCATTTTCTATATTTCCCTAAAAGGAAATATAATTGTTTTCCATCGCTCACTCCATGGACCAAAACCCCTAACACAACATCACTTCTACGTATTCGTGTGAGAAGCCCACCTCTCTTTCTAATATTTCCTCTTTTCCAATCTGAATGGGCTTAGGCCAATCTTTTCTTTCTCTATTTCCTTTTCCACCTGGGCCCTTAGCCCATTTTCTTCACGTGGTGGCTGACCCCATGTTTATCACGTACATGCATCTGGGAAACGTACAACCACGGACCCTTCCTCTTTCTTCCTTTAATTACTACCGTTTCCAAATCTCAAGATAAATAAATTGTCCCATCTCTCTCATGAAGCGAAGCCTCTTCTCCTTCGTCTCCTCTCTGTACGTTCGTTCTCAACCTGCAGAATAGAAGAGAGAAACCTACAGCCATCACACACCGCTCCTCCGATTTCTTCAATTCTCAACCGTTACAGATTTTGAATAGATGTAGAAGTGCATCTTGATCTCCTCTTCCAATCCCACTGCTTGTCATGCACGCTCCCTTCCTCCTCTCTCCAAAAACTCTCCCTGAACTCTGAAGTGCCAGGGACATGTGATCTCCATCCCGGTGACTCAGGCGGTCTCCATCCGAACCCATGCGCCTGAAGGTTCTCCTCCACGACATGGTTCCATTAAGAGAAGAAAGAACGCGGTCCGTCCACCACACACGAAGAATTCTGCATGTCCGTATACACTGTTTGTCGAGTTCATCGCTTTGTATCTTCATGCTTGGTGAGTCTCTATCCAATTCCTCTTGCACACCATCTCAACATTTAAGTGGTCAGAGGACCCCGTTTGTGGTTTTAGATTTTGCATATATATCATTTTACATGTTTGTTGAGTTCACATAGGAATTTCAGTAAGTGCAAGTTTCTTGCACTATTTATTTTTTTCACTTGTGTGAAGTTCTAAGAGTTACATAAAATTAACTAGATTACTTGCTTGGTAATTGTATTGTAATATATATATTTGTGTAGTCCTTTGGTTAAGATTTACGGAGTTTATTCATCGGTTAATTTTGCGTGAATATGTTATTGTTCATAAGTTCGTTTTATGCCTAGGAGTGCATTTTATGTGTCTCATAATTTTGATGCGGTAAATGATTTGTTAGATTTATTTTACCAGTTATAGTTTTTGAAAATTGTTGAACATATTATTTCACGTGTTATTTTTCTTTGATGGGGTAAGTAGTCGTAGGATATATGCAGATGTTGTGAATTATTATCATGTTTGTAAGGATTTTATTTATTTAGTTTTATAGTCCTCTCTTGTGCATGCGCACACAACTTTGATAATGTTCGCCATGCTTATAGTTTCATAGAATTTTCATTGTTTCCTTTGTTTAATAGCTAGAATAATTTATCTTTTAATTTAATTTTTTTTTTTAACTTGGCAAATATGTTAGATTGTTCCATATATTCGTTCTCAATCATGTTGCTTATGTGATTCATTATGTGTGAAGTCATGTCATGTTGTAGGTTAGCGCTTATCTAATCATATGTGTTATATATTTAATTTTCTTTTACTAGTTATCATGAGCATGTTATGTTACATTAGATTTTTGAGTAAGTTGATATTGTTTTAAAGTTGCTATAAGCTAAACGAAGCCAAGGTTAATCATTGGTTGTTGCGTATAGTTAATTGTCATTTAATCTTTACAAATATTTAGAGTTATCTAAATATTTATCTTGGTCGACTAACATTTAGCCATGCATGTCTAGTATAGGTTAGTTGTATTATTTCATGTGTGTTTCATACGTTAATTATGATAGATATCAAATGAGATGCTTTGTTATTGGAGGTGATTACATTATAGTTCGTTGCATAGATATTATCGCCTATTTGATCATGTAGTTTTATAGATGTTTGCTATCCATTATTTATGGTTGGTTGTTTCATGTCACGTTTCAGATATGTATTGTTACATATGATTTAGGTTGTAGCATATAACCTACTTTATTACTTCTAGTTATTTATCTTAGTTGTCTTGTTTACCTAGGATTGTAGCTATGTATGCTTAGTTGACTTACATGTCCATGTGTGTACCAACCCGATAGTTGTACGATGCCTTCGTTGTGCTTATATGCATTTGCAAGTGAGGTTATACTATTTAGAAATGCATGCCATCATGTTATTCATGTTGTATAATACATGTTGATTAGTTGATTATATGATCTAGTTGTTTACTTGCCTACATCACTACCAAAATTCAAAATTTTGCTGTCTGCCAAAGCGGACGGCAAAGGATGCAACCATTGACGGCAAGGCTTTGCCATCGGTCAGCTGACGGCAAAGTAGACGGTAAAAAAAATCCGGTGAAGAAGTTCTTTGCCGTCTGCTTTCCCAAAGCGGACGACAAAGAATCTTTGCCATGAGGGGGCAGACGGCAAATTAACTGGGACGGCATATATTGCAATGTCCCCGTTAAGTGTTAACGGCAGACCTCCTCCCTTTGCTGTCTGCCTTCCCCCCTTTGGCATGTGGGGGCAGGCGGCAAAGAGGGGAGAAAGAGGGGGCAGATTCCCCCCTTTGCCGTCTACCTCCCCCCCTTTGCCGTCTACCTCCCCCCCTTTGCCATGTGGGGGCAGACGGCAAAGAGGGGAGAGAGAGGGGGCAGATTCCTCCCGTTGCCGTCTGCCTCCCCCCTTTGCCATGTGGGGGCAGACGGCAAAGAGGGGGGAGAGAGAGGGGCAGATTCCCCGCTTTGTCGTCTGCCTCCCCCCTTTGCCATGTGGGGGCAGACGGCAAAGAGGGGAACCAACCCCTTTTTTATTTATTTTTTGTTATATCCAGCATTTTTAACAATAATCAGGATATATATATATATATATATATATATATTTGACATAAATAAATTTCTCTCCGTACTCATAACCATATTAAAATAACCTCTTATATCCAGCTTTCAAGTTGCATCCACGTGCATACAAAGTTTCATATATTACACCAGTTTCATCCACGTGCATACAAAGTTTCATATATTCATATACTACAATAGTTTCAATACAACCCATTGTACAAGAAATCATCTTCAAGCATTCCATCAATATTTTCCAAGCTTCCCGTGAAGTGAAGGTAATCTGCAAAATGACAAATAAGAAAGTTAGAAGAATAATACTAGATGAAGTAGTGTATATATAGGTTATTTCAGATACAAATTAGCTAAGTATAGACCATTTAGGAGCTAACTAAGCTAATTATGTCATCTAGGAGGAACCCTAGCTAACTATAGGTCGTTTCGGAGCTAACTTGGGTAAAATAGGACATTCCGGAGCAAACTATGCTTATGAAGCCATTTTTGATCTAACTAGGCTAATTATAGGCCATTTAATACCTAAGTTAGGGGGAATAGGTCATGTTGCAGCTACGTAAGCCTTATTATGTCATTTAGGAGAGAACTTAGCTAACAATAGGTCATGTTTTATTAAATAGACCATTTAGGAGCTAACTAAGCTAATTATGTCATTTCGTAGGATAATTAGCCAAGTATAGGTCATTTTTTATTAAATAGGTCATTTTGGAGCTAACTAAGCTAATTATGTCATTTAGATGGATAATTAGCCAATTTAGGCTTTCTTGGATGAGTCTAAGCTACGTAGAAGAAGAGAAAGAGAAGAAGAAGTAAAAGAAGGAGGAGGAGGAGGACGAGGAGGAGAAGGAGAAGGAAGAGGAGAAGAAGAAGAAAAGAAGAAGGAGAAGGAGAAGGAGGAAGAAGGAGGAAGAAGAAGGAGAAGAAGGAGCTCGTTCTCCTTCTCCTTCTTCTTATCCTCCTCCCTCTCCTTCTTCTTCTTCTTCCTTCCTTTCATTTTTCCTCTTTCTTCTCCTCTTGTCCCCTTCTTCGGGCTAAATTGGCTAAGAATGCCTTTTTGGAGCTAATTATGTCATTTTGAGGATAATTAGCTAAGTATAGGTCATTTTGTATTAAATAGTTCATTTTGGAGCTAACTAAGCTAATTATGTCATTTAGAGGGATAATTAGCCAATTTAGGCTTTCTTGGATGAGTCTAAGCTACGTAGAAGAAGAGAAAGAGAAGAAGAAGTAAAAGAAGGAGGAGGAGGAGCAGGAGGAGGAGGAGGAGAAGGAGAAGGAGAGGAGAAGAAGAAGAAAAGAAGAAGGAGAAGGAGAAGGAGAAGGAGGAAGAAGGAGGAAGAAGAAGGAGAAGGAGGAGCTCCTTCTCCTTCTTCTCCTCCTTCTTCTCCTTCTTCTTATCCTCCTCCCTCTCCTTCTTCTTCTTCTCCTCTTCTTCTTTTTCCTTCCTTTATTTTTTCCTCTTTCTTCTCCTCTCGTCCCCTTCTTTGGGCTAAATTGGCTAAGAATGCCTTTTTGGAGCTAATTATGTCATTTCAAGGATAATTAGCTAAGTATAGGTCATTTTTTATTAAATAGGTCATTTTGGAGCTAACTAATCTAATTATGTCATCTAGATGGATAATTAGCCAATTTAGGCTTTCTTGGATGAGTCTAAGCTACGTGGAACAAGAGAAAGAGAAGAATAAGTAAAAGAAGAAGGAGGAGGAGGAGGAGGAGGAGAAGGAGAAGGAGAGGAGAAGAAGAAGAAAAGAAGAAGGAGAAGGAGAAGGAGGAAGAAGGAGGAAGAAGAAGGAGAAGGAGGAGCTCCTTCTCCTTCTTCTCCTCCTTCTTCTCCTTCTTCTTATCCTCCTCCCTCTCCTTCTTCTTCTTCTCCTCTTCTTCTTCTTCCTTCCTTTCATTTTTCCTCTTTCTTCTCCTCTCGTGCCCTTCTTCAGGCTAAATTGGCTAAGAATGCCTTTTTGGAGCTAATTATGTCATTTCGAGGATAACTAGCTAAGTATAGGTCATTTTTTATTAAATAGGTCATTTTGGAGCTAACTAAGCTAATTATGTCATCTAGATGGATAATTAGCCAATTTAGCCTTTCTTGGATGAGTCTAAGCTACGTAGAAGAAGAGAAAGAGAAGAAGAAGTAAAAGAAGGAGGAGGAGGAGGAGGAGGAGAAGGAGAAGGAAGAGGAGAAGAAGAAGAAAAGAAGAAGGAGAAGGAGAAGGAGGAAGAAGAAGGAAGAAGAAGGAGAAGGAGGAGCTCCTTCTCCTTCTTCTCCTCCTTCTTCTCCTTCTTCTTATCCTCCTCCCTCTCCTTCTTTTTCTTCTCCTCTTCTTCTTCTTCCTTCCTTTAATTTTTCCTCTTTCTTCTCCTCTTGTCCCCTTCTTCGGGCTAAATTTGCTAAGAATGCCTTTTTGGAGCTAATTATGTCATTTCGAGGATAATTAGCCGAGTATAGGTCATTTTTTATTAAATAGGTCATTTTGGACCTAACTAAACTAATTATGTCATTTAGATCGATAATTAGCCAATTTAGGCTTCCTTGGGTGAGTCTAAGCTACGTAGAAGAAGAGAAAGGGAAGAAGAAGTAAAAGAAGGAGGAGGAGGAGAAGAAGGAAGAGGAGAAGAAGAAGAAAAGAAGAAGGAGAAGGAGAAGGAGGAAGAAGCAGGAAGAATAAGGAGAAGGAGGAGCTCCTTCTCCTTCTTCTCCTCCTTCTTCTCCTTCTTCTTATCCTCCTCCCTCTCCTTCTTCTTCTTCTCCTCTTCTTCTTCTTCCTTCCTTTAATTTTTCCTCTTTCTTCTCCTCTTGTCCCCTTCTTCAGGCTAAATTGGCTAAGAATACCTTTTTGGAGCTAATTATGTCATTTTGAGGATAATTAGCTAAGTATAGGTCATTTTGTATTAAATAGTTCATTTTGGAGCTAACAAAGCTAATTAGGTCATTTAGAGGGATAATTAGCCAATTTAGGCTTTCTTGGATGAGTCTAAGCTACGTAGAAGAAGAGAAAGAGAAGAAGAAGTAAAAGAAGGAGGAGGAGGAGGAGGAGGAGGAGAAGGAGAAGGAGAGGAGAAGAAGAAGAAAAGAAGAAGGAGAAGGAGAAGGAGAAGGAGGAAGAAGGAGGAAGAAGAAGAAGAAGGAGGAGCTCCTTCTCCTTCTTCTCTTACTTCTTCTCCTTCTTCTTATCCTCCTCCATCTCCTTCTTCTTCTTCTCCTCTTCTTCTTTTTCCTTCCTTTATTTTTTCCTCTTTCTTCTCCTCTCGTCCCCTTCTTTGGGCTAAATTGGCTAAGAATGCCTTTTTGGAGCTAATTATGTCATTTCGAGGATAATTAGCTAAGTATAGGTCATTTTTTATTAAATAGGTCATTTTGGAGCTAACTAATCTAATTATGTCATCTAGATGGATAATTAGCCAATTTAGGCTTTCTTGGATGAGTCTAAGCTACGTAGAACAAGAGAAAGAGAAGAAGAAGTAAAAGAAGGAGGAGGAGGAGGACGAGGAGGAGAAGGAGAAGGAAGAGGAGAAGATGAAGAAAAGAAGAAGGAGAAGGAGAAGGAGGAAGAAGGAGGAAGAAGAAGGAGAAGAAGGAGCTCGTTCTCCTTCTCCTTCTTCTTATCCTCCTCCCTCTCCTTCTTCTTCTTCTTCCTTCCTTTCATTTTTCCTCTTTCTTCTCCTCTTGTCCCCTTCTTCGGGATAAATTGGCTAAGAATGCCTTTTTGGAGCTAATTATGTCATTTCGAGGATAATTAGCCGAGTATAGGTCATTTTTTATTAAATAGGTCATTTTGGACCTAACTAAACTAATTATGTCATTTAGATCGATAATTAGCCAATTTAGGCTTCCTTGGGTGAGTCTAAGCTACGTAGAAGAAGAGAAAGGGAAGAAGAAGTAAAAGAAGGAGGAGGAGGAGAAGAAGGAAGAGGAGAAGAAGAAGAAAAGAAGAAGGAGAAGGAGAAGGAGGAAGAAGCAGGAAGAATAAGGAGAAGGAGGAGCTCCTTCTCCTTCTTCTCCTCCTTCTTCTCCTTCTTCTTATCCTCCTCCCTCTCCTTCTTCTTCTTCTCCTCTTCTTCTTCTTCCTTCCTTTAATTTTTCCTCTTTCTTCTCCTCTTGTCCCCTTCTTCGGGCTAAATTGGCTAAGAATGCCTTTTTGGAGCTAATTATGTCATTTTGAGGATAATTAGCTAAGTATAGGTCATTTTGTATTAAATAGTTCATTTTGGAGCTAACTAAGCTAATTATGTCATTTAGAGGGATAATTAGCCAATTTAGGCTTTCTTGGATGAGTCTAAGCTACGTAGAAGAAGAGAAAGAGAAGAAGAAGTAAAAGAAGGAGGAGGAGGAGGAGGAGGAGGACAAGGAGAAGGAGAGGAGAAGAAGAAGAAAAAAGAAGGAGAAGGAGAAGGAGAAGGAGGAAGAAGGAGGAAGAAGAAGAAGAAGGAGGAGCTCCTTCTCCTTCTTCTCTTACTTCTTCTCCTTCTTCTTATCCTCCTCCCTCTCCTTCTTCTTCTCCTCTTCTTCTTTTTCCTTCCTTTATTTTTTCCTCTTTCTTCTCCTCTCGTCCCCTTCTTTGGGCTAAATTGGCTAAGAATGCCTTTTTGGAGCTAATTATGTCATTTCGAGGATAATTAGCTAAGTATAGGTCATTTTTTATTAAATAGGTCATTTTGGAGCTAACTAATCTAATTATGTCATCTAGATGGATAATTAGCCAATTTAGGCTTTCTTGGATGAGTCTAAGCTACGTAGAACAAGAGAAAGAGAAGAAGAAGTAAAAGAAGGAGGAGGAGGAGGAGGAGGAGGAGAAGGAGAAGGAGAGGAGAAGAAGAAGAAAAGAAGAAGGAGAAGGAGAAGGAGGAAGAAGGAGGAAGAAGAAGGAGAAGGAGGAGCTCCTTCTCCTTCTTCTCCTCCTTCTTCTCCTTCTTCTAATCCTCCTCCCTCTCCTTCTTCTTCTTCTCCTCTTCTTCTTCTTCCTTCCTTTCATTTTTTCTCTTTCTTCTCCTCTCGTGCCCTTCTTCGGGCTAAATTGGCTAAGAATTCCTTTTTGGAGCTAAATATGTCATTTCGAGGATAACTAGCTAAGTATAGGTCATTTTTTATTAAATAGGTCATTTTGGAGCTAACTAAGCTAATTATGTCATCTAGATGGATAATTAGCCAATTTAGCCTTTCTTGGATGAGTCTAAGCTACGTAGAAGAAGAGAAAGAGAAGAAGAAGTAAAAGAAGGAGGAGGAGGAGGAGGAGGAGAAGGAGAAGGAAGAGGAGAAGAAGAAGAAAAGAAGAAGGAGAAGGAGAAGGAGGAAGACGAAGGAAGAAGAAGGAGAAGGAGGAGCTCCTTCTCCTTCTTCTCCTCCTTCTTCTCCTTCTTCTTATCCTCCTCCCTCTCCTTCTTTTTCTTCTCCTCTTCTTCTTCTTCCTTCCTTTAATCTTTCCTCTTTCTTCTCCTCTTGTCCCCTTCTTCGGGCTAAATTGGCTAAGAATGCCTTTTCGGAGCTAATTATGTCATTTCGAGGATAATTAGCCGAGTATAGGTCATTTTTTATTAAATAGGTCATTTTGGACCTAACTAAACTAATTATGTCATTTAGATGGATAATTAGCCAATTTAGGCTTCCTTGGATGAGTCTAAGCTACGTAGAAGAAGAGAAAGAGAAGAAGAAGTAAAAGAAGGAGGAGGAGGAGAAGAAGGAAGATGAGAAGAAGAAGAAAAGAAGAAGGAGAAGGAGAAGGAGGAAGAAGCAGGAAGAATAAGGAGAAGGAGGAGCTCCTTCTCCTTCCTCTCCTCCTTCTTCTCCTTCTTCTTATCCTCCTCCCTCTCCTTCTTCTTCTTCTCCTCTTCTTCTTCTTCCTTCCTTTAATTTTTCCTCTTTCTTCTCCTCTTGTCCCCTTCTTCGGGCTAAATTGGCTACGAATGCCTATTTGGAGCTAATTATGTCATTTCGAGGATAATTAGTTAAGTATAGGTCATTTTTATTAAATAGGTCATTTTGGAGCTAACTAAGCTAATTATGTCATTTAGATGGATAATTAGCCAATTTAGGCTTTCTTGGATGAGTCTAAGCTACGTAGAAGAAGAGAAAGAGAAGAAGAAGTAAAAGAAGGAGGACGAGGAGGACGAGGAGGAGAAGGAGAAGGAAGAGGAGAAGAAGAAGAAAAGAAGAAGGAGAAGGAGAAGGAGGAAGAAGGAGGAAGAAGAAGGAGAAGAAGGAGCTCGTTCTCCTTCTCCTTCTTCTTATCCTCCTCCCTCTCCTTCTTCTTCTTCTTCCTTCCTTTCATTTTTCCTCTTTCTTCTCCTCTTGTCCCCTTCTTCGGGCTAAATTGGCTAAGAATGCCTTTTTGGAGCTAATTATGTCATTTTGAGGATAATTAGCTAAGTATAGGTCATTTTGTATTAAATAGTTCATTTTGGAGCTAACTAAGCTAATTATGTCATTTAGAGGGATAATTAGCCAATTTAGGCTTTCTTGGATGAGTCTAAGCTACGTAGAAGAAGAGAAAGAGAAGAAGAAGTAAAAGAAGGAGGAGGAGGAGCAGGAGGAGGAGGAGGAGAAGGAGAAGGAGAGGAGAAGAAGAAGAAAAGAAGAAGGAGAAGGAGAAGGAGAAGGAGGAAGAAGGAGGAAGAAGAAGGAGAAGGAGGAGCTCCTTCTCCTTCTTCTCCTCCTTCTTCTCCTTCTTCTTATCCTCCTCCCTCTCCTTTTCTTCTTCTCCTCTTCTTCTTTTTCCTTCCTTTATTTTTTCCTCTTTCTTCTCCTCTCGTCCCCTTCTTTGGGCTAAATTGGCTAAGAATGCCTTTTTGGAGCTAATTATGTCATTTCAAGGATAATTAGCTAAGTATAGGTCATTTTTTATTAAATAGGTCATTTTGGAGCTAACTAATCTAATTATGTCATCTAGATGGATAATTAGCCAATTTAGGATTTCTTGGATGAGTCTAAGCTACGTGGAACAAGAGAAAGAGAAGAATAAGTAAAAGAAGAAGGAGGAGGAGGAGGAGGAGGAGAAGGAGAAGGAGAGGAGAAGAAGAAGAAAAGAAGAAGGAGAAGGAGAAGGAGGAAGAAGGAGGAAGAAGAAGGAGAAGGAGGAGATCCTTCTCCTTCTTCTCCTCCTTCTCCTTCTTCTTATCCTCCTCCCTCTCCTTCTTCTTCTTCTCCTCTTCTTCTTCTTCCTTCCTTTCATTTTTCCTCTTTCTTCTCCTCTTGTCCCCTTCTTCGGGCTAAATTGGCTAAGAATGCCTTTTTGGAGCTAATTATGTCATTTCGAGGATAATTAGCTAAGTATAGATCATTTTTTATGGAATAGGTCATTTTGGAGCTAACTAAGCTAATTATGTGATCTAGCTATCTTTTATTAAAACAATAGAAATAACATATCTATGTTAGGGTCAAGCACGGTGGCTCTGGCTTGTTTCACCTGGAGAAGGCTGCCATGGAGAAGGCTCGACTGTAGAAGGGTCGCGCGATGCGTTTCGGGACATATTCTGCACCAAACATCGTTTGCAGTATGTAGTTAGCATGAGGACACTCTTATGATCACTCCACTGAAAATGAAACTCACCATCCCCGCCACGTTAGTGACTGGCATCGGCGGCGGGACTTGGCCGTTCTTCTCGCACATAGACTGTACATTTGGTTTCGACAATTCAAACTTTTTATTTATTAATGAAATGGACATCCAAATGCAAGATTTGAAATAACATGAAGAAGAAACTTACCACGAAGAGCTCGTATATGGCCCTGGTAGACGCATCATTCCGTGCCCACTCCGCCTCCACCAATGCAGTCGTCCTCTCCTCCAGCTCCCTAATTTCCTTATCCTTCTCCGCCATAGCCGCCTGCATTGCATCTCTCTCTTTCTGAATAGCAGCCTACAACACAACTCATTGTTAGCAATGTAATCATATTGGTTCCAACGCACAACATAATGCGGAAAGATAGTTGAGTCCATTAAACTAACCTCGATGGCGAGCTCGACTGGCCATGGACGACGTGTTATCTCTGGACAAGAGCTCGTTTGGCGTGCCATTTGTCTGCCGGAGAGAGTTAGGACAACGTATAAGGCCGTCTCCAATGGCGATCGAGCCATGGGGCCTCCCGTTGCCAGCTATCATCACCAGCTCTGGATCAATAGGCACCTCGCTCGGGTTAAAGTCCTCCCCTTTCCTCGCCTTCCCGTGATATCTGTACTTCACGAGCTAGTCGTGGGAGGAGATGTTGGTGAAGTTTTCTGGATGCTCGAGGTCAGACTCAGAGAATGCCTTGACCTTCTTGTACGAGGCAGTATGGGCCATCGCATACATGTCGTACATCTGTGGCGCCTCCGTCTTATTGTGACGCGCCTAAAAGAGAGAGAGAGGAAAATTGTATTGGTAAAGTGCTCCAAATAGCATTAAGAATGAATTGCATGAGGCATGAAGCAAACCACATACCTAGTTCTCGCCAAATTGGATTAAGTTGACGCTCCCTTGATGGTGTGGCACGCCAACCATTTTGCCACGCCTCTCCTTGCCGTTGTTGTGGCTGGCCTCCCACGTTTCGGAGCACCACTGATCCACCAAGGCCTCCCAACAATCCATCTTATCCACACACCATCTCGGGGGCACCTAAGTTAATAAAGAGAAATTTGAGCGCGTAAGAACCAAATCAAGGAAACTAACTACAAAGCCTTAATAATATGTATTTACCTTCATGTAATGCTCCTTCTCCATCTTAGCATCACAACACTTCGCCTTGTCAAGCCTAATACGCCGCGTGGCATAATAGTCTCGAACAACCTGCACCCGAGCCTCGTGCTGAAAGTTTTGAAGTAGGCGACAACATTCGGTTCCGATAACCTTTGCCGCGTCCTCCTCGTATCCCTCCTCACACCTGTAGTAGGTCTGCAAACGAGACAACACCGATTAGTACAATAAATAGCTATGGTTGATTTATAATTGTGCGAAAGAGAAATTACCCAGAACTTTCGGATCACCATGTCCACCCTCGTGTGACACAAAACACCGTCGATCTCCACCTCCGACGGGGTCAGGGTACCCAAGTAGTGCTCCCAGGTCATTCCTACCTCTCGCTCCCGACCGGGCAACGTAACAAACCCTGGGAAGTTTTGACGGAAAAGAACACAAAGGACGCTCTTGGGCTTGCAAAACACCCTTGGCAACAATCCAACACCTACAGTATGACAAATTAAAGCCAAAACATTAGATATTTGAGAAAACGTGAAGGCAAAAGGTTAAATAAGAGTAAATTAACTTACTTGTCCCCATTTGGCCAAATCGACCACCTCTGCTCGGGGGTCGCTAGCACGAGCGGGAGCCCCGAACTACCACGCTGGTAGACGGTAGCCCCCTCACCCAGCTCCTCGTCGCTACCAGCATGGCCACTTGCCTCGGGCCAGGTATCCCACTGGGTCTCTTGGGACGTACCCTCATCCCTGCTTTGCTCCGGAGTCGCCTGGAACACGAGTCTCGTGGGTCGAAGGCTCGTCGACCTGAGGCTCGTCGACCCGAGGCTCGTGAACCGGAGACCGTGTAGCCTCCACCTCAGACGAATCCACCCTAGAAGTCATGTGCTCAGGTGAATCAACTTGTGGTGGTGGCGGAGACCATGTAGCCCTACCTCTCCCGCGGCCACGTGTACCTTTAGTACAACATAAATACCAACATGAGTAATAAAATGTATATAAATACCAATATGCATACAACATGAGTACAACATAAATACCAACATGAATACAACATGTACCTTTAGTGCCTCTCGGCTTCGCGGGGGCTCGACCTCCTCTCACGGGGCGCGCTCCTTGCAAAGTAGAGAGCAACACTCTCCGAAGAGGCAAGGCAGGAAAGGAAGTACCCATCCCATCACTCGCCGATGAAGAAGCAGCCGCGGAGTGCTTTCGACCCTTTGCCACCATCTTTCAACACCTATCATGACAAAGAGTAAATGAAATTAGTACAACATAAATACCAACAGGAGTAATAAAATGTATATAATTTAAGTGTATCATCGTAATAAATACCAACATGACTAATAAAAATTGAATACCTAACATGAACTCAAAATTTATATATAGTATAATAGTTGAATACCTGACATGAACTAATAACAATCGTCCTCGTCTATGTATGCTTCGGGGTCAATAAATGCATCATGATCATCACTATCATGAATAAATGCATCATCATCATCACTATCACGAAGAAAATGTGGAAGGCCACCATTATGTAATCGGTCAAGAAGTGACAGGTCATCCGCAGCAGTAACCTCTTCTTCTTCCAGCTCTTCCTTTTCGGGCTCAGGGGTTAAGACGGATTCACTGTCGCTGTCTACTTCAATGTTCTGGGGTGAAGTAGAGTGGTTCTTGAAACGTTTCTTGGACATACATGTTTCTTGGAAGAATTCTCCTTCATATGTGTCTGGGTTAATGTGAGGTTCGTAATCCTCTTCATTGAGGGTAGGTGGTCTAAAATGTGGTGGCACTTCATAAACGACATCCCAACCTTTGAGATTTGGATCAGTTTGGTAGGCCCACGGTAGATAGAAAACTTGTGTCGCCTGTTGAGCCGTAATATAGACATCGGGAACATCTAAGTGGGTGTTTTGGTTGATTTAGACTAGTCCTATATGTTCATGATTCCTTCTAGTCTCCCTCGGCTCAAACCAATAACATTTGAAGACTACGACGGTCGGTGGGTTTTCACCATAGAATAGAAGTTCATAAATTGCTTCAACTCTTCCATAATACTCGGTGTCTCCTTCGCCGATAGCAGAGAAAGATCAATTTGTAGTCTCTAGGTCGGGCATAGATAGCTCTTTGCCAAAGGTACGAAAGTGATACCCGTTGATGTTGTATTTGTCAAATGAACGGACCTTATAGTCAAAACCATTAGCGAATTGTCTCAACTCGGCGTCCATAGACTCTGCATCAGCCTACAAGTTTAATACGAAAGAATGGATGCATTAGCCGCAAATTAGACCAATAAATCAAATGGGCCCTTAATGGTAATTAATTACCCTTTGTATGAACCAAGAGATGAAACCGGGATAGTCGCCTCCATGCTTTGCGAGAAGCTCATACTCTTCGACGGAATCCTTTTCGATGACCGCTCCATCCGAGAATTCGGCGACGTATCGACTATATCAAATATCCAGGAATAAGAGTAGTTCAAAGCAATTAGAAGTTGCGGACCAATAAATTACCGAGAACTTACTCGATGTAAGGCCGCACTTTTGTTAGGTTGGTGAAGATATACAATGAAATGGTCCGCCATTCTTCGACATCCAACGATTTCCCTTTCGAAGCACCGGATGGTGCGAGCTTACCTTTGAATAGGTTGAGGTTGGATCGAACTTTTTCTCGATCGCCATCATTGTACCGAGGCTTCGGGTTATGCAAATGATGATTTTTGGCTTCGTAGTGTGCTTTCATGAAGTTTGCCGCCTCCTAAGTAATGAATGGCTCGGCCATCGATGCTTCAATTCTACGTTTATTTTTACACTTAGCTCGAAGCGTTTTCTGCATCCTCTCAATTGAGTTGCACCATAGATTTTGAACGCCCCCCCCCATTCTTGCCTCGGTCGGGAGATGCAAAATCAAATGTTGGATTGGATTAAAGAATCCCGGTGGAAAGATCTTTTCTAATTTGCAGATCAACTCCGCCACCAACTCTTCCATTTCATCTAGCACGCCACGCCAGGCGGAGGTCGTCGAACAACTGCACATTGAAATTCACCCGATCAACACAAATATGATGTTTTTATAATTAAATAATCGGAAAATATGTGAGCTAACTCATAATTTACAAAATTATGACCCCGTGGGTAGGGGGTCGGTGGTCGGGGGTAGGGGGTCGGGGGTCGAAGGTCAGTGGCGTCGGGGGTCGGGGGTCGGGGGTCGGGAGTCGGGGGTTGGAGGTCGGGGGTCGGGGGTTAGTGGTGTCGGGCGTCGGGAGTTGGGGGTCGGGGGTCAGTGGTGTCGGGCGTCGGGGGTCGGGAGTCGGGTGTTAGTGGCGTCGGGGGTCGGGGGTCGAGGGTCGGGGGTTGGTGGCGTCAGGCGTCGAGGGTTGGTGGCGTCGGGCGTCGGGGGTCGAGAGTCGGGTGTCAGGGGTCAGTGGTGTCGGGTGTCGGGGGTCGGGAGTCGGGTGTCAGTGGCGTCGGGGTTCGGGGGTCGAGGGTCGTGGGCTGGTGGCATCGGGCCTCGGGGGTTGGTGGCGTCGGGCGTCGGGGGTCGTGGGCGGGGGGTCGGGGGTCGGGGTCCTTTTGTTTCTTCTTCTCCTCTCTCCTCTTTTTCTTCTTCTTCTTGTATATCCCTTGTGACCTCACTCGGCCTCCATAACTCTAACTTTCTTTTAACCCCCGTTACTAGAAATGGAAACTATCTAGAATCTAGTGTTTTTTTAGATTTTTGCTTTCCTCCTTGAAAGAAGAGACCACCATTGCAAAAGCACAAAGAAGCAACCGATCCATATATCTCGGGATAACTTTCATTTCTTATATGTGCCACCGGAACTGTCCGTTCCTTGCATTGCCCCCTTGTGCCTCCCTTAACCAGGCCCGTGGATTGCTTTACATATGACTGGACGCAAAAGGGCCAAATTCTAGGAAATATAAAAGGAGATCAGCCCACTATTATGGAAGCAAAGAGGCTAGCCTAGTACACCATACGAATAGTTATCCCTAAAAAAAATAGTTCAGATCTCATCCAAGTACTTCGTTTCCAACCTGCTCCTGCGATCGTGTTCAAAACCTGCTCCTGCGATCAAACATGTCACCGTAGCCAATTGCTAGATGGTGATCTATTGTATTTATTTGCCGAGAAGGAAGGGGGCACAAAGGCGCCATCATGTCGATCCATCGGCACATTTTGGCTGGCCGGGCGGACCAATGAGCGACCAAACGAAGGGAAAAAGGTTAGATCGATTTTAGCATTAGATTAGTTTGTGTGTTTCAAACCACATGTTTTTGCAGTTATCTCTAGAACCAGTTCCCTTTTTTTCGAGTAAATCATTAGATTAGTTTGTGCCTTTCAAACCATAACAGTGTAATGGTAGAACTAGACATCAACAATTAGCTTGAAAATTACTGATCTTTGATACTAATACATGGAAATAAAATTTCATATTAATATGGAATGTAATCTTTATTTTGTTTACTGAAGAATGACCAAATATAAACTAGCTAGGGGGATGTTTGGATCAAAGCACATAAGCATTCAACCAAAAAATTCGGGGTTGACCAGATGATATATAGCCTCTATTTTGGTTAAGGTAAAATTATTTAGCTCATCCTAATCCCATCTGCTATTCGTCTAAAGCTATCTAGAGTCAGGTACAAGGAAACTTCATCATCAGATGCACTGAAATGAAAAAAATAAAGAAAAAAAATGAACTCACCAGGGAAGTTCCTGCGGGAGGGGTGTGGCCGCGGGGAGGGGGTGGACGCAGGGAGGGGTGTCGCCGCCGGGAGGGTTGTGGCCGCGGGGAGGGGGTGGCCGCAGGGAGGGGTCGCCGGGAGGGGTGTGGCCGCGGGGAGGGGGTGGCCGCAGGGAGGGGTCGCCGCGGGGAGGGGTGTGGCCGCGGGGAGGGGCAGGGGTGGCCGCGGGGAGGGGAGCGCCGCGGGGAGGGGGTCGCCGGTGGGAGCGAGGGGGTGCGGCGGCGGGCACCGCAGGGAGGGGTCGCCGCTGGGAGGGGTGTTGCCGTGGGGAGGGGGTGGCCGCGGGGAGGGGAGGGGGTTGCCGCGGGGAGGGGAGCGCCGCGGGTATGGGTCGCCGGTGGGAGCGAGGCGGTGCGGCGGCGGGGGCGAGTGACAGTGAGCGCGAGGGGGAGAGAGACAGTACTGTGCGGGGGGGGGGACAGAGAGAGACAGTGAGCGCGAGGGGGAGAAGACGGCCGTTACACGGTCGGCCCCTTTGCCGTCCGCCCCCGACGGCAAAGGCCCCAAAGGCAGATGGCAAAGGACGACACACGGCAAAGCTAGCATTCCGTCGGGCACAACAGGCATGGGACCCACCCGTGCTCTTTGCCGTCTGCCCTTGGTCCCTTTGCCGTCCGCTGGCAGACGGGAAAGGGCCGACACATGGAAAATAGTATTTTTGCCATCTGTCAGCCCTTTGCCATCCGCCTTGTGTTAACTGACGGCAAAGAGGTTGTTTGCCATCAGCCAGCAGACGACAAAGGAATGGCTGATGGCAAAGAACTGGATTCTAGTAGTGCATGCTCATTACACTTTATGAACGTGCTTACCTGTATTAACTAACATGATTGGGTTGTGTGCTTATTCCATGGTTTCGTGTTCTTACATGTCATGACTAGAATGTGATATTGCACGCTAGTGCAATGCTTGATCTTTATGATAGTTGATATATATTAAGTTATCTCATAGTTACGAGTTGTATTCTTTTGGTAGCCTAGTGTGGTATCTCATGTGATGATCATCCATGTTTAGATGTTATATTTGTTTACCTTGTTGAGTTATTCTATGCTTAGTCATCTTTCATGCCTCATGATGTTTTGTGTGTTATAGTTGCGTACTTAGTTCCTCCGTATAGATGTTTGACTTTGTATCATTTTAGTATTATGAGTGTTAATACTTGTTTCATTAGTTCATCACATGATTGGATAGTCTACCTTTCGTTACTTGACTTGTGCCTTTCTCATATGCTTAGTGTGCTTAGTTTCCCATGCTATTACAAGCATGTGGATATAATCTTGTTGTCAGTAGTTAATTGGATATTTGTTATTTCGTTCTATAAAGAGCATCTCCTAGTTTAATTATTCTGATGATCACTTGTACGTTCGATGCTTGTGTTATTAGTTAACACATCTTTATGATCCTATACACACATGCATTGCATGAGATGTGTCTCATTATTAAGTTTGTTAATTACTTTGTACCATAGTATGGATTTGTCATAAGGGAGTGGATCCTACTTTATTTTAATTTGTATCACAATGTTAGTCTTGATCGCCAAGCCTTCCTTAGTCGTGTCAACCTAACATTTTCCCTTCATTGAATTCCATATCTTACCTTCCTACCATGCTATCTCATTTTAGAATCTCTTTCGAATCTCCATCTTGATCGATATCTTACTATCCTTCCATTCTTGATTTCCTTTGGATGTTATTTGGATTTACTATTGCTTTGTTATTCATGTGTTTTTATTTGCTATCGTTGCGACGAGTAGGGACTGACGATGTTGTACATGCATGGAGATACACAGGTTAACGAAGAAGGACACAACAACGAAGGCATGCCTCCTTCTTTGATCATACCAATCCTATGTTTTATAAATCGCATTGAGTTTTATGGTTACAATATGCATGTTTTTAATATTGTAGCTAGCGTGTCGATTGACACATTACCTTGATCCGCTTGTCGCCTATTCATTGACACCTGAGTAGAACTATATAGTATTCCGGTAGAGTAGAAATGCTTAGCCATGCTTATTACCTAGAGGTGCTTTGTTGAGTGATTCTTGAGTCATTGACATTTGAAACTTACACCTAAGCTGGCCAGTTGGCCTTGCGGACCTTCTCTATCCTCTTCTACTCTGGGTGAAACTTACCATCTGAATACTGGCGCGGGCGACAGCTGAATCAAGGATTGAAGGAGCGATTGACTGCCCAAGGTGAAGGGAGCAATCAGTCGTCCGTGCCGCATGAGGCCTAATTAGTCTTGGATTTGAAGATTGTGTAAACAGTACAACCACATGCTATATGGGCACTGGCTTGGTCAAGAAAGCTAGTCAGCCTTAGGTGTCGATGTCGCCGTACCGCAGATAGGATAGCTGCCTTGCGAGGAGTATCCTTGGCACAGATGGGGGACCGGTTTGAGGACGTACTCTCAGTTCCGTGCGGCAGACCCGGTGGTAATGTCACATCTTTGGGGGATCTGGTCGAAAGACCTCGTCACAATCTCCCTGCCGGTATACCAAATGGTGTACTAGACCAGCGGCCACTGGTGGCATCAAGACGAGATTGTGTCGTGTGGGTAAAGTGTATAACCTCTGCAGAGTGTAAAACTATTCGAATAGCCGTGTCCACGGTCATGGACGACACATGAATCTTTCTTGACATACATGACCTTTCTTGCTTATTCCCTCTTTTCCCCAATTATTGGAACCTATGATGAGTATGAGTTGATCGAGGATCCTCAGTTTGATGAAAGTTACTCTGGATATAAACATGTTTTCATCAAGAACTGCTTTTATCAAAATTCTATTGTTTTTCAAATAAAATTATCTTTTATGCAAATGAGCCATACAACCTTCCTTTGAAGCCACATGTAGCTGTTAGGACCTGCTCCGAAGGAGGTATGTTGAGTATGTAACGTACTCATGGCAATACTTTTGTTGACAACAGAGTTACTCGAAGATGAAGGTGATGACTACGACTACTATGGTGATCCGTTGGAGTGAGGTCACGTAGACTACATCGACTCCCTGTGGCTGAGATGGAGTCGCTACGTATTGTATTTTCCACTGTTTTTTGATTGTAATAAATGTCATGAGACATTTGTCAATGTATGCCTTGTGGCAATTTGTATTAAAAATAATTTTATGTATTGTGCAATGATACCATTTCGCTGTGTTGTCAACAATGATCCTGGGGTTGACAAATATACACACGAGGGTCTGGAAGTAAATTCCGGGTTCTCACAGAAGTGTTATCAGAGCTGATGTCGACCTAGTAGCGTGACCTTAGTTAGAAATGGAAAGCCTTAGAAAATATTTTTTATAATAAATTATTTTCAAAATAAATATTCTTGTAGTCTTCTTCTTCACTATTGCTCTTCTCATCTCATCATATTCAATTGAAAGTTAAGCTCTACTTCTCTACCATTTTGTTTATAGTTGCCAAACCCTTTTTCCGACCCTGGGTTGAAGAGTTAGAAGCTTCAGAAGACGTGGTGGTAATTTCATGATAACTTCAACTCATGAAGCTTCAAGTGGCAACATTGTCCCAAGAGAAGACATCTTGAGGAATGAAGAAGTAAACAAACATCCATCATGCTTCAATAGTCAACATTGAAGATCTCCACCAAGTTATGATGTGACCTGCCATATAGGATTAGGTTGGCTAACACCCTTGTAGTGGCAGAACTCGTTGCAAGTAGACGCAAAAATCTTTTTGTGTGAGTATCGTCTGCATATTTTTCTTTTGATGTTTTCGTATGCAGACTTACTAAAACCCTATTTAAAAAATGAGTTGCTTTTGAATTTTATTTGGACATCTTCATGGTTATCTTGGTGTTTTGTTTTTCTTCTGGGGTATCTTTACATTGTAGGATTCTCTTACTCATCTTTATGCTATTTCCTTCTTGTGTATAAACCCTCGAGGGCACTTTGAGAGTAAAGAAGTTGCAACATCATGCTTCGAGGTATTTTATCAATGTGAACTCCATGGAAACATCTTTTAAGGGGGGGTAGTAGATGATAATTCATGGCAAGATTAAAGATTTCAAGTCCTTCATTCATAAAGAAGACAAGATTTGGAGACCTTCAGTACACCTACGATCAAGATCAACCTGAAGGAAGGATCAATGAGTCTATCCACACCAAATCTTGACTTACAGAAGAACAACATGATCGAAGCGTGATCAACCAATCGGAAATACTATGTGATCACCGTCGCCAACATGGAAGGACTATTTGCACACATTGATCAGGCTAGAATGGATTTCAATGAGAGAAGTATCTCGAATCAAGACCCCAAAGTTTCTCTCACCAAGATCAAAATGAACCCTGATTCCACAATCTTGTGAGAAGAACTGAATCACACACGAAGTCAATCCAAACATTTTTCTCTTTAATCAGCCTATAAATCTCAAGGACGAGATTTGTTTTAAGGGGGGTAGATTTGTAAAATCCCGATTCTGGGAATGTTTGAGAAAAAGTTTTCCAAATATGAGGGCGAGAAAATTTCGTTTATTTTATTGATTGCAAAAGATTAAATTGTGTATTTATGATTTGGATGATATAATTTGAACTAATGCGAACCTAAATTAAAATTGAGGTTTATTTTTTTTATCGTGCTTTATTTCTCTTCTTCGGCATATTAATTTGTGTGCCTTTGCCTTTTCTTGTTTTTCTAAGTACATTAGAGTTTTATTAAGAATTTATTCATTTTCTATATTTCCCTAAAAGGAAATATAATTGTTTTCCATCGCTCACTCCATGGACCAAAACCCCTAACACAACATCATTTCAGCGTATTTGTGTGAGAAGCCCACCTTTGTTTCTAGTATTTCCTCTTTTCCAATCTGAATGGGCTTAGGCCAATCTTTTCTTTCTCTATTTCCTTTTCCACCTGGGCCCTTAGCCCATTTTCTTCACGTGGTGGACGAGCCCCATGTTTATCACCTACATGCATCAGGGAAACATACAGCCATGGACCCTTCCTCTTTCTTCCTTTAATTACTACAGTTTCCAAATCTGAAGATAAATAAACTGTCCCATCTCTCTCATGAAGCGAAGCCTCTTCTGCTTCATCTCCTCTCAACCTGCAGAACAGAAGAGAGAAACCTATAGCGATCACACACCGCTCCTCCGATTTCTTCAATTCTCAATCGTTACAGATTTTGAATAGATGTAGAAGTGCGTCTTGATGTCCTCTTCCAATCCCACTGCTTGTCATGCACGCTCCCTTCCTCCTCTCTCCAAAAACTCTCCCTGAACTCTGAAGTGCCAGGGACATGTGATCTCCATCCCGGTGACTTAGGCGGTCTCCATCCGAACCGATGCGCCCGAAGGTTCTCCTCCATGACATGGTTCCATTCAGAGAAGAAAGAACGCGATCCGTCCACCACACACGAAGAATTCTGCATGTCTGTATACACTATTCGTTGAGTTCATCACTTGGTATCTTCATGCTCGCTGAGTCTCTATCCAATTCCTCTTGCACACCGTCTAAACATCACGGATCTTATCTCCTAGACATCATAGTTCCTCCTAGTTTGGCCGTTGGGCGCATCGATGCTATCCGTCGCATGAACCAAATATTATACACTTTTTCCATTGTTTTTCTTTTGTTCATTGCTTGATCTAGCTATCAATACATGAGACATTTTAAGTGGTCAGAGGACCCCGTTTGTGGTTTTAGATTTTGCATATATATCATTTTACATGTTTGTTGGGTTCACATAGGAATTTCACTAAGTGCAAGTTTCGTGCACTATTTATTTTTTCCACTTGTGTGATGTTCTAAGAGTTACATAAAATTAACTCGATTACTTGCTTGGTAATTGTATTGTAATATATATATTTGTGTAGTAGCTTGGTTAAGATTTACGGAGTTTATTCATCGGTTAATTTTGCGTGAATATGTTATTGTTCATAAGTTCGTTTTATGCCTAGGAGTGCATTTTATGTGTCTCATAATTTTGATGCGGCAAATGATTTGTTCGATTTATTTTACCGATTATAGTTTTTGAAAATTGTTGAACATATTATTTCACGTGTTATTTTTCTTTGATGCGGTAAGTAGTCGTAGGATATATGCACGTACACGTGTTGTGAATTATTATCATGTTTGTAAGGATTTTATTTTTTTATTTATTTAGTTTTATAGTCCTCTCTTGTGCATGCGCACACAACTTTGATAATGTTCGCCATGCTTATAGTTGCATAGAATTTTCATTGTTTCCTTTGTTTAATCGCTAGAATAATTTATTTTTTAATTTCATTTATTTTTATTTAACTTGGCAAATATATTAGATTGTTCCATATATTCGTTCTCAATCATGTTGCTTATGTGATTGTTTATGTGTGAAGTCATGTCATGTTGTAGGTTAGCGCTTATCTAATCATATGTGTTATATATTTAATTTTCTTTTACTAGTTATCATGAGCATATTATGTTACATTAGATTTTTGAGTAAGTTGATATTGTTTTAGAGTTGCTATAAGCTAAACGAAGCCAAGGTTAATCATTGGTTGTTGCGTATAGTTAATTGTCATTTAATCTTTACAAATATTTAGAGTTATCTAAATATTTATCTTGGTCGACTAACATTTAGTCATGCATGTCTAGTATAGGTTAGTTGTATTATTTCATGTGTGTTGCATACGTTAATTATGATAGATATCAAATGAGATGCTTTGTTATTGGAGGTGATTACATTATAGTTCGTTGCATAGATATTATCGCCTATTTGATCATGTAGTTCTATAGATGTTTGCTATCCATTATTTATGGTTGGTTGTTTCATGTCACGTTTCAGATATGTATTGTTACATATGATTTAGGTTGTAGCATATAACCTACTTTATTACTTCTTGTTATTTATCTTAGTTGTCTTGTTTACCTAGGATGGTAGCTATGTATGCTTAGTTGACTTACATGTCCATGTGTGTACCAACCCGAGAGTTGTACGATGCTTCGTTGTGCTTATATGCATTTGCAAGTGACGTTATACTATATACGCATGCCATCATGTTATACATGTTGTATAATACATGTTGATTAGTTGATTATATGATCTAGTTGTTTACTTACCTACATGCTCATTACTCTTTATGAACGTGCTTACCTGTATTAACTAACATGATTGGGTTGTGTGCTTATTCCATGGTTTCGTGTTCTTACATGTCATGACTAGAATGTGAGATTGCCTGCTAGTGCAATGCTTGATCTTCATGATAGTTGATATCAATTAAGTTATCTCATAGTTACGAGTTGTATTCTTTTGGTAGCCTAGTGTAGTATCTCATGTGATGATCATCCATGTTTAGATGTTACATTTGTTTACCTTGTTATTGAGTTATTCTATGCTTAGTCATCTTTCATGCCTCATGATGTTTTGTGTGTTATAGTTGCGTACTTAGTTCCTCCGTATGGATGTTTTACTTTGTATCATTTTAGTATTATGAGCGTTAATACTTGTTTCATTAGTTCATCACATGATTGGATAGTCTACCTTTCGTTACTTGACTTGTGCCTTTCTCATATGCTTAGTGTGCTTAGTTTTCCATGGTATTACAAGCATGTGGATATAATCTTGTTGTCAGTAGTTAATTGGATATTTGTTATTTCATTCTATAAAGAGCATCTCCTAGTTTAATTATTCTCATGGTCACTTGTACGTTTGATGCTTGTGTTATTAGTTAACACATCTGTATGATCCTATACACACATGCATTGCATGAGATGTGTCTCATTATTAAGTTTGTTATAGATTTGTCATAAGGGAGTGGATCCTACTTTATTTTAATTTGTATCACAATGTTAGTCTTGATCGCCAAGCCTTCCTTAGTCCTGTCAACCTAACATTTTCCCTTCATTGAATTCCATATCTTACCTTCCTACCATGCTATCTCATTTTAGAATCTCTTTGGAATCTCCATCTTGATCGATATCTTACTATCCTTCCATTCTTGATTTCCTTTGGATGTTATTTGGATTTACTATTACTTTGTTATTCATGTGTTTTTATTTGCTATCGTTGCGACGAGTAGGGACTGACGATGTTGTACATGCATGGAGATACACAGGTTAACAAAGAAGGACTCAACAACGAAGGCATGCCTCCTTCTTTGATCATACTTATCCTATGTTTTATAAATCTCATTGAGTTTTATGGTTACAATATGCATGTTTTTAATATTGTAGCTAGCGTGTCGGTTGACACATTACCTTGATCCGCTTGTCGCCTATTCATTGACACCTGAGAAGAACTATATAGTATTCCGGTAGAGTAGAAATGCTTAGCCATTCTTATTACCTACAGGTGCTTTGTTGAGTGATTCTTGAGTCATTGACATTTGAAACTTACCGCTAAGCTGGCCAGTTGGCCTTGTTGACCTTCTCTATCCTATTCTACTCTGGGTGAAACTTACCATCTGAATACTGGCGCGGGCGACAGCTGAATCAAGGATTGAAGGAGCGATTGACTGCCCAAGGTGAAGGGAGCAATCAGTCGTCCGTGCCACATGAGGCCTAATAAGTCTTGGATTTGAAGATTGTGTAAATAGTACAACCACATGCTATATGGGCACTGGCTTGGTCAAGTAAGCTAGTCAGCCTTAGGTGTCGATGTCGCCGTACCGCAGATGGGATAGCTGCCTTGCGAGGAGTATCCTCGGCACATATGGGGGACCGGTTTGAGGACGTCTCTCAGTTCCGTGTGCCAGACCCGGTGGGCATGTCACATCTTTGGGGGATCTGGTCGAAAGACCTCGTCACAATCTCCCTGCCGGTATACCAAATGGTGTACTAGACCAGCGGCCACTGGTGGCATCAAGACGAGATTGTGTCGTGTGGGTAAAGTGTATAACCTCTATAGAGTGTAAAACTATTCGAATAGCCGTGTCCACGGTCATGGAAGACACATGAATCTTTGTTGACATACAGGACCTGTCTTGCTTATTCCCTCTTTGCCCCAATTGTTGGAACCTATGATGAGTGTGAGTTGATCGAGGATCCTCACTTTGATGAAAGTTACTCTGGATATAAACATTTTTCATCAAGAACTGCTTTTATCCAAATTCTATTGTTTTTCATATAAAATTAGCTTTTATGCAAATGAGCCATAGAACCTTCCTTTGAAGCCACATGTAGCTGTTAGGACCTTCTCCAAAGGAGGTATGCTGAGTACGTAACGTACTCATGACAATACTTTTGTTGACAAGAGAGTTACACGAAGATGAAGGTGATGACTAGGACTACTATGGTGGTCCGTAGGAGTGAGGTCACGTGGACTACATCGACTGCCTGTGGCTGAGATGGAGTCGCTACGTATTGTATTTTCCGTTGTTTTCTGATTGTAATAAATGTCATGAGACATTTGTAAATGTATGCCTTGTGGCAATTTGTATTAAAAATGATTTTACGTATTGTGCAATGATACCATTTCGCTGTGTTGTCAACAATGATCCTGGGGTTGACAAATATACACAGGAGGGTTTGGAATTCAATTCCGGGTTCTCACAGGTGGTTCGAGAATAGTCCAATCATTATCATTGCTCAATATATTACTCAATAGTAATTGCGCTTGTTCGACAATTCATTCACTGAAAACACAACCAGCACAACTATCTGGGTGGTCCCTAGAAGAATCAGTTAGTCCATTATAAAAGGTATCAAATATTTCATTTATCTTGGGAGGGTGCTCAGGCAAAGCATTAAGTAACTGGAGAAGCCTCCCCAATCTTGTAGGAGACTCTCTTCTTCAATTTGAAAAAAGTTAAATATTTTTGCAAGGCAGCTTGTTTCTTACGAGCAGGAAAATATTTTTCAGAGACGTAATAAATCATATCCCGGGGACTAGGCAGACAACCAGGAGCAAGAGAATTAAAGTATACCTTAGCATCATCATTTAATGACAATCGAAAAAGCTTAAGAATATAATAGTAACAATTTTTTTCCTCATGAGTAAATACAGTGGCTATATCATTCAATTTAGTAAGGTGTGCCACAATAGTTTCAGATTCATAACCATGAAAAGATTCATATTCTACCAAAGTAATTAACTCAGGATCGATAGAGAAGTCATAATCCTTATTAGTAATACAGATAGGTGAAGTAGCAAACTTGGGATCATATTGCATTCTAGCATTCAAAGATTTTTCCTTCCAGTTGCATAGCAATTTCTTAAGATCATATGTATCCTTACAAGCAAGAAAGTCCCTAGCTACTTCTCCTTCCATAACATAACCCTTAGGTATGTTAGGAAATTCATAATTAGGAGAGCTAGGTCTAGCAGGTGAATCGTAGTGTTTAGTTTCATCAAATTTAGCAATATTATCAGTTTCAGCATTCACTCTACCAATTTGTTCATCAAGAAATTCACCAACTGGCACAGTAGTATCAAGCAAAACATTATCATAAGCATCATGCATAGTAGAAGTAGCATCATCAATTACTTGCGGCATATCAGATTCAGTAACAGGTGGTGGTGTCGCAAATTTACTCATAACAGACGGTGAATCAAGTGTAGAGCTAGATGGCACTTCCTTACCTGCCCTCGTAGTTGAGGGGTAGATCTTGGTTTTAGCGTCTTTCAGATTCTTCATAGTGATCAACAGATATAAATTACAAGTGACTCAGAGAATAGAGGTATGCTCCCCGACAACGGCGCCAGAAAAAGGTCTTGGTAACCCACAAGTATAGGGGATCGCAACAGTTTTCGAGGGTAGAATATTCAACACAAATTTATTGATTCGACACAAGGGGAGCCAAAGAATATTCTCGAGTATTAGCAGCTGAGTTGTCACTTCGACCACACCTGAAATACTTAATATGTGCAGCAAAGAATTTAGTAGCAAAGTAGTATGGAAGTACCAGTAACGGTGGCAAAAGTGACCGTAGCACTTCTGTAGTGATTGTAACAGTAGCAAAGGAAAAATAACTTAGCAAAGACCAATATGTGCAAAGATCGTAGGAATGGATTAGTGATGGATAATTATGTCAGATGGCATTCATCATGCAACAGTCATAACATAGGGTGATACAGAACTAGCTCCAATTCATCAATATAATGTAGGCATGTATTCCATATATAGTCATACGTGCGTATGGAAAAGAACTTGCATGACATCTTTTGTCCTACCCTCCCATGGCAGAGGGGTCCTAATGGAAACTAAGGGATATTAAGGTCTCCTTTTAACAGAGAACCGGACCACTGCATTAGAACTTAGTTAATGCATGAACTCCTGAAACTACGGTAATCACCGGAAAGAATCCCAGTTATTGTCACCCTGGGGGATGCAGAGCATAACTCGTAATAGGTGTCTATAACTTGCAAGATAGGATCAGGAACACATATATATATTCATGAAAACATAATAGGTTCAGATCTGAAATCATGGCACTCGGGCCCTAGTGACACGCATTAAGCATAGCAAAGTCATAGCAACATAACTCTCAAAACATAGTGGGTACTAGGGATCAAACCCTAACAAAACTAACTCGATTACATGATAGATCTCATCCAACCCATCACCTTCCAGCAAGCCTACGATGGAATTACTCATGAACCATGTAGAGCATCATGAAATTGGTGATGACGCATGGTTGGTGATGACGATGGCATCAATTTCCCCTCTCTAGAGCCCAAATCAGACTCTAGATCTGCTCTCCTGAGGAAGAACATGAGGTGGCGGCGGCTCCGTATCGTAAAACGCGATGATTTCTTCTCCGTCATTTGTTTCTCCGCAGATCAGAATATATAGGAGTGGAAAATAGGTTGGTGGAGCTTCGGGGGCCCACAAACCCAGGGGGCGCGACCTAGGAGTGGGGGCACCCTACAGGCTTGTGGCCTGGGGGTGGCACCTCTCCGGTAGATTCTTTCGCTGTTTCTTTATTAAATCCAAAAATATTCTCCATAAATTTTCAAGTCAATCCGAGAACTTTTGTTTCTGCACAAAACTAACACCAATGTAATTCTGCTGAAAACAACGTCAGTCCGGGTTAGTTCCATTCAAATAATAAAAATTAGAGTCCAAAACAAGGGAAAAAGTAGATACATTGGAGAGGTATCAAGCACCACTCGGTGAATTGTCGCCAGCCTAAAAATAGGCCACCCCCGACTCTCCTAGCACCTGAAGCCCCTCCCTCTTACATCCAATCGACCACCCCAGTGCCTCTTTTGATCTAAGGGAGCCCCGATACTCGAGATCGACTGAGGCGCCGCCACGTCGGGGCACCGTCGATCTCGGGCTACAGGCACGCTCAAGAGCCCCATTCGCTCCCCCTCTGACCGTAAAGGCCTCCAAAGCTTTCTCCACCGCTACCCCGTCGTTCTCCCTACTTGGGGCATCGATTCCGACACCTTCCCGAAGGGTCGTTGCTGCAGCTTCGTCGTCGCCACCAACACAGGCCACCTTCGTCGTCCCTTCGACCATCATTTGCTATGCGCAGGAGCCACGAGTCCATTCCCATACTCGCCTCACTTCAAGAGCCCCGGACCTGCCGCTGGTGAGCTCTCCCTCCTCTCTATCCAGAGGTAGAAGACGACCCCGACAGGGGAACCCCACATGTCAGCAGCCGTCTCGCCCCCCTCTCTCTCCCCGCAGTCGCTGGCCACAAGGGCCCGCGCGTCAAGTTTAAACCTGACACGGCACGCGCCTGGGCTGGCTGGCTAGCTGGTTGGCCAGCTAGGTCGGCCCAGCTGTTGGCCAAGCGAGACTAGTGAGCTAGATTTTTCTTTTTATTTTAATTCTGATTTCTAAAATAAATGCACACGATTAATTATTTATCCAAATATAATTATTTTCCACCATAATTCTTGTAAATTTGTGTAGTATTTAAAAGTGATGTTTGTTGGATTTTTACAAAAACTTTTATGCACAAGTTTATTTTTCAACCTAGTATAAGTAATATTAATTTTTGTTAAAAAGACTTCAAAATAATTTTTCATTCCAAAACCAGAAACGAATATTTTGATAAATAATAATAGGGATAATTAGATTTATGCCCCTAGTTGCGTCCCACTCGGTTGTTTCACCTCTAATTTCCAAAAGTCACCGGTTCTGTCCAAGTCACTTCGCTCCTCTTATGCTTTTTCCCTTTGACCGTTTGACTGTCAGTTTGAAAACTTCATAACTAATTCATACTAAATCAGAAAAATGCAAATAAGATACTAAAATGTTCAGAAAAACATCACCTATATGCCAGTATCATTTGCATTAATGACAAAGGTGTTGGAAATTGCCCATCCCAGTTTTAGCTCTTATGATACCATCATGAATAGTAAAATATAAAAAAATCAAAAAACTCTAAAAACTATTTGGTGACAAAGAATGACAAATGTATTAAGTGCTTGCCTAGTTTCATCAGGGAACGACATTCGTGGAAGTCATGGCAAAAAACAATCTATTTTGGAGTGCTTATTGTTTCCTTTGCCACGACTTCCACTTCCATCTCAACACCATGTCCGAGAAAATGTTTTATGTATGACATGTTAATTACTTTATACCGATGCATATAGTCATGATTAATCGGTAAACCCCGGTATGGTGTTACCGATGGATCCTCTGGAGCACTTGCATTGAGCATGACCTTACCATCTATGAAGGTCACGATGATAAAAGTTGACAAGTAGATAGTAGTGCTACGCATAAGATGAGCATATGCATGGTGTTGGTAACACAAAGGTGATATCAAAGGTTTTCCGAAAACCCCGTAGGGTGCCACTGATTCCTGAGGGTTATGGTGTTGTGATGATCACCAATTGAGAAACAAGTGGTGTACCGGAAAAGGTTTTGTGTGTGTGGTTTTGGAAATGGGATTACATTTAAGATTTTTTTAACAAGCTAATGTAGGGAAACACCCCACAACTTTTCTTTTATTCCATTAAGAGACTATATGTACATAAGTGGGGGTTAGGATATACAAATGGGGAGGGGGTGGAGAGATACAAACCTCAAGGAGGTAAAAAAAGATATCCACTTAAGTAAATCATCCCAAAATCTAGCCTTAATCCTGTGAGCTAAAAGGGATATATCATGTGTAAAACCAGACTTCCATTTGCTGAATCTAGGACGCTCATTGTTAAAAATCCTGACATTTCGGACTGTCCAAATATTCCAGCAGGCAGTAAACACCACTTTAGAGAAAAAAGGATGATGAAATCCTTTCTGGCTGACAATAAAGTGGTCCACATAGAAGTACCCTGCCAGGAGATCTCAAGGTAACTACATACCCTGCTGTTGAAGAGGCAAGTAAAAAATGAGATGATCTATATCCTCTTTGACCCTAGCATGACAAATAACACAAATATTTGACTCAGATACCTTCCACTGCCTTCTTTCCACCATGTCATGTGTGTTAAGTCTGTCCATGATGAGCATCCATGCAAACATCTTGATTTTCATAGTGCAACAAATTTTCCATATCCAACCAAGCGGTGGGTTGGGAATAATGGGTAGATGCACATGGATGTAATATTTCTTGGGAGTATAAGTTTTACAATCACTACTTCACAGCCAAATATCATTGCAGGTTGGATCCTTATCAAGATTCTTAAGCAAAGAGGTGACTGATTCCAGCTCTCGATGGGCCCTGCCAGATAGAGGCAGGTGAAACATGTTGATCAAACTGTCAGCTTGATGAGCCTGGAATACTTCTTCAGTAGTGCAGAAAGTGTCAATGACAAAGGAGAACAATCTTTGGAAACGAATAGGTAGAGCCATTGTAGAATCTCCTACTTCCTAGGAATCTGACCAAAAAAGAAAAGTGTCTCCCCTGTTGGGGTGGACCTATGTGACAACTCTGTAATTATCCATTTTTTTGCATATATCCTTCGACCAAAAAGAGCCACAGAGGGAGGTACCCTGAGGAACTGTAGTATGGTAATAGGTGTTCCAGATTAAATGCACCCAGTGAATATCAGCCTTGTTTAAGAACTTATCCACATGTTTATGCAACATGGCTTCATTGTGGATAGACAGATTCGTAATGCCCAAACCCCCCTTCATTTTTGGTCTGCATACTAAATCCCAAGCAGCAAGAGAAGGGGCATGGTCTTGTCCATTTTTTCTCAACAAACATAGTCTCTGTATCCTTTCCAATTGTTTAAGAATCCCTGGTGGTATATCTAAACTGCATAGGAAAAAGATGGGAACACAGGACAAGGCAGAATTGAGGTATTGCATGCGCCCTCCCTGAGCCAGGAAGGAGGAGCTAGCAGAAAGTCTCCTTTCCATACAGTCAACCAAGGGCATTAGGTCAATAATTCTTGGTCTGGTTGTCCCAAGAGGCAAATCAAGATAGGTGAAAGGTAGTGATCCAACCTTACAACCAATAGAGGCAGCAAGTGTTTGAAGTTCTCCCTCATCAATATTGATGGGCAACATAGCAGACTTGTGAAAATTTACTTGGAGACCTGTGGATTGGGAGAAAAGCAGGAGCATTTTTTTGAATTCTAGCAGCTGTGACTCCACAGCAGGCAAAATGATGAGTGTGTGATACGTCTCCGTCGTATCTACTTTTCTGAACTCTTTTGCCCTTGTTTTGGACTCTAATTTGCATGATTTGAGAGGAACTAACCCGGACTGACGCTGTTTTCAGTATAATTGCCATGGTGTTGTTTGTGTGCAGAAATAAAAGTTCTCGGAATGTCCTGAAAATTTACGGAGATTTTCTCTAGAATAAAAGAAAAATACCTGCGCAAAGATCCACCGGAGGGGGCGTGCCAGTGGGCCAGAAGCCCACATGCCGCGGCCACCCCCTATGGCCGAGCCGTGCAGGCTTGTGGGGCCAACGTGGCACCACCGCCCCCAAACTCAGCTGTATATCTTCAGTCTCGCCCGGAAAAAAAATAAGAGAGAAGGTTTCATCGCGTTTTGCGATATGGAGGCGTCGCCACATCTTGTTCTTCATCTGGAGGGCAGCTCTGGAGTCCGTTTCAGGCTCCGGAGAGGGGAAATCGTCGCCATCGTCATCATCAACTTTTCTCCATCGACAATTCCATGATGCTCTTCATCGTTCGTGAGTAATCTTATTTTAGGCTTGCTGGACAGTGATGAGTTGGATGAGATCTATCATGTAATCGAGTTAGTTCTTGACGGGGATTGATCCCTAGTATCCACTATGTTCTAGATTGATGTTGCTACTACTTGGCTATGCTTAATGCTTGTCACTAGGTCCCGAGTGCCATGATTTCGGATCTGAACCTATTATGTTGTCGCCAATATATGTGTGTTTTAGATCCTATCTTGCAAGTTGTAGTCACCTACTATGTGTTATGACCCGACAACCCCAGAGTGACAATAGTCGGAACCACTCCGGGAGA
This sequence comes from Hordeum vulgare subsp. vulgare, assembly GCF_904849725.1. Lineage (NCBI taxonomy): Eukaryota > Viridiplantae > Streptophyta > Magnoliopsida > Poales > Poaceae > Hordeum > Hordeum vulgare. The sequence continues at coordinate 243,185,113 of NC_058521.1, read as the reverse complement.
TGACCATAGTATGACGAGTTCATGTATTCTCCGCGTGTTAATGTGTTGGCCTGTTTCTTTATGAAAAGGAGAACCTTAATATCACGTAGTTTCCATTATGACCCCATTGCCACGGGAGGGATGGACAATAGATGTCATGCAAGTTCCTTTCCCTTAGCACGTATGACTACATACGGAATACATGCCTACATTAGATTGACGAACAGGATCTAGTTACATATCTCTCCGTGTTATAGCTGTTACATGATGAATGATATCCGTCATACTCATTCATCACCAATCCACTGCCTACGAGTCTTTTACTACTGGTCATCACTCATCCATCACGTATGACTACTTTGTCTAGGCTTGTCCCTTGGTACAAAAGGGATTGGGCCACTTTGCTGCTACTGTTGCTGATTCTGTTACTCTGCTGCTGCTGCTACTACAGTTCCTTGCTACTTCGCTGTTACTTGTTGCAAGATCCTTTTTCGTCACCGTTGACGGGGAAGAATATTTCCCGTCCACGTGCAACTTACTGGCACCATTGATACAACAGGTAGGAACAGTTTGCCGTCAACAGATCGTTTCTGGCACCGTTGCTATCATACTACTTTGCTACTGATACTTTGCTTGCAGACACTAATCTTTCAGGTGTGGTTGAATCTGACAAACTCAACTGCTAATACTTGAGAATATTCTTTTGCTTCTTCTTTGGCGAACCAACAAATTCGGGTTGAATGCTCTACCCTCGAAAACGGCTGCGATCCCATACGCTTGTGGGTCATCAAGGCTTTTTTCTGGCGCCGTTGCTGGGGAGGCACAACTATATTCTCTGAGTCACTTGGGATTGACGTTTGCTGATAACTATGAGGAATCTGAAAGATCTAATAACTAAAATCCTACCTTCCACTACGAGGAGAGGTAAGGAACTGCCATCTAGCTCTGCACTTGATTCACCTTTAGTTTTGAGTTAGCTTGCGACTTCGCCTCCTGCTAGAAATCTTGATATGTCGCATGTGCTTGATGATGCTACTTCTCCTGTCCATGATGCTTATAATGATGCTATGCTTGATACTATGCCTGATGATGCTATGCTTGATACTATGCCTGATGATGCTATGCTTGATACTGTGCCTGATGATGCTATGCTTGATACTATGCCTGCTATGCCTGATACTGCTTTGCCACTAGGTGCCCTTGATGCACGAATTGCTAGAGTTGCTTCTAGACGTGATGATACTTCTGAAACTGCTGATACTATTGAAGTGGAACCTCCTACTATGCCTGAATTGCCTGTTATGCCTGATACGTGCTATGTTATAGAGGGAGAGATAGTTGAGGACTTTCTTGCGTGTAAGGATAGCTATGATGTTGAGAAACTTTTACGCAAGTGGAAAGAAAAATCTCTGAACGCTGGGATGAAATACGACCCGAAGTTTGCCACTTCGCCTATCTTTGTGACCGATAAGGATTATGAATTCTCTGTCTATCCTGAGTTAATCACTCTGGTCGAATCTGATCCTTTTCATGGTTATGAGTCTGAAACGGTTGTGGCCCATCTTACCAAACTGCATGATATAGCCACCCTATTCACTAGTGAGGAAAAGATCCGTCACTACTATATGCTCAAGCTGTTTCCTTTCTCGCTAAAGGATGATGCTAAGACTTGGTTCACTTCTCTTGCTCCTCGTTGTGTGTGTAGCCCCTAGATATGGTCTACTACTTCTCTGAAAAATATTTCCCCGCCCATAAGAAGCAAGCTGCCTTGCAGGAAATATACAACTTTGCTCAAGCTGAAGAAGAGAGTCTCCCACAAGCTTGGGGGAGGCTTATCCAGCTACTGAATGCTTTGCCTGATCACCCTCTTGAGAAGAATGAAGTACTTGATATCTTCTATAATGGACTTACCGATGCTTCTAAAGACCACCTAGATAGTTGTGCCTGTAATGTTTTTAGGGAACAAACTGTAGAACAAGCTGAGAATCTACTGAATAACATCTTGTGCCATGAGAATGCTTGGACTATTCCCGAACCACCTCCTAAGCCAACTCCAAAGAAAAGAGGTATTATATTCCTCAGTCCTGAAGATATGCAAGAAGCTAAGAAATCTATGCAAGAGAAAGGCATTAAATCCGAAGATTTCAAAAATCTACCACCTATCAAAGAGATCCACGGTCTCGATAACTCGATACACGTAGTAGAAGTAAATTCTCTGCGTAGGTTTGATGAGAGTGATATTCCTTTTGATAAATCTGCTAGCTTATGCCTGGATGAATTTGATAACTTTGTTGCCAAACAACAAAGCTTCAATGATTATGTTAGCAGACAATTGGAAAATAATACTCGTATGCTTAGTCATTTAAGTGCTTGTGTGGACAAAAATGTCAATGATCCTAAGCTTCTGAGTAAACATGCCTCTATGGTTACTACTCAGGTAGAACAAGTACTTAAAGCTCAGAATGACTTGCTCAACGAGTTGAATGACAATGCCGTCAGAGTCATTACTAGAGGAGGTAGAATGACCGAGGAACCTCTGTATCCTGAGGGTCATCCAAAGAGAATTCAACAAAATTCTCAAGGAGTTAGCACTGATGCACCTAGTCATCCTAGAGAAGAAGAAAGATGATAGGAACCTGCACGCTAGCAACCCTGTTGCTGCTACCCCTGAGAGTCCAAACGATGCCTCTATCTCTGATGCTGAAACACAATCTGGTGATGAACATGAGCCTAATGATAATATCAATAGTGATGTTCATGAAGATGCTCGGCCTAGCAATGAAAAGGATGTGGAGATTGAACCTAGTGTTGATCTTGGTAACCCACAGCCTAAGAATAAGAGATACCATAAGAATGACTGCACTGCTAGGAAGCATGGTAAAGAAAGGGAACCATGGGTTCAGAAACCCATGCCCTTTCCTCCCAAACCATCCAAGAAAAAGGATGATGAGGATTTTGAGAGATTCGTTCAAATGATCAGACGTGTCTTTCAGCAAATGCATTTGACGGATATGCTCAAGATGTCTCCGGATGCTAAGTACATGAAAGATATTGTGACTAATTAGAGGAGGATACCTGATCTTGAGGTCTCCGCCATGCTTGCCAATTACACTTTCAAGGGTGGAACTCCTAAGAAACTAGGTGATCCCGGTATGCCCACTATACCTTGCTCCATTAAAGGCAACTACGTTAGAACTGCGTTATGCGACCTTGGAGCCGGTGTTAGTGTTATGCCACTCTCTCTTTATCATAGACATGAACTGAATAAGTTGACACCCACTGAAATCTCTCTGCAAATGGCCGAAAAATCAACTACTTTCCCTATCGGCATTTGTGAGGATGTGCCTGTTATGGTTGCTAGCACCACTATCTTAACAGAATTTGTTATCTTGGATATTCCCGAGGGCGATGCCATGGCTGTCATCCTTGGAAGGCCCTTTTTAAACACCGCAGGGGCTGTTATAGATTGCAACAAAGGCAATGCCAATTTCCATGTCAACGGTAATCAGCATACGGTGCACTTCCGAAGAAACAATATCGAGTACATTGCATCAATGCTATCGAAAAAACTTCATCGATTCTTATTGGGAGCTTTGAATGCCCTATTCCTCGTGTCAAGATGAAGTATGATTTGCTTGTTGGGGAGATTCACATCCCCATTGAGGTGACTTAGTGACTATTCGAAAATTCTCCGTTCTCTTTTGTGATTCGATAAAGTTTTGTCGAGGGGATTTGATCAACCCCATTGACGGATTTCTATGGATGACCATCAGATGGATGAATCAAGGAGTCACAAACCTCTGTTCCGAGCTTTCATCTTTGGTTGCTTAGAAGAAAAATGATAGATTTAGTTTAGTTTTCCCTGTTTTCTGTTTTAGCGTCCGGTGGAAAAGTACCCCAAATATGAAAGTTCTCCGAATGCCGTGAAAATTAAGTGTGATTTTTTCTGGATTTTTTTGAAAAATAGTGGGACAAAGAGTCTGTCTGGGGGCCACACGAGTGGGCCACAAGCCCTAGGGGTGCGGGCACCCCCCTGGCCACACCACCCAGGCTTGTGGGGGCCACAGTCACCCCCTCCACTCATTCTTGCTCTCATCCGCTTCTCCTACCTCCAGAAAAAATCGTTTCGCAGCTCAAACCCGTGTTCTTGCTCCTCTTGCTGGAATTTTCTCTCTCTTTGCTCAAATCACCGTTCTCCGAACTGTTTTGGGGAAATTACTCCTTGGTAAGTGACTCCTCCATTGGTCTAAATTAGTTTTTGCTCTAGTGCCTTATACTCCGCATATTTTTGCTGCCTTGGTGACCATGTTCTTGAGCTTTGGATGCTGACTCTAGCTGGTCCCAAGTAGTTTTGATGCGTAATATGGTCTCTAGGCACTTGTGGTAGTAGTTGCTACGAGTTTCGTTGAGCCTTATTCACTTTTACTTAGAATCACTAAAAATTTCAGAAATTTTTAGAGATAGAAAAGGGATAAGATGAGGAGGTTCTTGAGACGCTCTTCAAGCCGTGACCCCAAGGATGATGGGAATGAGAAGAAGCCCAAGTATCTGGTCCCTCGAGTCGCACAAGTTCGAGCGTGTGTATGGCCAAGCGACGCGTTCTTACGCGCCGCTGGAATTTATGAGGACATTTATCACTTGGTGGAGAACGCATGCCTTACCGCCTTCGTTGAAGATAAGTGTCTGCAATACCTCCTCCTCACTAATATCTTCGTACAAAGCTTTAACTTCTATCCGAGGAAGAATCCTCCTATGATTGAGTTTAAACTTTATGATATCCCCGAGCGCATGTCACTCCAAGATTTTTGCAATGTTTCCAAATTACCTTACGTTGGGGATATTCAGGAACCTCGTCCACGGGACTTGGAAGCGTTCATAGGTACAATTGCTGTAGGAGAGGAGAGAGGAGTGTCTTGCGCTAGAGCTACTAGCATACATTTTCCCGTGCTTCGGTACTTCTCACTGTTCGTGGGAAAATATTTGATTGGTCGTGGGAAAGCTGGGCCACTTAGTTCCCCAGATCTTGCGGTCTTGCGCGAAGCCCTTTATAACGATAAAATTTATAGCTTGGGCGCTATAGTAGCTCAACGGTTGAACCTTAACTGATCTAAAGGTGTTGTCTATGGAGGTATCTATGCTACCCATCTTGCTAGACACTTTGAGATACCCATTAGATTTGGGGAGGAAGAAGAGATTCTTCTTCCCGAGAGATATCTAGATTACGATAGCATGGTTCGCCATGACTTTCTTGATAGAGATATTAGTTGAAGGATGATTTATAACCTGGTATTTAGTCAGGGTACTTGTGAGACTATTACTTTGCCTGCTCCTTCTTTCTTCGATCTTCATGCAAGCAGGTACATCATTATGCCCTCGGACATCTACGCATATTGGGGCTTAGCCCACCCACAGGTGCCTGTGCCCGAGCCACCAGTCGAGTACCAGACGCCGGTTTATCAGTGGGAGCCAGAGGAGCTCGCACAGAAGTGGCATCCTCAGTCCACTCCGGAGTATCCGGGAGCTGGTTATTTCCCTCCTTGGGAGTAGACCAAGTTAGGCCAAAAGCCTAAGCTTGGGGGAGTACGTGTTCTCACCGACTTTACATTCCTGCTTACGCTTTCACTTTGTTAGCTGGTGTTCACACTTTGCCACTGTATCATCCATGCTAGTTTATTTTCTTTTTCTCGTTTTCTTTTCGTGTGTGTGCCTACTTTGAAAAAAGAAACAAAAAAGATTTTATTTTTCTTCTTTTGCTTGTTGGGAGCTTTCTCATGTAGATAGTTTTCTTTTTTCTTTGGTTACAATGTTTAGTGGCTCTTGCATGCATACTTGTTTAGCTTTCAAAGAGCCATATTACTTTGTTTTCTCCTTTGTGTTTGCCTGCAGATTCCAGCTTTAGTCCAACGCATGAGAACGCTTATTATTGTTCACATGGTTCGGTCGTGCAAGTGAAAGGCAATAATGACGATATATGATGAATTGACTGAGCCTGGAAAAGCTCGTATGAACTCGATCTATTTTTTTTTTGTAAATATGACTAGCTCATCATGCCTGATTCAGCTTTGTTGTGAGAGAAACATGTTTGCAATGACAACTTAGAGATCATAGTTGCTTATGCCTTGCTTACTTAGCTAGGAGCTTATAATGGTTTGTCTTGGTTGCCAACATGAATGTTGAGATGACTGTGCTGTAGTATGATAGGATCGTATCCTCCTTTGATTGTTTCAAGTGCATTGACTTGGCGCATGTTCACGCATGTAGTTGAAATAAAATCAACATAGCCTCTATGATGTTCATGTTCATGGTGATTTATCTCCTACTCATGCTTGCACTCAATGTTAATCTCAATGCATTTTGATGACTGTTGTCGCTCTCTAGTTGGTCGCTTCCCAGTCTTTTGCTAGCCTTCACTTGTACTAAGCGGGAATACTGCTTGTGCGTCCACTTGCATAAACCCAAAGTTGTTCCATATGAGTCCACCATACCTACATATGTGCGGTATCTACCTGCCGTTCCAAGTAAATTTGCATGTGCCACTCTCTAAATCTTCAAGAAATAATCTATTTTGCATGCCCGAACCGCTCATGTGGTGAAAGGGGGCTATTGGTATCTTCCATGCTTGGCGTGTTATCCTCGATATGTGTTTATTCACTATCATTCATGAGAAAGGGGCCGGTAATTGGAATTCCCAGTTCCATGCTCAAATCGAAGAGATAATTGCAAACAAAACTCCCCCAGGATTGATGTTGGTATGGACGGTAGCCGAGGATTCGGCTAGCGGTGGAGTGTGATTGATTGGTGGTGGGGGAGTCAAAACTTTACTTTTCTGTTTGGGAACCGCCTATAGCATGTGTAGCATGGAAGATGTTGAGAACTCTTAGTCATTGCGTTGACAATGAAAGCATGCCACTCGAAATTATTATCTCTGTTTTCAAAGCTTGAGCTCTCGCACCTCTTCAAATCAATGCTTCCCTCTGCGAAGGGCCTGTCTATTTATGTTCCTGTTGAGTCATCCTCCTCTTACAAAGCACCAATTAGAGAGCACCTCTGTCATTTTTATGCTTTGCTTTTGACTGTGTTGATTATGACTATGACTGGATCTTCATTGCCATGAATTACAATGTTTGGTCAGCGCTTGGTCTTTGAAGGTGCTCTGCATTTATGTTTTGCGGTTTCAGAAAGAGCTAGCGAGATACCACCTATTCGTACTTCTTCATGTTGTTTTGATTGAAGTGTTGACATTTGAGGCTTATTATTATTTGCTCGCTAGTTGATTATGCCATTGATATTAGTTTACTGTGAGACTTAGATGTCATTTGCGTATGTGGTTTGCTTGTGATCTTGCTGAAATTCTGGTTGTGAGTTAGACATAGTTGCAACAATGAGATCAAACAGAGTTTGTCAAAGTTTTTCTTTTGTCTCTCTCAGTTTGTCAACTGAGTTGCTTGAGGACAAGCAAGGCTTTAAGCTTGGGGGACTTGATACGTCTCCGTCGTATCTACTTTTCCGAACTATTTTGCCCTTGTTTTGGACTCTAATTTGCATGATTTGAATGGAACTAACCCGGACTGACGGTGTTTTCAGCAGAATTGCCATGGTGTTGATTTTGTGCAGAAATAGAAGTTCGTGGAATGTCCTCAAAATTTACGGAGATTTTTTTTGGAATAAAAGAAAAATACATGCGCAAAGATCCACCAAAGGGGGCGTGCTAGTGGGCCACAAGCCCACAGGCCGCGACCACCCCCTATGGCCGCGCCGTGCAGGCTTGTGGGGCCCATGTGGCACCACCGCCCCCAAAACTCAGCTCTGTATCTTCCGTCTCGCTGGAAAAAAATCAGAGAGAAGGTTTCATTGCTCTTTGCGATACGGAGGCGCCGCCACATCCTGTTCTTCATCTGGAGGGCAGATCTGGAGTCTGTTTCGGGCTCCGGAGAGGGTAAATCGTCGCCATCGTCATCATCAACCTTTCTCCATCGACAATTCCATGATGCTCTTCATCGTTCGTGAGTAATCTCATCGTAGGCTTGCTGGACGGTAATGAGTTGGATGATATCTATCATGTAATCGAGTTAGTTCTTGACGGGGATTGATCCCTAGTATCCACTATGTTCTAGATTGATGTTTCTACTACTTGGCTATGCTTAATGCTTGTCACTAGGTCCCGAGTGCCATGATTTCGGATCTGAACCTATTATGTTGTCGCCAATATATGTGTGTTTTAGATCCTATCTTGCAAGTTGTAGTCACCTACTATGTGTTATGACGCGGCAACCCCAGAGTGACAATAGCCGGAACCACTCCCGGAGATGATCATAGTATGAGGAGTTCATGTATTCACCACGAGTTAATGTGTTGGTCCGGTTCTTTATTAAAAGGAGAACCTTAATATCCCGCTGTTTCCATTAGGACCCCGCTGCCACGTTAGGGATGGACAATAGATGTGATGCAAGTTCTTTTCCCTATGCACGTATGACTACATACGAAATTCATGCCGACATTAGATTGGCGAACGAGAGCTAGTTACATATCTCTCTGTGTTATAGCTGTTACATGATGAATCATATCCGTCATACTCATCCACCACCAATCCATTGCCTACGAGTCTTTTAGTACTGGTCCTCGCTACGTTACTTTGTCTAGGCTTGTCCCTTGCTACAAAATGGATTGGGCCACTTTGCTGCTACTGCTGCTACTGCTGTTACTCTGCTGCTGCTACTACTGTTGTTCCTTGCTACTTTGTTGTTACTTGTTGCAAGATCATTGACGGGGAAGAATATTTCCCGTCCACGTGCAACTGACTGGCGCCATTGATACAACAGTTAGGAATAGTCTGCCGTGAACAGATCGTTTCTGGCATCGTTGCTATCATACTACTTTGCTACTGATACTTTGCTTGCAGACACTAATCTTTCAGGTGTCGTTGCATCTGACAAACTCAGCTGCTAATACTTGAGAATATTCTTTCGCTTCTACTTTGGCGAACCAACAAATTTGGGTTGAATACTCTACCCTCGAAAACTGCTGCGATCCCATACGCTTGTGGGTCATCAGTGTGTCATCTGCATATTGGACAATTGGAAAGTCTTTGTCATGACAGGGTATGGGCAGCTGGATAAGACCATCCTGCAACAACTGATTGACCATTGTTTGTAGAAAATCAGTAGCAATGGCAAAAAGGAGAGGGGACATGGGATCCCCCTGCCTGACCCCTTTTTTGCACATAATTTTTTTTACCAGAAACTCCATTGAGTAGAAAAGAGGAGGACAAGAACTGAGCAACTGTTGTACGCATAAAATCCACTTAGCATTGAACCCTTTGTGCTTGAGAATCTGAAAGATGAATTCATGTTCCACACAGTCAAAAGCCTTTTCAAAATCAAGCTTGAGGATGACAATTGGTTGTTTGGAATGGTGACATTGATGCAAATATTCTAGTGTCCATCCAACACAATCTTGTATGGTTCTGGACTTGATGAAACCATATTGATTTTTATGAACGCATTTCATGATATGGAACTGCAGCCTGTTGGCAATCATCTTGGAGAGGAATTTAAGACCGATCCTAGTAAGTGAGATACATCTGAAATCACCAACTTGTTCAGGAGATCTCTTTTTGGGCACCAAAGTGATATAAGAGGATTTCATATTTTCCAACTTAGCTATCCCTGCATGAAAGTCAGCTGCACCTGATAGAAATCAGAACAAATGATATGCCAGCATTTCTTGAAGAAAAGACCATTGAAACCATGTGGACCAGGTGCCTTATCAATTGGCATTTCTTTGACAGTCCTATCCATTTCCTCTTTGGTGAAAGGCGGTGTCAAAACATCTAGCCCTTACAATCTTGGAATGAGAGATTGAAGATCAAATGCCAAATTGATTCCCTGAGAAGAACCCATCCTGTTTTTGAAGGAAGACCAAAAAACATCCTGCAATCTGCTCATGATCATTGATAACAGATCCATCTTCCAACTTAAGAGATGATATGGAGTTTCTTTTGTATCTTTCAGTACCCATGTCTTGAAAAAAATTAGTATTTTCCTCCCCCACCTTAATGAATCTGATGGTAGCTCTCTTTTTCCAATATAGAAACTGCAGATGCAGCAGGCGATCTAAATGAAGTTTGACAATCATCTTGTAATTAGCTTTAGGTCTGAAAAGGGGTCTTAGCTCCTCAAGGTCATCCACACATAGTACCACTTGATTACACTTATCAATGAGTGTTTTGAGCTTTGAAAGACTAGTCTGGCATCTCTTCAGGACCTGCCTTAGATGCTTAAACATATCCATGATAATGGCAAAGATGTGACCTTTCCTGGAAGGGGTCTTCCAAGACTGCTGCACACATTCCAGAAAACCATCCATCTCCACCCAATAATTTTCAAACCTAAAAAGATTACATTTAGGGATGTGTTTACTGTCACCACACATGGAACATGATCAGATGCAGAATTGGCTAAAGGCAGAACTTGAGTCAGGGGATAGGATGATATCCAATTAGCAGAAGTGAAGAACCAATCCAGCTGCTCTAGGAGGGGTGAATCTTGCGTGTTGGACCAAGTGAAAGACCTACCTTTGAGAGGCAATTCCAAAAGACCCAGGTGGCCAATGATCTCATTAAAAATGAACATGTCATTCACATCAGCACCAGGGAGATTTCTATTGGAAGGGGATTGAATAAAATTGAAATCCCCAAGCAGCATCTAATCATCATTTGCAGGAATGTTAAGATGGTATAGCCAGCTAACAAATTGGTCTCTAGCCTCTCCCTGAAAAGGACCATATACATTAACCAGAGTCCAAGCCTCAGAGGTGTGATTGGAGGTGAATGACACAATTAAACCAAAAGTATGTGTTTCAACCAGAGTGCCAGTTAAAACTGAGGAGTTCCAAAGGGTGATCAATCCACCAGAGGCGCCACAAGATGGGATATAAGAAAATTGATCAAATCATGTGGGGCAAAACCTTCTAAAAGTCTGAAAATTAATATGTTGCATTTTAGTTTCCTAGAGGCAAACAACCGTAGCCATGCTTTCATCAATTTTGTTTCTAACCTCTCTTTGCCGTGAATCCGAATTTAAACCACGCACATTCCAGCAAAGAACACACCAGCTTCTCGTAGATCGACTCTCCATAGCAAGGCTGTAAAGAAGTAAAAGCGGAGTTACATAATAACCCACGCATCCAAAGTTCTGACGGCTGTCATACAAAGCCAGAAGTAGCAAAATAAACCAAACAACAATAAGAACATAGTTACATAGATCGTGGTTTAATCATCAGCAGGTGCATGCTTGGAGACATCATGATCTTCCATAAGTCAATCCTCTCACAGCTTCTCACGTGCAATGCCAAGGCTCTGGCCCACCGCCTCACACGCACAGGAGTCGTAGGTGGGACATCCTCCTCCTGAGACGAAGATGGCGCTGCCTAAACCTCCGGGTCGTCCAGGGGTTTTTCTCTTGGCTTCCTCTTCTTGGGCACATCCATCGGGAGCTCCTGCAACACCGGCTTGAAACTATCCCTCTTGATCAATCCCCTGGTACCTCATGGTACAGCGACATACCGAGGAGTCCACAATGGGTGTGGCCTTCTTGCGAGGTCCCCTCTTCGGGGCAGCCGGAGTCTCAAAGGAGAACAAGTCACCTGATGGTGCAGAGATGCTCTCAGATGAAGCAATTTCCTCGGAACCAGGTGCAGGAGTGCTGTCTTGGTAGATGATGCGCGGTTCAGAGTTGTCTTCATCAAAAGACAATGACCAGGAGCGCTTGGGATGCACAATTGCCATGGGCGCAAGCATGGTGAGGTGACGAGGAACATCCCTGGAGGTGAAAACCCCCATTAGCGCTTCAAAGGATCATGTCCAAGATACAACCAGCGGGAGCGGAGGTCCATAGGCGACCAGAACCACTCCAATCATCATCTGTTCAGATTGGAACAGGGGCTGCTGGTAAGGAACAATAGCCAGAGGACTGAAATCTTCAACATCTTCCTCCTCAGCAACTTCCTCCTCAGGGGCCATATCCCCAGCAGCTTCCTCCACAGCAGCATTGTTCCCATTAGGAGGGACAGGAGCATCCACAACATCATCGTCAACTGCCTCCTCACCTGCAGCATCATCCTCTGCATCAGCTTTAGCATCGGCCGGCTAAGGATCAACCACTACAATCTCTTGAACAGAGTCAGAAGAAGTTGGCTGATCAATGATCATGGACTACTGGTCTTGTTCCGGGGCAGCAGGTTCCTCAACATGAGCTTTAGGGTGCCATCCCCAACTGCCATCATAGTGTTGAGCCAGAGGTTCAGGCATTGGGGTGGTGGTGGTGTCGGCACAGCATTCCAGCCTTGCACTGGATATGGAAAAAGAGCAAGAGCATATTATTCTGCTCCAACTGCCCTGGCAACGGATGGGGATTGCCCTTGAGGGGCATTGGATCCTCATCATTCGGTATTTTCTCAGCAAAACCTGTACCCAAGATGATCAGAGGTGCAGACCAAGAAACCCTCGCCCCACCCCAAGCAGCATACTCCGAAAAAGTGACACTGCGGGGAACCAGATTATCATCTGGAAAATATGCAAAAACAATGGAGCGGACTAGGTATGGATCATCACTAACCCAATGATGGAATTCACGAAAAGTATTAACCGCAACGCGTAGATCATTAGTATTGCGGTAATCCAAAGGTACGCCTAAAAACATCAGACAGCCCTGACGAAAACCAGCAGCCCCTCTAAAACCTACTCCCTCATTGTGCCGCATGCATCTGACAAAAGTATCGTTCCCCAAATCATGGGGAACCATCCGAGCGGCAACAAAACTTTCTCCGGCATCCCTAAGCTGAAATAAACCTACCCCCTCAATCCATGGCTGAGCAGAGCTGACATGAAAGCCCAAGTTGTGCAGAAGATCGACAACCTCTTGTCGTACCTGAGCAACTTGATCAGTAGGGGGCGCAGGCATGACCTCGGCGATGACATACTGTTCATGCCTGCGGGCAATGGGGATTGCCGATGTGATGAACGTCCGCGGGAGGCGGTCAGGGCCTCCGTCGATGATGTTATGTCCCAGAGGCACAAACCGCTCAGGGTCAAGCTCGAAGTTGGCCATGTCAAGGAGAGTTGCAGGAGGAGGAGGCATTAATGGCGGTGGCTCTGATGGAGTCCTGGGAGGCGATGAGTGCGATAGGACAAGAAGGAACTGTTCGGCAGGCTGTGCGGCTTCCCCAAGAACAAAAGAGGTTCCCGAGAAATCGCCGACAGGGGAGGTGGTGGGGCTCTTACGTTTCCAAGTAAGACAATTATCACACATAAAAGAAGCACAATTAGATTTGGAATGGCCCACATAGCCACATGAAGAGCATATCGACGACGTGCAGTTGGGAGCTAGATGCCCACGTTCAGAGCAGATCGTGCAGGAAAATATCTCGTGAACCATGTCGTTGATCAAATCGTGAAATTGCTGATGGGCTTCTTGAGAGGAAGGAATAACTGGACCCGTCGAAGAAGAATTCACCGATGGCCCAATATGTTATACAGAGGCAGGCCCGCAGTCAAATCCGTCAATCCCCGATAAATCCAAAGATTTTGAAATCCCGCTCGAAGAGGAGGGCGACACCGAATCAGCGCAATGAGAGGAAGAAACCCCATCAATCACGGTGATATTAGTTTCATCGCCGGGCAACACGGGGGATGACATCAGCTGACAAACTATCCCGAAAGTAATATGTGGTGTCGCCATCGTCCACCGGAGTTCAACATGTGGTGGTGCACTGATAATGACACGCTCCTGCAGTTGAACAGGATAACTAGCAGTATCTAATGTCAACAGCTCGTCCTGCGTGACAGGGCACCGATAACCCTTGCAAACCTCAGACTGTTGGAGGGTTACGAAAGAAAGCTTCTTGCGTGTAGATGATCCAAATTTAAAACATGATTTTTCTGGCCTGGAATGCATTGCCATCAGACCTAGTGCAGCTTGTCGCTTAGAGGGGCTGACCAAAACCCATTCAGCATCACATTGTTTCTTCCATTGAGAAAATTCCCGATTCCAATTCGGGCCACCATTACCCCATAGATGAAAGAAACACTTAAAACTGGAGCACTAGTAAGAACGTAAATCCAGTATATGAAAACCAACTTGTTGGCAAGAAACCAAGAAGGAAAAAACCGAGTCCGTGATCTTCGTCACCATAAGATCAATGGCGGAGCCCCCAATGGGAGGCTCCATAGCCGCATCCACTAAATCTTCCATTAGACAAAAAGCATGGCGACCAAAAGATACCACCATGATGAAAGGTCGACGATGATGCATCGGGTGCACAGAGAAGCCATAGGAGTAGAAAACCTTATGCGCAAAAGTTGCACCAGGGGAGAAATCCATATCCAACGTGGACCCACCCATGCAAGCCATGAAAAAGCACGTACATGATCGTGGGAATGCACCTGAGATGATGCGCCGAGCGAGGGAGCAGCACGCCGGCTAGAAATCCAGATCGCCATGGAGTCGCCAGTGCGAGAGGTAGGAGGTGGGAGTCGCCATCGTATATTTCATTATTACACTTAAGATTTGCTGACCATCCCAACCTTACACGTGCGACCACGATACCCCTTTATTAGTTTGGGCTGTGTTGATTACTTTGTTCGTGCTAGCAAAGAGCCCACATTACCAGTGGTGGGAGTGATATGGTCATTCTCGTGATAGGGTCATGACAGGTAGGACGACTATGTCGTTTTTACGTGTTCCGGGCAAACGTTGGTCCCTGCATGGATTTTACGGTCTAGAGTTGGTGTTCGTAAGACGTACATCATTTGGGCTGGGTACCAATTGAGTGGACTCTTTGTCTAGTGTCGTTAGGGGAAAGGCATTGATCGGGTACTTACCTCGGGTATGTTATATAATGCGAGTCGTGGATGACACAGAAGTTCCCCGGATCTCGTGGGTACAACGTACAACCTCTACAGAGTGTAAAACTATTCGAATAGTTGTGTCCACGGTCAAGGATAGTTGGGTAATCCTTCTTAGACTACGTCCAGTCGTTTCCGCATAAACCAAGTGTGCGTGTGTATAAAGGTGTTACATGAGAATGTGACTACTTGGTTAAGTTTGATGACTTGACATGGAGGATGAACATGAGGTGTTCAGTCATCGGATTATTTATTTTGATATGTGTAACATGTTCTTATGGTTACTATTTACCTAGTGATGCATGACCATCTAAATACTTGATCATGTTTATGCATTATTAAAACCCGCTTTCCGCAAAGTCAGCATTATTGTTCATATTTCACTTGATTGCATAACCCACATCATGGGTTCTTTGCGAGTACATACAAAGTACTCATTGGCTTTCCACTGGTTATTTTATTGACCTCACATGGAGGAACCAGAATATGGAGAAGAATTTGTCGTCGGAGACGGACAACCGAACTATGATGCTTCCTAGTCAGAATGCCTCTTGGTTAGGTTGATGGCATGGGTTCACGTTTACTACCAAGATTTCCGCAAGTAGTTGAGTTGGTGTGATTGGCCTTCATGGCCCCATCTATGTATGACTTGACCATAAAGGTCATTATTTGTATCAAACATTAATCATGGATGTAAGACTCTTGTTATTCGGTATCTGTTTTTTTAGTGAGCATTGATCTCTGGGATCAATGTACACGTTCATTCGGTGATCACGACTCGTAAGTCGGGGTCCTCACAGAGACTAAAACCATGCCACATAGGCAACATGACTAAAAGCCTCGTTTCCCAGTGAGATTGAATGGGCAAGTGACTTATTGGAAATAATACATTTTGATGTATGAACTCCAATGAGTGCTGAAGCATGTAGTGGAATTCTTATGTTCTTACTTCACAGATGATTTAAATAGATACAGGTATATTTTCTTGATGAATCACAAGTCTGAAATGTTGAAAAGTTCAAGCAATTTCAGAGTGAAGATGAAGATCATCGTGACAAGAGATGAAATGTCTAGGATGTGATTCGTAGAGGTGAATATGTGAGTTATGAGTTTGGTATACATTTATGACAATGTGGAAAAATTTTCTCAACTCATGCCACCTGGAACACCATAGTGTTATGGTGTGTTCATACATCGTATCTGTGCCTATTGGATATGGTGTATACTATGATGTCTCTTACCAATTTACCACTATCGTTTTGGGGTTATGCATTAGAGACAAAAACATTCACTTTAATAGGGCACCATACAATTCCATTGAGATGACACCGTATGAACTATTGTCTGGGAAGAAACCTGCGCTGTCGTTTCTTGAAGTTTGGGGCTGTGACGCTTATGTCAAAAGGCTTCAACCTGATAAGCTTGAACCCAAAACGGAGAAATGCATCTTTGTAGGATACCCAAAGGAAAAAATTGTGTATACCTCCTATCTCAAATATGAGGCCAAAGTGTTTGTTGATAAGAACGAGTCCTTTCTCGAGAAAGAGTTTCTCTTGAAAGAATCGAGTGGGAGGGTGGTGGAACTTGATGAGGTTATTGAACCATCACTTCAACGAGAGAGTAGCAGGGCAGAAAGAAATGTTTGTCTGGCGCCTACACCAAGAGGAAGCTAATGATGTTGATCATGAAGCTTCAGATAAAGTTACTACCGAACCTATTACGTCGACAAGGACACGTGCTGCTTCCTAAGTGGTACGGTAATCCTGTCTTGGAGGTCATGTTATTAGACAACAATGAACCTTCGAGCTATGGAGAAGTAATAGTTGGCCCAGATTCCAACAAATGGCTAGAGGCCGTGAAATCTGAGATAGGATCCATGTATGAAAACAAAATGTGGACTTCGGAAGAATTACCTGATGGTCGTAAGGCTATTAAGTACAAATTGATCTTTAAGATGAAGACAAATGATGATGGTAAATGCCACCATTTATAAAGCTCGACTAGTCACAAAGATGTTTTCGATAAGTTCAAGGAGTTGATTACGATGACACATTCTCACCCTTAGCGATGCTAAAGTCTGTTCGAATTATGTTAGCACTTGTTGCATTTTTCGACTATGAAATATGGCAGATGGATTTCAAAACATCATTTCCCTAATGGTTTCCTTGAGGAAAGGTTGTATGTGATACAACCAGAAGGTTTTGTCAATCCTAATGATGCTAAAAGGCATGCAAGCTCCAACGATCCATTTACGGACTGGTGCAAGCGTCTCGGAGTTGGAATAAGCGCTTTGATGAGTAATCAAAGCTTTTGGTTTATACAGAGTTTGTGAAAAACTTGTATTTACAACAAAGTGAGTGGGAGCACTATAGAATTTCTGATCAGTTTATGTGGTTGGCATATTGTTGATCAGAAATGACGTAGAATTTTCAGAAAGCATAAAGGGTTGTTTGAAAGGAGATTTTAGAAGTAAAACCTAGAAAAAGCTACTTAAAATATTGGGCATCAAGATCTATAGAGATAGATAAGGACGCTTGACAAAACTTTCAATAAAGACATACCTTGACAAGACTTTGAAGGATTTCAAAGTGGATCAGTCAAAGAAGGATTTATTGACTGTATTGTAAGGTGTGAGTTTGAGTAATATTCTAAGCCTGAGCATGGCAGAAGAAAGAGAAAGGATGAAGGTCGTCCCCTATGCCTTAGTCGTAGGCTCTATAGTATGCCATGTTGTGTACCGCACCTCATGTGTCCCTTGCCATGACTTTGTCAAGCGGTACAAGAGTGATCCAGGAGTGGATCACTGGATATTGGTCAATGCTATCTTTTCTAACTACAGGACTAAGGAATTTTTTCTCAATTATGGAAGTGATAAAATATATAGTTGTAAAGGGTTACGTCAATGTAAGCTTTTACACCAATCCGAATGACTCTGAGTAGCAAACCAGATTCGTATAGTGCAGCAGTCATTTGGAATAGTTCCAAGTGGAGCGTGGTAGAATCAT
This sequence comes from Hordeum vulgare subsp. vulgare, assembly GCF_904849725.1. Lineage (NCBI taxonomy): Eukaryota > Viridiplantae > Streptophyta > Magnoliopsida > Poales > Poaceae > Hordeum > Hordeum vulgare. The sequence goes on along the minus strand of NC_058521.1, from coordinate 243,167,227 downwards.
CTATAGTATGACACAAAGATTTGTAAAGTACACATGGATCTAAATGTTGCAGACCCGTTGACTAAATCCTCTCTCACAAGCAAAACATGATCAAACCCCGAAACCTATTGGGTGTTAATCATATGGTGATGTGAACTAGATTATTCACTCTAGTGCGAGTGGGCGACTGTTGGAAATATGCCACAGAGGCAGTAATAAATTAGTTATTGTCATATTTTCTTGTTCATGATAATTGTTTATTATCCATGCTATAATTGTGTTGATTAGAAACTCAAATACATGTGTGGATACATAGACAACACCGTGTCCCTAGTGAGCCTCTACTAGACTAGCTTATTGATCAAAGATTGCTAAGGTTTCCTAGCCATAGACATGAGTTGTCGTTTGATAATGGGATCACATCATTAGCAGAATGATGTGATGGACAAGACGCAAACCTTGAGCATACCGTTTGATCGTATCTAGTTTACTGCTATTGCTTTCTGCATGTCAATATATCTGTTTCTGTGACCATGAGATCATGCAACTCACTCACACCAGAGGAATGCCTTATGTGTATCAAACATCACAACGTAATTGGGTGATTATAAAGATGCTCTACATGTATCTCCGAGGGTGTCTGTGGAGTTGGCATGGATCAAGACCCAGAGTTGTCACTTTTTGTGATGGAGATGTATCTCAGGGCCCACTCGGTAATACAACATCACCGTAAGCTTGCAAGCAATGTGGACAAGGAGTTATTCACGGGATCTTGTATTACGAAATGAGTAAAGAGACTTCTCGGTAACAAGATTGAACTAGGTATGGAGATACCAACGATCGAATCTTGGGCAAGTAACATACCAATGGACAAAGGGGACAACGTACGAGATTACCTGAATCCTTTATATTGTTGGTTCGACCGATATAGAAATTCATAGAATATGTGGGAACCAATATGGGCATCTAGGTCCCACTATTGGCTATTGTGTGTAGTGGTGTCTCGGTCATGTCTACATAGTTCTCGAACCCGCAGGGTTTGTACACTTAACGTTCGTTGAAGATGTAGACATAGTTGAGTTATTGTGTTGTTGACCGAAAGTTGTTCGGAGGCCCGGATGACATCCCGGGCGTCATGAGGAGCTCTGGAATGGTCCGTAGGTAAAGATTTACAGAAAGGTTTTTGGTGTTTTTGGTAATGTACGGGGAGTACCAAAAGGGTTCCGAGGGTTCACCGGGAGGCTCCCACACACCCCGGGGGGAACATGGGCCTAAGAGGGGCCCTACCGGCCCCTGGTGGGCTGCTCAGCCGACCCCTATAGGGTTCATGCACCCAATGGTGGAGGAGGAATCCTCCCTAGGATGTCCACCTCCCTTGTTGGAGGTGGATTCTTCCCCTCTTTGGACGGCCAACCCTCCTTGGAGGAGGGGCCAAGGCTGCACCCTACCTACCCCCTCCTCCTATACATAGAGAGAGAGAGAGAGGAAAACATGACCTCAAGGCATAGTTGCAGCCCTACCTCTTTCCCTAGTTTGATTTGTCCCCCGAAACGTGTCTCTGGCTGCGCTTGGCGAAGCCGTGCTGAGATCGCACCACCACCACCGCCACCACGCCATTGTGATGTCGGAACAATCATCTACCACTTCACCCACGATCGCTGGATCAAGGTGGTGAGGGCATCATCAACATGTACGTGTGCTAAATCTGGAGGTGCCATCCATTTGACATTTGATCGGGACTTTCGAGATTGGATCGTGGGATGTATCATGATTGGACCGTGAAGACATTCAACTACATCAACCGCGTTTACCAACACTGCCATTTAGTGATCTACAAGGGTATGTAGATGCACTCTCTTATCATAGATGTTAGCCTCCAAAGATTGATCTTGGTGAGCATAGGAATTGTTTTTCCCCATGCGATGTTCCCCAACATCTCTGTTGCTTCATGTGCTGAAGCTGAGCTAGGATGGCTGCGGTCCATCACAACTTCATTATCCTCGAAATTTGGCTGAAGTGGCAGGTGCAGACGATCAATTTGATATGCATGCTTGCCAATCATGGCGTTCATGAGCATCTAAATATATGGTGAATATCCACAAGATCTCCTCCGATCTACATCAGTCCTCTTGAAGGTCTCAACTATCAAGTCGAGTGTCTAAGTGATGCAACATATTAATGGAATAACTTCTAATCATCTTATAATCTCCTGACTTGGGCATTAGGGTGTATATTATTATGGTGTTTGTAGTCTGTATTCTTGCTTGCAAAAAGTAGATAAAGCCAAATTTATGTGTATTCACATACTTGTGGGGCACTGGATTGTACATATTTGCCACGGGTTTATGATTCATCATGGATTCTGAGTACAGATCCAAGTCTCCCATTTGTTCATTTAGGGCACCAATGATAGTGGCCCACTCATCCATGGTAGACTCATACCGGTGACCTTTAGTCATGCAAACAATCCTCCCATCAGCATAAAATGAGCGGTTGAATAGAATTGCATGGTCATCTCATCATTCCAAGTAGTCATCTCTTTGCCAACAAAATCTTCTGTGTTAACTAGGCTGAAGTTTTGTCTCACAAGGGGAAAATAATTCCCATTGGCCTTCACATATTCCCAATCAACATATCGCATGTCACTGATTGCGGGACTCGTGTCAAGCAACACTGTTTCATAGAAATCTTGTTGCTCCTTAGTGTGAAAATGAGGGTCAACAACAGTCCTTGTCTGGATAGCATATGGATCATCAGACCTCCACTTTATCAACCCTTGATCCCTTCTCTTCTTCATATCCTCACAAACAGGATGAGGAACATTGTGAAAACGGCATATGGGCTCTCAGCTTCATTAGTATAGGTGCTTCTTCTTCCTATTTTACAACAAATTCTCTGGATGCAGAGCCTTTGTTCTTCGCTGCTGCAGGAATGTCCTTGGTAGTCCTTTTGGGAGCTACATGCTTCTTAGGAGCTAAAGGCTTATTGGGAAAAGAAGGCTTCTTTGGCATAAAAATAGCCATAAGCTTCTTCTTTGGAGGAAGGACCTTAGCTGGAATTTCTTCCTCCTCCTACTCAGCAGCTTCTGCTAGATCTTCATACTAGAAGTTGGTCTCGCATACTCCTTCCTCACAGTCTTCTTGAATGTGATCTTCTCCTTCTGCTTCTAAGAAGAAATCTCCTATGGGATAAAATCAGCATCTCCTTCATCCAAATTGAACTTCTTCCTAGACCTAGTAGTAGCCTTGGGCAAGCCATGGCAGCTAGGTTTTCCTGGATCAGAAGTTTTCCTCTCTAGACTAGTGCCTGAATCCATCTCAGCACTTGGCTCACTAAAGTTGTTCTGACTATCCTCTCATCCTGACATACTGTCAAACAACCAAGCAGACAAGCAAACCGTGTGAAAAGATTTAGGAGAGCTGGAAAAGATAAGCATCACAAAAATTCACAAGGTTTGCAATGATTTGAACTCTACAAAATAAGATTTAACATTCAACAAAAAGGGATTTCGATTCCACCGAGTCTAAATTTTCGAAGCTACCGAGATTGACATTCTCATCAACAGAAACATGGCAAACCATTTTGGTTTCACCAAAAAGGAAAACTCAATTTCACCAAGAGCATTCTGAGTAACCCTAAAAAAAATCCGTAAGTCCGAATTTTCTGACTTGGTGACACCGAGATTGAGTTTTGCGGATGACTAACCCTATGTTTTCCATCGTTTTCTAATTTAGCAGATTTTTCTTCTGGATAGAGTGAGTGCAAACGTGGACAAAATTCACTAAATCCTATTTGTGTAAGAATCAAAAATAGGAGCGGAAAGAGGGGCCGTATCCATACCCTAGCTCGGTGACATATCCGCTACGACGACGAAGGTGGTGAAGATTACCGTCGATGGCGAAGACTCTCGTGGAGAGGGCGCATCGGGGAATTAAGGCGATGTCCTGTGGACTTGGGCGCACGAGCGAGGAGGTGTGGGAGGTGACGTTTGAGGAAGTTATTTCAAACGACGGGTTCCACAAGATATACATACCCGTTGGCAGTCGGTGACAACGAGATGGAGTTTTCGGTGCTACCTAGTTCCATAACTGGCTCCAGATTGTGAAACTTGGTGAGGCCAAAAATGACAACTCTGTGGTATCGAGAAAAGAAAACCTAATCAACCCTAGGCTTCAGTGGGACCAATAGTTTGAGGTTGGTTACACTGAGATGCACTTGGGAAGTTTTTGAATTCAACAATTGTCAAGACAGATCTACAAATTCTCCTCACACATAGTGTCCCTAAAGTGCTTGCTCAAATTTTGTGATGTAGCATGAATAGAATTTGAGACAAGAAAGCATAGATAGATAGAGAAAGGTACATAGGCATTCTTGTATATCCAAGTGGCCAAAACAAATAGAAATCCAAATAAAAACAATTGGATATCCTTGAATGAGCAAAATATCCATACCAAAATGCTCAGACAATAAGATGTCAAATAAAACACGGTGAACATGCACAAACATTCTAGCATCTATCAAGCACTTTGGTAATGACGAAGTCATCTATTTATGAGTATATTGACTTGATGATAGGTCATACTCATCGATTCAGCACAAGTGGGGTTACCACTTTTACATAAAGCTTTCATGTGTTCACATATTTAAGAGATGCTTATACTCAAGTCTTAGAGTAAAGCTCCCCCTTGACATGACATCCCCCCTAAGAGGGATAAACTAACCTTGGGTTTTGTCATAGAAGACATCAAGTAGGTGTAGTAGTGGTGGATTCTCATTGTTGATGAAGATCATCTAGAGTTGGGATTAATAGTTGTTGTTTCTTACTCTTCCCACCTACATGGGTTAGTCCCAAAGTACAAGGAACATATGAAAGCATATCTATGGACATGGAATGAAATGCATGTGACATAATGTCCAAAGATACATAAATTACCTTTTCCCTTGCTGAACTTTGAGGGAATGTGTGACTCCTTGAACTAATGCATATGGTTGGAGTTGATTGCATATAGTTCTTGCCAAAATGAATAAGAGTGAATTTCATTGGCAGAGTCGCCCCTCAAGAACTCTTCTAGTTCTTCATGTTAGGGTGCCACATCAACTTGATGGGGATCCTTGGAGTTGTGGTAGAACTGGTTGAAATGGTGCTAGAAGTGTCCTTGGAAACTCACTCGGCTTTGGCTTGGGGTTCTTACTAAAATGAGTCAATCTCCTCTTGAAGCTTGCCCTTAGCCTTGTGGTCTTGTGGTAGATGGTTATCTTAAGAGCATGTTCCCTTGCGGAGAGTATGATAATACTTCTCCCTTTGAGGAACAAACTTCAGGATGGGATATTGTCCTTCTTACAATTCAACTCCATTGGCATTGAAGTAGCCAACACGTTGCTTCTTCTGATGTCCTCCTTGCTTGCGCACAGTTTCCTCTAATAGCATAATTCCGGCAAGACTCTCGAAGACACCTCTATCTATAATCCCTTCCAATAAATCGTTTTATTTCTCAATTGTAACTTTGCTAAGAGAAACATTAGTGGAATCGGGAGACCTACAAGTAATAATGTCATTTTTTCCAACTCTAGCATTGTTGTTACTAGATGAAGAAATTTTCTTGCATATGTTACTAGTGTTCTTAAGTTTAACTTGTGGTGTGACTATATGAAGAAAGAAGGCATCCTCATCATTATCAACGTCAAAATACTTGGGGTGTGATACCTTGGGGCCTTTTGCCATTAAGAAGTTTCCAATCCATTCATTTGGTGAATCAAATAAGTCATAGGAGTTGGAGGAAACAAGAGCAAGACCGGCAACACCTTCATATTGACTATAGTCGAAGTCGGAGTGGTAGCTTCTCTCGGATTGGTTGTCGGACTCGAAG